>NC_057853.1:43755730-44379191 GCF_015237465.2 Chelonia mydas
AGAGGCAACACACACTGAATAACCTGTATGGGAGTGTCACCTGCTCAATTCCCGGAAGGATTCATACAAGTTCTTCTCAAAACAGTATCAGTGTTGTTCAAGGTCATTCAAACAATGCTTTGTTAGTGAGGTGACCAGTCACACAGCATGGACTGCAAAGCCCCAGAAGAACGGCTCTGGCTGACAGCTTGTGAGCAATCCACAGGCTAAACATTCCTTGAATTTTGAAAAAAGAAAAGGAGTACTTGTGGCACCTTATAGACTAAAAAATTTATTTGAGCATAAGCTTTCGTGAGCTAAAGCTCACTTCATCGGACACATGCTTTCTGGGTACTCCTCTGGCTCTGTCAATCTGTTTGTTCACTTCAGCAGGTGGGTATTGTAGTTGTAAGAATGCTTGATAGAGACCTGGTAGGTGTTTGTCTCTGTCTGAGGGGTTGGAGCAAATGCGGTAGAGCTTGACTGTAGACTATGGATCATGTGGTGCGGTCTGGATGAAAGCTGGAGGCATGTAGGTAGGCATAACGGTCAGTAGGTTTCCGGTATAGGGTGGTGTTTATGTGACCATTGCTTATTAGCACTGTAGTGTCCGGGAAGTGGATCTCTTGTGTGGACTGGTCCAGGCTGAGGTTGATGGTGCGATGGAAATTGTTGAAATCATGGTGGAATTCCTCAAGGGCTTCTTTTCCACGTGTCCAGACGATGAAGATGTCATCAATGTAGCGCAAGTAGAGTAAGGGCATTAGTGGATGAGAGCTGAGGAAGCGTTGTTCTAAGTCAGCCATAAAAATGTTGGCATACTGTGGGGCCATGCGGGTATGCATAGCAGTGCCACTGATTTAAAGGTATACATTGTCCCCAAATGTGAAATAGTTGTGGGTGAGGACAGAGTCACAAAGTTCAGCCACCAGGTTTTCAGTGACATTATCGGGGATACTGTTCCTGATGGCTTGTAGTCCATCTTTGTGTGGAATGTATCCGATGAGGTGAGCTGTAGCTCAGGAAAGCTTATGCTCAAATAAATTTGTTAGTCTCCAAGGTGCCACAAGTCCTCCTTTTCTTTTTGCGGATACAGACTATCACCGCTGCTACTCCGAAACCTTGAATTTTGAATCACACTTGTTTGCAACACTACATCCCTGCCTACAAAGTCAGCTGGTTCCACCAGGTCACAAGCAGAGAAAGTGGACTGAATGGCTACAGTTCCTCTGCTCAGCACTGAAGTGGTTTGGACAGCCTCTGTGTGTATGAGTGTGCAAAACACACTCAGCCTTTTCTGCACCCGCTTTGCTACCTTTTTATCGCTCCCCCCTCCCCCCCCCCCGACACTACTCTCTGCCTAAGGAGAGCTACTTACCTCTCTCCTCCTAAACTCCCCGGTCACACCACCGTCCTCTCTGCAGCCCTTCCTGCCCCCGGGAGCGCCCCCCCGCATACCCCTTCAGGAGCCATGGGCCCTATTGCAGGTGTGCGGTGGAGGCGCTGCAGAACAAACCCCTCCCCCCTCAGGAAAAGGAAGGCGAGGCACCGGTTCGCAGGCAGGTGAGGGCTAAAGGTGGGCGTGGCCGGCAGGTGAGGGGCCGGCCGCAGGTAGCCGAGGCCGGGCTGGATGGCAGCGAGAGGGCAGCGTGCGGTCCCCCTCAGCCTAGCCCGGAGCCGGAGGAAGAGATGGGGCGGCGGCAGAGGTAACGAGCGCGTGCCCCGGGCCCCTCTCCTGCCCCCGGGCGTGGGAGCGGAGTCCGAGCCCTCCGCAGAGCCCGGCTGGGCGCGGACCAGTTTCCCTCCGAGCCTTGGCCCGGGTCCTTTGTTTGGGGAGCAGCGACCCCCTGTTCCAAAGCCTTAAACCCCAGAGACTGCAGCGGGGACCCCCCCTCCCCCCCGCCAGAACAAAACCCAGCGAGCCTCCGCTTGGGAGCTTCGGCTAGTGTCTGTGGAAGCTGCAACAGCCAAACAGCCGCCACCTCCCGGGGGGCTGGTCCTCCCTTATTCCCCATTGCCACTACCCCCCCGCCCGGAGCCCTTTGTCCAGGGAGCCCTTTGCTGGGTCGGGGGATGAATCGACCCTGACTCCCGGGGAGGGAGTCTGTGTTCCAGGGTGAAGTGGGGGTAAGTCCCTTGCAACTTGCTGTTGAGCTGGGGCTATATTGGAAACGCTTTAAGTGGCTTCCCCTCATGTCCAGCCAGGAATGTCACAGATAAGGCCCCGATCCAGCCCGTGGAGACACTGACCTCAATGGGGTTTGGAGGTTGGTCCAAACATGGAGAAGCCCTAGGTGCTGCAGCTGGGGCGCTGTTGCACCCCCTGGCTTGAAGTGGTTTCCATTATATAAAGGCTTTACAGTTTGGTTCAATGACTCTCAGCATCCCCACTGTACAAATAGTGCCAGTATCACTGGCAGGACCAGGGCCTGTGTCTCTGACTAATACCTCACATTAAAGTCAACTTTGTGTCAGAAAATCCCTGTGCTGTCTCGCAGGCCCAGGCTAGCCCTGCCCCAGGGAAGAATGGGTGGTGGGGCATGATAGCCTTTTTCAAACGCCCTCAACAGAAATGGACTCTATGAATGACCAGCTGGTTCTAAAGGAGAAGCTGCTGGGGCTGGCAGAGTTCTCGCTGGTGCTTACTGCTGGAGGACCTATGACTGGTCTGGATGATTACATGTCCAGTCAGTGCTGGCCCATGCGGTTGTAGGGGAAGGCTGCGTAGAGAAGCAGAAGGCATATTTTGTCTGATGGTACCTGACACAGGGGAATGGGTGATAAGGAATCACAGCATCTGGTTAGCCACAGCTGGACAGGTCCAACTGGTAGAAGTCAGATCAGGTTTTGGAACGCCCCACACGTCAGGCACTGTTTTCCAACTCCCTGGTTTCAGTTAAGCCCATTTTAAAGATATGGGCTAGTTGCAAACTGCTCCCAGCCTCATCCCACACACTGGGGGGCTGGCCATCCCTGGGGGTTGGTTTAGCCTCACCTGGAGTTGCTACAGGTGCTGAGGCCCTGAGTTGTGCTGCTGTTCCTGTGCTGACAGAGTTCAAAACTGATCTGGGTCTCACCACCATGGTTAGGGCAGATTTCATCAAGAAGCAAAAAGCTACTGAGACAACTTTTGTCCTTGCTTATGCCCCTGCAGCTGCTTAGAATTCAGCAGGGGTGGAACTCAGTGCAGAACTCAGCCCACGAGTTCTCTGGAGTTCATGATGGTCCTGGTGCTGTTCTAACTCATGACCATAGCCAAGACATGATTCTAAATCCATCCACTTCTTGGTCACTCTCCTCTGCTCCTCTTCTCCAGGTGCTTTTAAACCTAGCTCCAAAATCAGCTGACATCTAAAGCTGAGGAGTTTCCAGTCTGATTACTAGGGATGGGCCTCATCTAGACAACCTAGCTGGTAAACCACTGGAGTCTCGTACATGGGTGTACTGGCAATTCTGGAGAGCCGTTGTTGTGCTCACAACAAGAGGAAGGGGAATAATACAATGAAGTGTAAGGAAAGGTTCCCCTGGAAAAGGACACGCTTCAGAGAAGCAAGAGCAATAAATAACCAAACCCCAATGTGACAGCTTAGGCGCTTTTAAGACCCTGCTGGAATTCTGCCAGAGGCCTGGGTCCCTACAGTTCAAGAGGCAGCCTCGGTGCCTGCTATAAAAGTATCCATGACTTTGTGTGCAGAGCCCTTCGGCTATTCAGGCCCAGACCAGCCTGTGATCAATTGTCAGAATCCTCCTCTGACAGCCACCTGCATTCCCTGATCCTGGCCACCAAGCAGGAGTGAGGTGAGCAAGAGGGGATGCTAGAGAGAATGAAGCTTTATGAGTGCATCTATTTTGTTTCCCTTGCCAGAAAGTGTTTGAGGAAGGCTACCTGCAGCTAAAATAGCTTGGGACAAGTATTTTGCAAGAATGGTCCAGAATATTAAAAATACTAGGTGGAAAAAACCAAAGAACAGTAGGGAGTGCTTTCCAGGCTAAGGTATTTTACAATTTTGCATAGGTCCTCTGCGCATGGGGTGAAATCCACTTCACCCACACTGAGCCTGAGTAATTGCTCTGGCTTTATAGTTGTTGAAGTATAGGGAGCTGGGGAAGTGGAAGTGAAAGCCACCCCCCAACCCAGAGCCAGGTGCGGAGCTCCCATTCTGGAGTCCTAGCCGCTGGTTGCTTAATAAGAGTCTTGCATGGGATGGCTGCCAACAAATGCATGTTTAAAGGCCTGGGAGTAGCAGAGTTAGGAACTGAAGCCAGATTGACTGGGTCCTGATCCCAGTCACAGAAGCAGCTACTCTAGCTCAGCATACAGTAGATAAGAATTTTATCACAGATGTTTGAGAGATTCAGGCAAACATTATCAAAGAAGTCGGGGGAGTGGGGGGGAAAATCAGAAAGCAGTAGTGATTAATTTTACATTACACAGTTAGCATACTCTCCAAACATGAAAGTGATTCATTGCTGAATTTCTGGATAATAAGCATCTGTTTAATTTTGACTTAAAAGGAATCTGATGAATTAGGGTAAGGGATAGGGAAATTAAAGAAGGTACCAGGGTGTCTAAGGTTAAATCTATAAGAAGAAAGAATCAGTGCAGCATTGTACTGCACACACACACCCCGTGCTGTCAGGGCAGGTGCTACCAAATTTTAGAGGCAGTGTTAGAAATACCAAAGGGTGGAGCTAATAATGGGCCTATCTACATGCAGTGATGGACCAGCTCTTATTTTCTGCACACATGATTGAATAGGAGAAGCTAAGTAGGGCTATGAGCCTGCATTTGGGTCCACTGAAGCTAACTGGGCTCTGCAGGGACATAGAAGTCTGCCCACATGGACCAATTGCAGCCTCAGGGTGTAAAGGAAGAATCAATGCTCCTACACTACTTCAGCCTGGGCTGCGTTTTGGTTTTGAGCCAAAACATTGTGGAGCTCAGCAGTTTCAGGGTTAATCCAGGTGAAACTTGATGATCTGGGCTGAGTGTGGCATTGAACTTTGGGGTTCATTTAAAGCTGAAACTCAAAAGGGGCCATAGGACCTTGCTGGTAGCACCATGGTTAGAGATGTATGCCAGCAGCATCACACTGTTTAGTTAAGTTTAAGGTGGAAAATAACACAGCTGCAGATTTTGTTGCTACATAAATTACTACTTTGATTTATTAAACTGGGATTGGCTTTTTTTTTTCCTCCTTTGGGTCTTTTGTGGAATTTACTTTAATGTTGCATATTCCTGAGATTTGCACCTAAAGGCTGTGCATGCTGAGAAGCGTGTGCATGCTGGAGAGATCAATATCTTTAAAGGGTCATTTTTGTAGTTTAGGTTTTGAGATCATCAGCTAGGGAGGCAGAGGAAGCTGAATCTGTGGTTGAATTAGATGCATTGGGCCAAATGTTGGTCCCTGGCCAGATCCACATTAGAAACTTTTGCCCATATGGTAATGTTGCCAGTGTCTTTTTGTATGACATCTCAATGCTGGCAAAAACCTTAGCGTATAGGCAGTGATAGCAGCTAGAGTGTTTTTGCTGGTAGAGCTTATTTCATTCAGGAACTGGTATAAACTGCCCAGGCAAAAGCACTTATTTCCAGTATAAACTGTATCTACAGTGGGCAGGTTTGCCAGTATAGTTGCAAAGCTGTACCTGCAATGCTTTTCTAGTGGAGGATCGACTCAGTTAAACAGGTGTATATCCAGAATAACTCTGAAGTCAGTGGAGCCATTCCTGGTTTAAGGCCCATTGTTTTAACTTCTCTTTTAAGATTGCTCAGACAGTGCTCACGCTTTTCCTCTGCATCTTTTGTGGTTTGTTTACTTCCTTGTATGTCAAAAGGATCTTGTGGTGCAATCAGAGATGTCAAAACAGTTCTGGTAACAGGGTTCATGACCATGGCTGCCTTTGGCTGGCTGCCTCTGCAGCAGAGCAAAAAGATTGCTGTCATGTAGTATAAATACAACTTTTCATTTATCAGTGAGACAGAAGATTAGAAGTTAGGTGATTGCATATGAAATTTTGAATTAGCTCAGATGCAAAACTTGTCAAGGTCGCCCAGCTGTTCCTCTCTGCCCAGAATGCTTTGTTGTAGCCTATGCATGATGAGAAATAATTATTCATTTGATAGCTGTGTGTTTATATGCACCCCATTGACCAGATTCTAAATCAATTCTTAGTCAACAATTGTAAGTCAAAGGTAGTGCTTATATTTAAGTTGCTGCCACGCTGCACCTGCAATGCTTTTCTAGTGTAGACCTGACTCAGTTGAACAGGTGTAAGTCCAGAATAAAACTCTGAAGTCAGTGGAGCTGGGGGATGCTTTCAGTAGAAACCTGAGACTTGGGGCAGGTTTGCCAAGGTCTCAGGATTGGTCTTGAACGCATGTGGCCTGAGTTGCAGGAGAAGCCTGGCCCATTTGCGGGTCAGTGTGAATCTGGGTGGTTTCAATCAAGTTTTGCTTTGTTTGAAGAAAAAAAAAAAAACCCACAAACTATTTTTTCTGTGCCACTTCCCTGTGCTGGGCTCAGTTTCCAAGGGTCTGACTCACCCCATGTTCTACAAACACTGGGTTCTGAATTCATTCTGAGGGTGGGGTCATGACATATCACTGAGCAACAATGCCATCATGAGATATTATTTTGGCACACAGTAAAGAAAAATAGGTGGCAACCCTCCTCTAAGTGCCTCTTTGATACTAAACCCTGACCTTGGACATGCAATAGCCAAAACCATTTTAAAAACAATGCCCACCAAAGTCAAGTCTGTTTCTATTGACTTCAGTCAGTGCTGGATCGGACCCTCCTCTTGTACTATTATGACCACATTGTGGGGAGGGCCTCCCACTTCATAGGGTCCTAGAGTCTGGGCTCCAGCTGAGCCCAGTTGTCTATACTGCAGTGAAACAGCCCGAGTCAGCTGGCATGGGCCAGACGCAGATGACTAATTGCATCTATTGGATGGAGAACGCCAAGATATGAACAAACTTGAAAACTTCTCCAGTTGTAGCTACCCAAACCTCAAAGGTTATTGGAGCTGGAAAAGCTGGATTTAAATTCAACTCAATAAACCAGAGCACAGTGCCATGCACAAAGATCCTTCCACAGTGAAAAGGTTCTTCTAGGAATTGGCATTGACATGCGATAAATTCCCCTCTGTCACAGGATTAGGTTCAAGAATCTCCTTCCCTATTGTCCGAGTGGCTCTGGGGACTGTGCAGTTTTGGCCTGGATCATTAGTCACTGAAAGCAGTTACCATGTGGCAGCTGCTTAAAAGCCTGTTTTAACTCCTCCCCCGCAAACACACATAATCTATCACTCTCCGAGCTATCGCCTCTAAAAAAAACCAATTGCATCCATTACCCTGTGCCCGCCCTCTGATAATAAAAACCACCACATCACTGACATATTTAATGGAGAAGTACTAAGGGTCATCCAGACTCTGGAGAAAATAAAAAAAGAATAATAAGTAAATAAAAAGATTTACTTTAAAAGCATCTGATGGTCCAGATTTGGCCTACGGACTATTGACTACCTCTGTCCTAAGCCATTCATGTACCTGAAATTGAACACAGAAGTATGTTGGCAGCTAATGCATAGCACAAAGTACTGGGAGTTTATACTCATGCCAGCCTGCCCAGGTAAGAGAGGGTGGCATTTGTCTAAGCTTCCAGGATCCATCCAAATAAAGCCTATGACTAGAATCCACCCTGGCGGAGACAAAGGCTGAGACCTACATGGGAGAGAGTAAAGGCAGGTAAAGCTGCTGCTGAATTTAGCACAGTTCAGCTAGCTGGCCTCAGTTCCGAGCGAACGCCAGCTGATTTATGGCTTTGCATCCCTACAATACATTGATTGTTTCGAGAGGTAGCCCGCTGACATGAGATTGTGGGTTCATTGGAAACCAAACTTCAAGGGACACCTAGGAGGGAAGCGAATCCTCGAGGCCTGAAATTAAAGGCAACGTTCAGACAGAACTGCTGCATTTGTCACTGCTTTTTGCCCCACAGTGCTGCTGGTGAAACCAAGGCACTGCGAGGGGAAGCGACCTGTCAGGTCACACAGCGGTGGCAGAGCCGGGAAGACAACCCAGAGGTCTTGACCCTACTTGACATGCCTCTTCTTTGCTGGGTGCTTTCCCTGCTCTGCTGCAGCCTGATCACCTGGCAGATTTATGCCTCACTCCTGGCAGAGAGCACTTGGCTGCAGTCTCTCTCTGTTATTATGTGAAACTAACTCCCTAGACAGCTGCATTTCCAGACGTCTGTTAAGAGGAGATCTCCATTACAAAGGGAATCGCCTGGCACACAAAGGCAGCGGAATATTGTTGGCTGCAATTGACTGAGGAAATTACTCTCTCCCTCTAGAAATGTTTTGCATAGCTGTGCTCTCCAAGATCCGCTTTAATACCAGATACCAGCCCACGGTTCAGAGTTCCCAGTAAGTCTCCATCCCTCCTAGTCCTGGGGAGACAAGAGAACCACCACAATTGGACAGGAAGCTCTCATTCTTGTAGCCACATCTCCCACCCCCGCAGCCCTAGGGGGGTTCCACTCCCATGGAAGCGCATTGCCATTCACACACCTACGCATTTATTATCTGGCCCATCACTAGGAGCCCGAAGATTGCTTTCTAGTGAAGTACAAAGCAGTTGCAGGAGGAGTCAAAAGTTGAGAAGCAGGTCAGCCCGCCCCCCCAAAATCATGAGATGGAATCTGGTTTTAAGTTAAGGTTCTTTTTATTTGTCTCCCGCTTTCTCATCCTACATCTATGGCGCTGGAGCTGTGCTGCTTCCTACCTCAGCCACGGGGTTTTCCCATTTGCTGTCGTTAACCCATCTCTCCAGGAGGCAGTCGCTAGATCGGTTTCAAAGTGATCATTCACTTCCCCAAACCATCATTAACAGGGAGTTCAGGTCAACCAGCTGGGCCTTGTAGCAACTAGGCTAATGGGGCCTGTGCCCAGTGGCCCTGGAAGAAGGGACACACCCCAACCCACACCACTTCACCCAATGCTCCTGCCGGGGAGCAGGGTCGGGACGCAGGGGCTTGCCTTTCTCCGGCTGCCCAGCGCTCCTGCCAGGGAGCAGGGCAAGGCCCTCCACCCTGACCCCACCCCTGGGCAGGAGCACTCAGGAGGACAGGGGGGCTGCAGGCAGAAGGGGTACAGAGGGGGCCCCCCCACTTGCTCTGGCCCAGGGCCTCACAAGCCCCTAACCCACCTCGGTTTGTCGCCTTCCAGCACATTAAGTGCACCTAGACTCAAACCTCTGGAAGCCAGGAAATACAGAGTTGTAGGAGGCTGGCCTGTACCGTAACTGGGGTTTAGAGCAATCTGTATGTTAAGATCAGCTGCTTACTGGGGAGCTGAATCTGAGGATACCCTTGCCCAAATGACTCCCAGTTTGCCCCTGTTATGGCACAGCAGTGATCTTATGACAGATGAGGATTACAGAGCCTTTAGAAAATTTAAAGATGCTCAATGTGAGGGATTGAATAATGAGAACTCCTTAATCTAATGACCCCAAATTTTCACCACAAACACTACCCCAGCCTCAGCTGTGGCATACCAGTTTTCAAGACAATCTTCCTCTGTATGTGGACTTTACAGCACTTTTATTTTTAAAGCTATCTTTAATTAATTTAATGGAGGGGGAGGGAGGGAGGGGTTTTTATCTTGGGAATCCTTTGACTAAATGACCTCAGCTTGCACCCCTAACCCTACCCCTTACCCCAGCATGACGTATCAATGTTATGTGGGGCAGTAGCATACCCCAGTTAAGGTTACACCTAAATTTCCATTTTAGCCGGGGTGAAAAATTCTACAGCAATCCAGTCTTTTGGGTCAAAGTATATTTAAGGTTTAGTGTAGCCTGTACACAGCTTGATTTTTCTATGGCCGTTTGCGGGGGGGGGTATCTCATTTGCTATGACTGCTTTAAAAAGGGCTACTCAACTAACAGAAAATACAGCACTTTGAAGAGTGAAATTGATAGATGTGAACGCTTGCATCAAACGGCATGCCTGCCCTGTAGCACCCCCTTCTGGCCAGCATGTTTCTGCCAAACTGGCCTCAGTTTCCCCTTCACTCAGGGCCCTGTACAAAGGCCAAACAGTCCAGATATTCAGAACATTTCCCTGCTGGCATCCACTTCATTAAGTCCTGCACAAAGTCTTTCAAAATAAATCTCAAACTTACCAAGTCTTCATCGCAGTCTCAGCTGGTCCCAGCCCCTCCTCCCTGAGGGTTTGTCTTCCTTGTTGCACATGTTGCCTGCAATATGCTTAACATGCTGATTCATTATGTATCTAGACTTCAAACATACGAAGCTGATTCACCTTTAAAAATTATTCAAATCCCGATAGCAACTGTTACTCATCTTTTACCCAATACAGAAGCTTCCTCTTAGGGTATGTCTAAACTACGAAATTAGGTCGAATTTATAGAAGTCGTTTTTTTAGAAATCGGTTTTATATATTCAAGTGTGTGTGTCCCCACAGAAAATGCTCTAAGTGCATTAACTCGGCGGAATGCTTCCACAGTACCGAGGCTAGAGTCGACTTCCAGAGTGTTGCACTGTGCATAGTTATCCCACAGTTCCCGCAGTCTCCGCTGCCCAATGGAATTCTGGGTTGAGATCCCAATGCCTGATGGGGCTAAAACATTGTCGCGGGTGGTTCTGGGTACATATCGTCAGGCCCCCGTTCCCTCCCTCCCTCCGTGAAAGCAAGGGCAGACAATCGTTTCGCGCCTTTTTTCCTGAGTTACCTGTGCAGACGCCATACCACGGCAAGCATGGAGCCCGCTCAGGTAACCATCACCGTATGTCTCCTGGGTGCTGGCAGACGCGGTACTGCATTGCTACACAGCAGCAGCAACCCATTGCCTTGTGGCAGCAGACGGTGCAATAGGACTGGTAGCCGTCATCGTCATGTCTGAGGTGCTCCTGGTCGCCTGTGTGAGGTCGATCAGGAGCGCCTGGGCAGACATGGGTGCAGGGACTAAATTTGGAGTGACTTGATCAGGTCATTCTCTTTAGTCCTGCAGTCAGTCCCGTTGAACCATCTTATGGTGAGCAGGCAGGCGATACGGATTGCTAGCAGTCCTACTGCATCATCTTCTGCCAGGCAGGCAAGAGATGAGGACGGCTAGCAGTCCTATTGTACCATCTTCTGCCGAGCAGCCATGAGATGTGGATGGCATGCAGTCCTTCTGCACCGTCTGCTGCCAGCCAAAGATGTAAAAGATAGATGGACTGTATCAAAACAAGAAATAGACCAGATTTGTTTTGTACTCATTTGCAACCCCCCCAACCCCCCATCTAGGGGACTCATTCCTCTAGGTCACACTGCAGTCACTCACAGAGAAGGTGCAGCGAGGTAAATCTAGCCATGTATCAATCAGAGGCCAGACTAACCTCCTTGTTCCAATAAGAACAATAACTTAGGTGCACCATTTCTTATTGGAACCCTCCGTGAAGTCCTGCCTGAAATACTCCTTGATGTAAAGCCACCCCCTTTGTTGATTTTAACTCCCTGTAAGCCATGTCATCAGTCGCCCCTTCCTGCATCAGAGCAATGGCAAACAGTCGTGCATCTGAGTTGAGAGTGCTGTCCAGAGCAGTCACAATGGAGCACTCTGGGATAGCTCCCGGAGGCCAGTACCGTCGAATTGTGTCCACAGTACCCCAAATTCAACCCGGCAAGGCCGATTTAAGCGCTAATGCACTTGTCCGGGTGGAGTAAGGAAATCGATTTTAAGAGCCCTTTAAGTCGAAATAAAGGGCTTCGTCGTGTGGACGGGTGCAGGTTTACATCGATTTAATGCTGCTAAATTCAACCTAAAGTCCTAGTGTAGACCAGGGCTTACAAACAGGACTAAAGGTTGGTGGTTTCTTTACTTCTCTGTTTATTGGACTGGATAATGGCCTTGCCTTTAAAGGCCTTACTACAACCTCTTCACACTGCAGGAGCTGAAAATAAGACCAAACAATCTGTTCTTAATTGTGTATGTAAGGCTCTGCATGGATGTATCTATGGAGCTCAGTGTTTCAGCAACCCCCGCCCAAAAAAAATACACCACTTACCTGGAGCATGGCCTTCTCCATAGGCTTTCCCCCTTAGTATCTTTCCTCTGCTGCCTTAGGGCCCTGCAGGAATCTTCTTACTCTCCACAGTGCCTGCAAGTATCTACCAGCCACCTGGCAGCTATCTCCCCCTTTATAAGGCTCAGGTGCCATCCCTTAAGCCTAGTAGGACAGCAGGTAATAAGCCCAGGTGCACTAGCGTGCTCTTCCTCTAAAAGGTGCCAATCACCCTAAGACACCTTGGTTTGTGTGGACTGGATGAATTGTTCCAGAAAGCTATTTATTTTTCATGATAAACTTGTTAGTGTTTTGATTGAAAACAGTCAATGTTGACCACATGCCAGTCCTTAGAATAGGTTTTTCATTATGGGTGCCTTTCTTGATACTCAGCAACCCCTTTGATCATGCAGACATTGATGAGAATCACAGCTACTTGCTTTTCTTTGATCACACCCAGTCCCACCGTTCAGGACAGGGGTGTGGAGCAGGCAGCATGATTACATTGCCCTAATGCTGTTGCTCACTAGAGTCTTTCAGCTTCCATCTATTTAATTAATGCTATTTTCCCTAACAATACTTCTAAAATAAAATTTGAATAATAATGTGGGTTGTAGGACACTTTGACATATCAGGTCTCAACAGAAGCTTTGACCTTAAGGCTAAACTTGCAAGAGGCAAGTTTTGTAGAAGGCAGGTACAGAGCAACTAACGTTCCCAATGTTCTCAGAGAGCTGCTAAGGGCAGGGGTCAGACTCAGAGCACATGGATATTGGGTGGGTTCAAAACCACAGCACGTCACCTTGAGCCAACCATTTATTCTGATGTCAGGCAACTGGCAAACACACTGGCTTGTACCAGAGTGCCAGTCCTGCTGCACACACCCAAATGACTTTCTCTGGCTCATCAGCTTGGCTCAAGCCACCTTGTAGAATAACCTTTTAAACACTGGTTTCAGAGTAGCAGCCATGTTAGTCTGTATCCGCAAAAAGAAAAGGAGGACTTGTGGCACCTTGGAGACTAACAAATTTATTTGAGCATAAGCTTTCGTAGCTCACAAAAGCTAATGCTCAAATAAATTTGTTAGTCTCTAAGGTGCCACAAGTACTCCTTTTCTTTTAAACATTGCTTCCCCAAAGGGGCAGTGGGTGCCAGACCTGAGCTGAGATCAATCACCATAGGGTGCTGCTATCCCAGTTTTGGGAGTGTGGCAGCAGAGCCATGATAGGATGTGAACGAAAAATGTTATAAGAATCATAAACATTTCTTGTGACATTTTTTAAGGGGGTTCTGTTTTGGGAACCCCTTGCTCAAGGTACCTTGAGTTTTGAACACTCTCCCCATAAGGTACAGCAATTGACAGGACACTGTGACTGAGCCCGTGGAGCACTTTGAAATAGCATCTGTTAAACAGTAAGCGAGTCTCAGCCTTACTGGTGGCGGGGCAGTAGCACCCCTCTGATAACACTGCTGGCATAGGGCCTGGTCAAAACCCCATCCTAGTCACCAGAAAGACTCCCATGGACTTCAACGGGCTTTGCAGCTGATCTTCCACTGTGAAATCCGCCCAGGTACAAGGAAAGATAATGGTGCAGAGTGCAGCCAACCCTCATGCCTGCCCTTTGCAAGCCCTCCCCACACCCTGACCTACAAGCAGTCAGAGTGAGAGCAGAGGGGCTGCTGCTGGACCAGGATCAGGGGCCGGAAGCATGCTGCAGAGCTGCTCTGAGCCCCACGGCTGGGTTTTGCAAGGCATTGCTCCGCTCTGTTCCCCATGGTGGAGAGGCCATGCAGAGTAGGCCATCATTTTTAATTGGCATGAACTGGGGTCTATCTGGAGCTGCTGTCAGTCTCTGGTAGCTTCTTGTTGCTGAGCATGGTGATGGCCAAGTTTCCCCTTTATTTAGCCAATCACCATTTAATCCATGGCTGGTAGTTTCTTGCTATGCCTCCAGCCAGGTGGTTAATAGTCTCTGTCTCCCATCTCAGGGCAGAAAAGAGTCTGGTAGGTCAGGAGGCCAGTAACCTTAGCAAAGGGTCAACAGACTCCACCTCTTGGGGTTCAGGCCCCACTAACTCCTCTGCTGGGGAACCCAGGCTCAACCACACCTCAGGGACCCTGTGTGAAGAAGTTGCAACCAGTTTCTCCCAGTGCCTGCCTGCCTCTGACCACACCCGTCCAGCAGGCTGTTTCCCAGACTCATTCTGTGAGCTTCTGCCTCTGAAGGCCCAGCTACCTGGCTAGCTTCCCATAGTCCATTGCTAAAGGGCCCTGATTTCAGTAGTTCCTCAGCCACTGCTACCCTGCAGCCTTTTTCTGATCCCAGCTGTTGCAGAGCCACTACTCAGCCCCAGTGGAGGAGGCAGCTCATCTCCCTGTTCACCCTTTAGCAACTGGGACAGCATGACAGGGTCTAAGCCAAACTGGGTCTGACAATAATCAAAGAGCTTCAGTTCTGTTGCCCACATTTCAGTCAGGGATATCTTTAAATCAAATAGAGCTGAACTTACTTGCTTCCCTCCCTTAACTCCTCACGGCCAGGAAGATATTTGAATTTTAGTAGGTTAAACCATCAGAGGCCATCGGGCAAAGTGTAGCAGGTTGTTCATGCACTGTCCATGTCAGGGGGATTTGCAGGGTTAGCATTATAGGTGGGTCAGACATTAGAGACACTAAGGGGTGCGTGGGTCTCATGCTCTTACCATACGTTCCTCCCAGAAAAAGCTTGTTAAATTTTGTTTTGTTTAATTAAAATAAGGGCACCCTGGTGCCCAGAGGAGAGAGCAAATCGCTCTTGTTTGGATGGCACTGGATTGTGAAATGAAGCCCAGCAGGAGGGGCTGTTCTGTGTGGGTTTCAAGAGATTGCTTAGCCAGTTGCTTCTCACAGATGTGGGGCGGCTCTCTTCTTTCTTGCTTCTGAGGCTACATCTACAGCTTCCCACCTCCCACTCCTTTTCCCCCACTGAGCTGTGAAGGATTCTTGGACAAAGGTGTTATTGTCTCTCCTACAGTGGGAACCCTGACATGCTGGAGGGCAGGACTGATGGATGATGTGCATCACTCTTGCATTGGTAGAGAACTGTACAGTTGAACACAGCTTGTGCTAATAGTATTAATTCCTGGCTTGCTCCTCTTGGGGTCTGATTTTCCTGGAAGTGTTGTCATTGCCTTGCCCTCTAGTAACTGAAGATTTGGGGGATATTAATGCTGGAGCCGCCGTCAGCTTATGGACATTCTCCTTTAGCTCAACACTGGATCCACAGTTCAACTCCCAGCAGGGACAAATTCTGTCCCACCTCACTGACCAATATTGTCCTGCACTGCTGACTTCCAGTGAATGCCCCTCTTGGCACAATGAAGACTCTGACTTAGTGACTGGCAAGCTACTATAACCCACAAAAGCCAACCCACTCCATGCCATTGTTGGTGATGGTCAAGCCATGTGTCACTGGATGAAGCTAGTTGGAGAGACCCTCTAGAGTGGTTGCCCCTCTGATCATGAGCAGAGTTTAGGCGGATGTTGTCGGGAACCACCAGAGACAGTTATCCTCTGCCTTATCATTTCACAGCATTTCCTTGGCAGGGAGGGAGAAGACCATACTATACAAAGACATTCATACAAGTTAAATAGAGCACTTCATTATTTAAACCTGTGTCAGGTGGCAGCAACTCATGCTCTCATCTGGCACAGCGCTGGTGAACGTGGCATAGTTCTAAATTCCTGGGACTTCCATTAAAGAGATAGTGCCAACTCGATTTAGGGGCAGTACAAGTAATGTTTGACGTGGCTTGAGCCCAGTAGAAATGTTTCCAATCATTTATATTTTTAGAAGAAGCAGATTTATTCAGCGTGGATTGAAATGTTCCCCTGCAGCAGTCGCAACTTGAATGCAGTTTCTGCTAGTGTGTGAGAGCCAGACCATGACACTGAACCTGACTGGGAACAAACGCACATGTCCAACTAGTCTATTTGCACTCTCCAGCCCCAGTGAGGAGCCCAAAGTAACTCACCCGTGTCTGTGGGGGAATGCAAGTGAGATTCTGTAATACGTTTGGATCATAACCCAGCTAAGACTTTTTTGTTTCAAACATGATGTAAAACCCAAGTGTCCCTGTTCAGAAAGGGGGCGTTAAATCATAGCCAGCAAACTCAGGGGCATCTGTGAGGATGGCAGTCCAGCGTGGGGGAAGGACAATGCCTGGCCCATAAGAGGCCATGCAGCTGGAGGCTCCAGGAGGCATAAGAGCCCAGATCCTCAAAGGAATTTAGTCTCTTCACTTCCACTGAGTTCACTGGAATACTTTTCAGGCTCTGCGCCAAGGAGCTTTCCCCTCACATCTTGTGTGATTCTTGTGAGGTCCAAGGGTCACTGCACAGTGGGGAGAGCAGGGGCCACAGCCACCCCATTGTCCCTGATGCTGCATGGCACCTCAAACAGAGCAGATGGCAGTGCAGCTATGGCACCCTGGAGTAGGACTGGCACCACCAGTGGAGTAAGTTGTTGCACCCCTACTGGATCCCCTGCTCCTTCCCCTTATGTGCTGGGAAGCTCTGAGCGGTATCCTGCAAAATACCTGCCAGGGCTCTTACAACATACTGCCAGTGCAGCTCTGGGCCATGGACTGTGCCTTAAAGAGCAGGGTATGCTCCTTCAGCTTGATGGCTCAGGAGATTGGCAATGGGCTACCAAGGATTTCATCTCTAGGCTGCGTTTCAAATCCAGCCCAGTTCTGTAGCAACTGACGGTTGTTACCAGCAGCCCGCTGTGCTTCAATGGCCTCTCTGAAATCCCTCAATAGCGAGGAGGGTTAACAGACTGGCACAAGAAAAATAGGCCAGTGGTGAGGTGTTAGCACTCCAGTCCGCTAGACCCTCACACCAACTCCCTGCAGCGTAAAGGGAGGGAATGGGCAGGAGTTCATTAGCAGGGCGTGTGAATGAACGTGTAGCATCAATGGGCAAGCCATGAGCACGTGAGCCCCAGCCACTCAGAGTCATTCACAAAGAACCAGCTTAGCTGTTCTCCCCTGGCTTGAAGGGATCTGCGCACTCTGGAGACAATGCAGAGAAAAGCCCCAGATTCCCTAGCTAGAGCAGCTCAGCTTTAAATGATCTCATACACTTTGTTCTGACAGCACCTGGTTCTACTCTGAAAAGGGACTGTGTCCAAACAGCACCATCTTACTGAAATACCAGCTCCCCATGTGAGCTGGGAGTCCGCTCCGCCAGCGTCAGCGGAGACAGAAATGCGATGTCGCTGCTTTTCATTCCTGTTAGTGGGGCTGGCTGGCTCATAGTTAGAAATAAACTTGGAAACAGAGCCCATTTGATCTGGGACCCCTGGGAGCAGATATCCAGGGACCCAGGCCAGTCAGAATCACTTCTCACGGTTGAGCCAGACTATATGAAACCCCCTTACCATCTAGAATGTGTCCAAAACCTGCCAAGCACCTAGAGTGTATAGACTGAGCATTGGTTCCCTCTGGTTTTTAGCCTGTCGAGATGGTTGCCTACCAACCTATTCTCAGTCCCAGGCATGCAGGCGGGAGGCCGCTTTCCAGGAAGAGCCGGGGAAAGGTGGGCATGGACAGACAGCGCTGCCCTCCCCATCTGCCAACCAGGGACTGAATGAGCTGAGCGTAGTAGAGTCTCCGTGCCACTGAATGAACACACACACCACCGTCAAGCATGAGGATAGCCCGGAGGAGGTACTCATAAACACAGCTGTTCTAGCAAGCACACAGACATGGATTGTACCACTTCAAAGGCAGGGGTGGGCAGCCACAGGTAGACCCCCCTCCCCTGCAGTTCTGATGGTCTTAGCATCACCTACTTAGTGGCTCTCAGTGCAAAACTCATCTGCAAATGCATCTGAAAGTGGTGCAGACGAGAGGCACTGAGCTACCTTGGGCAGCCTGGGAGCTGGGAAATCAGTGCAAGCCAGAGTGGACCCACCCTGGGAGCTGGGTTAGCAGGTGCCTTGATATTCCAGGTCTCAGCTTTAAAAAAAAAATTTTTGAAGGACAGCACATTAAAGTGGTCAGGGCACTGCTGGGAGGAAAAAGGGGGCGCAGGGACAAGCTCACGGCCATGGCTGCAAAACCCCTCTGGTAGGTGAATCCATCTCTCTCTCTTTCTTTCTCTCCATTCATTTTCCTGCTGGGTTATTTTATTACATTGTTTTTCTTCAAAGGCGAAGGAGCGAGGGCTGCGCTTGAAACCTTCAGGATTCACCTGTCGGAGCTCGCACAGCATCAGCAGTTCTCTTCCAGCTCCTGGCCCAAGGGCAGCTGAGAATAAGATGGGAGAGGGATATTACGCCATCCATCAGCTGGGGGCAGAGGGGGACGGGAAGGGTGAGAAAGAGGTGCAAGTTTTTCAATGACCCAGGATGTTTCTGAGAGACTCTCTCTTTCTCATTTATACACACACATCCGGCAGATAGAGACGATTTCCACTCCGCCACTGCTCTCTGTCCAAGTGCTGTGCATAGTAAGTGAGTTTAAGAGCCAGGAGAAATTGGAAATAAGATTTACACAGAGAAGGGGCTGGGGAAATTAGCTGCATAGATCAGTGGTTGAGTATGCTGTGATATAGAGCGCAAAGGGGGAGCCAGGGAGATTACCATCCTCTCCTCTAAATTGTCTCTTTCTCTTCCCTGGTTGTGAACATGCCATAACTTCCTAGACTAGGCAATGCATTTTTCCTTCCTCTATAGATTTTCCCCCATCCCGGTGCAGTTTGCATTATCATTTGCTAAATATATGATGACACTCTGGCCATAGCTTCCTGACCTTTGTATGACTTCCTCCCCCATAGGAATTGCAGATACATTTCTGGCTACAAACAGCTTTTTATTGATCTCCCAAGTGAGGGTTTAGCAAAAAATCAGGGACAACTGTTTTTAAAAAAATTATTACTTGATGTGAAAATAATGTTGTTTTCTTGCTACATTTAAGCAACTTGTCATTAAACATTTGTCTTCTGGGGACCAGATTCTGATCTGATTCCAATTTTATACCAATGTAACTCTATTAACTTCTGTGCCCTTTCTCCTGATTCACACCAGGTTTTAAATAAGCTCAGATTCTGGTCCTGAATATCTTTCATGGACACAAGAAATACTTAATGTTTTTTTTTTTTAAACAAGGAAAATCATAAGTCCCTCTAAACTTGAGCAATTATTGTTAAAACAACAGCTCTTTAGTTTTGGTTTTTCATACAATAATCTAATTCAGAGAAAACCTTAGCACATAGCAATTTTCTTTTGAATAATTTTTCTTCTTTCCACCTTATATGGAAAAAGCTGGGGAATAGGTGAAATAAGAATGAAAGAGAAATAATTTTTAAAGGGATGAGATATTTGTTTGTTTCCTTTGTACGCTTGCATGAAATAAGATTCTGCCAAGTAGCACAGGATCTGGCTGTTCCAGCTGGTGTGTAGTGTAGAGCATGTGTAGTATTCAAATCTGTGTTCTTCCCTGGGAAAAACTTCTAGAGAAGCTCATCCAGAGGGACAGATGTGGTGGTGAAAAGCACAGAGGTTGTTAGTGGATAATGGTATTCCAGAGTTTTCATGCAGCTGTCCCCTTAAAAAACATACACCAATGGCCCCAAACACTCTAGCTGCCGCTGCTGTTAGGCTGAGGTTGGAGCTATTCTGTAAGAGATGTGCATGGAGCAATGGCAGAGGAGCTAGGGGATTTCCCACTGGAAAACGGGAGAGCGCTGAGGGTCATTTTGTGCATTTGTAATATCACCCCAGGCAAAAATCTTCATTATGCCTGGCCTTTAGGGGGAAAGAATCTGTCCCTGCATTCAAAATGCCCTTTAGAGAACACTGTACTCTTCTCAAACCCACGTGTGTGAGACAAGCACCTTGAGAATCCAAGAGAAGGGCTTGCTTTACAACAACGTTCCAAAGTACAGGTCTGCAGAGTCACCCAAACAACCCTAACTCTGCTCCCCCAGAAACACCATACTTAATAACGAGGACACCCAGAAAGAGACAGCAGTATCCATCCATCACATAGACTCTTGACCACAAAAGTACTGATATCTTAATGAGCCCATGTGATCGATGGGTGAGGTTGGATCACACCCAACCCACTACCATGGCCAGAGGTGTCTGGCCACGGACACTTTACAAAGTGATAGTGATGCCTAGGTAAGCATGCATCAAACTGATGGGTGTATATAATACAGGTGTTCTGGAATGTACAGAAGTGTCTTACCCAGGTGTTGCCCCTCAACCCTGCTTCCTGACACAAAAAAAACTCACCTGAGTTTAGTGGTGCTTTCAGCCCTGACTAGCTGGGGCATGGGTTAGAGCCTGGGTTCCTTTTCCACTTGGGCTGATGATCCGCCAGCATTGCAGCGAGGAAGCAGGCTAAATTACGTGAGTGCTGATCGTCCTCCACAATTTCCCCCATATACCCAGAAGGACAGACAAGTTCTCCCACAATTCACTGGGAAAGACTCATGCAGCAGCTCAGGTTTCTGCAGCACACAGAACCCTGTTTCCCATAAGTCCTAGCAGCGCACAGACGGGAGTGGGGACCAGTGAGTGGAGCTATGTCAGGAATTCTTTTGTCAAAAGAAATTGTGTCAAAAAATGCAAATTCATCAAACCTGAAACTTCCCGCAGGATTATGTTATTTTCAATGACTTATTTGATACAGGAAGGCAGATTAGGGGGAAAAGTTTTGGAAAATGTCAAAATAGCCCATTTCAACAATTCTGGAAGGAAACAGTCCGACTTCGGGTTCGCAGCGACTTACCTTTTGAACTCTTATTTAATTTTTAGTTACATTTTTAAGTGGAACAAAATGAAATGTTTCAAAGTTATCAACATTTTAAAAGATCCAAACCAGCATTTTTTTCCAGGGTTTCTGTTCAGGCACATTTTCAAGATTTTGACTGCCCGTCCCAGTTCAGGAGGGGAATATTTTTCAAATGCTCTAAAATCCTTGTGGGTCAGGAAAACCATTTTCCACCCAGCTCTGTCAGCGAGAGCACAATACACAGAACACAGTAATTCGGGTTCAACTTTGTAGTGTGGCTGCTCACACCTGGGCTAGGCTAACCTAGGTGCTCAGTCTACCTGGGAGCCAGCCACCTAGGCTAACTCTGCAGTGAAGGCACCTGTCACAGCTGGGTCATGGGCAGCCAGACCTAGTGGTCAGAGCTGGAGTCCACAATCATGAGACAGGAGTCGAGAGTCTGCTGATTCAGGCTACCAGCAGGTCAGAAGTAGGAGACAAACTTGAGATCAGAACCACGAGTCGGTAACCAGAGTCAGGCCAGGTCAGGATACCAGGAGGTCAGAGGCATGAGACAAACTGATGATCAGAACCACAAGTCACACGCCAGGAGTCAAGTCAGGATGGGATGCCAGGAAGTCAAGCTCAGGGAGCAGGAGCAGGGTGGACGTCCACTTGTTCAGACAGATTCCTGTTCCTGCTGCTGGCTTAAGTAGGGTCAGCAGGCCAATCAGCTGCTCTGGGACTCCGCCAATAGGATCTTAGGGGTGGAGCCTCAGGCTGGGGTTGATGGGTCCTAAGTAAGCAGTTATCAGCAGGCTGCCAAGTGGAGGGCATGGAGGAAGTCTGATCCTGCAGACTAAGGTTCAAGGCTTAGGGCTCATGACAACACCCTATGTGATAGCATCAAAATAACTGCTACCTCTCCCCCAAAACCAGTCCAAAGCATTTCTCCTACCAAAGGGCATCGGCATAAATCCAGTCTGATGTTTGTACATTGAGAGAGAATGAGGCAAAAAGCCATTGGAAAAATGGTCTGAAAGTGCATAGGTGAAATCTATAGCCTCAGCATCTCCAAAATGCCTTTTGTGAGTTTTGTCCCAACCTTTCCAGATGTAGTCTCCCTCAGGATGAATTGTGGCATGTAAAATTTCAGGTGGTTTGGATTGTTTTAGAGGCAGTTTGTTTGTTGATATTAAATTGGATTTATAGCTGGGAAGAAAGGAAGGAAAGGAAGAAGAGAAAACCAGCTATGAGTCAAGTCACTTAATGCACTACTGGAAGGGCTCAGACACTTTGGTGATGCGGGGAGGCTAAGGAATAGACGAGAATCTCTCCATAAAAATACAGCTTTGCTGTAGCCCCCTTCCATTTGAACATCTCCACCTTTCAAAGGTGAGGATCTAAATCTTTTATAACTGATTTAGGATCCTCTGGCACATTCCAAGACCCCTGGTCTAGCACCACCTGTCACGGAGGCAGGCAAAGCCAAGAAGAGAGATCTTTGCCTCCTTTGAGGGGTACGTGAAGCCCTCCCAGACTGCTTGGGCTGCTGCTGGTAGCCATGCCTGGAAGCTAATTGCTGAAACCGCTCCTTGTGGCTTTCCTGTGAGGAGATCATAGAATCATAGAATATCAGGGTTGGAAGGGACCTCAGGAGGTCATCTAGTCCAACCCCCTGCTCAAAGCAGGACCGATCCCCAATTAAATCATCCCAGCCAGGGCTTTGTCAAGCCTGACCTTAAAAACTTCCAAGGAAGGAGATTCCACCACCTCCCTAGATAACGCATTCCTAGGTTTCATCACCCTCCTAGTGAAAAAGTTTTTCCTAATATCCAATCTAAATCTCCCCCACTGCAACTTGAGACCATTACTCCTTGTTCTGTCATCTGCTACCACTGAGAACAGTCTAGAGCCAGTCTAGAGATGATTGAACCTCCCTTAATGCTGTAGTTCTTGGGGTCTTTAACGTCTCTAAGGCCTCGTCTGTCTTAGCACCAAAGACAGCAGTTCCTACCAGAGGCAAATCCAGTATTTTTTCTTGAACCTCTGTGAAAAGACCTGAACTCCTGAGCCACAGATTTCACCACAGATTAAAGGACGCTTCAGATTCAAAGGGCATCCAGGTGAGTCTTAGCCTGTATCCCCCCATGTGGGGCCAGATAACCTTTCCTGTGGGAGCATATGCCTCCTTTTTGTACCCCCTCCCCAACGTTGGCTGCACGTCTCAGGGAGGAAGGCTCTGTTCCACCCCCATCATCCCCGGTCGAAGCCCCCTGGCATTACAGCTACTGCTCCTGGAGTTCCTGCCCCAGGCGCAGCTGAGAGCAGCTTTTCCTCCTTGACTGCTGCTCATTCCGCTCCTGGGCAGGTGTTTAGAAGCGGAGAGTGTGTGGCTGAGGGTGCTGAGCTCCCTGTCTTACTCCTGGCTTTGCTGAGCATTGAGGTTGCTCAGGGGACGCCCAGCACCTCACAGAATCAGGCCTTTCACTTTACGGTAGAATAAAACACGAAAAAACGGAGCCCTGACTATCGGCATCCCGCACCTCAGAGCACTAATGGGCACGGAGCGGTTCGTTCTCCCCAGCTAACCTACATTTCCACAAAGCTTTCCTAAGGGGGTGGGGGGCTGGAGAGGAGGGAAGTCGGTGGTTGCCATGGTTACTCTGCTACCATTAACTCCACCAGGAACCTGCCAGGGGTTCTGGGTCTCATCTGCGGGAGTCGCTGCTGCTCCATTACAGTTTGCATGCTGTAATTAAGCGGCAAGGGGATCACACCTGCTGACACAGCGGCTGCGTGAGTGGCAGGAACCTCCGGCTGCTCACTGAATAGTGAGGCTGCTCAAGAGCTATGGGCCTGTCACATGCAGAGAGCCCTACCTGTGGCCAAAGTGTTGGGCTGCCAGTCCCCCTCTCCTGCAGGACAAAGTAATCCGGGAGGTCACACAGGCAGACTGTGCCTAGAACAAACAGACGGCTCTTTGATGTCCTGCACATGCAGCTGGGAATCCCGGTACAGGGGAAAGCGGGAGAGTCCTTCCAACTTTTGCACAAGCATTACCCGGGCAAGGCAAAGTCTCTGAGCAGGCAGCTGTACTGATGCGGCACTGAGCGTGTGGCTTGAGGATGCCGGCTCAGACTCTCCTATGTTTACATGTATTCACTACATGAGTCTATTTCAGGGAGAGCTGGTAGCTCTGTGGATTGGCAGATAGCTGGCTTATAGAATTTTTCATCTCTAGGGTGCTAGTTCAAATACAAGCCAACAGTGCCTGCACGTCATCACCAGCTGATGTCTGTTTGTTGGGGTGGGCAAAATGAATTCAGTGACCTCAGTGGACAAGTGTCCCCATCATAGGGCCCACCAGGCCAGTTGGCCTAACTGCCCTGCGATGGCTGGCTCATGCCACCTTTGTGGCTTGTGAATCCCAGGGGCCAGCAAAGAGGAACTTTCACATTTGTAAACCCTGACAACTGCCATCCACAGCAGCTGGAGCTCAGAACCCAATCCCCCGCCCGCCCGCCCCCACTCCAGGACCTGCAGCTTGTCATCTTCTTCCTCGCTGTTCTGTGCAGAACACGGTGGCTGCACCACTGCCTTCTATTTTGCTGGTTTGCTGCAGTGTTAGCTTCTTCCCAAGTCATTTTGATAGCTTTCAATTCTGCCTCTATTGTGTGTTTCCATGTTATCCTTGGTCTAGTCACCTCTTGATCTGGGGGTTCTAGTCCACCTGTCTAGGTATGTTTTTCTGCTCTTTTCTCCATGTATGTCCTAACCATCTCCCTTTTCAGTCCGGAATTTCCTGCCTATCGGTTTCTGTTTCGTCCTCCTCCAGAGTGAGTTTTTTCTGGCCATATGATGCTGAGATTTGTCTGCAGAATCTTGTTTCAGAAAAGCTGGAATTTAGATAGTAAGAGCTTACTAGGCTCCTTGCATACACTTATGTTATACTGGCCCCACACCACCTGTGCAAGGGGAATTCTCAGCCCAGAACTGGGGGGGGGGGTCAGAATCTCCTCACTCCCCAGCTGTTTTATTCTAATTAAGGCAGCCACTTGTTCTGTTCTCCCTGAGCCAATCATGTCTGCTGCTCTGCTGAGTAAATCTGCCTCGTGGGAGCCAGGCAGGTTCCTCATCAGTTCGGCTAATTAACGACGGGTTTAATACACTTTGCAGTTCTGAGGGCAATCGCCTCTCTCTCTCTCTGACAGGAAACTTCAGGACAGTTTCTCCCTCCCCTGCCCCCTAACCACCCTCCCTGCAGGGATAATCTTAGGGAAGGCTCATAGGAAAAGGCAGGAGAGGAGCAGCCCCTGGTGCAAACATTGGGGGGACGGGGGAAGAGCTGATGGATGGGGTGGCAGAGGTATTAAAATAAAGGCTACCCCTAATAGAATATGAACTTGCTGCCCCTGCAGAACAAGGCAGAGGCTTCAACCACAGGGCTGCACAAACTGTGCTAACAAGGCTTAAATTAGATACAGGTGAACTCAGATTTTCTTTTCTAAGGGCCTGCTCCTGAAAGGCATTCTCCACTCCCACTGACTGGGGTGAGAGCTGAGGACCCTCAGAGCCTGAGAGGGGGCTCTCGGCACCTTGCACAGGGGGCAGGGCTTTGGAAAGAACACAGATGAATGGGGTTTGCAAAGTAGTTTGTGAATCATCCCAGCGGGACCCATCCCACTAACCCCTTTGCTTTACAGAGTTGGCGTGCCCCTGTGTCTGGTGATCTAGTCAGAGCCTTGGTGGTACAGGGCTATGCTCAGCAAGCACCTGAACACTGGTGGGGCTGCAAGTGCCTGCATTCCAGTTGGTGGGTGGTTTGGTTCCTGCCCTAGTAGATCAGCAGGGCCTTAGTGGCTTGGGGGCAGGCGGGGCAGAGACAGCCTAGCGCTTAGCAGCCTGCGTGAATTGCAGTGCAAGCTGATCAATGATCCCAGCGCCAGAAGAAGAGCATCCCTCGCTCATCCATGCACATTTAAATTGAATTGCTCTGCAAATGAGCTTACTTAGGAGGGCAGCCTGTGGCGCAGAGGCAATTTACAAACTAACAGTTCCCTTGGGGAGCCCTTTTCCCGCTCCAGGCCAGGGAGAACAGCAACGTTTGAGACCAGACAGATGCTTTGCCACTAGCTCCGCGCGAAGAGAAGCGACACCCTGAAACAAGAGAGCCAACCCAGAGCAGGGTTGTATTGTGCTTTCTGTAGCACCATCCCCGTCTGCAGGGCTCAGAGATGCAGCCTTTGCCCTGGGATGCTGATGCTAACTCAGAGTGAAAGATTAGGGTCAGGCGTGGGCGCAGCTGGTGTCAGAGAGGAGACGGGGGGTGGTGAGGCAAAGGGAGGGAGTGTATCTCAAGGAGGAGGGATGGGGCAGTTAGGGGGCACCAGATGGGGAGGCCTCCTCAAGCACGGGGAGCAAGGTAATAAAGGTGGAAGGGCCCATGGGAATTAGTCACCTAAATGCCTATGAGGATCTGGGCCAAGGTCCATTTGTGGGAGGAGGAGCTAAAGGGAGCTCTGCAGAAGGGGGCTGGGTAGGGAGCAGAGGGTGGGGAGCAGAGCTATAAGGGTCATGCGTTCGTACAACTCCTCAAAGGGGAGGAAGAGCAGCAGAAGCAGATCACTGCGAGGGCTGGGAAGGCGTCCCCATCCGCCCATGAGCTAATGTGCTGTAATTAGCTAAGTGCCTGGTGGTGGGGAGGGAAGGATGCCTGACTGGAGGGAGGGATGGTTTGCTGAGGTATAGATTACCTGGCCTTCTCTTCCCCTGCCAGGCCCAGTTTGGGATGAGCTGTCAGATTCCTACCCACATTCCTGGACTGACTGACTGTCTTTTCCACCCTTCTTACAGCGGAGTGGAGCAAACTGCCGTGAGGCCCAGCTTGGGCAGGTTCCTGGCATGGAGCTCACCGGCCTTCAGGCTACATAGGTGCCCCGTGCACCGCACCATGTTGCTGCTGCTGCTCCTGTGCCCCGAGCTGCCCAGGGGTCATAACCTAAAGCCATCCTTGCCCCCCATTGTGCCAGACCGGCCCTTTCTGGTGGCCTGGAATGCGCCAACGGCTCGGTGCTGGACTTCCTATGAGGTGCCCCTCAGCGTGGCCTCCTTCAGCCTCCTGGTGAACGCGCAGGAAGACTTCACAGGCGGCAACGTCACCATCTTCTACTATGACCAGCTGGGTCTGTACCCCTACTACCTGAACACCACCACGCCACCCGTGGCCGTCAATGGCGGCTGTCCCCAGAACGCCAGCCTGCTGGACCACCTGGACAAGATGGCCAGCGACATCGCCGCCACCATGCCCTCGGCCTCCTTCGCTGGCCTGTCCGTGATCGACTGGGAGAACTGGAGGCCCCAGTGGATCCGGAACTGGGACAAGAAGAACGTCTACCGGGCCATGTCCGCCCATCTGGTGAGGCAAAGGAACCCACGCTGGCCCGACGAGCAGGTGGAGCTGGAGGCTAAGTGGGAGTTCGAGACGGCTGCGGCCAGGTTCATGGTGGAGACCCTCAAGCTGGCGCAGTTGCTGCGCCCCGGCGGCTGGTGGGGCTACTACCTCTTCCCTGAATGCTACAACTACCACTACTGGGATGACTTTGAGAACTTCACTGGGGGCTGCCCCCAGGTGGAGGTGCAGCGCAACAACAAGCTGCTGTGGCTGTGGGAGCAGAGCAAGGCGCTCTACCCCTCCATCTACATGGAGGAGGTACTGAGAGCCTCCCCGCAGGGCAAGAAGTTTGTGCAGGCCAAGCTAAGTGAAGCTCTACGTGTGGCTCAGCTGCCCTCTGCCAATCACTCCCTGCCTGTCTTCGCGTACGCCCGGCCCTTCTACAGCTATACCCTGAAGGAGCTAACCCAGGTGAGATTCCCTCCCTCCTCCTCCTCCCCACTCTTTGGGCATAGCAACCCCTGCAACTAGTCAACAGTAGGGAGCAAGTCCAGGACCTTCAGCCCTGACAGCGCTGGGAAGGAACAGGTGACTGCTTTGTGCATCAGGCAGGCCTGGGGGGATGGGAAGGGACCATCAGGAATTTTAATTCCATGTGAAGAGTTTAGTTTCATGTGATGGGGTTTCCCCCCTAGCCGTTCCCCTGTCCCCATCATGGCTGGTCCCACATTAAACGCCAGCCACTGTGAGCAGGGTTCCAGGACGCTTGCACTGCACCACCATGGGGTCAGGGATCCTTTTTAAATTCTGCTATCCCCCCTAATGACTAACTCCCAGTCCTGGCTTGGGCATGAATCCCTACTCGACCCCAACTAGCAAACACCACTCGCTAGGAGGATTCCAGCCATCCCATGGGCCTGGCCTTTGCATAACTGAGCTAACAAAGGCAGTGGTTACCCCCAATCCTGCACAGTGCTAGGGATCAGCGTGAAGCCAGAAGGATTGAGGGTAACCACCACTCTGCCCCTTAGCAACCTGACAATGCAGAAGCCCCAGCTGCTGCCTAAGTAAGTTTCTTGGCTTGCACTGGGGAAATTCACCAGAAATTCCCTTGATTTGGCTGGAGCTGTTTCTACCACCCTTTTGCTTAGCTTTGTTTTTCCACATGTTTTTTAACTCAAATGGTGTTAAAAGTGATTCCAGTCTTGTTTACACTGCAGCTTTGCCAGAAGTCTAGGTGAGCATCAGTGGGAACGTTTGATTAAATACAGTAGCCTCTATATAGACCCAACCTGTCTGTCTAGGGTTCTCCATTTGCTCCCCCTCAGTCCCTGTCCATCTGCGGTCTCACACACACTGCAGACTGTCAGTCTTTCAGAGCTGAGGCCGGGGGAGAGAGAGTATAAAGATGGATGGTCAAAGTGGGGCAATTAACATAAGATCCCTTGCTCCGCCAGCCCTCACCCTAATCTTCCACCAAGCCTCTCTTGCTGTTTGATAAAGTTAATCTAACAGCATTTAAAGGCCACTTTTATGCATCTCTGTGCTGCTGACGTCTGGCTGGGACCAAGAGTGGAAAAGCCAAAAGCAGGCCTTCCAGGGCTCACGAGATTTCCAGCTGAATCTTTCAGGCTCAATGCATTGGACAAACAGCTGTCTACATAGAAGCTCTGAATGGGTCAAGGTATCGCTAATTACAACCAGCTAAAGAATGCGCTCAGGGGGATTAGCAGGGTGCTACAGAACCATTTACCTTCAGGTTACTGGTTCAAATCTGGAGCAGATAGGGACTGACCCAAAGCTGTTCCTAGTTTTCCACCTTCCCCCCAGGCCTTAGCACCGCTGGTGGCAGTGCCACAGGAACGCCACAGAGCGAATGGGCTACGGAAGCTAATCTCCCCCTCTTTCCTACTCATGGCCCCTTCAACTCATGGCTCAGGCACAGCTGCAGGCTGCTATAGGGAGCCTTGCGCACCTCTGCTGCCCCCTCTGCCCTGTCCTGTGGGAAGCGAGCTCCTGTTTCCAGGACGGTTGCTCACTCACCCTCCATAAATTCACATAAGTACTCGTCCCGCCCCCGCATACAGCGTTCTACACACTCAGTCAATGCTAAACGCCTATTACCCCACGCTCCATTTCCCAACACTTTGCCCGGACCCTGGCTCGGCCCCGTCGTGTTTTCATGCTGCAGTGGGGGCTAGAGCTAGAATAAGGCCAGCTGCGCCACGTGAGCTGTTGTACACAGTACAGCAGCGCCGTTAGAAACCCCGATTCTTCATGGGCACCTGTCACTGGGTCTTAAAAACTCACTCTAGGCTGCAACCTGGTGTATTAAATTTGAAAGAGCCCTTCTGCCTTTCCCTTCCCTGAGGGCCCAAAGTGGTTTGGACTCGCACTCAGAACAATGAAAGGGAGGAGGCCTAGCTGATATCCTGTCCTAGAGGGGGCTACCACAACCCCAGAGAGGGCCCTGCCCTGACCACCCCTGAGCACTTGCCAGGCAGTAACCCCCCTACACAGGGCCTCACTGCTGTATGGCAGCAGAACAGGGAAAGAACTGAGTCACCTTGATGCTCGTGGGCCTGGCTTTGCCGGACTCTCTCGCTGCCCAGCCAGCTTCTCTGTGCTTGGTGTTCTCACTGGGCTGCTGGTTTCTCTTGTTGCAGACAGACCTGGTGTACACGATCGGGCAGGCAGCAGCCATGGGGGCTCACGGGATTGTCCTCTGGGGAGGTGTGGAATATTCTCGCAACCAGGTAATAAAGGCTGCTTATGGAGTTACCATTGGCTGTTCGCGCGATTTTGGGCGGGGGGGGAGACAACAGGGGGCATGCATGCACACCTGCATCTGGGATTGGGGCCCTTTACTTGCCCCCCAAATGAACATACCATAGCTCCTCCCTGCCTTAGCAGCAGGGGGCCGGATGCACCTCCCCCTGAGCACTGCTGTTATGTACATTTGAGCTGGCCCTAGGAGTGCTTGGGGGGGACACGGGGCAGATCCAGCTTCCAGCAGTGGCAGCAAACTGGCCAAAGACTGAGTAGGCTGTTGAAAGTGAGCTCCCTGCACCAACGATCCCTACGCTTAAGGGCTGAGGTGGGGCCCAGCACCTGCCAGCTAAATGCCAGTTGTTGCTAGAAGGTGGGTGAGGGTTTAAGGTAACATTTTTTTCACTAGAGGCTGGCCTGAGACCTGCCAGCTCATCACAGGGGCAAGCAAACAGCTCTTGGAGGTTAACTGCAGCCTGGTACACCGGTTTGGAATTGGAGCAGACAGCTTGCCGTGAAGGGAACTACAGCCCATTAAATAAAAAGGGAAGTTGGTGTTCTGCTTAAGACACTGAATTAGGCCTCAGGAGAGCTGGCTTCAATTTCCAGGGCAGTTACAGAGACCCCGTGTAACCTTGGGCAAGTCACTTAATCTCCTTGCCTCAATTTCCCCTCTGCAACATGAGGATAGCAGCACTACCTTTGGCTGTCTTGTCTATTATTAAATTCTTCAGAGCAGGGCCTGGCAAGTTAGCTTGGGATGATCTATTTGCCATAAACCCACGCTGATCCCCTCTTTTTAATTCTTTATTAACAGAGTATACAACGGCCATTCGCCCAGAATTGAAGTCAGGCTGACAGGCCTACAATTATTCAGCTCATCCCATTAACCCTTCTTCAGTACGGGCACAACAGTAGCTTTCTTCCAGACCCATGGAGCTTGGCCCCTGTTCTAAGATTTATTAAAAATCAACAATGGATGCAAATGATCAAGAGCTGCTGGTTTAAAGATGTCTAACTTTAGTAGTTGCTGTTTAACATCCTCCTTAATTGCTTGTTATTAGTCTTCCAGCAGCAACAAGAGGCCTCAGCTGGATCGCTATGAGCTCCTGCTCCCAGTTAAGGTCTTTTAGGTACTCCTAGCAGACTAACAACAACAACTCTGAGGAGAGAGATTAAAAGTAATTTACATTTCCAAACGGGATTACTCAATTCCACAATTGAGAAAGGATACACTGCTTTAAAAAAAAAAAAGAGATCTAATATAACAAATAGGAAAAAAAGAAGGGACGTTGATAGCAATTAATGTAAATTAGAAGCCAGACATTTTAGAAGATTGATAAGGGAAGCAAAAAAACCATGAGAGGAAATCTATTGCCAGGAGAGTTAAGGACAGCAAGGAGATTTTTAAATATCAGGAACAAAAGAAATCTTAACAATGGTATTCAGCTATTAGTAGGTGGAAATGGTAGAATTGTCAATAGTAATGCAGAAAAGGCCCAACTATTCAAAAATGTCTGTTCTGGATTTGAGAACAAGCCAGATGATGTATTGATATCAGATGATTATGGAATACTTTCCATTCTAAATGAAGGTGGCTATTAAACAGCAGCTCCTAAAGCCAGGCACTCTTAAAATCAGCAGACCCAGCCCATTTCCACCCAATACTTTTAAAAGATCTCTCTGGACCCTTAATGTTGATTTTTTAATAACTCTTGGAATATCAGGGAAGTTCCAGAAGACTGGACGGAAGCTAACATTGTTTCTGTATTTCAGGGTAAAACCGGGTGACCCAACTAATTATAGGCCTGTCACCCAGAATTTGATCCCAACCAAAATATTGGAACAGCTGATAAGGGATTCAAAGAATTTAAAGGAGGGTAATTTAACCACTGCCCATCAACATGGTTTATGGAAAATGGCTCTTGTCAAACTAACTGGATATTAACTTGATATGCATTACAAGTTTGGCTGATAAATAGAGTTGATGTTCTATACTTAGACCTATGTAAGGCATTTGACTTGGTACCACATAGTATTTTGATTAAGAAATTAGAATGATACAAAATCAGCATGGCACATGTTAAATGGATTGAAAGCTGGCTAGCTGTTAATAATATTTTGGAACTTGGGAATCATCATCAAGTGGGTTGTCTGTTGTGAGGTCCTGTAGAGATGGTTCTTGTCCCTACGCCATTTAATATTTTTATCAATGACCTGGAAGAAAACAAAATAATCACTGTTGAAGTGTTAGGAGTAGGAGGTTATATTACCTTTCTATTTGGCAATGAAGTAATTTCAGTGTGACAGCTACTGGAATACTGTGCCCTGTTCTAGTGTCCTGAATTCAAGACAGATGTGGATGAATTGGAGAGGGCTCAGAGAAGAGCTGCAAGAATGATTGCAGGAGTGGAAAATATGCCTTACAGTGACTGAGCTCCTGGAGTCTGTCTATTTAGCTCATCACAGAGAAGGTGAAGGGGTGACTTGATCACAATCTATAAGTACCTACATGGGCAACAGAAATTTCATAGAAGGTTCATCAACATAGCAGACAAAGTGATAAGATCCAATGGCTGAAAATTGATGCCAGACAAATTCAGAGTAGAAATAAGGCATTTTTTTAATAGGAGGGTAATTAACCATACCAAGGGTTGTGGTGGATTCTCCAGAACTAGAAGTTTTAAAGTCAAGCCTGGATGCTTTTTCTAAAAGATCTGGTCTAGTTCAGTCACAGCTTTTGGACTTGAAGCAAGAATTAATCCAGGGAAGTCCTATGGCCTGTGTTATATGGGTAGCTAGGCGGGATGATCACACTGGTTCTCTTCTGGCCTTAGAATCTAGAATAGCACAGCCTGTCTCTGGTGCATAACTGCTTTAATTTTCCTTCTCCAGCCCAACTGTGTAAAGATCCAGAAATACCTGACTGGCACCTTAGGCCCTTACATCATCAATGTGACCACGGCAACCAAACTCTGCAGCCAGTTTGTCTGCAACAACCATGGCCGCTGCCTTCGCAGGAAGATGGATTCGGACAGCTACCTGCACCTGGACGCGAGCTCCTTCCAGATCCGAGTGGACACAGCCACCCACGGACCGCACGTGTCCGTGAAAGGAGCCCTCACCACCCAACAGAGGGACAGGATGAAACAAGAGTTCACATGTCACTGCTACCAGGGCTGGAGTGGGGAACACTGCCATTCCCGGGGGCAGAGCAACCGGCTCTGGGCATGGGACCTGTGCATCCCTATGGTGGTGATGTCTGCAATATGGACGTGGGGCATGTGACCCACTTTTGCAACAAATTATTTTCCATGTGAATTTGTGAAGCCTGTGATGTGACGTGAACCCCGGAAAAAGGAATGACAAGGAAGGAGGAAAAACAGCAGCAGGTTCTGTGCATTGGCAAGAGATCTGGAAAGTTTCCAGACATTTGTGAATCCCACCAGCTCCCATGATCCCTCCTTCCCCAAAGGGGGTGACACAGTGTGGATTTTTCCCAGCATTCTTCGCAATATTTGTAGGGTGCTATCACATTCCTCACTTAGTTCAGTGACTTTCTACCAGCACAGAAGCAGCTTTAAAAATATTTATGGTGCAAATTTTCCTGAATCACAGCCAGACAAAGAACAGTTTTCTATTGCTCCTTTTTAAAATATCACGCTGGTCAGGATTAGCTGTTTACAATAGAGTTACCAGTGGCCACACTCTTGCCTCTTCAAGAACCATAAACATATTTAAATACATTCCTATTTATATGCAGAGTGGACTTATCCTACTCAGATTGTTTTTAGGTGCCTTCCCAATGTGACTGGTGCTATTAACTCCTGGATGTGTGTGTGGTGTAGCACTCCCTCTCTTTAAGAGTGTGGGCTGATTTTTTTTAAATTAAATATTTTCCATGTGAATACCACATTTGTGGCGTACAAGCCTGGCCCCTGACTGCTCCACCTAGCCTGGAAGTGCAAGCTGCCCCAGGAATGATCTCCAGCCTAGCTTGGAGCAATCCCCTTGGAGATGGGCAGCGAAGCTGCTAACTGAAGAGGACTCCTGTCCACTAGGAAGCGCCATGAGACTAGGGAGGAGACTTTTCAAGGGCAGTCAGCCACCCAACTCCCTTTGAATTTACCTCCCTTAGGCACCTTTAAACAGCCCAGCCTAAACTCTCTTCCCACAGGATACCTCCCCCTGAGCAAAGGCTGAAGTGGTTTGAGTCGTGGGAATTCTTTACTCACCTAACCAGGAGATTGCCTCTGACTCCATTTTAGGTAGTCCCGCATCAGAAGACGCTTAGGCCATGTCTACGTTACTAAGTTCTGTAGGCTTAACTACGTCAGTCTGGGGTATGAAAAAACCACTCCCCCCAGTCGACGTAGCTATGCCAGTAAAACCCTCAGCCTGGACACAGCTACGCCACAGCAGAGAGCTGCTGCTGTTATAGCTAATGTCCTTCGGAGAGGTGGTGTTCTGACACTGGCAGAAAACCCCCTTCTCTTGCCATCCATTACAGCCACACGAGGGGCTCCTTTAGTATAGCTATGCCAGTAAAGCATTTCCAGCATAGACAAGGCCTCAGTTGCCCCCTGCCCCCAAACAATAGCACTGCAAGACTTCCTTTCCCGTTGCAGACTGCCCCGGAGCTATATCACCCCTACGGAGAGTCAATGAAAACATTCCACATAGTTAGCTACAGCTGACACATTTACACCTTCTATCACTCCATGGCATCAGGGTATGCTCAACATGGGCCAGTCCAGGAGACATTAGGAAGCATGAAGGGGGTCAGGGCAGAAGATATGAGATCTCAGTTGCTCACCCATGAGATTGAGGCATTTGTCCTTACAACAAAAGAATGGAGGTATCATTTCCCACAGTGCTTTAAATTCTCAGCAGAGACTCAACAGAGCACATAGAGTACAGCTACTCCTCCACATTATCCTGGACACAGGCAGCCAGGCTTGGGCCTTGAGCCAGTCTCTTGCTACCACCGCACCTTATCTGAACCAGGGGAATCACTAATTAGCAGCTGAAAAAGGTTGAAATTAGGGTTGAAAAAGGCAAGCGGGAGATACTACACCAGTTGAGCTAATCAGTTTACTCCTGCTTGAAAAAGGGATAAATACCAAATTGGTGCAAACCCTGCCTTGCCTTTGTCTACACTTAGAGTTCGTCTGGACTCTGATTTAAAAGGGGACAGTTAGACACATTAGCAGACACATTCTATAACTCTAGAGTAGAGGAGACAGCTTAGACTTAAATGTGAGTTAATTGGTAGACAGGAACCCAAGCCTATACCCTAGGATTCAGCTCCACCCGTTTAGAGCATGTTAAAAATCGACAGGGTCTTGTCTACACTAGTTTTAGAACATGCTAGCCAGCACCTTTGAATGATGCACCTTCAAACTCTAATCAGCTTGTCCACAGCCAGCTGCTCAAACTGGGTTCTTCCTGAAGGTAAACTCGGTCAGCTCAAACCACGGTTGTATTTTAGTCACCCTGGCCACGCCCTTTAAAAGCATGGAGAACTGAGAGTGGAGAGTCAGGTCTGGGCCACCCCTGGGAACTCTGACAGGCACAAGTTTGAGAGGGCATTTGGAAACCCACTGCAGAGGGGGCCCTGCCTTTAGCACAAGCTGGAATCTGCTCCCTCTCTGTGTACTAGTGCTCACACTTCTAAGCCCCGGCCTTCCAGGAAACTGGAGCAGGGTTAATAATAATAATGCAGTGACATGCTTAGAGCGATTAGTTTGATCCTCCTGGTGTTTTGCTGCTTGAATGCCCAGCCTCTTTTTCCACAAGGATTTCAAATACTCGTTTGACCAGGGGCACGTAGTTTTACTACTCACCCATCTGCTCTGGCTCCTCGCCCACTGCCTTCCTCTGCTACAGGACAGACGGCTGAGCCCCGCGGAAGGGCCTGTCCACACTAGCGCACTGACTTTGCTGGGGGATTGTGTGGGAATCAGAGTGTGCCTCAGCTGTGTTACAGCATGGCATGGGAGTGGAGCGAACAAGTGGTCACAGCCACGCTCCCGACGAGTTACACATCCTGACCCTGGGGAGCTACATGAGCGTGGGACAGTCACACAGGTTCCACCCACAACACTTATGTACAAGGTGACAGTGGGTCTACCTAGGTCTGTATATACAGAGAGCGCGAGCTTCCAGGCTTCCCTCCCAGTGTGGGTGCCATATTAGTGTCCTTTTAATCCTTACACGGTGTCAACAACAGAGCTTCCTCTCAGAACTAAGTGGACAATGGGTGAGCTAGAACAGACTCCAGCTCAGCTACCCATCACTACACCGCACAGCTAACGAGTCAAACTAGTCTGGCAGTGCCTCAAGCAGATCTGTTATGAAAATGCCATTTATAGCCCCCTCTCCGATTACAACTGCACCAAAATAAGTGCCCCAGCCCTCCACCAGCAACCTCGAGTGTCTTAAGCATTCTGTTGTATGGGAATTACAGCAGGGTCAGAACTAGCCCAGTTCTATTTGAACCGCTATAGCCTTTGGGATGCTGCTCAGTAAAGGACAGTTGTCCAGACCCTGAGTTGGACCGAGGGTCCTTGCAGTCTTAGTATCACAAAGCAGAGCCTTGGCCTGCTTTTTAAAACTGTTAAAGGATAGCTTTGTACAGCCCTCTCCCCTGGGGAAATTGTTCTGTTACAAGCCGTTCAAGAGGAAGTCTCCTTGAATCACCAGCGCAATAGCTGTACAGCATCTGGTCTAGAGAGATGACTGCCATGAAAGTGATTCTTCTCCAGCCCAAAGCTGGGAAAGAAAGGCATCAATTAGAGCAAGGAGCTGGGTAGCTGATGTTAGCCTAGTCCAGGAAATAAGTGGATGGAAAGAGGAGCTATAAAAGCCACCAGATCCTTGATAGAGTACGCGGACTTGAAGCTGCAGATACACAGAGCTCTTTGGGGCAGGGGATATATCCTCATATACATTTGTCCAGGGTCTATCACACTAGAGACCCAGTCTTGAGGGGGGGCTTTGGTCATTACTGTAATATAAAATATTGAACAAGAGTATCCACCCAGAGACTTTATGACGTGTAAGAGAAGAGTCCTACAGAACGTAGTAGCGAAGGAAATGGAGTTTTTAAATCAACTCACAGAATTCTAAAGCAGGGACAATTTTAAAAAAAAATCATCAAGTTCCATGGGGCAATTTAAAAGCTCTATTGGAAAGACTCAAGTCCCATGGGTTTCTTAGGGTAATTTCCACCTGGGAACTAGCCCCCTTCTTATAGGTTAAGTAGATTTTTAGAGAGGATGTAGAACAGACATGAATTATCTTGCTTCAACATTGCTAGCAGCTAGAAGTTACCCTGACTGGGAGAGAGAGTTAACAATGATTTAAGAGGGGCAGAGGAGAAGGAACGAGGATTTCCAAAAGTCAGTCTGGTTTGGTTTCTCCCTTCCTATCCTAAAGTTTTCTACTGAGGAATTCAGCTCTGGCAATGTTTTGAAGAAATATAACTAAATTCCATGTTTTTACAGTGACTTGGAAGAAGATGGCAAAATAAACTAGCAAATCTGAGTGAAGCGGCTGCTAGGGGGAGAAACGACGGAGGGTTTATATTACAAATTGCAGCGTTATGTAGACTTCATAACATTCATTTCATCCCTGGGTTACTGTCACTGCACCTAGGGCTTTTGCAAGGTGAATTACGGGCCCGACCTGGCACCTGTCAAGTGTGGGTGCACCAGGCCCTACACGGGAAGGAGTGTGTTAGCGCGAGGCAGGGTGCGATAGCTAGAGAACTTCCACTCGAACCACAGCAAATTGTTTTAAAAATATTTTATTCTTTAGAAAATACAGTGTTGAAGACAGTGTGTTCTGCTTCTCCTCGGCCCAAGCTCAAACCCACACTGCCGCCCAGCCTGCTCCCACTCTCCCGCACAGGCTACGTCTGCCACGTGGCTATCGCTGGTTCAGCTGCGCAGCGGCAGCTCTTGTGCACATAAGGCAGAGGCCACTTCTAGCACATGACCTGGCAATTTTATCACCATGACTTACTGGTAAAATCTCCAGAAGCTGCCAGAATCTTGCCTAGGGCTGCCCCTGCTGCAGCTGTAAAGACTGATAGCACCAGTAGAGAATTTCCCCCTAAAAATCCTTAGTGTAGACAAGCTCACAGTACTACCGATGTGTGCCGTTTGGGTAGGCACTGGAGGACTCAAGAGAACCCTGAGAAATCCCCCATCCTCCTATGGAAGAGGCTCATGTCCAGTCACCCTTAACCATGCAGTTGGCAGCTGAGATAGCCCCCAGATCAAAATCAATTCCATTTGGTGCTGGTTGTACCAAGAATTTCACCATTCAGCAACATCTGGATGGCCTACGTGACACCCAGGACAGACTGGAAACCAGGTCTTCGTAGATTTGGCATCCTCAGGACAGAAACCAACCCGATAGCATCCTAGCAGGAGGAATGAGCACCTCAGCCCACTGCTCCCACACATGCCAGCTCTGAGTTGGCCTGACTAACCCCAAGAATGTTTAAGCTGGTGTAGAAGGGGACTCAGAAGGGCTACAGAGCTGCCCTATGGTAGGGACTGATGGAGCTATTCAGAGGGCAGAGAGTTCATGGAATGAGCTCTGTGGTCCCACTCTCCCCCCCATCTGTCTCTCTAGGGAAGGATCAGAGAATGTGACTCCAAGGCTGCTGTGACATCTACACAGTAGCCTAAGGAGCTCAGGACAGTTCCATCAGTGTGCCCTCCCTAAAAAAGCAACTTGAGGGCAGAGTGGGGGTAGGTGGTCCTTCCTTCAACTCAAAGGAAATGGGGGTGAGGGAGGGAACTACTGCAGACAGCCCCTTTGTGGAAGTGGCAGACGATCTTCAGGCTACATGACTCCTTTAAGTTCCTCAATGAGCCTCCGAAGATCCCAGACACTCTCCATGCCCAAGGCCTGCCAGACATCTTTCCCAAACATCTGGTGGTCAGAGTCAACAACTCCACCCCAGGCACAAATTTAGAGGGGGGAGAAAAGTGGCTACATGGTTACCCCTTCATCCCACATGATTCCAGTTACTCCAGGACCAGAATTTGCCTTAAGCATGGGGTTACTTTATGGAACAAGCGGGGCGCGGAGGGGAAGTACTGATGCTGGCTACGGGTTCTCTCTTCCCTCACTGAAGTTCTGATAGGTCCTATAGCTACATTTGATCTGGACCTTTGCCGTTACTACATGACAATATTTTGCATCAATAGAGCACAACAATGGGATCAAAACTAACTGACGAGCCCAAACAACATAAGGTCTAGATACAGTCTGGGTGATCTAGTTTACACTGTAGACTCTTTTCTAAAATGGATTAACTTTTTTCTAAAACGGGGGAGAGACTTAGGAGACGGAAGTCAGTGAATAGGTCAACAGCTACCATCACCCCAGATATACTTAGCGCCTACAAGATGACCAGGTCTCCATGTCTTTTCCTGGGATCAAGGGTGGCCAGAAGCATGTAATCCAACACTTCCTAAACACTTTCCATGAACCCTCCATGCCCATATGAGGATGTGGAGATCAATTCCTCGCTCAGTGAAAGAGACTAGTACTCTCCTAACACAGCTGTTCCAGCACTTGCTGTCCTGGCCTACTATAAGCTCCTGAAAAGCGGATTGTGCGCACATTCCTGATGGAATGGGATAACATGAGGCACCAATATGACAAATTAACCCCCTGCCTTGACAGAACTAACACAGATCACTTATTCACTGGATCTCACCGTGGCAGAGGGATGCCCTGGCAGGTGTTAGTGTCCCACAGCACAATATAAAACATGGGTGGAATAGGTCCTTGCATGCATAGGATACCCACCCTATATGTGGACCCTTTCACATAACTTTCCCAAAGGTACAGAGCTATGGTACAGATAGGCGGACAGTTCAGCAACATCCAGAAATGTCAGCAATGGCTGTGCAATTAGAACAGGAGCCACAGAAGATGCAACTACATCACTTCACGAGGAAAGCAGGAGTCCAGGTCTGTAAAGCCATTGACCTCTAGAGAGAGGGAGGAAGGGATACTCCCCTCCCTCCCACATGGCTGGATATTTCATGGTTTGGTCACAAGAGAATCCCGCTGACTAGTTCCCATCACTCTTGGCAGGAAACGCAAGAGTTCTACTGAAAAGCCAGGGAGGTGAAAACCCAGCTCAGACTGGGACCTGTTGGATAGTCTGTGCTTGGGAAGGTGAGTGAGGCCCCTAAGCTAAAATCCCTGGCAATGACTGCCTATGTCTCCTGCCAGGTCAAGACTTACCCCTAACCCACTGACGGGCATCAGGAAGTCGGCTGCCCCAACGCTGCCATGATCTGCTCCAGGCGGTAAGGCCAGCAGCCAAACTCTTGGGGGCTAAAGGACTGCTGAAAACCTAGCAACACGGAGAAAGATGGGCTGAGCCAGGGGGCTGGTAAAATCCCTTCCTCACCACCTCCCTGTCTTGCGCTGTACACCAAGCCACCACCATTTCCTGCCAGGAAGGGACGAGCTGACCTCAATCCAGACTCTTCCTCCTCAGGGACTGGGACGATCCCTGCTGCACAAAAATCAACCTGGCTGACAGCTCCTTCAAAAGTTTCCATGGCAGCCAAGAGAACAAAAATAAACAATGGCTTCGAGTCTAATGGAACAGACTGTGTAGAAAAGGCCGAGTCCCCTCAGATGTCATACAAACAGACGAATCAGAGGCTGCCTAGGGGCCGGAATGACGTGTGCATTAAATATTGTGACCCACAGGAACAAACATCTACTAGGTGGATTTTCAAAAACTGCAACTCTCCCCCTTTCCCAGCAACTGTCCTGACACTCTAATATACGTTGGCCTGGACAGCACAGTACATGCTCCTTCCTCATCACCACCACAGCTCACCTCACTTTTCCTCATGGGCCACTGCTCTCACCTCTGTCCCTGGGAAACCCTCTTCCTAGACACCCCTTCGCCCAACCTGGTTTACATGGATCTACAACAGTCTTTTTCAGGCACCAAGCGCTCCCGGTCAGGGTGAACGGACAGCCCTGCTAACCAGAGTGCAGAATGCAACAGATAAACCTGCTGCTGTTAATGTTCCCACAGCCCAGCAAAGCCGCACTGTTAATGATCAGTGTGACAGTGCACTGTAGCCCACAGCTATAAGTGGCTACCCCCACTACCCTGGTGGATGAGTGCAGTGCTGGAATGAAGGATGGGGATGCAACTGCTGGGCATAACGAAAGGTTAAACCATCACGTGAGGATGAATGAGGTTATGGGTGGACTGGGATGCACAATGCACACCTGGTTGGCTGTGGGTTGCTACCCTGTGTACAGAAGTCCCTGTGGCTTTGGACAGTGAATTCAGGACTGAATGAGTGTCAGAGGTTCAGGAGTGGATCTTGGTGGCAGGATGGTAATGCAGCCGTGGGCTGGGAGTGTCACGAGATACGTTCCTGCACCAGTGTGGTACGGTGAGGCAGCCCAGAGCCAGGTACTGGAGATCATGGGTCCAGTGGATCTGCCTGGGTTCAGCTCCACTGGACCCATGATCTAGTGAGGTGGCTGGAGCTGCGAGAGGATCAAAGCCCAGGCAAAGAAGAGCTGCCAGCAGGGGTTGATGGCTCAGGGCTAGCCTCCCTTGTCCTCTCAACTCAGCTGTCATGAAGCAAACCTGAGACAAAGGGAAAACAGCACTTGGTTTAACTGCCTGCCAGAGAATTTCACACATCACAGGTAGGATACAGCTTGAAATGTCTTTAGTAGAGCAGAATCCAGTGCCACAGACCTAGGGCAGAGGGTTGCTTCTTCTGGGCTGCTCTGTCAGAAAAGCCAGTGGATGGAAATGGAGGTGACAAGAGGAGCCTTCATACCTGGATACACAAATCCAAGGCAAATCATGGACTGTGAAACACAGAACAGCTCACCGCAAGCCACAGCCTTTCCGCCCCCAAATGCCTGGCTTTCACTCACCTAGGCAGCATGCCATTGCTCTTGGGGGGTCACTGATCACAGACCACCTGCCCCTTGAGTGCATTCATGCCAAGCCTGCCAGCCTCAGGGTGAAGTTGCCCTACTGTTTTTGGGAATGCCAGGGCAGCGTTCCTGCCCCATGTTCCCCAGATCCCTCACTCCAGTAGAGCTGCTGGGCCCCTTCCTCAGGGAAGCAGCCGTCTGGCACATATGTACCAGGGCACAGGCTAGCTGAGGAGACTGTTCCACAGAGGGGAGTTGTCAAGATTTAGGGACTTGGACACAGAGAGCAGAGGTCTGTAGCAACACATTCAAGGCGAGGGGGAAAGCCTTTGGCTTTCACCATCAGATCAATCCCAACCAGGATTTAATTCCAAGGCCGCTGCATAACATGGCTTATTGGTAAGTGAGCCCTTCAAACAGTGCAGGCACCAGGTAAACCAGGTCACAAGGCAGGTGAAGTCGCAAGAGCATCAGTTTAAACCTCATTTCAGACTAGAACAACCATTCTGCTCAGGAATTACACAACAAAAGAGCGAGGGGGAAAGAAAATAAAAACACCCACAGACCCCTGCCCCCAGATTCTTTGCCCCCTCCCACCCCCCAAATGAAGCCAGGTGTTCATGATTTTACTAAAGAAGAGGGGGAGGGAAAGCCTCTCTGGGTTCAGTGGGCAGGCTCAGAAGTAGAGACGTGGATCCCATGGAAACGACCCTTCTGGGTTCCATCGGAAGTTCACAGGCCTGTTCCTGACCCAGCTTCCTGCCCTTTGGGATCTAACTGTCCTCGCCGTTCTCCCCTGGCCCTTTGATCAGTCGCTTCTGTCCCCGTTTCCCCACGGGGCCCCTGGGCTTGGCGAATGCCTGCTTGAAGGCATGCTGCTTGGGGTGGACCTCGTCGTACAGGAACTCCGCAGTCAGCTCGGCTCCGTCGTCAATCTCGATCTGGCACACAAATGGCACAGGAGCGGGGGATTAACTCCACAACACTGGTTTCTGATGCCCTCGAGCCATTGTGAGGAGAGAACGGGGGCCTTCTCCCCCCTCAGCTCTGAGACAAGAACCCCTCACCTCTGCACCTTGATGACCCATGGAGGAAAACCAACTCCCTCCTTTCCATTCACAGTGTCCTCTCCACTCCCATCATCTGGCTGGGCTCAGGGAGCTGAGACTTCTCGTTCTTCAGAGCCATATGGCTTCCTGGGGCATCACTGGCACAATCGCCATGCTCCAGGCAGCCCTTGGCGGGAAGCAGTTACCTTGGCACCATGCCACCAGCCAGCCTCTCCACCATACATTCAAAATGCTTGCTCTGTGGCTGCCCACGGGACCGTGGCAACGGATATGACAGACAACACCCCTAACACCTACACATCAGTGCAGGTGAATGCTAGTTCAGATTTGCACCCGCTCTGAGGGGATGGATCAAAGGGCACCAGAGCCTCACAGTGAAAGGCCATGAAAAGCAGGAGGAGGAAGGACAGGGGCAGCCAACAGCCTCACATAGCTGAGCTGGTGCCTGACACCCAAGAGGCAAGATTTCAGGCCAGACAGAAAACCCATCTCAGACCCCAAAATAAGCCCAACCTCCATTGATTTGATCCTGGTTTTTAAATCAGACATTTGAGATGGGAAGAGACTTATGAGGTCCTCTAGTCCAGTGTTTCTCTCTGTCCCTGACATCTCCCCGAGGCAGCAAGCCAGTCTCTGGGATCCAAAAGGCTGAGAAACACTGCTCTAGTCTATCCCTGAGGAAACAGTCCTGCACTGGCCCCTTCAGTATATTCTCCTCTACACTCCCCAGGCCACCCTGAAATGACTCAAGGGATGGGGCTTTCGCTACTTCTCTTAGACGTCGGTAGGACAGTGCCCTTGGATGTTCACCTTAAATGTTCCCTTGCTCAACTCTCAGGTGGGTTCCCTTTGGAACACCCAACAATTTCACTGTCCTCCAGAGAATGGCAGAAAGGTGTGTATCTGCTCTCTCTGTTGTCCAGCTGGGGGGCATGACCTGCTGGCCTAGTGTTAAGGGACAAGACAGGAAACACAGATTTACCTTCTTTGTAATCTCCAGGGAGAACTCCTGCTCCACAGTGTCGAGCAGCCGGCTCTTGCAGCTGGAGTACAGCATACGCTCCTTAATGCCGCACCTGTACCCGGGCATGGAATAGATGAACACTGCAAGAGAGCGAGACGGTCAACATAACCCCAGCCTCAGATGTTGAGGAACATCTGCAAACGGAGATCCAGCAGTGAGAATCCAGCCCTAGATCCCGCTCAGCTCGGCCCTGCATACCCACAAGAGCGCCACACATGTAGTCCCATGCCAAGCTTGCTACCATAGACAGGACTGAGACAGCAAAACTACCATGGAGAGGAAAAGTGGGGGGGGGAGGGGGGAGAACACACAAAACGCCAAGAGAAAGACTCCTGTAGCCATACAGCTTCCTCCTCCTAGGACTAAACATTCTGGTGCCTGCAACCAGACTGCCCCAGATACATCCTTGGCATTGGCTTCCATAGCACTTCCTCAGCAGCAGTGTGGGTCAGGGGTCCTGGTTTAAAGGGGGCCTCTGCTGGCATGCGAGGCGCTGGTGGCAGGTGAGTGGGCAAACACCCTTCAGCGGAAGGGCATGAATGGGAACTGGTTCAAGATCCCCAAACAGCTGAGGGTAAAGAACGGCACGGCGAGAACAAAACGTATAGCCATCTGCCTGCCAGGATGACAGCAGGCCAGCAAAGGCATCCCCTACTGACTCATTCACTGGAACAGCAGTGGCCCGTGCGGAGGGGAAGAGAGGCTTGGCTCCAGCCAGAGATTACACAGGAAAACTGTACTGCACATGTGGGCAGAACATAGAGTAATGCCACATCTGCCCAGGACAGGGGGGGACCGGGGTCCGACCGAGGCGCTGTCTCTCCTAGGGGGTACTGGTCGAGAGGGCTGAGCACCGTGCAGAGCTTACCCACAGACTCCAGGTAGTCTCCCTCATGAGAGTGCTTATACAGGAAGAAATGATAGCGAGCAGAGTCCTGGGGGATCCTTCTGGGGAGGTCTGCTAGCTCCGTGGCATTGGTATGGACCAGGTCAATAGTCTCCCGCTCAAGATCCAGTTTCTGGTTAAAGGGGAGAAGGGGAAGGGAGAAAGAGTTCAGCGTAAAACACTGAAATCAACACTCAGAGGCTCAGCAGACTAAAGGAGAGCCTGGGGGCCGGGGCAGGAGTTGGGGGAACTGAAAAGTGCAAGGGAGACGGCCACTGCCTCCTTACCAGCTGGATGTAATTGATTTTCTTCTGCTTTAACAACTGGATGGCCTGCTGCGCATCAGCCTGCAGCGGGAAAGCCAGGCCCTGCAGAGTCTGGTGTTTACTCTCCACACTGATCTCAGTCTTCACCTGGGAACAGAGACCCCAACGTCAGACTGGACCGAGACGAAGCCAGCGAGGAAGAGGAGAGGGGTTGGATAAAGGGAACAAAAAAACCAGACACAAACTGCTACTCTAACCCAGCCAGGATGGGTCACTCACAACTCACTGAGCAATAGGATCTCCCGGGGAGCCCTCGCAGGAGAGCAGTGCCTGCCAGGATGGCATGCCCACTGAGCACCAGTGCATGCAAAGCCAGCTGCCGTGCTTTCCAGGCTGATCAAAGCTGATGGATTCCAGCAGGGGGAACACCCTTTGCTTTGCCTCATTGAGAACATTAACCCCAGGAAGAAGGGTCATGGCCTAGCTGGCCAGTGCATGTTGTGTGAGAAACCAGCCCCAGAAAAACATAGGGGGCCAGGGCTGCAGTGAGGAGTGATCCTGAGCAGCACACGGACACCCAGTCAGCAGAAGCACTCCAGAATCCTTGCGACTGACCAAGAGATTGTACACTCCCATCCCGGACACATGGGCATCCCCCTGCCGTGGCCCCTCGAGGCTGCACTATTGCAATATGCTGCCCCTGGGGAGGGCCCTGAAGGCCACCTGGAAACAACAGCTGGTGCAGCATGGAGAGTCCCACCTGCTTAGTGCAGCAAACCATCCGGACATCGCACTAACTCTGCCGGACCAGGTACAAGTCAGTGTCTTGCTGCTTATCTCTCAGGTCCTAAACGGACACGAGGCACTCACCCCCTGTGGCAATTATATTCAACGGGGACAAGGAAACTCCTTCCCACTGGTGCCTGGGACAGGGCACTCTCCGAAGAGGGCCCTCCGCTATGGGATTCACCACTGATGGAGATCACGTTGAGCCTGGGGCTTGCCACCATTAACAAGAAGCAAGACAGGCCACTTTCAACACCTCTCTTCTTAGGGTTAAGGGGATGACCCCGCTAAGGGCTTGAGGAACTAATCTCAGAGATTGCACCAGTAAGGAAGCTGCTGAGAAGCAAAGGGAGAAGGGATAGAAGATTTCCTCTTCCCCAACCTTAGGATTCACAAGAACGTTAAAGCTAAGCAAGCAACTCAGACACCACCATCACAAGCACCTTAAGACATACCATGTAATAAAGTAGGTGGGTTATTGACCTAGAAACCCCTCATGTCCCTCATTCTCATTTGAACTTCTTCAGAATTCAGTAGAACCAGCCTGTTGCCCAGGATCGAGAGAGAGGCAGGAGAGATTCCAAGCCTGCTGCACCCTTCAAACCGATACATTTACATGGACATACAGGGGAGAGTCCTAGTGAAAAGTCACAGATGCCACAATGCCAACAAAATTCAATAGTCGTCTAACTTCACTAAAATTCTCGGTTTTCTAATAAAAATACAGCTGTCAGACAGCCAACACTAAATCAAAAACACCAGGCACTGGGCTGCTTATCACAATGGAAACTTAAGACTTCCCAAGGCAGGGGGATTCTTTGGTCTCAAGTAGCCCTGCTGTTCATTCTGGAGGGCTGGTTCAGAGATTTACGTGGCCGTGTGAAGTGAGAGGCAAGGACCACAGAGAATCTACTCTGAATTCCACCCCGGGAGAACCATCTTCCCACAGACTTTCCAGGGCAGCTTATTCACGTGGGCTGCTCTATGTTCAGAGAAAGGTCTCAGTGATGAGTTTTCCCCACAGCTAATCCCTGCCTAAGTGGATGAGTGGTGAGGAAAGTTTTCACTGGGGGAGATGCCCTCAGCTCATCATTGCTCATGGCTGGTTATAAATAACTGGGTGCATGAGAGAGAAAAAATCAAGCACACGAGATTCTGCAGCTGTCATTGGGGAAACTTCAAATGAAACAGGAATGGGAAGTGACTGTGGTATTTTCTTGCTCAAACTGTATTTCCATTCTCTAGCATTTGGGGGGTTATGGTCCATATTTCTCAGCCACAAAAACCCCTTGTTGCACAATGGCTTTAGCCAGTTTTGCCATGCAAGGACATCTTCAATAGAGCTCTGAGGAGAATCTGCTTAGGGTCTCATGAGAAGGCAACATCCTCTGTTGCCAGGTCCTCTACTGCCATCCCAGGACTTGCTCTGCAACTCTCCAGCTTTGTTCTGTGCTTGTACAGCGCCTAGCACAATGTGGTCCTGGTCCTTGACTGGGGTTCCCAGGCGCTACTGCAATAAATAATCTCTCCTCCAAATTTTGGTGGTTTATGACATAGCAAGATTTTGCTTGCGATTTTTCATTCTCAATACAGGCTTCCAATGAACAATCGACTGTAACATTTGTGCAGCATTAGTTCTGGATAAAATAAGTGGATCCCCCATCCCCCAGATTCCCACTGAGAATGCCACAGGTGATAGGGAAAATCTCTCAGAGCAAGCCCTGGAAAGTGGAGGTAAGCAGCAGGCACATGACCCCTTATGTTAAAGGCTTACAGCGGACCACCCTAACAAGGAATACTCTGCATCAACAAATCCACTCTCCAGTGCACCCAAATCCACTTCAAAGGGGGGAGGGGGAGGAAGCAAAGGAACCACAGATTTTTTTCCATTGGAAATTCAACTCCCCCACCACCCCCCCACCAGGTAGCTTACTCTTCACATCTCTCAGCAGTGTGAGAGGCGCTGCTCAGAGTACAGCTTCCGTGTGCAAGTGTTTAAAAAGAAGAGACAAAAATCCCACTCAGGAGAGGAGGTGAAGAATGAGAGAAGAAAGAATCCCTCAGACACAGCTCAAAGCACAACACAACACAGCGTACCTCCTCCGGGCTGGGGAATTCTACCAGCGCGGGGCAGCACCAACAGCCCACTACTATCTGTCACATGGAATACAGGGAGACGGAGCCAGTCAGTGACAGAAAAGGCAGAGGAGAGAATGGCTTTCTGAAAAGCCTCACACGCGCTTCAGCTCAGTGACTAGAGGCTGCTAAGCACCGAGAGTACTGAATGTGCTCTGAAAGCCATGTTGGAAAGGCTGCCTCCCATTGGGGCGCAAGGGCTGTTCCACTCTAGCTGGCCTTGGTTGTACAGTGGTTTCCATTGTGACTCCCAGATTCAGCTGCTAGCAGCTTTCTGAAAACACCCATCTTTCAGGCTCAGGCTCTGCTTCCAGGGTAAGGTATTTTACTTGAGCAAAGATGGTTCAGCCATTTTTGAGTGAGGAAAAAATCACTCTTCACTTTCCCTTAAAAAACAATGACTTTTTAAAATAAGTGACAGTACAGCCAAAATGGCTTTGAGTCGACGGATGAAAAGCACCAAGGAAATAGTCACCTCTGCGTACCAGCGCACAGCCAGACCTCACAGGGACATGGGTTTGATTTGGTGGAGTTATCCACATTTGCAAATTGCATACTGAGCAGTCAGAGTGACTTTTGTGTGTGCTAATCTTTACAGCGCTGCAAACCAGCGAGATTGTGTGTGCCACAATCTATTACTGATAACACTGTTAAGCACTTTTCAGCCATAGTGCTTTATACAAGGGAGGCAAGTAGCATTATCCTTTTTATACAGATGGGGAAACTAAGGCATTCGAGAGATTAAGTGACTTGCCCACAGTCACACAAGGTTAGGGACAGAGCAGGAACTAGAACTCAGGTCTGTCAACCACACACTGAATGTACTGCCCTGAATCACTCAGAAGTGACCAGGAACCCTTCACAAATGGGAGTATCTGGTAAATGATACCCCCGCCCCTTGCTTTCCACCCCAAACGTGGCCCCCTTGGGAAAATGTGTACAGCAGGGCTGGAAGCATGGAGATCCCACTTCTTCCTGCCCTAAAATGATTCTCTGGCCTTCACAACTCTTATTTAGTGACACCTCAGAGAAAGAGGAACAGGTGCAAAGAAGAGCTACCAGGATGATCAGGGGAATGATGGGCCTATCCTACGAGAGGAGAGCTTGGCTCCTTCAGGCTAGCAAAAAGACGACTGAGGCAATATTGCTGCTCTCTATAAATACATCGGGGTAAATATCAGGGAGGGTGAAGAGCTATTTAAACTAAAGGACAAAGTTGGCACAAGAACAAATGGATATTAACTGGCCATCAGCAAACTCAGGCTGGAAGTTAGAACATTTATAACCATGAGGGGGGTGAGGTTCAACAGCCCTGCAGCTCACTTCTGGTTTATGTCTTATGGTCCTAAAAGCTCATGCTTCAGAACTTCAGCAGGAGGGATCAGACTAACCCACTCCAGCCAGTATATTTGGTTTGTTTTTTATATCTCCTTCCTCTGAAGCATCAGGGATGGCCATGGCTGGAGAGGAAGGCCGGGGGGCCAGGGCTCTGAGGTGAACAAAAGGATTCTGTGTCTCAGGTGCTGGACTGGCTGGTTCTTGCCCACATGCTCAGTGTCTAACTGATGGCTACATGTGGGGTTGGGAAGGAATTTCCCCCCACGTCAGATTGGCAGTGACCTTGGGCGTCTTTCCCCTTTGCAGGTCAGTTGCTAGGATTATCGGAGTATAACTCATTTCATTGTCTCCCTGCCGCAGCAGGGGCCTTGGGCACAGGTGGACCTTGGTCCCTCCTATTCTCTGCCTGTGGAATACAACCATCTAGTCTCCCGCGGGCTGCAATATTTTTGTCTAGTTTGGGTTGCCGGGTTGAGTATGCAGGTGGCTGGGTGGTGTTTAATGGCCTGTGAGATGCAGGTGGTCAGACTAGATGCTTTGGTGATCCTTTTGGGCTTAAACTCTGACACCCCAAGGGTAGGAGGTAGCAAATATGACCATGAAGTGACTTGCCCAGGGTGGCTTAGCAGCTCATTCCCTACAGAAAATAATCCTAAAGGAATTGGGAGCATGGGACTGAGTAAAGCAGGCACAAGAGGAGATTCCAGAGCAAGACAGAGGCGTGGGGAGAATGTGCAAAATATCCAGAGGCCAGCCTACCATCTCAGTGCTAGAGTCCTGCAAGCAGGAGTCCTGGGAGCATGGGGAGAGGAGAAATCAGTTCAGCAACTCAGAGCAAAACAGAGGGGTAGCTCCCCATACATTTCTCAAACAAACGAAGAGGGTGGAGAACACTGACTAAGGAAGGGGAGTGTCTAGACAAAGTATGGCACACAGAGGAGAGTGTTTTAAAGGAGAGGAGGGGAATGGACACACCAGAGGAGAGAGGCCTACCATCTCACTGCTGGAGGCCAGGGAGCGCAGATCCTGGGAGCACAACAACAAAAAAAAAGCACAAGGAAAACATCAGTGCCAAGCAACCCACCTCCAGAAGGGAGAATCCATTCACACCTGCTAATGGGATTCTGCATGGGTGGGGTGGGGGCTGACAGAGCTAACGCAGAGGGAGGTGGAGGATGAAGAAGACTAGAAAAGGACTCTGGACACCTTCAGCAACTCTTTGTTGTGGCCTGCTCAGCTCTTCAGGCACCACTGACCCCTCACACATTTTGGGTGATTCTCTCTAGAGCAGTGGATCCCAAATTGCAGACCATGGCCCAGCTGTGGTCCAGAGCACCTCACAGTGCTCGGAGGAATTAATGAAACCAAGAAGTAGGAGACTGGGGAGTCAGAAGGGGAGGTGGATCCATACAAGGATCTCTCTTCTGAAAAAATAATGTTCCAGAAGCAGTGATCTAGAGGCCTTGAAGAATCAAAGACCAAATATACCTCAGCACCACAGAGGGCAGATGGTCTTCAGGCCAGGGCTGAGATTTGTTTAGTGGAGCAATGTTAGGTGCTCCATAAATAAATATTGTTGGGGGTCTGAGTACCATCTCCTGCCCAGATCGACGCTCACACAAAAGGGCATCTGAGTACCATCTCCACAGGCAGGACTGGCATGAATAGAGAGCAAAGGCTTCAGCAAAAGCTGTAGAAATCAGTATTAAAATTGTAATGCCCTTCAATTAATTGGTCCAGCGCTCTCTCAAGAGCTACCCAGAGTATCACCATCTGAGACCTAGATCTAGCTACATTAGAATGGGATGAATATCTTAATCCAGGACATCAACACCCCACAAACGTTGCCACCAGCTAGCTCTTTCGCTACTAACTTCAAACAAAGGCTTGAGGTATATGCACTGTGTTGTAACAAACTGTCTAGTGTGTGCATATCACTGCCCCCTACTGAACGGCATGGGCACTGACTGATGGTGTTTCATAGGCTCTACCATGCTAAAAGAGATGCGCTGTTCCTGTGACATTTCAAGTGGCCATTGCGTACGGCAAATTGGCAGCTTCAGTGGCCATGGATGTTACAATATTACAGAACCTAAGAAACTTTCAGGTTCCAGACATTAACTCAAAAGTGTTGAGCTGAAATTTTCCATCGCTGGTCTCTGCCTGAAGGTGAGAGTTGCAACAAAATTTTATCAAGAGATTTTGAGTGGCGGGAAAAGAAATACACTTCTCCATTTAAAAATATTCCAAAATAAAAAATAAATTAAATTAAATTAAAAAACCCCACACTTTTAGACAGGGCTATAGGACAAATGTCTGAAGTTTGAGTTCTATGACCATGCCACATTTCATGGAGCTAGTCCTTAGCTTAGTTAAAAATGGTTTGAATTTAACCACTATATTAGTATTTGAAAATTAACAGCATGTTAGGTAAGGTGCTTAATTCTAGATGGGCGCACTTCGAACAGATGCAGTGAAGTGGGCACGTTGATTCAAAGAGCATACATGCTTGTCTGGCAAAACTAGAGGAGCTATAAGCTGCAGAAAGCAAATCGGAGTGGAAAAAGGAATTCACTAGCACAATACCTCCAGATTCTAATTTTCCCTTAAAATGCCTAGGAAATTAAATGAAGGTGAAGGGGATCAACGTTAATGCAACAGTAAGGCTGAAAGATTGAGTGCTCAAACGTCAGCAAATCCCAAAAGGTTTAAGGTTGCTCTGGCAACATTAAATATGTCACATACCATAATCGCAGTATTCTCTCCTCCTTTCCCTTAATAGATTAAGGCTTACATTTAACATCTATAGACACCATTAAACAGACAGAATGTGCAGTAAGGCAGAGTTAACTTTTTATTTTGGAATTCCTGACGACTTGGAGTCTTTGCATCAATGCCACAAAGTTTGCAAGATCAATGGTTTTTGCATTTAATTATCAGTTGATTAGATCCATTCCCAACTAAGGCAGCCCTGGCTGGTTCTGAACCCATACACAAAACTGGTATTCCAGAGAGACTCTGGCTGTGGCTTCATTTAAAAAAAAAAAACAAAAACAGATGTGGGGTTTTAAACCACAGGATAACAAATGTGTTAGCTATTGCACTGTAAAACTGTAGTGGAAACACAAGGCACCTGTAGTTTTTACCATGAGGAAGCCAGATGGGACTAACCCTACACCCCTGACCTGTGGTTCATCTAACCTAGCTACCTCACTGTAAAAACTACAACACACCTTTTTTTGGCAGTGAAAACCTGACCTCCATGTACCTATTCTCTACCGCAATGCAAAGTAACGGACGGTTGTGCTCTAATAAATCAAACAGCCCATCCTCACTGCTTTACCTTCTACATTCAGACCCCAACTGGTTTGCCTTGTTCCCACCGCTCTTAAGCTATTTTTATTGCTTATGGGATACCACAGATGCCTCAGATTCCAGGTCTATTATAACAGCAGAGTGCAGGATTCCCATCCTGAACAGATGGGACGTATGCCGTCTCTTGCCACAGACCTATCAGCAGATCCATTAGCAAACGGCTGTAATCTTTGCTTCCTGCATGTCCGAGATATAGTTTGACCCAAGCTGAAGGCCATTGCATGGTAGTTCAAACTCTCTAAAACTGAAATCGTATTTTCTGACTGCGTAAGCGGTGTTCAAATCCCCAAATGTTTTCACTTTTTTTAAGTCTCCCCATTGCATTTAAAGAGCAACCCAATAGCAGCTTCTTACGGACAAAAGGAAATTCGCTGTTTCCATGTATTTCACATGAGCAGCAGCAGTCATGTAAGATGCATGGAAACATTCTCGAGGTCTTACACCATAAGAAGTTTCCCATGCTTTCTGCAAGCCAAACATGCACAGAACTCATCCTGTCAACATGAAACCCATGGATATTTCGCTTCCTATGAATTCTAGAAAGCACAATATCATCTACGTTTCTCATATCTTTTTGCCTACATCTTCTTCTGGGCTGTGTGCTTTACGCTTTCTCAGCCTACCTTCTGCTGATTCAGCCGGATGGGTTTTTTTTTTATCCCCGCACCCTGCAGAGTGGTTTGATGTGTTCCAGACATTTTTTACATGGATAGTCTTGTATAGACAAGTTTTGCAGAAATGTGTTAAAATAGCATGTAAATTGAGTGCTGATTTGAAAGTTAACACGTCTGGCCCTAGCAGCAAGAGAAACAAACTGTAGTTTATCCAACTGGAAAGCCTACTCTGGCTTGGGCAGCAAACTATACTATCGCTTGCCTTTCTGATGAGAGAACGGTCATTGAACTACCTGAGAAGCCCTCATCTCTCCCCTCTGCTGTCACCACAGACCTCTATCAAAGCACTAACACATTCAACTGAGGCTCAGCCTCTGGCTTGTTCATCTGTTCCATGTCCCAGGGCATTTCTGTGGCTGACATCAGCTAGACCCCTCCCCCTCCCCTTTGACCAGCAGCCGGGTTGCTTTGCTCACTCCCTTTACCTGCCACTGCCTTTGAAGAGATTCTGCTCTCTTCGCTCAGCAGCTTGGGCCCAGGACTTTCCCAGCCTGAACCAATGAACCAGAGCAATGCATGACACTGCTGATGCTGGTTTGAAATTATTTCAGTGACATAGGAGGACTTATGAACAACAGGTTAGGTCCCAGAGGACTGGAGAAGGGCAAACAAACATACCTATCTTTAAAAATGGGAACAAAGAGGACTTGGGGAATTATAGACCATAGGCTTAACTTTGGTACCTGGAAAGATACTGGAACAAGTTATTAATCCATTTGCAATCACCTACAGGATAACAGGGTGATAAGGAATAGCCAGCATGGATTTGTCAAGAACAAATCATGCCAAACCAATCTAGTTTACTTCTTTGACAGGGGAGCTTGTGGGTGGGAGGCGAAGCAGTAGACATGATGCATCATGCTTTTAGTAAGGCCTCTGACATAATCCCACATGACATTCTCATAAACAAATTAGAGAAATGCAGGCTAGATGAAATTACTATTAGGTGGGTGCACAACTAATTGAAAGACAAACTCAGAGTAGTTATCAACAGTTCACTGTCAAACTGGGAGGACATATCTAGTGGGGTGAGACAGGGTTCAGTCTTGAGTTCAGAACTATTTGATATTTCATTAATGACTTGGATAATGGAGTGGAGCATATGCTCAGAACATTTGCAGACCAAGCTGGGAGGGGTTGCTAGCACCTTGGAAGACAGGACTAGAATTCAAAATTGGTCTGAAGACAACAAGTTGTAATTCATTAAAGACAAGTGCAAAGCGCTTCCCCTAGGAAGGAAAAATCAAACTCACAGCTACAAAAAGGGAATAACTGGCTAGGCAGTAGTACTGCTGCAAAGGATCTGGGGGGTCCGAGAGGAACATAAACTGAATATGAATCAGCAATGTGATGTAGTTGTGAAAAGCTTAATATTCTGGGGTGTATTAACAGGAGTATTGTATGTAAGACATGGGAGGTAATTATCCTGCTCTACTCAGCACTGGTGAGGCGTCAGCTACAGTTCTGTGTCCAGTTCTGGGTGCCACGCTTTAAGAAAGAGGCAGACAACTTGGAGAGAGTCCAGGAAGCAGCAACAAAAATGATTAAAGGTTGAGAAAACTTGCCTATGAGGAAAGATGGGGGTGGGGGGGCGGGGGAGGAAATGGGCATGTTTAGTCATGAGAAAACAAGACTTGAGGGGACTTGATAACAGTCTTCAAATATGGTTTAAATATCCTCTTATAAAGAGGATGGTGAACAATTATCCTCCGTATCTAGTGATGGTAGGACAAGAAGTAACTGGCTTACTTCTTTGCTTCTGGGGAAGCAAAAGTGGATGGGAACCTGGGAGGCAGTGACCATGAGATGGTCGAGTTCAGGATCCTGACACAGGGAAGAAAGGAGAGCAGCACAATACTGACCCTGGACTTCAGAAAAGCAGACTCTGACTCCCTCAGGGAACTGATGGGCAAGATTCCCTGGGAGAATAACATGAGGGGGAAAGGAGTCCAGGAGAGCTGGCTGTATTTTAAAGAATCCTTATTGAGGTTACAGGGACAAACCATCCCGATGTGTAGAAAGAATAGTAAATATGGCAGGCGACCAGCTTGCCTTAACAGTGAAATCCTTGCTGATCTTAAACACAAAAAAGAAGCTTACAAAAAGTGGCAGATTGGACAAATGACCAGGGAAGAGTATAAAAATATTGCTCGGGCATGCAGGAGTGAAATCAGGAAGGCCAAATCACACCTGCAGTTGCAGCTAGCAAGAGATGTTAAGAGTAACTAGAAGGGTTTCTTCAGGTATGTTAGCAACAAGAAGAAAGTCAAGGAAAGTGTGGGCACCTTACTGAATCAGGGAAACAATCTAGTGACAGGGGATGTGGAAAAAGCTAATGTACTCAATGCTTTTTTCACCTCTGTCTTCACGAACAAGGTCAGCTCCCAGACTACTGCACTGGGCAGCACAGCATGGGGAGGAGGTGACCAGCCCTCTGTGGAGAAAGAAGTGGTTCGGGACTATTTAGAAAAGCTGGATGAGCACAAGTCCATGGGGCCGGATGCGCTGCATCCGAGAGTGCTAAACGAGTTGGCGGATGTGATTGCAGAGCCATTGGCCATTATCTTTGAAAACTCATGGCGATCGGGGGAAGTCCCGGACAACTGGAAAAAGGCTAATGTAGCGCCCATCTTTAAAAAAGGGAAGGAGGAGGATCCTGGGAACTACAGGCCAGTCAGCCTCACCTCAGTCCCTGGAAAAATCATGGAGCAGGTCCTCAAGGAATCAATTCTGAAGCACTTAGGGGAGAGGAAAGTGATCAGGAACAGACAGCATGGATTCACCAAGGGCAAGCCATGCCTGACTAATCTAATTGCCTTCTATGACGAGATAACTGGCTCTGTGGATGAGAGGAAAGCAGTGGACGTGTTGTTCCTTGACTTTAGCAAAGCTTTTGACACGGTCTCCCACAGTATTCTTGCCAGCAAATTAAAGAAGTATGGGCTGGATGAATGGACTATAAGGTGGGTAGAAAGTTGGCTAGATTGTCGGGCTCAGTGGGTAGTGATCAATGGCTCCATGTCTAGTTGGCAGCCGGTATCAAGTGGAGTGCCCCAAGGGTCGGTCCTGGGGCCGGTTTTGTTCAATATCTTCATAAATGATCTGGAGGATGGTGTGGATTGCACCCTCAGCAAGTTTGCAGATGACACTAAACTGGGAGGAGAGGTGTACGCTGGAGGGTAGGGACAGGATACAGAGGGACCTAGACAAATTAGAGGATTGGGCCAAAAGAAATCTGATGAGGTTCAACAAGGACAAGTGCAGAGTCCTGCACTTAGGACGGAAGAATCCCATGCACTGCTACAGACTAGGGACCAAATGGCTCGGCAGCAGTTCTGCAGAAAAGGACCTAGGGGTTACAGTGGACGAGAAGCTGGATATGAGTCAGTGTGCCCTTGTTGCCAAGAAGGCCAATGGCATTTTGGGATGTATATGTAGGGGCATTGCCAGCAGATAGAGGGACGTGATCGTTCCCCTCTATTTGATGTTGGTGAGGCCTCACCTGGAGTACAGTGTCCAGTTTTGGGCCCCACACCACAAGAAGGATGTAGAAAAATTGGAAAGAGTCCAGCGGAGGACAACAAAAATGATTAGGGGACTGGAACACATGACTTATGAGGAGAGGCTGAGGGAACTGGGGATGTTTAGTCTGCGGAAGAGAAGAATGAGGGGGGATTTGATAGCTGCTTTCAACTACCTGAATGGGGGTTCCAAAGAGGATGATCTAGACTGTTCTCAGTGGTAGAAGATGACAGAACGAGGAGTAATGGTCTCAAGTTGCAGTGGGGGAGGTTTAGGTTGGATATTAGGAAAAACTTTTTCACTAGGAGGGTGGTGAAACACTGGAATGCGTTACCTAGGGAGGTGGTGGAATCTCCTTCCTTAGAAGTTTTTAAGGTCAGGCTTGACAAAGCCCTGGCTGGGATGATTTAGTTGGGGATTGGTCCTGCTTTGAGCAGGGGGTGGACTAGATGACCTCCTGAGTTCCCTTCCAACCCTGATATTCTAGGATTCTATGGCTTAATCTGTAGCAAAGGAAATTCAGGTTAAGTATTAGGAAAGCTTTTCAACAATAAAGGATTGTTAAGCACAGGAAAAAGCTTCAAAGGAAGGTTGTGGAATCCCCATCTTTGGAGGATGTTTAAGAACAGCTTGGAAAAACACCTGTCAGGGATGGACTAGGTTTTCTTGGCCCTTCCTCAGTAAAGGGGCTGGACGAGAGGTCAATTCCAGCCCGACATTTCTGATTCTATGAAGCTGAAAGCCAAACCCCACTCCCTCTGGCACCAACACCACCCTTCTATTTATGGCAGTTCATCTAATTTTGAAGGACACCCCAAAATACGAGTTTTTTCCCCCCAAACAGATTAATGTAAGCATCACTTCAACCCCCTCAGAAATACATCCACCTCTGGGGTGGAGGCAACAGCAACACCACACAACAGATTTGGACCAGATATTATTCAGCCACACATACACTGAAACATAGGAAGTGAACAGAACAGATATGCATTTGAAATTGTATCTACAGGAAGAAGGAAAAGACACGCATGGAAAATAGTGCGGGTCACAACACATCACAAATCCTCCACCCGCCCCCCCCCCCCCTTTTTTTTTTTTTTATGGTAACAGTGCCCCTTGTCACCCACAGAATTCTAGAGAGATTAATAATTAAGCTTTGTGGAATTTGTAGTCAACTTTTTCCTAGTGGACAGTACAATCAAGTCCCAGCTACTTCTTATAGCTGCTTGTTAGAACTAATTTAAAGGGCACATTTCTAGGCCTCTGCCAGCCTTGATCTTTAATCTACACATTTTCTTTGTGTTCCAGGATCAAGAAATTCTCCATGCTTAAGTCCAGCCTAGCTAGCGCTCATGAACAACCTGACAACGTAGTGGCATATGTGACTGGGAAAGACAAATGAAGGGAATGATTCACCGTCAGGCTTGCAAGTTACTACAGAATGAGTAAAAACCAGATACATGCCAAATGCAATGTCAATAAGTGCGCAGTTACCTGGCTCTATGATCAGAGTTCCCTCAAAGGACATTGTTTTTTAAATTTGTATAGGAAAAAAAAAAGTCAGGAAATTGAAGAAGTTCTGGTTCCCAAAGCAAATGTAACTAAGTCACCTTGTATGTGGATACACATGCACACCCCTTTCCCCCCCCTAGCATCTCAAAATGCTTTACAAATATTACATAATTCAGACAGACCCCCATGTGGGACAGAGTATTATGCCCTTTTTAGTAATGGGAAAACTGAGACTCAGAAGTCAAGTCAAGTGTTCAAGCTCACAGAGAAGTGAGTGACAGAGCTGGAAACCAGGAGGTAGCTCCTGTGCTAACCACTAGACTACCCTTCCTCTCTAATAAGAGAACGGTATCTAGATCAATGAGCCAAGATACAGGTGCTTTGGGAGCCATCATTTAATTTCCTGGGGTGTGTGTCTTTAAAAACCCCCACCAAAACACTCAGTGACTATTTGCATTCATGCAGACAGCTTTTTTTCGTTGTTGTTGTTCTAATATTTCAGTGATTCGACTTCAGAATTCTACACAAGGGACATTGTATCCTTAGAACGCGACACACCATGCACCTAGCAGGACACTTATTGAGAACATGCCCCCTAATTCAATGGGGGAAAGCAAACACCAAAGACAGCAATCAGAAGATGAGCATCAAAAGGAGGCACTTACCTGGGCAACTTTATCCTGCAAGACACAGCCAAAAAGCACTTAATCCAACAACACTGAGCAAGCCAGTCAGACGAGCATGACGACAACAGAGGCCAGAAGGAGAGGGCACTACATGCAAAGCTGCAGAGTCACTCCTAGCTTGACGGTCTGCCGGAACATACTAGCAACGGCTCTCGTTTCCCGCCGCATTTAGCTACAAAGCTAACGCTGATCAAATTCCCTCACTAAACTATATTTGCCTTTAATCAGCTTCTCTTCTATGTATTTAAGTGAGAGGATTTCTGCTTCCCTGATGGAGCCCCTTGTCCCTGCCTCTGTTTGTCTATTACACATCATCTGCAGGGTGTCTTGATGCTATTTACTGTACATAAAGTAACATGTTTGGGACACATTTTGCATCAGCCCACACCATCCAGTACAACTGTTACTTAACCCCCAAGAACAGAAACCAGACCTAGAGAGAGACCAATAATTAATCATTAAGGGGCTCCCAGCATCCTCAGACCAGGAAAACGGCAAGCAAGCACCATGCTCTAAGAGCTACAAAACCTGGGCTATGCTGAACTCCCAGTGGGAAGGATTACAAGTGTCACAGCCCCCCAGAGAACGCCACACCACTGTCTCCTGGTAAATTCCAGGTTGCGGATCAAAAGCTACTGTGAAAAGGGCATGTCAGAGACTATTTAGGGTTTTATAGATGGAAATCAACATTCTGAACTGCATCCAGAACCAACACCCTGTTCAATCCCTCCACATTTCAGCACCAGGTTACAGGGGAGCAGTGGCCTGGCTCAGGAGACGGGATTCTCTTTGGAGCATGTCAGCATCATCGAAAGGGCAAAGGAAGGCTGTAGCAGAGCTGGGCGCCTGATGTCAGGTGTAGGGGAAGAGATCAGAAACACTGATAGGTACATTTTAGCACCAAGCGTACTACTGTAATAGATCCTATTTGACAGATGGGCTAGAATCTCAAGTGCTTCAGCTGAACAGCTTGGTGAGGGTAAAGCAAGGTCTCTTCTGGAGACGGCACCGCACAGACTGATGTGCTGAGTGAAAGAGCATGATGCCAGGGGGACAAGAGGTCAGACAGACACCCTCTCAAAATAAGGATTATAATACAAAATGTGTGTGTGTGTGGTGCTGAAACATAACTATAGTTCTGGCTCCAATCCTATTGGAGTGCTAGAGGGGAAAGGAGAAAACTACTCCAGGGGAAGAGGTGACACGTGTGTGTATCTGGGGAAGGGAGTAGAAATTGGGGAGGTCATCAGGATTTGTAGAAGTGTTGGAATTTTACCTGGGTTGAGCTCCCCAGTCTCAGCAGCACCCCAGAACCTCAAGATCCCTTCAACATGCCCTGCAAAGCTCAAGCAGCTGAATTCGGACCCTGCCTGGTCCACTAATGACCTTGAGGGAAGAGGCACAATCTAACATCTGAGTTTGCAGAGGACACAAATTTAAGGCAGCAGCAAATGTGGAGGAACACAGCGAACAAATCCAGACCAGTCTGGAGAGATTAGGTTTATGGGCTGCGGGAAGCAACAGGGAAGGGAACAATGGGGCCAGAAGCCGATTAATGACTGCAAATCTGTAACACTGATGTCAACGCTCTAACAGAGATTGGTTTGAAATAAAAATTTGAAGGAAAGAGACAGGTGAAATGAAAAGCAGAAAAGTCAGGCGGCTTCTCCCCACAGTGCATTGGTACAGACTGAAGAGGTAAATATCGGAGTATGATAAGACAGGCTGAGACATCACTGGCAGGAGAAATCTCCAGCCTTGCGTCAATCAGATAAATACTGGAATCGGATCAGGTTGTATTCTGCACCTCTTATATAGGGTAGGCTTCAGAAATACAGACAAGTAGTTCTTATGCTCCCTACTTATCCAGCCGAGCCTCTCAGATCACCCCTTCAATAGTGCCATCGCTGATAGCCTGCTTGTCTCTCTCTGTTAAGTCTCAGTGCCATTTTTATGCTGCCTCCTACACATGGAATGCTCCCCTCACTTTGCAAGCCTCTATCCACTGAATGAAATTCCTCCTGAAATCTCACTCTTCCCAGGACGTCCTCTGTAAGTGAAACAACAACATTCACTGTCTCCTCCCTACATTATCTGCATGCATGTGCCCACACACAGAACCACCACAAAGTACAGAGGCCAGGAAAGTATCCACTTGATCATACTGCTATCACCCCATCCTTCCTCCGCCCAGTCCCTCCCTGTGTTTCACATCCCTGCCCATCGCGTCACACCTAAAAGTTTTGAATCCAAGCCCTTTGTGACAGGACTGTCTTTTCAGGGAGTACCTAGTACATTTATGGGCGCTAAAAGAGAATGGTGTTAAGCACATTTCAGAAAAAACATGGCTAAAAATCATTTCTTCCTGCCCTCCTCCTGAAGTACATGTTCTGGGTTCTGCTCTGATAATACTGCTAATGCCTACAGCAGTGTTCAGAATGCAGCTCCCTGCTCTGCTTTGGATGTTAAACCATCATTTGCCCACCAACTACAGCAGGGGAAATTTAACAGAGCTGTGAGCAAACGTCTTAGCAGATAAAAGCCTTTAGTGAGTTTATTTTGGGAGTTAGTTTTAAAGAACACTGATGACAAATGTTGCTTTCAGAGATTTAGCCAAACATAAAATGGCAGTTGTAGCTTTAAAAATAAAGACACAAAATCATTTAAAGTGAAACTGGCTCAATTACAAGGCAGCTTTGTCATGTTTTGATTGGACCCTTTTGCTTTGGCTTCTGGTATTTTTCATTTGAGTCTTTCGCATCTCTGTCTCCCTGCACTGGCAGGGGTGGCTCCCACTCCAAGGCCCACACAGAATCAGAGAGTGTCACACCCAGTCCATCTCTCTGCCAACACAGCTCTAATTCCCACAGTACGTTTGATAGCATTTTGTAGAGTCTAGTTGTGTACATTTCAAGTAAGGAGTCAGCCAGCCTTTCCCTGGAGAGGCTATTTCACAGCTTAATGCATCTCGCTGTCTGGAAGCAACAGCTCCCAGCATTAACTGTTTTGCACCCATTGCCGATACAAATCCTTTCCCAGTCTCTTAAGCCCAGCCTCTCACCTCATTAATGCGGATTTGCTGGAGCTCCTGTTCAGCTGCAGTCAGCGGGGCTGGGGCAGAGCAAGACGACACATGCTTCTGGTAGCCACTTAGTGAGAGGTCTTCCTGCAGCCACCAGACAGTAGAGAGAGTAAGTGTCATTAGCATACAGAATGAAGATCGCTCCCTCCCCGGACCTCAATGCCCACCAATGCATGAGAGATGGAAGAGAACGCTCTCCTGGAAGTTCTACACTGCTGCTGCTTTAGACTCTGACCACACAATCCAGTACAGTGTGATCTCACATCGTTCCCAAGGTTTCTCAAGGAAGTACAGCACAGCCTGTAAACAGGCAATATAGGGGCTCCACATTTTTGGCCACTATAACAGGGGGCTACTTGATACAGTATCAAAAATCACAGATTACGATTAGCTCTATATAGCAGGTAACACACTGTGTAGAGTGGGTAGCACATCCATTGTGGCACTATGACCTATATGACGATGTAGATTTGATCCCAACTCAGGAGAACTTACAGTCTACACCAATTGTAAGGGTTTGTCTACACTAGGAAATCTTACCAAAACAGTTATTCTGGAATAATTAATATGATAATTAATAATTATTCCTGAATAGCTACTTCACTGAAGTTTACAAGCACAGACAAGCCCTAAGTCTTCTTTTAGAAGTTAAACAAAATCTTAACTAACTTTCTCCACATTTCAAATAATCCCCCATCTGGAAGTGGTTTCTCCTTCCAGTTGCCTGACTGCAACACATTTTATGACCTGAGCAAATCTGTGGCAGCTGGAGATATTAGTTTGTTTCCACCTGTAACAGGTACTTATCCCAAGCTCTAGGCACAAACAGCTGACCCACAGAATTCAGGCTGGCTGATGCCAGCAATTTCAGAAACTCCGAGCTCACAAAAAAGTGAGCCCCATCCCCCATCATGTCCCTTTGGGAAAAAAGCCCTTGAAAAATAAGCCTACATTGGAGCATGCTCTGAAAGTCAGAAAAATGTGGGCTGTGTTGCACCAAGATGGGTGGCAGCTATTAGCGCAGGTGGTTGCAGTTAGCGAACAAGTTTTACTGTATAGCAACCTCGTTTCATTTATTGAGACAAGCTGCCACCTTGTGGTAGTTTTTATTTAAAACAGCAACTTTATAAAATACCATGTGCATTCCTCCCCCCACCCCGCAATCTCTTCTATAAATGTAACAATAGGTTTTCTTTGGTGTTTCACTAGATTAGCAGAAAAGAAACCTTATCTTCTGCGTAGTGCCAAGGGGCAATATGATTAGTCATTTAACAAATGATTTCCTCATTCAAAAAGAACAAGGGCTAAGGACATTGCCAGAATAACCCTAAATGGATGAAGATGCAGCCTGTAGGCAGTGAAGGGGTTAAAGGAACCAGCTCTCCCGGGCTGAGCAGACTGAAAGCAGCCTGTTCCCCAGCTGCCAAGGTAGTGACCCACACAAATCTCAGCACCTGCTGCTGAGCTGAACAGTCAAGGTCAAAGATCTCAGTCAATCTCATTTGTGCACAGGCACTTCGAGAACAGAGCGCCTGCAGGCACTCTCTTTAACCTTAAAAGAATGAAGACAGACTCTAAAGAAACAAAGAGAGAGCAGTAACAAAGGTGGGAAAAACCTAGTAGTGATCCAGGAATATTTTAACCCCCAGGTGTGGTATCCCAAGCAGTTTTGGCACTGGTTATTGCATCAAGCCTGATCTACACCTAAAACTAAAGTCAACCTAGCTACAGTTGCTAAGAGGTGTGAAAAATTCACACCCAAGAGACACAGTTAAACCAACCTAAGTCCCAGGTATAGATCCAGCTAGGCCATCAACCTAGCTACCACCCCTCAAGGGAGCGGATTGACAAAACTGCTCCCTATTGCTGCAGCAAAGGTCCGCCCCACAGTGCTCCAGAGGTGTGGCCAGACCCTCAGATGTTAACCAGAAGGTGCTGTGGGCTTGAAGTCCATGCCGTGAGCAGGTGTCCATACCTTAACTGTTCCAAACAGCTCATCCTTTATGTGTCCTCCTCCAAATTCTTTTTTCACTGTTGCTCGGGTCGCTGCATACAGCATCTTCAGCCTAACCTGGACAAGTAGAGAGTGAGCAAGATCTATTCAGTGAGGTAGAAAGTTTAACAGGACCGAGTCTGGGCTCCTGCTCTCTGCTAATTCAAGGGCATCAGTTCTGCAGCTGCTGCAGTGCTAGACTTCTACTGTTGGTGATACTACAAGGCATCGGAGAAAACAGAACTCCGCTCATTAACAGGAATCCACCCCTATTTGTCATTAACTGCACCATCCTGGCGATGCAGTCACATTCACTGTCCTATCAGTTTCATTTTCACACAGCTATTGAATTAGTAATGACAGCTGAGACCCACAAGATGTCATCGAGATTCTAGTCAACCCAATTCAGTAACGTTACTGGCATGACAAGCCATACAAGCGTTTCCCCTACCTTTAAAGGGCTAATCTCTAAACACAGGCCATGTCTAATACTTGCTCCAAAATTGCAGCTTGCAGTTTGGATTTCAGTCCCTCTCTCAACTGGATCCTTTATTTGATTGATCTCACTGTTTAAAATTCCACTTTAAAGCAGCAGGAGAAAGCTGTGGCTTTAATTGAAGCTCATGGTTTCTAATCTTACCAAGTCAACTCCAGAGAATAATTTCTCCTGGCTATTTTGGTTGCCTCTGGTCTTCCACCTAGAGCCAGAAGCAAATTGCCTTTCTCCCCATGCGCCCACACACCATCGGAACCAACTTTTTGATTGCTTCTGTCCATAAGCTATTACTGTCCATCCCACATAAGACTGCTTTACTAGACTTTCCCTCCCCAACTCACCCCCACAAAAACCTGCTGTTAGTCAGTAGCCCCCCTTGCAGAAGAATTTTTGGATAGCCTGGACAGGCCAGAATGGCTTAAATGCAGCCAGTAATCACCTTACCACAAAGCACAACCTGACTCAACAGCCAGTGGCGATAACAGAAAGAGGATTCTGGCACTCCTGGGAGAGAAGGGTTCTGTAGTGAATTTAGGTCTGGTGGAAAGTGTCTGATTAACTGAGCCAAGCCAGCACAGGCAACAGCAGTGACAGCTTTAATAATACCACGTAACCTCTAGATTGTTCTTTTCATCAGTAGATATCGGAGCACTGTACAAAAGGAGGTCAGCATCATTATCCCCATTTTACTGATGGGGAAGCAGAGGCCCAGAGTGATGAAGTGACTTGCCCAAGTTCAGCCAGGAGAGCTGGGATAGATCCCATATCTCTCGGGTACCGTCCAAGTGCTCTACCCCCTAGACCACGCTGCCTCCCAGAGCAATCTGCTACTGTGATTCAATCTTATTTCATTCTAATCCTCTACTGTTGACTTGAGCTGAGCTTGGGTTAAGTCACCAGCTGTCACTTTCCCTCCTCTGAAAAGTGGGAATGAGAACACTTCTCTTATGGGGAGATTGGGGCTTCAAAAAAAAAAAAAAAAAAAAAAAACAACGTTAGGTGCAACGGGATCAGGTACAAACATTAATATCCTGACTGGCCACCAGGAGTCACTGTGGCTCTAGAATTAAGGTTTTTTTCTTGTGGCGTTTGATGTGTGTTGTTAGAGTAATACAGGCTGATAACTGGAGACGGTGTACAGGAGAAGGAGTCTGACCCACATGCTCAGGGTCTAACTGATTGTCATATTTAGGGTCAGGAAGGAATTTTCCCCCAGGTCAGATTGGCAGAGATCCTGTGGGTTTCTCACCTTCCTCTGCAGCGTGGATCATGGGTCACTTGCAGGTTTAAACTAATGTAAATGGTGGATTATCTGTAACTTGAAGTCTTTAAATCATTATTTGAGGGCTTCAGTAGCTCAGCCAGAGGGTAGGGGTCTGTTACAGGAGGGGATGGGTTAGGTTCTGGGCCCTGCAACGTGAAGGAGGTCAGACTAGATGAATTCATGATTGTCCCTGCTGGCCTTGAAGTCTGAGTCAACCCTGCATGCATGCGGTTACATGTCAGATCTCAAGCAAAGCAGGGCTGGGCTGAGTCGTGACTTGGGTGGCCAGAGGATTCTGTAGGTAGCTCTCTTCCCTCGAGTCAGTCCTGGATCGACCCCTGAGCAAACTGGAAGGGGACACTGCTGACAGGAACAGCTTGCAAATGAGACCTAAAACCCAGGTCTTGACCACTCATGGTGGCACTTTTTGCCAGAGTACGAGTGTTAAATCTTGGCCAAGTTTCCTCATGGATAATTACATTCCACTCCCTAAATTCTCCCTACAGGCTGGATTCACTCCTTACCTGCATCTGTCATGTAGTTTATGGGAGTCTGTTAAACGGTAGCCAAGCTTTCCCCCAGAGAACTGATTGCACACGGCATTACACAAGCATGCTACAGAACAGAGCATTTGCAGAGCATGTTAGGATCCATCTGGCTAACCAGCACTACACGGAAGTTAGATGATAAGCTCTGCTAAGTGAGTCTTCAGAAAATGATATACTAACCTTTGAATAATTCCAATAATTAGCCCTTAAATACAGATACACAAACATTCCTGCAAGTACCAGGAAAATTACAACTCTACAAAGAAGAATTTAGAGAGACCAAAGGCTTACGGGGGAATTGTCAGGGGACCAGGAGATGAAGAGCCACTCAAAGCCCTGTGCGTTCTGGGTGTCCAGCCGGTAGAGGATATAACATGGCTGTTGTTCATCCAGCAGCGGCAGCACAAAGGAGTCATAGTCTTTATCCCAATGGCGAGACAATTCCTTGTAGGCTCCCAGCACTAGCTGCTCTGAAAGGAAGAGAAGAACTATGAATTACAAAGCAAAAGTTAACACAGGCCACAGGGCTGCATGACTCATTGCTCCAATGCAGGGGTCTCAAACACGCGGCCCACGGGGCTATTTCCTGCAGCCCGCCAAGCAGCCCACCCCCGGCCTACCTCCAAGCCAGGGGTGAGCAAACCACAGCCCACGGGCTGGATCTCCCCCCGTGGCCCCGCGCCGCTCCCACTCCAACGCAACGTCCCTGAGGCCAGGGGGCGGGCGACGACAACTCCATGTGTTGCCATGGCTTCCAGGCACCGCCCCCCACATCTCCCATTGGCCGGGAACGGGGAACCGTGGCCAATGGAAGCTTCAGGAGAGGTACCTGGAGGAGCGGCAAGGCAGTGCACGAAGCCCTGTGCCCTCACCTGCCCCGCCCCGGGGCCGCATGGACATGGTTCTGGCTGCTTCCCAGAGCAGAGCGGCGCAGGGGCCAGGGCAGGCAGGCAGGGAGCCTGCCCTGGCCCCGGTGCGCACCACTGCCACCCCGGAGCCCACACCCAGAACCCCACACCCAGAACCCCTCCTGCACCCCAACCCCCTGCCCTAAGCCCCCTGCCATACCCCGCACCCCTCCTGCACCCCCTGGGGGCAGGGAGGGGGGGAAGTTGGGGTGGGGACTTTGGGGAAGGGGTGGGAAGAGGCGGGGCAGGGCCTAATGGAAGGGGTGGAGTGAGGGCAGGGCTGGGGGGGCAGTGAGTGGGGGGTGGTGTCAGTGATGCGGCCCTTGGGCCAATGCACTAGTCCTCATGTGGCCCTTGTGGTCATTTGAGTTTGAGACCCCTGCTCTAATGCCTTGCACTCCTGAGAGCTCAGATGCTGCAGCCCTATTCTCTGCTCTCCTACCTGAGAGAGCTTGTGCAAAGCAATCCAGATGCTATTCCCTTACGTGCATTAACATGTGGGGTGACTGTGCACTCTCAGAGCCTGTCGGGGAGCGGAGTGCATAATATCACCCCCATAAACATGTGCGGATGTTTCAAAAGTCCCAGCCACTAGGAGGTAAAGGGAAGGAGCAAGGTTACATGGGATTGCAAAGGGGCTCGGTCTACCCTATACCATGATTTCTGAACACAAAATTAACACTGGAATATGAAGCTTCTCCCATATCAGGAGAGCAGGGCTCAGGAGTTGCAGCTCTGAACAGCTGGATGAAGCTACCTGTTGTATTAGAAGAGGCACCAACGTGCTCAGGTTTTAATTAATCCAAATGGCAACTGCTCCGCATTGCCTTCTGCATTCAATGGCGTCTGCTGTGCTGAAATGTCCTGGGTGGCTGCCTCCTCCCAGAGACCTTCCCCACAGCGAGATACAGCCTCACCCAGTCTCTCAATGAGTGCACATTAAAGCAGGAGTTACAGGGGAGGAAGACAAGTGGGAGAAGCTGCAACCACCAGGGCTGAGGAGTGGGCACACAGGCAGGTGCCAGCTCCTCAGGGAGGGTGGAGAGGCTAGGACACCACAGCCCCACTATAGCCACTGTGGGTGTGTGGCCAGCACAAACCAACACGACTTAACTCTTCACAGCTACAGGAGTCACTCGGCCACTGCCTGCAGCGAGGAACTGATCTGTCAGCAATCCCACCAGCTGCTTCTCCACTTTGCAGAGCAGTTGATTTCCAGGAGTCCCAAAAGCTGGCTGGAATCCCCTGCTCAGCTGAGCTCCCCTGGAATCTCCCGTCTTCCAGCTACTCCTCATACCCATACAGCCTCTCTGGCAGACCTGGTGAGTGAGGCTCTCACAGGAGATGCTACCAGGGTTGCTACCAGCATTCCCCAGCTCTGCAGACTTTGATCAAATATGCGTGGATAGCTTCCTTCTCCCCACAGCCACCCGGAACCCTCCCTGCCCGCTATCCCCGCTCCTGTCCAGGCTAAGGTTCCCCACCCCTCCCCAGTGGTCACTGGTCCGGTCCCTAGGCTTTCAGCTGAATTACAGCAGTGACAGGGGAAGGCAGCAAAGAGTTTGGGGCCGTTCCCGGAAACCTCAGTTTCCCCTGTGATGCAAAAAGGGGAGAGAAACAACCACTGAAATACGATTGCCAACACCAGCCGCTTCCTGCCCATAGCCTGCTGCTGTGGTTTGGTCCAAGCACGCATCCTACCATCTAGGGAGAAGGGAAGTTCTGGGCACATCTCGCTGACACCATTTTGATGGTACTATGGTGCCACGCAGGGCAATACCCTGCGCCTCCTCTTCCTGCCGAGCTTGTCAAGGCTGATGCCAAGCCACGCAAAAGGTGTCAAACATGCCTGGAAAGGAAAGTACTGAGCATGCAGGGGAGGAGGAGCAGGGCAAGGCACCATTCAGGAGTAAGAGCCAACGAGATGCTAGCTCATAGAACTGGGGTTTCCCTTCCCCAGTCAAACACCCTTCTGCCGTGTTGCAAGGAGGGTGAGCAGGGGGCCATGCAGTGGAGTCTGGGGAATCCGTGTAAAGGAAGGGTTGGGGTGTGCAGGAACATGACGACATCTTCACATGAGCAAGGCACGGATTGAGGAGAGGTGCTGTGGAGAAAGGCAGGGTGGGACCCACAGATCAGCTTTCATGTAGTACCTCCAAGTCAGACCCCACTAGGGCCTTCCAAAGCAGCAGGTCTTCAGCAAACAGCCCCAGCCAGAGCCCTTCGGGAAAGAGCTCACATGCAGCTAGGGAACATTCCTGAGCCCTGCAGCCATCCCTGGAGAGAGGTGACGCTGTCAGTGTGTAACAATACAGTGTGTGCAAAGAAAGCAGAGACTGTCTTCTCAGGGCCACAGCGGCCCCAAGGGGCAGAGGAGTCTTGCCTGGAAAGCTGCATTCGTCCAGTCCCTAGACCCAACCCAACCCCATCAGACTCACATGTCGAGGAGCCTTGTGTTCCAAAACAAACGACATGCTCGTGGCTAAACACAGTCCGCTAAGTGCAGGGTACCAATGGGTGGTGAGCCAGCGTCCAAACGGGAGCACAGAGCCTGCAATTTGTACTTCTCATATCCAGTCTTCCAAGAGAGGCCACAAACAGTTTGTCTGTCTTTTCCGGCTTCTTGCCACATCCCAGGATAGTTCCCATTGGTTTCAATGGGAATCTCGAGCCAACAGAGGATTTCCACTGCTCCTTCACCCAGGGCTTAGTGACGTGACAGGGGTTTGTAAGGTTCCCACTCGTGCTGTGATAACCCTGGAGACTTAGGTTTCCCAGAAGCTGAAAGCAAAGTAGCCTCTGCAGGGTCATCAGGTTATCAAGCTGGATGAACACAGAGCTCCAGGAAGAGCAGCCTACCTGCTCTGCCCCCAATATTCTTCCGGCGCTACCTTTCCCAAATAACCACCACTGATATCCCGTGGGGTGGGAAAACACATGGCCATGGGCATCTCCCCTGTGTTTTGGGATTCCCCAGGAGGATCTTCAGGAAGCCACTGAGGAAGAAGGTGGAGTGCACCTCCTGCACACCACAAGGGTAGCTGGTGAGGGGAACATGCTCTGGGTCCACCCAGAAGTGCCTCCTAATCCCTGGTTTCAGAACTGACGGGACATCCTCTAGGGATTCTGGCGCATTGCTGCTAGGGGACCTGAGTGTGCTCCCGAGCTATTGCTTGAGCAATTGTGGGGCGCCTCTCCATGTAGGGGTTTGGGAGGCAGTGGCCTACACCAGGTGGCACGTGGATGAGCCTGTTGGATTGAAGAACAAACCCACAGAAGGGGCCACCCAGTCCAGGAGGATGAGCAGGAGCCACAAGGCTCCCACAACTTTTGAAGATGCCCTATCTAAAGCAATGGTTAAAGTCTGTTTGTGTAGGGGTTGCGCTTCCCCCCCCACACATTCCCTGCACCACTGTACAAACACCCAGCCCCCGCATGTGCAATGTCAAACTCAGCAGGACTGGGTCGGAGGATAAATAGAGGTTTCATACAGCCCCAATTTCCACCTACCCTCATCACAGCTGCATCCTCTGGCATATAACCCTATCCCACACATCCACTGCACTTGACACTCCAAGGGACCTAGCAATTACGGTTTTGCTTCTGAAATCACAGGAATTCAAATCCACCAAAAATGTATTCCGTTTCTACCACGCACCTCAGAAAAACTAGGTCCAGATTTCCAGAGCCATTTACACACACGTGAATAATTTCTGCACACAAATACTGAAACTGCCTGCAAAACTGCAGTTGGGCAACTACGTACCCCTTTGCCTGTGAGTTTAGCAGTCCTGGACTCTCAGTAAGTTACAAGTGGCACCATGCCACAGCACTGATAATGCATGTGTGCGCAGCTGAGGGAGAGACTATTAAGTGGACAGGTTTCAGAGTAGCAGCCGCGTTAGTTTGTATCCGCAAAAAGAAAAGGTGTACTTGTGGCACCTTAGAGACTAACCAATTTATTTGAGCACAAGCTTTTGTGAGCTACAGCTCACTTCATCGGTCTGAAGTGAACTGTAGCTCACGAAAGCTTATGCTCAAATAAATTGGTTAGTCTCAAAAGGTACCACAAGTACTCCTTTTCATTAAGTGGACAGTTACCCCTGCAACTTGGCCCACTTCCACTGACCGTCAGCCCATCTCCAATACATCACTTGATTCAAAACAAAAGTGCTCACAGTACAGTTTTCTCTTGCTTCCAATCAGGAAAAGGAAGCTTTCAGGTTTGCAATCAGCCCTGCTGGACTTTTCCAGCAGGGTTCATGTGATCTGTAAGGTCAGGTTGGCAGATTCCCACAGATTTCCTTTGCTTGCAGGGGGCAGGCATGCGTGTTGCTCAGTCTTTACCCTCATCATCCACGTCTCTGGTACCAGAACATCCTCAAACCGCTCTCCACCACAGCTGAATCAATCACACACACACACACACACAAGCAATCTGTTTCGCTGCAGTTGCAGCCGTCGCAACTCAACCTGTTTGTTCCCAGCTGGCAGATCAGTGGGGAGATCTCAGGAGAGCTGAACACTTCCTCAGGGAAAGGCACTACACTGCAAGACAGCAATAAAGAAGTCAGACTGGGGAGAACTATTAGGACACCTATCCATTCACCCACTCCCTTCTGTTCACCATAGCAACGTACCATTAAGTGCTTTGTCCAGCCTCATGGCGAATGACTCAATGTCCAGTCCCATCATCTCCTCCAGGAGACTATTCCTCAGTCCAGCAGAGCTCCCCCATTATATCCTCTCTGATATTCAACCTTCACTTAACTTCATTCTGCTACCTCAACACCCCTCCTGGGTGTCAACACCCTTCGTCCTAGTGACAGACACGCGCAGTTCCCGTTCGTCCTGCACCCAGGCTGTTTGGTTCCTTCCTCCCAATTGATCCCTTCGCGCTCTGTGCTGCTAAAACACCCAGGGTCACCAGACGTGACCTACCTTCTCACACACACACTCACCCCTTAAGTCTGTAAAGTACATTTTTCCCTACAGCTACAAAGTAGACAGCTATCAACAGTACTAGATAGAGGGATCACGTTTCAGATGCAGACTTATCTATTGGAGCAACTGTTTCTATCCTCAGGTAACCAGGTTCTTGTGTTAACACAGCTCCCCTTAACTTGTATAAATGAGGGGAGCGGAGGGGGGAGGGGTCCAGCAGCAGGAGGTTCTCAGAGAGGGGTCCTGGCTTTGGAATTTGTTTCCTTTACCTTGCTCTGCTAGAACCTGGATCAGGGAAGCATCAGAACATGCTGCCAGACTCACCTGTATCACCCTTAAAGGTGAGGTGCTGATGACTGGGGACTGGGTGAAGGAGAAGGGAGTGTTTGGAGTTGAAGAAGGTCCTACCCTTTAAGTTTTACAGGCATTGCTCTCTCCGTTTGAGAGAGTTTGCTTAATAATTGTGTTGTCTATTTTAGAGTCAAATTAAATAAAACCTGCAAGTGCACCCCACCACCCTGTCAGGAGTGGATGGATTTTACTGGCTACACCAATACAGATCCTAACATAAAGGGGAGAACAATTCTGGATGCCAAGTCAGGCAACCAGGAAGATACAGCAGGGAACAGAAACCATAAGCAAGCACAGGACAGAGAGCCACTGCCAATTTCAAATCAATGGAAATTAGTCCATTAAAAATAAAAATTCAGATTTGGCCCATTTAGGTGCTAAAATTTTAAATATTGTTTCACGTTCCATTTTTAGACGTCCTAAGGGGCTTTCTGTTCCTTTGGAAGGGACTGAAAGCAGGTCAATATACTCAAGTCCGGTCCTACATCCTCTCTGGGCACATCCCCGCTCTCAACCTCCTCCATTTCAGCTCTGCAGCAATTGTTGATGTGAAGCCCTTCTCACAGCGACGGGGGCCCAGCATGCCTCTGAATTTCCAAGGAGAAGCGCACAAGAGCAACGTCATGACACTAGCGCAGGAGAGAGTGTGCAAGTGAGCATCACCAGCGAAATGAACGATACACAAAGGACTGGCAAACACACAAGCTCAAAGAATCCCTTTCTGTTATAGTGGTCTTGGGTACAGAACTTTCAGCTGGGAAGGTGTTTTTTCAATTGGACAGTATCCCTTTGACTACTTCTGCTGGCTCCAGGAGGAGATGCCAAATATTCTGAAAAATTTTGCATTAACTCAGAAGGAGAATGGAGAGATTGAAAATGCTGAAGAGGAAGGGACCAGGCCATCCCTTGGTCACCATGAGATGAAGGGCTCTCTTCCAACAGCAGCCGGCCACAGCCTCAGGCAAAGAAGACAAGCACAAGTACTGACAGCACTCACACCCTGTAACAGCAACCAAGAAAACTACCTGGGCACATGAGAATAGATCAGACACAGAAGATCACCAGTGCTAGCCAGTGTGCTGTATGTGTCTCAGGCTAAAGACCATCCTGTCACAGAGCCTGATCCAGGGCCCACTGAAATCCATGGGAGTCAGGCCCATGATTTTCACGAATGCAGCCAGTTTGGGCAGTGAGGGAACCTGAAGTGAGGCCAGAGACTCCAGCCAGTAGGAGAAGCAGCTGCCAAAGCAAGGTCCTCTGGACAGTCACAGAACTCTCTCTGCCAGGTGCTGATTGGCTGTTTGTTCCAACCTTCTCCCTCCCTCCTTGTCCTTTCACCTCTGTCACATCTGCCCTTACCTACAGGATGGTTACAGCAGACAAGAGGCACCTGCCATTTGGGTTACAGGGAGCACCTCCAAACTCCAGATGCACAGAGGTGAAGGGACAGACACCCACTGGGCAGCTCAAGATTCAGAGGGCTGTGGTGGGGACTGAGTATGTAGGATCCCTTGTCTGCCTTTCTCTCGCCAGAAAAATAGGTTGCATGGGGCAATTTTTCCCCTTTCATTTGCAGACCACCTCTCTGGACAGGTAGCTCCATCAGTCAAGTGAGGCCCTGCTGGCTCTGCAAGCGCGAACAGGCAGGAACACGATTAGAAGTTGTAGAATGGCTGGGACTTAACGATGGACTTCTGGTTCCAGGGACACCTCAGTCCCATCTACACGGCCACTTTCACCATTCAGTAACCGGGCAGGGGACAACAGTGTTGGAATTGAATCCCCTGGTGCGGTTACAGATGTAGCATAGACCAGCCTGAAGCTCCAAGTGTTTAGGGAGCAGACACATAATCCTGAAGAAGCTGACAGAGAGCCATTCCCAGGGCTCCCACACCCTCCAAGGCACCTGTCAAACAAACATGGGCGTTTCCAGGCTTGAAAGGAAACTAAACCACAGGAAATCTGGTCAGGGAGAACAGTGCATTACAAGTCAGTTTCCTTAGGAGCCCTGATCTCACCAATACACGATTGCCAGTGTCAATAAGAGAAGACATTTCAGGTGCAATTCCCTAGAGTGCTCAGCATTGGCCTAACTTTGCTCCCATTGAAGTCAATGGTAAAACTCCCCTCGACTTCCAGGGCAGCAGAGCTACGTGGATGCTGAGCATTTCCTAATATCTCACCCTCTGTTTCTATTAATCCTTGTTTCTACTGGATGGATTTTTGGGGCAAACAAGATGGCACTGACTTCCAGCTATTCAGAAGTCATGCTGTCCCTGATCCTTGTCTCACCTTTAGGAATTGCCAGTGAGCATTTAAACAAGCTGTTGAAACAGACAGAAAAACTGGTAAACCCATAAGTGATTTTCTTTGGTGTATTTTAGCTTCAAACTAGCACAACATATAGGCCTGAGATGCACAAGATCGGAAATGTATTTAAAAAAAAAAGTATCAATCCTTACATCACTGATCAGCAAGTAGCTACTGCACTTACTATTAAACTGTTTATTCTGCAGGTGTTGCTCTGGTGAAGTATTTTAGGAGGAAAAGGAGAGATTAACTCATCAACCTGAAATGGCCTAGAATAAATAATCGCCTGCTAGGGCAGCATTTTAAATTTCTTCGCAAAATTAACCAACAGTAGGTGTGATTTTCTAAATTCTGCACAGGCAACCATCTACCCAATGTGCATTGCACAACTGTCACAAATAGGTATGTAAATCGAGTCACTTTGCATGTAAGCAACCAGAGAGATGCATTTGAGGAGCATCTGCACATTTGATCAGATTAGTCCCTAGGTGTGACTGTTGACAGAAACCTCAGTTTCCTTTAAATTCTCTCTCTCTCTCTGCTTTGATGTTTTAACAATGCTCATGCTAATTTCAGTCTCTGCTGTGCCAGTTTGCCTTTGCTGCTGCTGCTGGAGTCTGTACGACTGCTGCAGTCTGATGCATCACTTATCTTCCGCTATTTACCATGCTTCCTTCAATTACTACCCTAACTAATGTGATGATTTGCCATGCAAATCCCTACTATCATCTTTGTTCCTTTCTCAGCTTTAAAAGCTTTCCTCTTCTCTTAAGATTGCTCCAGACTAAAGAGAGAGAAGCACAAAATTAGATCAAAAAAGGAGAGCTGACTCTTAGGGCTGGGACACTGCATGATTTCGTGACTCACTGGGCCTCAGACTTAAATAGCTCCTTCCACCTCCCAGACTGGCAGCTCCCCATCTCCTTCTTTCCAACCCCTAGCTACAGAAAAGCTCTGCTATTGAGCTAAAGGTTGCGTGGCTCCACTCTGGGCACATGGCTTGGCAAAGGCAGGCAATTAATTGCGCTGATTCTTACAGAGAGGATGAACCTCATCCCCTCAGTACAATGTTCACTACTAGAGCCTTGCCTGGAGAAATGGAAGCCATTAGGTGGGTATTAACTAGGGTTGCCAACTCTGACTCAAGTTATTCCAGGAGATTTCCCCCTCCCCAACATGACAATTAAAATCTCCCGGATTGCTTTCAATAGTCACTGGGAGACTCCAGGCCAATCCCGGAGGGTTGGCAACCCTACTATTAACAAAATACTAAACAGTAGTGAAATACCCTGTTCCCACCTCTGTAAACAACGGGTTATAGCTGGGAGGGAAGAAACCAAATGGGACTGGGCAGTGGAGCAGGTGAAGGTCAGGAAAAACTTCAGACAACAGGAGTAACTTGTGGGTTGCCAGTAAACCCCAGGGAATCAGTAGAAGCCCGAGGGCATTAAAAAAATAAAACCAGGACACTTGTCGGCACATTTGTTAGGGTCAAGAAACATTTAGACAAAATGCCGAAGTACACTCTCTCCCCACCACCTCCCGGTGCCATTAATGCCAGCTTCTGCCTTACGCAAGACATGCATAGTTCAGAGAGCGGAGGGTTTCTCTGACCAGTAACTGCGTGCTGTGAATGGAAGAGTAGTTGTGCAGGTGAAGACTAAGCAGAACAGTTCTGGTCATGTGTACATTCACCGTTCCTTTTGCCTTTTCACTCCCAAACATTCAGTGCCTTCGCTGTGATGCTCCACAGCATTGTTTGCTCCCAGGGAACACAAAGCTCATGTTACTACCACAAAAAGGCAATTTGGACCAAAGCAGTTAAAGAGCTCTACCTGGCAGTCAGCCCACATTTATCATGCACTTTCCACTTCTAGTCTACACACAGGTTGCCCCCCAGGCTTCCCCAACAATACCCATCAGCACACCTCAGCCTGTTTCCACTGAGGAACTGAGTTTCAAAACACATCCTAGCTACATGGATGTACTCCCACTTTCTATCACTGGAGCCATGTGACTTGAACAAACATTTCACACATTGAAATGAAAATCTGGGGCCCCACAGGGAAAACCAGGCAGATGTCTCTTTATGTGGTTTGTAACGTTTAAAACTAGACTGGATAAGCAAGAAGATGTGCCTGAGAGAGCAATCCTGCACTGGACTCTGGCAAGCAGGTTCCATGAAGCAAGAGGAATTAGAGATAGAAAATTAACCCATCATTCAATTACCGTGAGGAACAACCAATGTCCCCTGGCAGAGCAGAGATCTCTGCAGGTGTCCTAACCTGGGAAGCAGCCATTTGTTAACATTTTACAAGAGGCACACACAGCTGAGCAGCAGCGGCTCTGCCACGTATCACTGGGTGCTGACTCACACCACTCCAGCACAGCACATTCCTCTCACACATCGTTCCTGGCCCCAGGAACAGAGTCTGGCTGCTTAAATGCTGATCACTCCTTCCCCCCCAAGTCACCGAGGATGAGCTAGTCTGTCTGCACCCAGGCAAGAGAGCTGCACTGCGGTAGCTGGGGATGGAGAGAAACAAGCCACTTAGCTTTAGGCCACGGGTAGGCAACCTGTGGCACACGTGCTGATTTTCAGTAGCACTCACGCTGCCCGGGTCCTGGCCACCGGTCCGGGGGACTCTGCATTTTAATTTAATTTTAAATGAAGCTTCTTAAACATTTTAAAAACCTTATTTACTTTACATGCAACAATAGTTTAGTTATATATTATAAACTTATAGAAAGAGACCTTCTAAAAATGTTAAAATGTACTACTGGCACTCTAAACCTTAAATTAGAGTGACTAAATGAAGACTCAGCACACCACTTCTGAAAAGTTGCCAACCCCTGCTTTAGGCAATACCTCTGACTCTCTCAGCGTAAGTTCAGAGTTAAAGCCTCATTATGCATCCTCTTGCTACAATTACTTGCATCTTGGATTGGGGGGGAAACTGATGTTAAGCATTTTAACCCTTGGAAGGACAGGCACAGAATTCAGCAGGGATAGCAGTGACCTGCTGCCCTACTGGCTGGCATGCAGGTAAAGGGATAGACAAAGTATTTAAAAATAAAAACTGGGGGAGTGGGAGGGGGACATGTGCTCCCACAAAGGCTAAAGTAATAAGGCGCAATGGATTCCTCCATCTGGGATACATGAGTGGCTGACAGTTGCTTTGCCTCATCTGCTGTATCTCCTGCGATCTCACGCACGTTCCAGTTCATTCTGTGGCGATGCTTATTTACTTGGAGTTCCTTAAGAATCAACTTCAAACACAGAGCTTGAAACAACCTGGATCCCTTAGAGTTTTTGTCCAGAACCTCCAGGTCCAGATCTCAAGTAGGCTGGAAGATCTGTTTCTTTTCTCCCTGGACAACAGCATCGACACCAGAACCAAGGAACTTCCATGAGCAGGAACTGAAAGTCAGCTTGAATTTCTGTCAGGGTCACAGGTTTGTCTGATCTCAAGGCTAGAGTGCGTTTTGCAGTCAATGTATCTATTCTAAAAAGAAACAGGAGACTGACCCCCTGTCATTTCATACCTAGCGAGACTTCCTCTATTGTCCTGGCTCCCTCCTAGTTTTCCTACTGTTAGCGTGCGCTGGAGTTCTGTATTCAACGACTACTAACGGTCATGACTGTACCAAGTGGTGCTTCTAGACCACACAAGTAAAAGAAACTTTGCTTCCTTAAAAAACATGCCAGGGTTTTCCCTGGGGGAAGAGGAGGGTTCTCCCTTTGCCCACTGCCTTCACCACCACTTGCTTCCCTCCCGCAATGCTCACTTCTCAACTTCACATGCTCCCCACTGCTTCACACACAAGCTCATCCCTGGATTTCCTTCCCTAGTCCTGCTTCCTTGGGCTTGTCATTTTGCTACGGCTGGTCTCTAGTGACAAGGATTCTGTTATTTTGGCCAACCATTTCTGCAGGGACAGCTCTTAAAATACATCACCAGTGACTGTTCAAATGGAGCAGTGCAACATTCGGAAAGATTTCAACTTCCAACAGATCAGGCTCTGGGGAACGATAAAACTTTGATCAAGAAGCACTGCAATGGAGCTAGAAGGCAGATGGAACAAGAACAGGAGAGGCAGCTGGGATGGAATTGAACCGTGCCAAGCTTAAAGCCCAGGGTCTGTGGAGATGTGAGAAATAATAAATAAAGATGCCTCCTCAACCACCCCCAACTACTGAATGACTCAACTGGGGAGAGGTTTGCACAGGCTAGGCATTTTTCTGAAAGCCTAATCCATTACACAGCATGCTATTTACATTTGGGAGAGTGCTTTGCTTCCTGACCCCTTTTAGGTTTGCTCACAGAATAGCCATTAGCAGGCTGCTTCACTTTTAATTACCATAAAAGGCAGACCGTCCACAGCTTTGGTCTCCCGCATACTGAGCTGGCCTGCTGTTCTGCAGTGATGTCTGCAGGGGGACGGACAGACCTCAGAACAGTGGCAGGAGAACACTATAAAGAGAAGTCATGAGTCTCACGACAGTCTCTGGAGCCATCCTGCCTGGTGTTCCAAGCAAAGGCCCAGGACGCAGGGACTCCCAAACTCTAACCCTGGATCTCACACAGACCTTGGGCAAATCGCAACCTCTCTGCCTCAAACTCCTTGTTTCCAAAAAAGCATAGAATTGTCCAAGAGGCAGGGAGTAGAGAGCTCTTTGGGGCATTACTAGTGTTACCCAATACTGCTGTGCACAGAGCTACTGTGTTGAGTGGCTAACTTAAACCTACCTACTGCACAGGGTGCTGGACACTCTTTGAAGATGAGAAGTTCCAGGCAAACACTAAGCACTATTATTATATGCCCAAATAAATTTGTTAGTCTCTAAGGTGCCACAAGTACTCCTTGTTCTTTTTGCTGATACAGACTAACACGGCTACCACTCTGAAACTAAGTATTATTATACCCCGAACAGGACAGCCGGTGTCAGTGTAAGACTTTGGTAGAAATCCACTCTGCCTAACACCTAGAAGCAATCCAAGCAGAACCTGCATGGATACAAAAATGCTTTGCAATAAAATTAACTTTCATAAAACCAGGAAGTGTCTCAGCATCTTCCATCTAGCCCAGTAGCTCTCAATCTGCAGGCCACTTGCGGCCTAATCAGCACACAGCTGTGGCCCATGGGACATCCTGAGGGCCATACAGGTAGCATATATATATTGTGTGGATGCGGCCCACATAACAGAGAGAGCTGCATATGCAGCCTGCAACAGTAAATAGGTTGAGAATCACTGATCTAACCCTTAGAATAGCAAACGTGATTTGACGGCCAACCCCAAAGGAGCTGGCTGCTTGCAGTCAAGTTCAAAGAGGCAATGAGTGGAAAGTTCTAACTTTGCAGCACGAAACACCCGGCTGGGGAATAGCATCGTCAGCTGCCCAGCCTCAGGGTTGGCTAGATAGAGAGGGGGATGGTGGACACAGGCAGGCAGGGTCAGCCTGGCACCATATCAATCCGTTTCTCTGCTAATGTGTCCATTTAATTTCAGGCCATCTCAGCAATGCCAGCCTATGACAGAATAACTGAATGTGCCTGCTTTCATTACTCATTTGCTGAGCTTTCTAACCAAAGACGAATGGAGCATACACATTTTTAAATAAGCATCACTGCACTGTATGGGCTCAGGATAGCAATGGGCTGGTTTTCTAATACACTCCCTTCTCCCAAATCTGGTAACTCAGATGCCATTCCTGACGCAGACACACTTGGAATGGTATTTCAACCAAAGATGTAATACCCCATCCTCAGCCTCCTCCCTTCCCCATTCCCCTAGGCCAACTCCCATTTAGGGCCCAATTCTCCTCTCAGATCCACACAGTAGATCTCGATCCTCCTATTCTGCTCTCCCTACATATGCAGAACAGGAAAGCAGAATTACGGGAATATGGCCTCTGGTTATCTCAAAGGTATCACTTTCAAAAAAGGGAAATCTAGACCGAAGACCACCCTAGTTATCCTAGGCCTCCAGTACTGTAGCACCTCACCATTTAATTTTTTTATCCTCAAGAGTCCCCTCTGAGGCAGTGCAGTGCTGTGCTGCTAGCCCCATTATGCCTCAGTTCCCCACATGGACAGCGGAAGTGATTTGCCGTAAGGTCAGACAGGGAGTCGGTGGCAGAGCAGCAATTCAATCTGGGTCTCCCACAACCCAGGCCAGCATCTCAACCACTAGTTCATCCTTCCTCACTGCAGGAGCTCCCCCTTTCTGACTCCTTAAGAGAATTGAAGAGGCTGTCCTCAGCCCAAGAGTCAAACCCAGTATCAGAGCACTGGCTCACTAGAAGGACTCAACTGGCAGCAATCATTCCTTCATCAGTGGGTCTTGCCACTATGTGCTTTGATCTAGTGAAATTTGTCACTAGAGCCAACTGCTATTATCCCTCAATTCACCTTCTATCCCAACAATTCCTAGTAAACTGGTTAAATAGGTCTCTGCATTTCCTGTGACTATCCTGCTCAGACACAGTCAGGCATTTCTGATGGGTAAAAAGCCATTTGCTGATTTCCTCCGCTGTACTACGATAGCCACACACAATTTAAGGACTGATGATCATTCCAGGTTAGCTGCTAGCAATTCTACACAATCTCTGTTGATCAGATGCCAAGTCCCATGTCTATACCTATTCCCCTCTCTACTGTTGGGAGCTTGGGCTATACAAAATGTCCTCCACAAAAATAATCATGGGGAGATTCACACAGGAAAACCAGAACTCCTGCCCTGCAGATAAGGGGAGCTCACAGTTAAATCCTCCCATACAGTTCCCCATGGAGTCCTCAAGTTCTACAGCAACACGTCATGCAGATGAAGATATCCCATTCGGTCTCTGCAGAGATGACATGAGTACACCTCTCATGAGTGGTGACGAACGTATTCTTACTAAGATCACCAGTTGCAAATAATCCAACACTGAATCAGCTGCACTGAGGGGAAAGAGTGGGCACCCTGCTTATGCATAAACCTTACTGAATTGATCTTACCAAGAGCCCCATGAGCCAGGCAAGGATTATCTCTTGTTACCGAGGAGGAAACTGAAGCGCAGAGATTAAGAGCTTTATTTTCAAAGATGCTGAGAACTCTCAGCTCCTACTAATTACTCTGAAGGGGTGGGCGATCAGAACTTCTGAAAATCAGGCCCCAAGTGACTCTGCCCAAGGTCACAGTGAGTCAGTGACAGAGCTGGGAACAGAACTTGGAACGCCTGACTTCCAACCCGTGGTTTAGTCACAAGACTGTCCATTCCTGTCCTATCAAACATCCAGCCTCTACCTGGAAAATCCCTGGGTATTGCAACATGCTAGGGCACACGGAAGCAAGCAGAATCTGCTCAACATTACGAGCATGACTTGCACTAGTCCCTCACCCAGCATGGAAAGGATACAAAACTAGCACCGAGCAGAGAGAGAGATACTGACTCACACAGGAGAGGGCGAAGGGAACGATGGAACATCCTGGTATATCTGGGTATGATAATCTATGCAGGAAAAAGCAAAACAGAACTGATTGGACGTAAGTTCATTATGCCTCCTGCTCTATGGGTAGCAGTAACTAGTCAGTTTCCTATTATGCACTCTGGGTCCAACTCTGTGCAGCACCTCCAGCAGGTACCTTAGCAAAGGCCTCAACACATGGGTGGGGGTGCAGAGGTGGCTTTACGGGTCTTAGGTTCTGATGTGGGGGAGGAAGTAGCCCCTTGCGTGAGTCTGAGTACACCCTAGCTGCTCTAACTTAAGCAGCGCAACTCATATAGCACCAAGGGCTATGTGCCTGCTCTCTCCTGCTCCCTGCACATCCCCTTATGCTAGGGTCTGCACAGAGGACAGCATAGGGCTGTTTATAGTGGCCCTATGCAGTGTGCACACCACAGAAGCCAGTCGCAGTTCCTTTCCAGCCCCTCTATGCAGATGGAGAAGTACATAGGGGCTGAGGTGGGGCACAGAATCTGTCTCTAACATTTACCTCCACAAATTCATTGAGAGCTACAATGCAGATTTCATGCATTTCCACATGCCCTGGCAGTACTGCAGAGAACACGCCCTTGCGATGCTGAGGGATCGAGCATACAAAGCACTGGCCAGAAGAGAACACAGATGCAATGAATGCTGCTGTATTTATTACAGGATAAACAGACATCGTCTTTCGCCAGCTGATTTCTGAAGTCTCCACCTGATGAAGTCAAAGACAAGCCTGCCCATCACCCCAAAGAGAAACATGCCCGAGCCCTTCTGCCCTAGCAAGCAGCTGATGGGCTAGCATGGATTAACGTCTGCAGTGCAGGTTTTACAATGGTCAGCTAATCAGTAATGCAGCCTGCTCTGGGACATATTGCAGTTAGGGCTATGGAAAACCTACCAAAAAGGTTCTGTAGTAAGTTAGCAGGCAAATCAATGCCTTGTTCCATTTATTTATCTGATAAATGTGAGCTACCGAAAGTTACCTTTTGATAGCCCAAAAACAAAACATGCCACGGACTGATTTGCTCCACTCAGTTTAAACCCAAATAGAAATAGTAGGAACTGGAAAAAATCCTAAAGCACAAGAAACTGGGGATGTGAAAGCCATAAAACACACTGCGACAGGAAGAAATGCAGTCTAGGATCTGGTCTGAGTGAACACCTTCACTTACTATCTCTACATCTGGGGCCTGCTCCTCAGCAGCTGTAAGTCTGACGAAGTGAAGCTGTGCCAGGTTACGCTAGCGGAGGATCTGGCTCTGGAGTTTTGCTCACCCTATCCTATGCTGCTTTCAGGTCACGGAAGGAGAAAGCATCCATTGGGCTGACTCGGCCCTGGTCCACACTACAAACATATGTCAGTATAACTACACCGCTCAGGGGTCTGGACAAGGCAGTTATACCAACTGAACTCCAGCGTAGAGAGAGCTATGTCAGGAGGGCTTCTCCCATCAACTGAGCTACCGCCTCTCAGGAAGCTCTCCCTTCAGCACAGGTAGCGTCTTCACTAAGCGCTACAGCACCACTAAGTGTAAACAAGCTCAGGGATGCTGCTCTTCTGAGGCTATATCTACACCAGTGATCTCGCGCACCCTTATCAGTAAAAATTTTTTGAGCACACACCTCCAATATATGTATAAATTATACAATATATTGTACAGTAGTACATGTATATAAATTATAAAACACACAAAATAGAAATTGAAAAACAATGAGATAAAGATGAAAAACAATATTTTTAGAATCATTTTTTTTTATTTATTCACAGTACAAAAAACCTTTTTGCTCTCACTAAAAAAAATTTATATTTTTAGTGAGAGTAATAGGATTGAATATGCTTTATTATTTTTGAAAATCTTGGTTTAACACTGACACAGCGGGCACTCAGGGCGGGGGGCGGGGTCTGGGAAGGAGTTAGGGTGTGGGAGGGTGCTCAGGGTGGGGGTGCGGAAGGAGGCTCAGGGCTGGGGCAGGCAGGAGGTGCACTTACCTGGGGCAGCTCCTGTTTGGTGCAGGGGGTGTGCCGGTGGCTCTGCACAGCGCAGCACCACCCCCATGGCCACGATTCTGGGAGCCGCCCCCCCCCAGCAGGCAGGGCCACCCGGAACGGAGGGGCTTTAGGGCCCTGGGCTAAGGGGGCCCCGGCCTGCAGCTCTAAAGCCGCTTTTGGAATGCGGCCCTGAGAGCATGAGCCGCAGGACTCAGGAGGAGCCGGGGCAGCCGCGCAGCCAGCGGCTGGAGAGAAGCAGTGCTTTGAAGGGGAAAGCGCCGCTTCTTTCCGGCCGCTGGCTGCGCGGCTGCCCCTGCTCCTCCACAGGCAGGAGGACTCAGGGCCGCCCCCACCCACCCCCCCTCCGGCGGTGCTCCTTCTGCCACGCTGTCCTTTTGCTCCGGCAGTGCTCCTCCTGCTGCGCCCCCCAATCGATCGTCTTGCGCACCCCACTTTGGAGACCACTGGTCTACACTACAGTTTATGCTGGCATAACTTCTGTCTCGGGGGGGGAGCAGGGGAAAGAGGGGGTGGTTAATAAATCACCCCCGAGCAACATAAATTACACCAAAGTAAGCACCAGCTTCTCCTGCCAACATAGCTACTGCCACTGGTGGGGGGCTGGAGTAGTTCAGCCGATGGGAGAGCTCTCTCCCATTGGCTTCGAACAGCTACACTGGAGAGCTTACAGCGGCACCGCTGCATTGATTCAGGTCCGCTGCTGTAAGCTCTCTAGAGACTAAAGGCACAGCTACACTAAAGAGACTGCTGAGGAAAAGCTTAAGCACCAGAATAAGGAATAAACTCCCAAACTGGGAACAATCCTATAGCCACTCGTCGCCTCATTGAAAAAGGCTACACTAACAGTCCAAAGCACTACCATTTACAGTATTACTGCAGCATCTGGAGTGCTTATCCTTCTCTTAGGTGTTTCTAGAGCACCCATCACCCAGTGGGCGTCTCCTTCCTGTAGGATTCGTTCAAGGGAAGTTGGCAAACAGCCCCAGGGAAGCAGAACAGTCTACACCAGCAAAGCCATATTGTCAGGACGCAGCCCCAACATCCAAGAGACCTGACAGAGAACAGCAAAGCAGATACCAGCACTGCATCAGGCCAGACTGACTATGAACCCCTTACTGCCACTGGGAAGCGGTACTGGCTGCCTGTACAAGTGACTGCTCCCCATTGGAAACAAGTGGATCACAGTGGGTCCCATAGAGATACTGCTGAAGAAAATAAAAGGCATCAGAATTCTGCTCCTTTAAAATGTCAGCTGTGTTCACTCCACACAGTCTATTCTGAGCAGCCACATTCCAGGAGCCCCTAGTGGGATTTTCCATCGGCAGCAGCAAGGTCTTCTCTGTTATAGCAGGATCGGACACAGCCATAGAGAAAAACAAGGCAGCACAAAGAAATGGAATTAAACAGAACTTACCATCCTCAATGACGACTTTGATGAGACGGATCGAGCCGTTCCGGGCCTTGGCAAAAAAGTCCTTTAACTCTGTGGTGGCTAAAAGAACCAAAAACATTGTGATCAAACTTAGTAGACAAACCAAATGTTATTCTGCTCTTCAAACCAAGTAAGGGGGGGGGGGGGGAGGAGAAGGGGACAAAAACTAATAAAGAACTAAGTGGAAGAGAGTCAAAAATCCCTGATGGTAAAAAATGGACAGAATAAAAACAAAGCAGCCGATTTCACTTGCTGTGTGATCTACACTGTGAAGGATACAAAGTCCTGTCTCTCAGAGGTTTCAGAGTTAAATACTGTCTAGGAGCACATGTGATCCAGAGAACTTGATACGTAGACTGGGTGAACATAATAGCCCAAATTTAGATGATAGTTTGGCTGGGGCAGGGAGGGCAGGCTCAAGTGTCAGTTTATTAAGTGTGCAGCGTATCCTGGTTTGTATGTGGGGCGGGGGAGGAGGGCAGCTGGAAGGTGTGATGATGGGCAGAGGCAGCTCTGTTGTGTTCAAACACTTTCCTTGGTTACGTTTTGCTTTGGATGCTGTATGCCGGAGCGTGTGACCTCGGGCGGGAAGGCTGCATAACACAGAAGCTGCCAGAATTTTATAGGAATCGGAACTGTAGCCACTTTGAATTTCACTCTCTGTTTGTCCCACCATGACCCCTCAAGGATGAGCTGTGATAAACCTTGGGACTTGAGGACTCAGATTCTGCAGAATGGAGACCTGTTTGTGTGTTAGCAACAACTGGCTGTATTGCCTATTAGGCTTTCCCCCAGGGCCTGAGTAGCTTCGGTTATAAGAAAATGAGGCAGGCCAGTTTGGAATACAATTCTTAGGATGCCTTCCTTTACTCCCACCAACCAAGGTTACCGGTGACTGTGGATACTTATCTAGTTAGAATCAAAATCCGAGGGACGCTAGCAGACAACCCCAGTCATTCATCCCAGAGGATCCTCTAGCACTTTATATGCTCTCAAACATACAAAGGAATCGCTCCACCCCTGGCCTCACTGAGAGGAAGCCACCTCTGAGTTAAACTCACCAGCTGTTTAACAAAAAGGAAAGGAGTACTTGTGGCACCTTAGAGACTAACAAATTTACTTGAGCATAAGCTTTTGTGAGCTGCAGCTTGCTTCATCGGATGCCACTACATGCATCCAATGAAGCGAGCTGTAGCTCACGAAAGCTTATGCTCAAATAAATTTGTTAGTCTCTAAGGTGCCACAAGTACTCCTTTCCTTTTTTGCGGATACAGACTAACACGGCTGCTACTCTGAAACCAGCTGTTTAACAGCATCCAGCAACACTTGTAACAACAGCCTAGGGCAGGAAGTGGAGAAGAGCCCCAGCCCAGTAATGATCAGCACTAGTATTTAAGCTAGGAAACTGGGACTGGCATCCCTATTCTTGCTCAACATCTTAATAAAAATGAGCCATCAGAACTTTAGCTACATCTAACCTGCAAGAAAGCACCTCCAACAGACAGCACCCCAGCCTACCTCCAACACCAGGGTTTCCTGCTGGCCTCTGAAATGCTACATGTTGGATCACAGGTAAAGCAGCCACCATAAATATTCAGAGAGGGGAAAGACTTGGGTTAGAACAGGAAGTGCACCATACAGCAGTAACCTGGCCAGTATCACATCACTACTGCATGTGGCCAGTCATCCCTAGTGCACAGAGGGAACCTGGCTGCTTTGTGGAGAGATAAGACATGCCAGATGGGTAGCCGGGATCAAAGGGTACCTCAATACTGCAAAACACACCACAAACTAGGGCAGTGAGTCTCTGAGCCTGGGTCAACTGACTCAGGCTCAGCTAAAAACAGCAGCGTAGACATTCCCACTGGGGCTGGAGCCCAGGCTGAGAGAGACACTCACCCATAGCCCTACACCGAGTTTCAGAGCCCGGACTCCAGCTCCTCCGGAAACATCTACACTGCTATTTTTATCCCCATAGTACAAGCCCGAGTCAGTTGACCCAGGCCCAGCTTGCTGCCGTGTTGTGATGCTGGGGTTTTTTTGGGCAGCGTAAACATACTTTAAGGAGCTTAATGAAGCATTAATACAAGCCTAGAGTTTGCAGTTTTACTGGGGACAGATTGACAAGAGGGCCAGCAAATGCCACCAACTCTGACTGCCCATTACATTTCTATGTGTAAATGTAACAACGTCCTAAAGCCTGCAGCCAAATGGAGCATTAGACTGGCTCAATGGGATTTTGAATACATAATGTCAATGGATGGTCACGGTTACAGGCTGCCTTTCCCAGGCCATTCAGTTTGACTGGAGGAGGAGGAAAGAAGAGGAGGTTACTTTAAGTTCAAATAATATTGAATTTTCTGGACTGCTGTTCCAGCTGAAGTTTCATTTGTCACCCATCACAGGAAGTGCCTACAAGGCTTACTTGTCTGCATTAGAGCGCCTGACCACTCCGATTTGCTCTGCTCTCTTACAGCCCAGGGTCAGAACTTCAAAGGCAGCTTCCCTTGAACTCCACAGAGTTAACCTCAGAGGCACTTACTAAACCTGAGCGACATACAGATTGGGTGTCTGCAAAGTCTGGCCCAATACCTCTGCAGTGTTTCTAGGCTTTTTTGAGGGTACAGTGTCTCGGAGATGGGACCAAACGGAAAGAGAGGAATATTTTGGACAAGAGTGGGAGATGAAAGGAAAGGCCACTACTGTTCTAAGCATCAGGTCTTTCTAAACACCATCTGGTTTTCCCATGACTTAATCTTTCACTGAACATGCCAGCCAGATGGTCACAAGCCCAGCCCTCTATTTTATAGCACAGGTCCAGGTTGCTTGATTACGATGTGGAGCACATGCACTTCCCCTCCACGCTTCTAGGGGCAAGGAACTCCCTCAAATGAAGTCTTCAAACCACTGGGAATCGGCAGCGACAACAATGGTTCTAGCTGGGGAGGACTTGTTTCCTCTATCAGGGACACACAAAGATCTCTGGAGCTCACCTTTCAGCCAAGTGCCTATTGTATCTCCACCAATATTGGGAAGGGCCTTTAATTTCTTCCTCCCACCCCTCTTCACTGAAGAAAGATGTACCTCTCACGTTAGTTACGGGGTATATCACAGTCCTTGCAATGGACAGCCCTTTCAAGGAGCCCAATTAGTGTCTATATTATTCAAGTGCATCCTGTTAGGTGATTTGGATGCTGTGCACAAGCATTTCTAAGTATTTCCTAGCAGTCAGCCTAGAACACACCAGTGCTCTAAGTGTCAATTATCTGATTCTTCACCAGTCAGCTGTGCTGGTAAATCTCCATTTTGTACCCCATAAGCCATCTCAATATCAATACTTGATTTGTCAAGAGCAAATTTTCCCCTCCCCTCCCAGGGTCACACTGCAAGTGCTCATTACAAACCTTCTTGCCAAAGGCAGATTTTAATCAGACTTTGCAACAAAGGGACTTGCAAGGCATCTGCAGAGGTGGCCAACAAATGCTTCAATATCCACAGGTAAGTAGTATTACAAAGGAAGCTGTCACAATCTCACTTGTTAGCAAAGAGCTGCACTGAATGGCTGTTGGAGCCAGCACTCAACATGATCAATTTCCTTCCACCTGGGGCCAAATCTCTTCCACTTAGTCCTGTGATGTGAACAGGAATATCAGACACCTGGGTTTTTACCCTGGAAACACTGCAACAAACCTGAATCTTTCCTATGCAAACCACCCAATCTCCCTACCTCCTTCCACAGAAACATTTTGGAGAATGCAGGAGATGTGGACAGCACAGAAGATGGAAAGTAATGGCCCTCCAGGAACCCTCTGTGCTTGCAGATCACTAGCATAGCTGAATTGAGCGGAGTAACTCCCTCATTATCAGCCCACTCAGTCACCAACAGCTATCCTTGGGGAGAGAGCTCACAATCGGCTCCTCTTCCAGGTCTCTGCTCTTCCACTGAAGTGCAGTGCTCAGCCCCAAGCAGCCATACTCTTCATTGTGAGCCACCCCCTCATTGTGACCATTCCCACAGGACTTCTTCCAAAAGATCACAGGCAAGGCACCGCTTTTGAAGAGTAGTGGAAACTGGTGCAAAGGATTCTGGGGCACATCCGAGAACCATTTGAAAGGGAACACATGGAAAGAGATTGAAAACTCGTTTGGAAATGAGACATTCAAAGAAAAGCTCCTTAGTACAGGATCTTCCTTGCAGCTGCCCGTCAAACAGGCCAGGGCCTCTCTTCTCTCTATTCCACAGGCAGAACTCTTGTTAAAGCAAATGCTAACCCGTGGGCAGACAAGGACAGCCTAAAGCACTAAAATGCATTAAGATGTTACTGTTTATGTAAATTCACAACAGCTTATTTGGAGCTGGGACAGTTTTCAGGTGCCACAGCTTAAAGAATAGAAATTTCTCAGAGGCCACTAACTTCTCTCTCCCTCCATTTCCCAGTTGGAGGGAGCGGGAGAGAACTGTCCATCAGGCTGGGACTTTGTGAATTAGAGCAATTATAAGCCCCTTCGAAATGTAGAGATTTGAAATAAACTCCAGAGACTTAACGATTTCAGGTTGGGGTGTATGACTGGGTGGGAAGAGCCCCATAATTAAGATCTGTTGAGATGAAACAGCAATGCAGGCAGTGTGACTGGGGGAAGGGGACCCCTAAAATTAAGGCTTTTTAGGGGAGACAGGAACTCTGTAAGCCAAATGGTATTGCAGCCAGAAAATTGCCCAAAGAAACTGGAAATGCTCTCTCCTTTTCAAGAAGACGGATCACACTTTCAACTTATCCCAGCACCAGCTCTGCTGTCAGAGACAAGCTGGTTTTAACATATTCGCCACATGAGCTTCCTCTGATATTTTTATCCCCTTTCCCATACGTGGGCAGGCTGTTTCCTTCCTGCCCTGTTTGTGGCAATCTACCACTCAACAAGGTCCTCTGAGGGGAAAAAGAGAGAGATATACAGTTATACTCACTGGAACCCATGAAAGTGAACAAAACACCCCAGTAAGTCTTTTCTGTCCCAAATTTCTATCGCACTGGCAAAGCGGAGAGACGGTGTCTAGCTTATGTATTTATATAGCTCCAATCACTGAATAGAAAACACAGGGACAGCTCTAACGCAGATAAACAGGTTTTTCTTCATTTTTCACCCTAGGTAAACCTTAGAGTTGGTAAAAGGTGCCGACTGATAGCCCTCCAAATTTATCCATTCTATTTAGCTGCATATCAGGTACTTAAAGAGTCACTTAAAGTAGAGAGCATTATTTTCCTGGTAAAAACGGTGTGTGGGCTTTCCAAAAGCACCAGAGTGACTTGCAAGTCAGTGGATTTGTGCTCCTAGATCACTGGGGCAATTTTCAAAATCCCATCATGGAGCTGAGGAAGGTCAAGTAGCAAGTAAACCAGAGGGAAAAGGGAAAATGTTAGTCAAGAGCATTTTCAGTATGAGCGCAGAGCACCTGGACTTGACCACTTCTCTTAGCAGCCTGTAATAAAACTTGACGAGTGTCAGAGGTTGTCCCACTCATCTCACTCCCTAATAAGTAGGGCCCTACCAAATTCACGGTCCATTTTGGTCAATTTCACGGTCAGAGGATTTAAAAAATTTCGTGATTTAAATCTGAAATGTCAGTGTTGTAATTGTAGGGGTCCTGACCCAAAAAGGAGTAGTTTGGGGGGGGGTCGGGGGTCACAAGGTTATTGTGGTAGGGGGGTGTTGCGGTACTGCTACCATCACTTCTGTGCTGCTGCTAGCAGCGGTGCTGCCTTCAGAGCAGGGCAGCTGGGAGAGCAGCGGCTGCTGGACGGGAGCCCAGCTCTGAAGGCAGAGCCATTGCCAGCAGCGCCGCAGAAGTAAGGGTGGCATGATATGGTATTGCACCCTTACTTCTGTTCTGCTGTTGGCAGGGAGCTGCCTTCAGAGCTGGGTGCCTGGCCAACAGCAGCCTCTCACCAGCCACCTAGCTCTGAAGGCAGCGCAGAAGTAAGGGTGGCAATACCGCAACCACCCTAAAGTAACTTTGTGACCCCCTGCAACTCCCTTTTGGGTCAGGACTCCCAATCTGAGAAACACTGGTCTCCCCCATAAAATCTGTATCGTATAGGGTAAAACCACACAAAAGAGTGGATTTAATGGGGAGAGACCAGATTTCATGGTCCATGATGCATTTTTTCATGGCCGTGAATTTGGTAGGGCCCTACTAAGAAAACATTCCTGAAAACCTGCTAGGACATTACCATATTCACCTAAGGTTCTTGATTAACTTTGTGCAGAGCAGTGACTGCTCTAAATAATAAGATGCGTGAACTACAGTGCCTCGTATTAAATGAGGATATTGATATAATAGGCACCACAGAAACTTGATGGAACGAGGATAATCAATGGGACACAGTAATACCAGGGTACAAAATATATCGGAAGGACAGAACAGGTTCTGCTGGTGGGAGAGTGGCACTATACATGAAAGAAAACGTAGAATCAAATGAAGTAAAAATCTAAAATGAACCAATCTGTACCATAGAACCTCTATGGATAGTAATTCCATGCTTGAATAATAAGAATATAGCAGTAGGGATATATTACCAAGCACTTGACCAAGATGGTGATAGTGACTGTGAAATGCTCAGGGAGATTAGAGAGGCTATTAAAATAAAAAACTCAACAACAATGGGGGATTTCAACTATCCCCATACTGATTGGGTACATATCACCTCAGGATGGGATGCAAAGATAAAGTTTCTTGACACCTTAAATGACTGCTTCTTGGAGCAGCTAGTCCTGGAACCCACAACAGGAGAGGCAATTCTTGATTTAGTCCTAAGTGGAGCATAGGATCAGGTCCAAGAGGTAAATATAGCTGGACCGCTTGGTAATAGTGACCATAATATAATTAAATTTAACATCCCTGTGGCGAGGAAAACACCACAGCGGCCCAACACTGTAGCATTTAATTTCAGAAAGGGGAACTACACAAAAATGAGGAGGTTAGTGAAACAGAAATTAAAACGTACAGCACCAAAAGTAAAAACCTTGCAAGCTGCATGGAAACTTTTTAAAGACACCATAATAGAGGCTCAACTAAAATGTATACCCCAAATTAAAAAACATACTAAGAGAACCAAAAGAGAGCCACCATGGCTAAACAACAAAGTAAAAGAAGCAGTGAGAGGCAAAAAGGAATCTTTTAAAAATAGAAAGGAGCATAAACTCTGGAAAATGAAGTGAAAAAATATAATTAGGGAGGCCAAAAAAGAATATGAAGAACAGCTAGCCAAAGACTCAAAAAGTAATAGCAAAAAAAAACCAAAAAAACAAAAAAACCACACACACATCAGAAGCAGGAAGCCTGCTAAACAACCAGTGTGGCGATCGAGATGCTAAAGGAGCACTCAAGGACGATAAGGCCATTGCAGAGAAACTAAACTAATTCTTTGCATCGGTCTTCACGGCTGAGGATGTGAGGGAGATTCCCAAACCTGAGCCATTCTTTTTAGGTGACAAATCTGAGGAACTGGCCCAGATTGAGGTGTCATTAGGAGGTGGTTCTGGAACAAACTGATAAACTAAACAGTAATAAATCACCAGGACCCGATGGTATTCACCCAAGAAGAGTTCTGAAGGAACTCAAATATGAAATTGCAGGACTACTACCTGTAGTCTGTAACCTTTCATTTAAATCAGCTTCTGTACCAAATGACTGGAGGATAGCTAATGTGACACCAATTTTTAAAAAGGGCTCCAGAGGTGACCCCAGCAATTATAGGCCGGGAAGCCTGACTTCAGTACCGGTCAAACTGGTTGAAACTACAGTAAAGAACAAAATTGTCAGACACATAGATGAACATAATTTGTTGGGGAAGAGTCAACATGGTTTTTGTAAAGGGAAATCATGCCTCACCAATCTACTAGAATTATTTGAGGGGGGTCAACAAGCGTGTGGACAAGAGGGATCCAATGGATATAGTGCATTTAGATTTTCAGAAAGCCTTTGACAATTTCCCTCACTAAAGGCTCTTGAGCAAAGTAAGAAATCATGGCATAAGAGGGAAGGTTCTCTCATGAATTGGTAACTGGTTAAAAAGTAGGAAACAGAGGCTAGGAATCAATTGTCAGTTTCAGAATGGAGAGAGGTAAATAGTGGTGTCCCCCAGGGGTCTGTACTGGGCCCAGTCCTATTTAACATATTCATAAATGATCTGGAAAAAGGAGTAAACAGTGAGATGGCAAAAATCTGCAGATGATACAAAACTACTCAAGATAGCAGTCTTCCTGGGACTTAACTAAGAGCTACAAAAGGATCTCTCAAAACTGGGTGACTGGGCAACTAAATGGCAGAAGAAATTCAATGTTGATAAACGCAAAGAAACGCACACTGGAAAACATAATCCCAACTACACATATTAAATGATGGGGTCTAATTTAGCTGTTATCACTCAAGAAAGATCTTGGAGTCATTGTGGATAGTTCTCTGAAAATATCCACTCAATGTGCAGCGGCGGTCAAAAAAGCAAACAAAATGTTGGGAATCATGAAGAAAGGGTTAGATAATAAGACAGAAAATATATTGCCTCTATCTAAATCCATGGTAGGCCCACATCTTGAATACTGTGTGCAGATGTGGTCGCCCCATCTCAAAAACATATATTGGAATTGGAAAAGGTTCAGAAAAGGGCAACAAAAATGATTAGGGGTATGGAACGGCTGCCATATGAGGAGAGATTAATAAGACTGGGACTTTTCAGCTTGGAAAAGAGACGACTATAGGGGGACATGATAGAGGTCTACAAAATCATGACTGGTGTGGAAAGAGTGAATAAGGAAGTGTTATTTATTCCTTCTCATAACACAAGAACTAGGGCCACCAAATGAAATTAGTAGGCAGCAGATTTAAAAACAAACAAAAGGAAGTATTTTTTCCACACAATGCACACTCAACCTGTGGAACTCTTTGCCAGAGGATGTTGTGAAGGCCAAGACTGTAACAGGGTTCAAAAAAGAACTAGATAAATTCATGGAGGATAGGTCCATCAATGGCTATTAGCCAGGATGGGTAGGGATGGTGTCCCTAGCCTCTGTTTGCCAGAAGCTGGGAATGGGCGACAGGGGGTGGATCACTTGATGATTACCTGTTCTGTTCATTCCCTCTGGGGTACCTGGCATTGGCCACTGTCGAAAGACAGGGTACCAGGCTAGATGGACCTTTGGTCTGACCCAGTATGGACGTTCTTATGTCACTGGACTCGACAGCAGGTGTTTCTTTTTATGAGAGCCCATGACTGAATTAATAAGGACCAATCAGTGAACAAACAGAACAGCCATTTCCAGACAATAGTACTAAACTGAGAAGCTTGCAATGAATCAGGAACCAGAGCCACAGACCTCTAATGAAGGGCTGCTACAAGAACAGGGGCCAGACAGAAGAGCCTAAGGGACAGAGGGCTACGAGTAAAATGTACAACACAGATTCCCAGGGGGTACCTCTGGCAAATCTATTTGTAGCCATTAGAAGCGGGGCAAAAAGGCTGTTTTTCAAAAGCCTTCTAGACAACTCACTGTTCCAGTCTGAGCACTAACACACCAAATGTAGTCCAAAGAATATAAAACATGATTGCACTAACCAGAAAATGACATCAGAGCACACCAAGCCCTGCTGAAAGGGTCACTCAGTCTATAGAGATAGGTCTACACTGGGAAGTGTAATTCCCATCATGGGTAGACAGACTCGCGCTAGCTCAGCTCTGCTCCAGCTACTGTGCCAAAAATAGCAGTACGGACATTGCAGTATAGGCAATGGCTCAGGTTACCCTGCCTGACTACCTGGGTCTAAGCTCAGGTGGCTAGCCGAAGCGGCTGCCCATGCCACAATGCACACACTGCTATTGAGCTAGCGCAAGTCTGTCTATCCAGGCTGGGAATCACACCTCCCAGCTACAGTGTAGACATACCCTTGGAGCGGGCAGAAGCTCTCACTGCCTCGATGCAGGCACCAAGACATAAACAACGTGGAGACCTTAGAATGAGAGCCACTGTGATTGGCTATCGTGTCCCACTACAAGAACACAATAAGGGCTCGGTAAAAGTGAAAGCCCCAGACCTCTGACTACCAGAGGGACAGAGGTGCTGGGCATGTTCTATGGGTGAAATGCTTATTAGACAAGTGCAGACAGAAGGCAAGCTTGTTCCACTCAGAGCAGAGACACACAATTCCTGCATTTTGCACTGCTCACAGACGTGTCCTGGCTGTACTACATTCCAGGGAGGATTAGAGGCCATGACCAGCTCCATTTGTATCTAGTTTGCCACCCAGACCCATTGGATAGTTAAGAATAAAGAGAACAAATAATTGCTCAGTAAGGGGAAAGCTGCACCTTTCCCCAGAGGCTGATACACCTTCCATCTATCATTTAATACCAAAGGAGCCCTTCCATAGACTGGCTCCCTCTTATATAGGCTACCAAGGCTTTGTTCATTTACTCCATTCTGTGCTTAGAAACACCTTCTTCCCTCACAATTCACCTAACCTACTTGACGGTAAAGATATAATCTCTCATTTATGAGACTCATTTCCATAACAGACCAATCTCCCAGTGTGATGTGGACTACCTAGAAATGCCTGTATTACCGTAGTAGGAACACATGTTGAAGCATAGACTGTGCCCAATGTTCACCCCACCAAGTGGGGACACTCACCAATATGAAGATGCCCCAAGCCACTATGCGCCCCTCCAGAGGAGAACACAGGTCTGGGTGTTTCCAGACCCACACCCAAGCCCCACGGCACACAGGCAGATTGGTGCCCAGAGCTCAGGACTCAAATAAGAGCAAACATGTTAATAAATGCCCAAAGCTTCCCAGGCACATGTACCAGTAAAGTACAAGCTCCCCGCCCAGCTCTGGTTACATTCCTTCTAGACTCAGTCTTCTCTCACATATACACCTATTGGGGGGAAAGTGAGTTCGGTTTTGTTTGTGCAAACTTCACCATCAACCCCTGTCCCAGTGACAGCTCAATGCTTCTGGATCAATAATACATGCTCCCTGAAATGGATGCCTTTCTGAATGCACCAAGTCACTCTTTCCTCTGACAGGTAACTTAAGCCTCCGGACATCAATCTTTCATTTACTGGACATAATCCTCACATTAAAGTGACTCCAGGCAGCTGCTTTCATTTCACATTCACAATCCCTGAGTTCGGGACCAGAGATACACTGCTCCCGTGCTGCTGGAGAAGCAGGGCCTGGAAGGACAAGAGGCAACACAATGCATTGAAGACAGTCTTGTTCCACATCTTTTCCCAGGGTACGTTTACACTGAGATAAAAGACCCACGGCATGGCTGCGGCTGGGCCAGCTGACTCAGGCTTGGGCTATAAAACTGTGGTGTAGACACTCGGGCTCAGGTTGGGGCGTGGGTTCTGAGACCCGGGGGGCGGGGGGGGGGGGGGGGGGGAAGAGAGAGAAGAGAGGAAGAGAAGGTGTCTCTTGTCTCCAATCCACAGTTATGTAAATATATATGCAAATGATATGCCAGCCATAGGGTCCTAGCAAGGTGCCAATAAGCTGTTTGGTGTCTCAAACTGTGAGCACTCCCAGTGCACAGGGTCAAGAATGGAAGCAGTTGTTGGGTTCTCAGGGTGTTATCAGCACAATTACTGTGGTAGCTATATGTCAACCTAATGTAGGTCAACTTAAGATCGTAGTGTATACATGCCTGTGACAGCCATTCCCATATGGAGACCACATACAGCAAACAGTGAAAACACTCCAAAGCTACTGACTGCACAGTTGTACACAGAACAGGAAACTGCATGTATTTGCACAAATCAATTTACCACCACAAGAGGTTTTACGAAGGCAAGGTCAGTCAGCCAACTTATCTGCCTGGTTTTTGTTACTCTGAACCCAGTCCCTCCCACTTTCCACCATATCCCTTACTTCTCTCCTTTCCTAAAAGGAAATCCATCTGTGCTCTGGTCCCCTTTCTTGGTAAGATATCATTGCATCTTGTATTACTCCTTGGATAGGTCTTCACTGCAGAATAAACTCGAGTGACTGGCAGCCAGGTCTCAACACCAGTTAGCCTAGCCTGGGTGTGAGCAGCCACACTGCTGAGGCTTATCCAAGTTACTGTGTCCTCATGGTTGCTGCACTCACCTATGTGTAACACTAGGACTGCTGAGACCACATCCCATGGGGTTGTGTGTTGAAATATGCTAAGCCACTCTAAGATTTTTTCACAGTGAACTGTGTCAGAACCGTAGGGTGACCATGCATCCCATTTTGGCTGGGAAGGTCCCTTTTTTAAGCCTGGTCCCAGCCATCCCAACTTTTTTTCCCCAAAAGAAGTCATTTGTCCCATTTGCTCTTACTGACTTGCTCAGTTGGCAAGAGCCAACAGGACAAATGTTCACTTTTGTCAAAAAAGTGGGGTGCAGTGTGGAGGGGGGCAAGTGGAGATGCCCAGTCCCCTGTGGGGCGGGAGGAAGCAGTGTTCCAGCATGTGGGGCCCCTGCAGGGTGTCAGCGACCAGGCAACAGCCTCCTGGCGGGGGGGGGGGGGGGGGGGTGTCCCACAGGGTTCCAGGGACTGGACAACAGGCTCACTGGGGGATGGGGGAGGGGGAGGCACAGGGTTCCAGCAAGGGGCAACGGCCTGCTGCGGGGGGGCAGGGTTCCAGCAACCAGCAACAGCATTGAAGGGGGGACCTCTCGGGCGAGTGGCTGGGGGAGTCCAGTTTTCTCCTTGGGAAATATGGTCATCCTAGAGAACTGTCTATCTTTCTAGGCCAGGGGTGGCCAACCTAAGCCTGAGAAGGAGCCAGAATTTACTAATGTACATTTCCAAAGAGCCACAGTAATACGTCAGCAGCCCCCATCAGCACTCCCCCACCCAGAGCCTCCCACTCACCAGCAGCACCAATCAGCTCCTCCCCCTTCCTCCCCGCACCTCCCAATCAGCTGTTTCGTGGGGTGTAGGAGGCCCTCAGGGGGAGGGAGAGGAGTGAGGGCACAGCAAGCTCAGGGGAGTTGGTGGGAAGGGGTGGAATGGGGGCAGGGCCTGTGGCCGAGCCAGGGGTTGAGGAGTGAGCACCCCCCGGCACATTGGAAAGTTGGCGCCCGTAGCTCCAGCCCCAGAGTCGGGGTGCCTATACAAGGAGCCGCATATTAACTTCTGAAGAGGTGCATGTGGCTCCGGAGCCAGGGTGGCCACCCCTGTTCTAGGCACACAGGGGGAATTGCGGGAGGGCACTGGAGGACTAGCAGCATTAGAGTGATTTAGCCTGAATCCTCATTGCAAAGTGAGTGAAAGCAGAACCCAAGCTCTAGCCCACACCCTCAACGGGACCAGCTAGCCTGGGTGTAAAGCACCACTTATCTTAGATGAGAGGGGTGAGTGTACAGGAACAGGGATGGGGGCAACACCTGGGTAAGAGCTCATGCTAACTCTGCAGTGAAGGCATACCCTTTGTGGGAACAGTTCTGCCCAAGTTCAGCATTTGTTAGTGCTCGTCGACATTTTATGAAAGAAAGAGTACTTTACTCGAGAAGGGCCTTTTGTCGAAACCAGGGGTTTTTGCAAGTTTTCCATATTTCAAAAGTTTGCAATGTAACTCGACAACAGAAATGTTGCCTGGTCTCTCTGCAAAACGCTATTTCACCTGAGTGCTCTCAGATCGACAGTTGGGACTGAAAAAATCCCACTTGATGTTTAATCTGACCGCGGTCAAAACCGTTTTCCTTTTAGAAACCTACTGATTTTGAAACTAAAATTCAACAAAAATTACAGCAGCAAATGGAAAAAAAATCTGTGACAAGAATGAAAACTCTTTTGAATTTTCCATTAAGTTTGGTCCTATTTTTTTTCCTATAAGCTCTAATACATATAGCTCCTTTCCTGGCTTACAAATCATGTCCCTAATTCACAACAGGTGACTGGTTTAGGAGCTATTTACCACTAAATGACTAGCTTTCCTTGGCATAAATTCTGAAAGCCTCTGTCTCCTCAACTCATCCTCTTTTCCAATCAGAATTAGTTCCACCTTTCCTCAGTTGCCTGACACAGGACACTAGTCTGGCCCACACAACCTTCATCAGGGCTCAGTCATACTCACCATAGCATCTGTACTGTGTTTGTGGGGGAATGGAGAGAGATTGCAAGACAGACCCATGCTGTCCCAAACACAGGCCTAATGAGACAGCTTCAGAGAAGAGCAAAGAAGTTGCCCCAGTATACACATTACTGCCTGAACTCCAACCCTGTAAAACATTCTCCCTCCCAAATCTCCTGAGAGTCAAGCAGTGACTGGGAGTTTTGGATCAGGTGTCAGGCATCCAGGACCCAAAGGACAGATTCAAGTTGTGATTGCATTTCACTTAAAGGTTCTCAGCACACTCTTTCCCCGGGATTTCCTCTCCTCTGGTGCCTTTACGTGCTTAACTTCATGGGGTTTTAATTATTTACTCATCTACAAAATTACAGCTCAATATCAAGTGAAACTCCTTTGGTTTAAAACGTCTCTCAATTTCGGAACCATTTGCATATTATCTGTACACATTAAATGGTGCACACAGCCACCTCTGGGTGCCCAATGTACAAAATAAGAGCTGCACATGGTAGAGTCTTGGTATGGACAGAAAAAAAATGGACCTACCTGTAAAACAGATCAATTACAGACTGCATTTGCACAGAAAGAGACCCATTAGAATGCCTGATTTGGGAGCACATACAGCTATTAGGTTTGAGATGAAACCATGGTAGGATCTATTGCAAAGTTACCCACTGTGAAATTCTCTCATTTATGAGCTCCACAAATGTAAATAGGTTTCAGAGTGGCAGCCGTGTTACTCTGTATCAGTAAAAAAAACTGAGGAATACTTGTGGCACCTTAGAGACTCACAAATTTATTTGGGCATAAGCTTTCGTGGGCTAAAACCCACTTCATCGGATACATGCATGTATATATATACACACATACACCACAGAGAACATGAAAAAATGTTGTATATTTGCCGTATTTCTCATCTGCAAAGAGAAGCTGTTGTCCCGATTTATGCTTTGTGCCTTCAATGCACAGCAAATGCATTCTTCAACTAAAGTTAAAAAAAATTTAGCTTCTTGCCTCAGTTTCCTTGTAACCAAGCCCACACTGCATTATGGGACACACTGACAAATAATTAGCCCCATGTATGCTTCTTGAAAGGCAGGAGGAATCAGATGAGGAATGTGGCAAAGTAACTGGCTGGACACATGAATGACTCCTACTTCTGCCACTTGGTGATGTTTACAAGAGGAAAGCAACAGACTAATTTTCATTTGCTGCCTCAAGTCACAAACTCTGCTTGGAAATCATAACCAGGATTTTAAAGTGCGGGTCAGCAACTTGTCTGGCAGGCAGCAAGCAATTCTGTTTCACTTGTTCAGACTGGCTTTCCTAGGATTTTTTCCTAGTTTGCCTGAAGCAACCTGTTATAATCCTGGGTCCGTAAACACACCTATCACTGCACTGTCTGTCCCCACACCAGGGAGCAGCAGACTCTGTATTCTATCACCTGCTGAGAATATTCTCTTCCCCCAAACCCAGCAAATTCCTATGGCTGAGAATAGAGGAAGTATAAGAAGATACTACTATACATGATCAAAACAAGAGTGCTTTGACTAGACTAGAAAGCTGAAGTCAATCAACTTCTCCTTTTCACTATGAGCAGAAAAGAGGAAAAAACAGTGCTCTCCACTCCATCTTGACTATGACTGACTGCTCCACTGTCAGAGGGTGCTTCAGAGTACAGTTTACACCAAACAGGTTGGTCCCTCTTTTCAGCCCTCCAGCATATCCATCATGACCTCTTGAAAGCAGAAGCCCAGCACTGAACATACACAGACATGCCATGCCCCTAGTAAGGGAAAGGACGTGCCAGCCATGTTACATTTATAGCAAGCCAGGGGAGGAGAGATTCCTGGGAAGAGCCTTTTTGTAACAGAGTATTTTGCTGAGTTTTCAAGCTCCATGCGTTGAAGTCTCTGATCTGACCATTAGCACTGAGAATTTTGGTACAATAAGATGAGAAACAAAGTCTGTGATATTCTCAGCAGTGCACAAGCAGTTGGCATAGACTCAGACTAAGTCCAGAGGGGACTGTGGTGATCATTTACTCTGCCCTCCTGCACATTGCAGGCCATAGAACTTCACGCACCACCTCCTGTAATAGGCCAAAAAGCCTTGGGCTGAGTTACTGAAGTGCTTAAATCTTGAAGACTTAAAGTTACAAAGAATCCACCATTTACTTTAATTCAAACCAGGAAGTGACTCTTGCCCAACACTGCAGAGGAAGGCAAAAAAGCCCAGGGTCTCTGCCAATCAGATGTAGGCAAAAATTCCTTCCTGACCCCAAATATAGTGCTCGGTTAGACCCTCAGCATGTAGACACCTGGGACAGAATTCTCTGTAGTAACTCAGAACCCTCCCCATCTGGTGTCCCATCTCTGGCTATTGGAGATGTTTACTAATAGAAGTCATGGACGGGCCATGTCCCACAGTCAGCAATCTCAGCATACCATCCCCTCCATAAACTTATCAATCTGAGTCTTGAAACAAGCTAGATTTTTTGCCCGCACTGCTCCCCTGGGAAGGCTGTTCCAGAACTTCATTCCTCTAATGGTTACAATTCTTCGTCTAATTTCAAGCCTAAACTTACTGATGGCCAGTTATAACCATTTGTCTTTGTGCCAACATTGGCCCTGAATTTAAATAATTCCTCTTCCTCCCTGGCGTTTACCCCTCTGATATATTTATATATTGAGAGCAACGATATGAAGGTTGATCTAAAATACAGTATGGTCCTTGTCCCTTTATTCCCTCTTGGTTTCTTCCATTCTTTTCCTTCACTTTGCTTCCCGAACCCATTCTTTGGTGGGTTTGTTCTTTAGTTTTTCCTCCCTCCCAACAAAGAAACCAGGGTTGGAGCTCAGAGCTTTACAATATTCTCTTGCATCCATGTATATAAATAGAGCCAGGTGTCAATGCTGGACTTAGTTCACATCCAGTCTTTCAGCTTACTACTCCTGGGGCCCTATTCTCCCCAACTAGGACAGAAGTAAGTCCCACTGACATCCATGGGAATCACTTGAATCTATGGGTGTAGAATACAGCCTCCAGAATCTCTTATGCATTAAAGAGCTCTATAGTCATTTCTAACTGCCAGGCGGTAGATGTCAGTAGACCTGAAGAGCCACCTGAACTTGCAAGTCCTCTCAGCTTCTATCAGGGCTGGTGTCAGGGCCTAGGCAGCCCGTGTGCAGGGGTCAGTTACCAAGTTGCGATCAGGAGAGGAGTTGCAGAGCCAGAGTCAGGAGTCAGTCAGGGGTTCACGGTAAGAAAAAGGTCTGGAGCCGAAGCAAGCAGGCAGTCTGCATCGTTGCTCAGACAGCTCCCTGAGACGGCTTCTTGGTTTGTATACTGGCATGGGCCAATCAGTGGGCTTCAGAGGCCCACTACAGAGGCTCCATTGGGCGGTACTTCCTGCAGTGTCTAGTCTCACAGGGTCCCACAGCAGAAACCCAGTTTGAGGGTCTGGTGACAACACAGAAGTGCTGGCAGCCCAGAATCCCCAGGTTTTAGTCCTGCAGGTTCTTACAGGGTCTATGAAAGCTACTGTTCAGATGTACAGCAGTGAGGTGGTGGACAGGGGAACTGAACAGGAACTGGACCAACAGCCATGGGGGAGGTCATCTAATTCTCTCTGCTTGCTTGCTTTTCACGTCCATTGGTCTTTTGCAGCAAAACTGATCACATGCCACAGTTGCAGCAGTTTCTAGGGAAGTGTGTTCACTCTGGGATTAAATCTGCATTTTCAGTCCCCCTTAAAGAGTAAAAATTGGGGGAGGGAAAATATGCTGTGTTCAAGTCAGTGTATGTTACAGCCTCTTTCAAAATGCAGTGACGTCAATGGAAAGCCTCCCAGGACTTCAGTGGGCTTTGGATCAGGTCCTATATGAAAGCCAATGTCTCTTTTAGTAAGATACATAAGATCCCCAGATTTGAAAGCATAAAAGCACATCTAGTCTGAGCCTCCTGCATAGCACAGACCACAGAATTTCTCCTAGTAATTTCTGCATCAAGCCCATAAACTTCTGTCTGCGCTTTTAAGAAAAACATCCCGTCTGGATTTAAGAATTGCCATGATGGAGAATCCACCACATTCTTTGATAAGATATTCCAATGGTTATGTACCTCGCTCTTTAAAGTTTGCATGTGATTTCCAGCCTGATGAGAAGCTGGACACTCCATCTAGGTCATTTTAATGGCTGGCAGGTTCTCTCATTAACAAGGGACAATTAAAGTGAGACAAACCTTATATATCCACAGCTTCATAAGAGCAGGAAGGTAGCCCCACATTTGAGATGAGGTCAAACTTCTTGAAAAGTCAGCAATGGAAAACTCAAAGGACTCTCCTTCTTCCAGGACACCCAGCTGGGCTGCTTTTACTTCAAACTGACCACCCTGTCAGCCTGTATTTAATTGTTACTTCCTCCCCAAGCCCTCATGTGGAATTTCCATAAGACTGAGTCACAAATGAAGTCCAATGGATTATCTGAATCCTGTAATAAGATATCTTTTCTTATTTACTCTGTGCCATCTGGACAGCCCAACCCTTTGTTACAGCTCCTGTCCTCTCATGTAGTAGGCATTGAGTATGAAGTAAACAAAGTAGCATCTATTGTTTCAGCAAGGCAGGTATTGCAAGAGCAAGCACTAGAGAAAGGTCACTATGAAACCCAATGGGATCAGAGGAGGAAAGTTATCCCCAGCTACAAAGCAAAACATATCTACATATAACAATAATTTGCAGGTCCCACCTAAGATATTCTTGGGAACAATTTGTTTTGCTGTGTTTAGCTTCCACAGCAGAGCAGAGGGTGGGGGCAGTCAGGGTAACTGACCCGTGATTTTCTGCTCCAGCTCACGTATAAGTCAGGAGCAGTCTGGGGGCTGCTCTAACTTATGCCAGCTGCGTACAGTTCCCTAGGAACTATATGCCAGCTGGAGATAAATACACTCTAGTCACTCCCTCATCATGCCCATCCCATGCACTGGGGGCTATGGGGAAAGGAGGCATAGTAGCCAGCTCTATGCCTGCTGGCGACACCTCCCCCAACAAGGGATTTAAGGGAGCATATTTGGGCCGAGACTCTATCCCATTATTTCTGCAGCCTTCCTTATGTGCAGACATGTCTCTCTGCTCTCCTTCCTTGCAGACACAAATTTAGAACTGCCTCACACAAGCCTGCTGAGCTGGCACCTTGTATCAGTGCCGATTTTTAGATATCGGACATGCTGAATCAGGGAACGGAGGCCCTGAAAAGTTTTACCTATCTTGAAGAAATTATTCTCACGTCACTTCATGCTTTCTGCTCTGCTAGTATTTGGCCCTGGCTCAGGGCCTTGCCCCAACTGCTGTGTCCTGCCAGATTGAAAAGTCATGCCTATAAATCTGGGACTGGGCAACAGGGAAGGTAAAGGTGGCACCTGAATTCCTGCATGCTGGAGTCCCCACAATGGAGAGCTGAAGACACAAGTGCTGAGATAAGCACTGGGAAAATGATATTCCACTAAGCCAGCCTGGCACTTAGTAAAGATCCCCCGTATTTGTTCATCTTTCCATCTTGCAGCACCTAATGGGGAAAACCTCAGACATTCACAAGAGAAAGCAACACTGGAATCAGATTCAAGCCATCACCATTTCTGACATGACATCATCCATTCTTTACAGGAGGAAAAAGACGACAATAGCAGCACTATCGTGGGAAATCTCTCCATAGCAGGAGAGGACAAAAAGATATGAAACACACTCAGCAGATTTCCTTAAAGCACTGCCACAGCCTGAGCTCAGTGTCTCAGGCATTTGATAAGCAGATGTATATGTAAAGAGGAAACGTCTACCTCCTAGAAGTTTTAACATGAAGCACTGAATGTGCGTGGAGCCAACCATCATTTACTGCCTCCCAAAGGACAGAGGAAGGCTCAGGTCAAATGGCACTGGGTGCTTTAGCCTGCAACGGACAGAGAGCGCTAAGCCTTTCCCACTCTGCCACCTTCTACACTGGGGTAAAGCATGCCATTGGAAGTTCAGTAGCACAGTGTGCATCCACATAATTCAGTTTTGAAACCACACTACAAGCTTGTCCCACAATAACGTCTGAGACTTATTAAGGGAGATTGTTTCATACATGATTTTGACTTAACATGGTTCATTACATGTCCAGAAACCACCTCAGATGTGCTAATAAGGTTCCTGGCGGGACAATCTGGAGGTATTAACCCAGATTTCACTCTCACAGCTAAATCCTACCAGGGGAAATTTTAAAACCAGGTTAGCTTTCCCCAGGCCAGACAGTGCTAGAGGCAGGCAGCTGCACCACTATTTGCTACTGACTAGACAAAGTCAAACTGTGTGGGATACAAAGGGGTTCTACCCACTGTTCTCGTCTGTCACTGTGGTGCTGATCTGCAATTACTTAAAAAGAAATTCAAACCTCCTTCCTGTTAACTTGCAGGTTGAGGAGGGAAAGGGTGTGTAACTGGGCTACAAGGAAGACAGGAAGTGATGATGTTTATTGCCCTGGAGAGAGACCAAAACAGCACCAGGTTCATGGCTGACTGTAAGGGCGGGCACTATGAGTCACTTCTCAGGAACCTGACCACACCAACCCTTGAGAGATTTCAGAGGATGGGGGAAATAAAATTGACTAACTTTGGAATTAACTCTATTCTGCCCAGTGAAGAATGCACCTGGTCTGAGAGTGGAGCGAAGAGAAGGGGGAGGAGGTGCAAGGCTTAATCTACTCTTGTATTTTTCTTTATTTCTGTGACCTACTGGGCTACATTATAATGCTGTGCACATGACATGGGATATGGAGCTTCTCCTCCCTCTCCCCACGCAGGTCATCAGCTCAAGTTCCGCCCATAATGGCTGGAACTCATTCCTGTCTGATGGCTGCTTACTGGCTTTTGTGAAGTGAACCGATGGGTTTCACTCCAGTTTCTGGTAGCAGGGATCCAGCATCTAAATTCACACCAGGATTGGCAGCCTTAGCAGAGATGTATAGGACTGGACTGGCCATGGACTCCACCCTTATTCCAGATGAAGGAGGCAGCACTCTGGCAGAGCACCCTGGATAGCCCATGACAAAGAGGAGTGTCCTAGCCACTGGATAACAACATTGATGGTTATGCCAGAATGCTGAGATCCAATATAATGAGTCATAGATCATTGCATCAGAAGAGCCTAGAGTAACAAATATGTAATACCCTCAATAACCGTTTCTCAATACAGTTCTTTCTGGAGTATACAAAGGAAGAGGCTATTCTTGGCTTTATCCTTGAGTAACAGAAGTTTATACAGGAAGAAAGTGGCTGAGCCACTAAGTAACAGCGACCATAAATTCAACACACTTGCAAAAAGATCACACCAATGTGTTTAATATAAGGAAACATTCAGTATTACTGAGATCTATTATACTGCCCACTCTATCCAGGGTAGTGGAAGAAGCATCACTGCTTGATTCATTAAAATCAGACTGGACAAAACACTGAAGTATATACTTTAGAGAACAATCGTGCTTTGTTCATCCCCTTGGACAAGACGACCTCAGAGGTTGCATCTCTAACTTCTATGCTCTCATAATGACGGTGTTGCTTAATTTATGCAACATTTTAAGTCTTGATTAATATTGTAAGTTAGTTACCAGGTAGAAAAACAATATAAAGTAATGAAAAGCCCCACACAGTTAGGACTCTTAAATCCACGTACAATTACCATCACCTCCCATGGCTCATTTAGCCTCCCTCCGTCAACTGTCTGGCTATTTTTTCTGAAGCTACCTTCTTCATTCAGGAACAGTCAGCTGCCACCAAAGAAGTTCTAGAGGACATTAAAAAGATAATTCTTACTAATATCCAAAAAATAGCTGCCCCCTCAGGGTAGTCAGAATTTGGAGAAGCCTCCAAGGAAATTCAAGGGAAGCATTCTAAGTATCACCCCCATGGCCCCTAGAAGTAAATACGGCACCAGGGCTCCACAGCCGTTTTAGGGGGCACTGTGGTAGTGGAGGGGAGACACAAAACCAATACCCTGATCACACATGCTCATTAAAGATCCCGTGGCTAGACTAGGGCTGTTAGCGCCAACGTAATAACCAGACTAATTTAGGGAACTATATTCTGACTATTGAAATTCCTCCAACCCAACCCCCAGAGGAAAGCATTCCTTCCTCTTGCTAAAACAAACAAAAAGTCGTGTAGGTTTGCTGTTGCAGATTGGTAGTCATGTTCCAGCCCAGAGGCACCTGCAAATCTGTAAAAGGTGAACACAGAATTGGCACTTAAACAGTAGCGTTAAGAACTTTGGAACAAAGCTTCTAGAACAAAGGCTCCAACCAGATATTCTATCAACTGGGATGGGACTTATCAAAGGACCAGGAGTACACCTGAAATCCAGGAAGTTAACTCTGGCTGGTCCCATGAAATGTTTGGCTGGCCATAAGACATATAGCCTCAGCAACTAGGGACGCAGTGACACACCCACAAATGTATCTTTTGGTTGCATTCTCAGTTGTTAATGCCCATTCAGGACTGGGATCTGCTTTGAAGGGATGGGATCTGCCTAAACTTGTACAGCTGAATAGCTGATCTAAGGGCTTCCTGTAGATTACAAAACCACCATACCAGTGCACTACTCTCTGCCATCGAGAGCTGTCCATGCTAGAATATTTCTATTAGTAGCATAGACAACCAATGCAGTGACTGTTTCCAACAGTAATAACAGTGTTCTGATTTAGCCAAGTTTTTAAACACTCAAGGACGTAACACTACTGACATAAGAACGGCCATACTGGGTCAGACCAAAGGTCCATCTAGCCCACTGTCCTGTCTTCCAACAGTGGCCAATGCCAGGTGCCCGAGAGGGAATGAACAAAACAGGTAATCATCAAGTGATCCACCCAATCACCCATTCCCAACTTCTGGCAAACAGAAGCTACAGATACCATCCCTGCCCACCCTGGCTAATAGCCATTGATGGACCTATCCTCCATTAATTTATCTAGTTCTTTTTTTTAACCCTGTTATAGTCTTGGCCTTCACAACATCCTCTGGCAAAGAGTTCCACAGGTTGACTGTGGAACGGATGGATAGCTGGGCCAAACCAGAGCAGTGTGCGTCCATGTGAATACCAGACAGGCAATGTGAGTGAGTGGAGCTGGGCAGCCAGGATTGGGAGGAGCTTCCCTAGTCTGGGAGGGCAGCAGAGTGCTGAGCATGAAGGACCCCAGTGAATCCCAGGCAAAAGATGGGAGTGTTGGACCCTGTAGCTGGTGAGTGGAGGAGCTGGGGGCAGCCGTGAGTCAGATATATGTCAGAGTTGCCGGGATGTGCGTGAGAGCTGTCAGAAGGTTGTTGCCGTATATGCAGGCAGCAAGGGGCATTCGGAGGTCTGTGTGTGAGTTGGGCAAAGAATGGCATTCTGGGGTCTCTATGGGGTGGTGTCACTTTAAGGAAGATGCCCCTCCCCAATTTCCACAACGCATAGGACCCCCAAATTCTTTAATCTGGGCCTGATTAGATATTAGTGGATCTTTAAGTGATGCTGCTGGGACAGTCTCATGCAGTTTTGAGAGATGTAATGCGTTTATCATCAAGTCTGGCTTTGTATGCCTGTCTGTTCCCTGGAAATTCTTTGTAAAATTGTTACAAATAAGAGAGTAAAAGGTATGGGAGATGAATATTTCAACTCCTCCCCTGCCCTCCATCCCCACATTAGCAAGGCACTGCTGCCTTTAGTTCTGGATCAAACCCTGAACTCTCTTCAAACTTTCACAGCCATGACATATCTAGAGTTGAAATGAGATCCAAGTAAATCTAAAAACTTAGATACTATTTAAGCTTCAACTAGACTTTTGTGGGACCACGTTAAAAAATAACACACACAAATCAAGCAGCCACCTGCTTTGCAGAAAGCGAAATGGTTCCCGAGATTATGATTCACACTGCAGAGCTAAACGTGTTGTTACGAGATAATGGAGCAGCAAAGGAAAAGCAAGAACATTCAGATGGACAAAGTTATTGATAAACAGCTTACTAGGACACTTACAAAGACAGGACACTAAGATATCTATAGGATGCATTTGCACCCATTTTCTATAAAACCAAATATTGGCAGGGAACATTTATAGAAACCATAGGAGAGAAGATGCTGCAGCCATACCAAGCTCAGTGCTGTAGAAGGGAAGATGCTGAAGGCTTAGTGAGAGGCAGGATGTTTAAGCCATGGAGGACAGATGCCCTGGCAAGTCTATAGGCTTTATAGCCGAGATACTACCACATACACACACCTAAGAATATAAGGGCAGGATGCCAGTACAGACAGCACATACAGGCTCTGTACTTAGCTTGTAAGCGCTTTGGGGCAAGGACTCTCTTTTTGGTCTGCATCTGTACAGAGCCTGGCACAGTGGGGTCTGGGGCTCCCAGGCATTACCGCAATACAACTACTAAACAGCAGAAATATGATTGCCAGTAGGAGGAGGGAGTGGGATACACAAGCTCCCCAGGGACACCTATTGCTGTGGGTCTACGGGCTGTACAGGGCCAAGATCTGGAGAAGGGGCGCTGCTGTGGGTCGGGCAGTACATAGGGCACGTGGGGAGCCAGGCGCGTCGAGGAGACATGCAACCCCCCTGGGGCAGAGATCCTGCTCCAGGCTCCACAGGGTCCCGCTAGAAGGGCATCAATAAGGGAGAGGGTAGGCTGGGGGGCGCAGCCCGGACCCCCAGGGAGCCGCGGCAGCGCAGCCAGGGCCAAGGGAGGTCCGGCCCGGGCGGGTATTGCGGCCCGGTCCGCGCGGTGACAGAAGGTTCCGTTCCGGCCCGGCCCGGCCGAGCGGCCCCGCGCCCTTACCGTGGATGCCGGTCTGGTGAGCCATGGCTCCGCTCGGCTCCGCTCCCGCCCTGGCCGCTGCGTCCCGGGCAGGAAACGGCTCTAGCAGCAGCGCCGCCCGCTTCCGGGTTCCACCGCCTCTGCGGGGCGGGGCCTGGCTGGGCTCCGCCCCTAGGCAGGGCGGTGGGGCCCGCGGGGGGCCCGGAACCTGCACAGCCCAGAGACCTGGGGAGCCCTCGGGGTGAGGGGGCTGCGCCCCTGGCAGGGCTGCGATGGGCGGAGCACCCGGACTCGCTTAGCCAGCTAGCCATGGGCCTTACGGGCCCCGGTACACGGGGAACGGCCTCGTGCCAGCTGGGGGAGTGGGCTGTGTTGGGCGCTGTACACGCGTCTTGTCCCTGGCCCGCTCCGGGCGCTGCACACACACCTCGCCCCAGCCCCTGCCCCGCCCCGTGCCGGGCGCTGCACACACACCTCGCCCCAGCCCCTGCCCCGCCCCGTGCTGGGCGCTGCACACACACCTCGTCCCAGCCCCTGCCCCGCCCCGTGCTGGGCGCTGCACACACACCTCGTCCCAGCCCCTGCCCCGCCCCGTGCCGGGCGCTGCACACACACCTCGTCCCAGCCCCTGCCACATGCTCTGCTAGGCTCTGTACGCGCACCTCGTCACAGCTCCTGCTCCGCACCGTGCTGGGCGCTGTACCCACCTCATCACAGCCTCTGCCCCGCCCCATGCTGGGTTCTGCACACCCCCCTCATCCCTGCTCTGCATCATGCAGAGCACTGAACACACACCTAGTCCCAGCTCCTGCCCAGCCCCATGCTGGGTGCTGTACACACACTTCGTCACAGCTCCTCCCCCACGTCGTACTGGGTGCTCCCTACCCCAGCCCCTCCTCTGTGCTGTGCTAGGTGCTGTACACACACCCTGTCCCAACCCCTGCCCCATGCTGTGCTGGTCACTGTACACACACCTTGTCCCAGCCCCTCCTCTGTGCTGTGCTAGGTGCTGTACACACCCTGTCCCAGCCCCTGCCCCACACCGTGCTGGGCACTGTACACAGACCTTGTCCCAGCCTCCACTCCACTCTGTGCAAGGCGCTGTAAGCACCTTGTCACAGCCCCTACCCCACACTGTTCTAGACGCTATAGACACATGTCCCAGCCCCTCCCCCATGCTCTGTTAGGCTCTGTATGCACACCTCATGACAACCCCTGTCCTGCGCCTTGCTGGGCACTGTACACACACCTCGTCCCTGCCCCGTGCTGTGCGCTGTACACACACCTTGTCCCAGCCAGCCCTCACTGTGCTAGACACTGTACACACACCTTGCACTGCCCCTGCCCCACACTGTGCTGGGTGCTGTACACACACCTTGTCCCAGCCAGCCCCATCCCATGCTCATGCACAAATAGAAATCAACATTGGGGCTGGCACGTGCCTGGCAGAGCCAGGAATAGATCCCCGGGTTCTCAAGTCCTAGTTAGGTGCCCTACACACTAGGTCATGCTACTGCTCAGACCCTGTCCCACGCCTGGTCAGGTGAAGGGGCACTGGAAGACTGAAGCCAGGCCCAACAGGCTGCACCCTGTATCGGTGCCCACTGAACTCGGACATCTGCAGCATTGACAGGAGAGCTTCACTAAGGTGGGACCAGTAGAAAAAGTGAGCCAACATCCCAGCCTTATTATAGCCCTCAATAGACTCCACTGGGTGCTGCCCAATAATATGGAAACCTTGTCCCTCAGGGCCTGTCCCCAAGGTGCCCCTTCAAGTCCAGCCCTCTCTTGGAGAGGAAACAAACTGGCCTCAGCAGCCTCGGCTGAGGAGCAGCCATAGCTGAATTGCCAGCCAGGGTGAAAAATGTTTTTGCTGCTGCCCCCTCCACCAAGCAAAAAAGACCCCAACCCCACCAGCCAGGCAACCAGCCGAGCAAAATAAAGAGGGTGGCCAATCAGAGCAGAGGAAAAAGAAAAAGCCCAGCAGCACAGCTGCACTGCACCCCATGCAAGTCAGTGACCCACCTGCTTGCCTACCCTCGTCCCAGTCCTGCTTGTGCTGATCTCTGCCTCTAACCACCTGGTGACACATGGGGCCTATTGCATCATCACCTGAGCTCCCAGCATTGGTTGTCCCCATTAAACCACATTTGGGGGTTTCTCCTGGATAGAGAGGAGAGCTACAGCTACACACTCCTGCCCCAGCATCTGACCTGATGTGCCCACTTCCAACCCTGGGTTGGGTAAATCCCCCTCTAAAATAGCCCCTGTAAGTGCCCGGCAGTCTTTGCTGGAGGCTGCACCATTAAAAGTGGCAGATACCCCATCCCTGAGCCTCCTCTGCCTGGTTCCCAGAGGCTCTTCTCCCAATACAGCTTTTTAATACAGCTGCTATTTTAGATTCTGGGAGAAGTGCTGTTTTCACAAGGCCTTCCCTTGGCATTGCTAGCCACCTGTGACTGCACATTTTGCCAGCTGGGGGTTGCTTCAGTGCCAGTTTTCCCTGCAGGCTCCTACACTGACTTTCCTGACCCTACCACCACATCCTTGACCTTGACTTTGAGTTCTCCAGATCCACCAGGCAGTTATACAGCTGAGCTGCTCTTCTCCCCTTCTCAGTCCTGCTGTGGGCCAGCTCACGGCCACTCCTGGCTCCTACCCTCTGGGGTTCTAGCTGCTGCTGCTGCCACCCCTCAGAGATTGTTCCTTGATCTTCCCTTTGCAGCCTCTATCCTGATGCTCACTGTAACCCTTCCCGGTCCTGATTGCTGTGTGTCACACTGGGCCCTCTACTGACCAGGTGCTGACCCGGGTGTCTTTCTCCTTCCTTAGGAAACTTGTGGCTTGATTCACCTCCTCCAGCTCATCACCAGGTTGAAGACACCTACTTGTGAGTCAATCCATCACACCTGTGGCTCCAGAGAACCTAAGCATTTCAATCCTGATGCCTGGCACACTTACACATCCCCTCCTACCTAACCTCTAGCCTTGCAGCCCCTTCTGCCTCTGCTCCAACTTTTACAGCTGGCTGCCAGGGTGGGCAGGGCTTGATGCTTCTGTCACGCCTTCCTCTGCCAGCCAATCAGTGCCCTCCCTGCCTTCAACTCCTCCCATCAGAGATTTGGTAGGAACTGAGCAAAGCTGAGAGCAGGAGCCGGATTTCTGAGCCCCAAGGTGGAAAAAAGCATCTCTGAAGTACTGCCATGCAGAGGGAGCTTGGCTAGGCCCAGGGGAAATGAAGAAGTATGACAGGTGTTATGGGGATACTGGGGAGCATTGCTGGCTTTGGGAGGGAAATTGATTAAGTTGTGGGGCAGACTGGCAGATGTCTGTGCATGTTCCATACACATTTCATCCTTAAGTGGAGGTTGTGGAGAAACAGCAGCAGCAGAAGGGGAATAGGGGCACAGGAGGGGAAGGGGGGCAGAGGAAAGGGAGAGCAGGGGGCAGAGTAGCAGCAGGAGGTGTTGGGGGAGAAGCTTGAGTCAAGTGGGTGACCTAAGGGCAGTGATGGAGAGTTGGGATGGAATTGAGAGGAGCTGGTGGATTTTGATAGGGAGAGGGGTCCAGTGGGACACTCCCTTTGAAATGTATGCATATTGCATGCAGATTTAATCTGTATTGTATCCACATTTTTCAGGCTTTTTGCCTTATCGACATGGATAGGTCTGTCTCTAGCCTAGATAAGGAGATGAAGGGTCTGAGGAGGGACCCTAACTAAGATTCCTGAGGAGAGGAGGCTGGGAACAGAGGGCAAAAGAGATAGTGTACTGGGCAGAGAAGGGCAGTTGAGTAATCCTGCCAGGGCAATATGGTGTCAAGAGAAGCTGTAGGAAGACATAGGACAAGGATAACACTGGAAAAAAAGGGGACATAAGAACAGCCATAGTGGGTCAGACCAATGATCCAGCTAGACCAGTTTCCTGTCTTCTGACAGTGACCAATTCCAGGTACCCCAGAAGGAATGAAGAGAACAGGCAATCACCGAGTGAGCCATCCCCTGTCGCCCACTCTCAACTTCTGGCAATCAGAGGCTAGGGACACCCAGAACATGGGGTTGCATCCCTGAACATCTTGGCTAATAACCATTGATGGACTTATCCTCCATGAATTTATCTAGTTCTTTTTGGAATCCTGTGATAATCTTGGTCTTCACAGATCCCCTGGAATGAGTTCCACAGGTTGACTGTACATTTTGTACTTTTTGTTTGTTTTAAACCTGCTGCCTGTTAATTTCACTGGGTTAGCCCTGGTTCCTGTGTTATGTGAAGGAGTAAATAACTCTTCGTTATTCACTTTGTTCCACCAGTCACGACTTTATAGACCTCTATCATCCCACCTTAGTCATCTCTTTTCCAACCTGAAAAGTCCCAGTCTTTTTAATCTCTCCTCATATGGAAGCTGTTCCATACCCCTACTCATTCCTCCCCCCCTTTTCTGTACCCTTTTCCAATTCTAACATATCTTTTTTGAGATGGGGTTACCAGAACTGCATAGTGTGGGTGTACCACAGACAGTCTCTCTTCCCTAAAACTTAGAAAGGCCAAATCTTAGAGTACAACATGCAGTTTGCTGCTTCTCTCCCACTCCCTTCATCTTCACCTCCAGAAAAACCCACTGCTAGCAGAGCAGGTTCTTTGCTCTCCCTGAATGAACAGCACAAAGATGCTCAAATCAGCTAGCACCACCTACTGGCAATGACACCAGCTTTGCTGCTTAAGGAACAGGTTCGAAGTCACAAGACAGATTACTTTCTTCCATGGAACAATGTGTGGGAGGGGACATGGGAAAGAAGAGGAACTTCTCAGAGGCCTTGTCTGTGTCAGAAAACTTCCACTAGTGGAACCAAATGGATTTGAAATAGATTCAGTTACACCACTGAAACCACAGTGCAGATGAACTTAAACCCTTTTAAGCCCCTGCCCTGATACCAGTTTAGTTTCATTCAGTAAATTACCAAATTAATACTTAGAGAGACAAGGTGGGTGAGGTAATACTTCTTTTATTGGACCAACTTCTTTTGGTGAGAGACACAAGATTTCCAACTTACACAGCTCTTCTTCTGACCTCATCAACAGAAGCTGCTCCAATAAAAGATATTACCTCACCCATCTTGTCTCTCTAATATCCTTGGACCAACACAGCAACACCTACACTGCATACAAATTAATACTTACACAGGTGACAAAAACAAAGGAACAGGGTTTATCTTTTTATTGTGTGCCTGTATGGCGCCTAGCTCTCTGGTGCTCATTGGGGTATCTGTACACTGCCTCACTACCATAATCAAACAAGCATCCTTCTCTGCTGCATTACAATCAACACGTGGAAGAAGCCAAACAGAGAGAATTTGTATATCCAATGTGCTTTTCACCATTTGTTTTCTGCTCTTGATTCAACTTGGACAGTCAAAAGAGTTTCTCTTTTTGCCAATAGTCACTTTCACTTCCTGGTCCTAGCAGAGTGGTTATTTTGGGGTTGTGGGAGTAAATATCAAGCTAAACAAGAGCATGTTTTATTTCCAAATAGGAAAATGTTTGCAAGAACTGATGGCAGCATTTATTTCAAACCCCACATCTGGGTGCAAAATTATTCGACAGTGTCTCTTTAATTGAATCTTTTTATTTTGGTGGGCTTTCATGCACCTCTAGGAACAACACAAACATAAATTGCAAGTCTCTGTGCTTCATCCTTCTCTCCCCGGCCCTCACAAGTTTCACTTCTGCTTTTAGGTTTCATCAGAATAATTATTTTTAGTATATGTATCACAGCAACACCCAGAGCAGCCTTTGCTCTTCCCCAGTCTTGGACTGGCCTGTTCCCAGTCCTGTTCTCTGGTATAGCCCAATCAGTTACACTGGCCTCTTGGAGTTGTCCTTTCAGGGGCACAGAGAAGTTACTAAACACACAAAAGGGGAAAGAAAGGAACAGCAGGGATAGAAAATCCAGTTCTCTTTTTGATGTCGATGTTCCATTGCAATCTCACTGCTGAAAAGTTTGGGCCCAGCACACAGTCTTATCAGCCACTGCAAGACCTGGCAAGCTGGTACCAGCATCTGGCTGTTGGAATCATTGCACTGAGCTGCCTTTCTGGTCACAAGCTTACAGTGGTGCTGCAAAATATACAGTCTTGGCTGGCTAAGACAAACTCAGATTAGGTAGAAGGAAAAAGGAGAGGGATAGGAAAGAGAAGAAATAAGGTGGGAAGGAAAAGGACTTATGGGAGAGACAAAAGTCTCACATCCCAGGTGGCGGCTGGGATTTAGCCAGAGCCAGTGGAAGTGATAATGTCATCTGAGTCCCTCTGTCTGGCCAGATCACAATAGCCTATAATAACAAATGTAGATGGGAAAAGGTGCTAAAAAAGAGACAGAAGGACTGAATTAGCCCAAACGAAAGGCCGACGGATATAAATTTTAGCTGTGTTAAGATCATGCCTGGTAAACAAGAACAGTGTGAGACCAGAAATCAATAAACCAAAATAGCTGTGTCAGAAATTAGGTCTAATTGGTGAACAAAGTAATGAAGGGCTGAGCTATTCCACCCGTCACTCCCATTTGGGGTCCCCCAAAAGGACTTTGGGGGGAAATCTGGTTACTGCAGTGTGAGTGACTGAGAGACAAGAGAAAGGGAAGGAGCAAACTTCACACAGCTGCCACCCCTGCCATCTCCTGAGACCCCGTGATCCAGCATAACACAATTGTGCCTTCTGTGTCCTAATCCTGGGAGCTGTCCTGAGCTCTGGCTAAATTGTGATCTCGTATGAACTTTCACTCACATTTTACGGATGAGCTCACAATTAGGGTACGTTTGGAGGCCCAGTTATCACAGCAGGACTAGTGTGGTCATCTAGGCTGTGCCTTCACTTGGAAAAAGGGGTATTTTTAACCCATGTCACAGCCCTCGTGAAGACAAGGCAGCTGTAGTTTTAAGTTGCATGGTGTTGAGGCAAACTCTCGGCAATACAATGCCAAACTCTTTGTTTTCAGCTGTTTCTCCTTGAGGCCTGGAAAAGCAGTAAGAAGCAAGGGGTAAAATCCTAGCAGAACGGAAGTCAATGGCAAAACTCCCATTGACTTTATGGGGGCCAGGGCTCCATCCATAGGCGCCAACTTTCCCCAGCACCAGTGGGTGCTCTCCCCCCCCGCCCCTGGCCCCGCCCCGACTCCACCCTTGTGTTGAATATATTTTTATGTGCTTGTGTTATTTCTTGGAAGTCTCCAACTACCTGGCAAGTAAGTGGGGATTACTCTGTAGTTAGAATTTTCCACCCAAGCTGCCCTGGTGACCCTGCCAGGAAGGAGTGAGGGGGGTGGAGGCACCACCAAATAATTTCATAGGAAAAAAAGAAAAAAGATACACCCCACTGAGTGGGTGGCGGGATCCAAAAGAACCCAGACCTGGCCATCAAAACCTGTAAGCGGATTGGCATTAAAGGAGGTAACCAGGTGGAGAGGGGGCACTACATAGGCTAGTGATGAAGACAAGGCCTAGGTGGAGATGAGCCAGTGCCATTTTTCCATAGGCCATTATTGAGTACTCTCGGGGCCACAGGTTGGGACTGCTGGTCTAATAGGTAATGAAAATGCAGAACCCAAAATGTGTATTAACTGCCCCATTTTCCAGGGTGGGAATCATAACAAATGCTATTGGGAAACACGGGCATTCAACAGCAACGTCCCGGGACCCAAGGGAGGTGTCTATGTCAGACTTGGTGACAATACTTAGCTCTTAGATAACTTTACAGACACAAATTAATCCTCACAACCCTGAAGTCCCGTTAGGTAGGATGGTAAATATTATCTCCATGGGGGAGGTGCAGACAGGACAATGCAGCAGATTCAGAGCCAGAGCGGAGTCCTGCAAAGCAGCAGGATTGGGCGGTAAGGGATCCAGGCCTGGAGATCTGCTTGGAACCCACACAGCCACGAGTTAGCAAGAAACTAATATGTTCTCTGGGCTGGGGAAGGAAAGACTGTAGACATGGGGTGGAAAGCTCTGTGTAGGAGACCGGAGAAGAGCAAGCAGTGTGGGAGTGGAAGAAGTTGCTCAGTGCTTTGGGGGGAATCCAGTAGTTTTGGAGGGTCAGAGGACCATTTAATTTGCCCTTGCATTAAATGACTTACCCAAGACCATAGAGGTAGTCAGTGTCAGAGCTAGCACTAGCCTCAGGAATTGCTAACTCGCAGTCCTGTGCTCAGACCACTGCCCTTTTCTAACCTACGCCAAGGACCTCTTTCATTCTGGTTTTGTCCTTCAGTGGTTGCTCAAGTTCGTACAGTGCCTTAAATGTGCCACTTTGACATCATCTTTACTAGCCATCAGGAAAACAGCTGTCCTACTGTTCCCTGTAGTATTGAGTGTCACCAGGACCAAGGAAGTCTGATCATATGGTTAGAGCATGGGACTGGGACTCAAGAGATTCAGGTTTGATTCCTGAGTGGGCAAGTCACTTCCTTTCTCGCTGGGCCTCAGTTTCCCAGCTGTACCAGGAGATAACAACACTCCCCTTATCTGTCCCGTTTAGACTGTAAACCCTTTGGGGTAGGGACTGCTTCTCCCCATGTTTGTACAGAACCCAGCATAATAGGGCTGCAATCTTGCTAATGCAAATGACCAAAGTCTTCCCTTAAGTAACCAGGGGAACTGCCTGTGTGCGGTTCTAGGTATTGCGGAACTGTGCAAGGCGTAGGGAGAAGCAGGGGCTGAGTTCTTGTTGCAGTCAGTGCGTGTATGTGGCTGACTCACAGGCACTGAGGTCACTGATTGCCCTATATTAGCATTTATGACTCGTCCCACAGCAGCCAACTTCTGTTTTAGTTTCTGAGTTGTAGAGAGCAGTCGCGGGCAGAGCACGAAGCTGACGTGGTTTCCCCCTCGCGCTCCTTTTTAATGTCTTCAGTCTGGTTTAAGAAGCATTTTTTGAGAAACGGATCCACAACAAACCCAGGGAAAGCCGAGTCCCTCGGGCGGGGGGTGGAGCAGCAGCTGCCAGCTGCCTCGCTGTACAGGAGGCCCAAGTTCCTGCGCGGAGTCTGCTCCGGCGAGAGGCTTCCAGGCAAGCGGCCTATTTACTGCCCACCCCGGGACAGGCCACTGCAGTGGGGGACGGGCTACGCGGAGTGAGTACCCCTTGCTCAGGGTTAGTGGCGGGATCGGGGAGAATCCGGTGCGTGGCTGAGCCTGGAAGACGTGTGTGTGTGTGTGAGAGAGAGAGAGAGAGAGAGCCTGGAAGATGTACGTGTATGTGTGAGAGAGAGAGCCTGGAAGACGTGTGTGTGTGTGTGTGTGAGTGAGAGAGAGAGAGAGAGAGAGAGCCTGGAAGACGTGTGTGTGTGTGAGAGAGAGAGAGCCTGGAAGACGTGTGTGTGAGAGAGAGAGCGAGAGAGAGAGAGAGCCTGGAAGATGTACGTGTATGTGTGAGAGAGAGAGCCTGGAAGATGTGTGTGTGTGTGTGTGTGTGTGAGTGAGAGAGAGAGAGAGAGAGAGAGAATATGGGTCTGCTTACAGTTGGGCGGGGGAGGGGGAGCAAAACTGGGATGGAATCAGCAGCTTTAATGCCACAGCAGCTTTATACTGAGTGTCCTGAAATCCCAGGCTGAAGCCCAGGAGGAAATGCAAATGCTGGCTCTTCATCCTACACTGCTTTTGTCCTCCCTCCCCTGCCCCTTCTTGTATCTGTTGTTGACCCTGCCAGCAGATCTAATGTCTAACACCAGCCACAGTTCTAGTAACTAGGGTTTGGGGCTAGAAGTGCTTTCAGCATCTAACAGGGAGAGTCCTGGCCTCTAGTGGTTGTGGCCCCTGTGGGAACATGCCAGACTGTGCCAGGGAGACGAAAGCAGGATGTCAGGCCAGGGTTAGAAAGATCTGCAGGTTTACTACAGCATGGTGAAATAGGAGCTTTCTGAAAACGTGCAGAGCAGGCATGTCAGATCTTCCCTGACTGCTACAGACTAGGAGAGGGAGAGGGTTCTCCTGTCAGGGGGTGTGAGCATGTCAACAGAAATAGTGCCTGCATGCGGCTGCTCGCACAGTCCCTAGGGCCAGAGGATGGACTCCCTGAGCTCCCAGTAGAGCGGCAAGAGGTGCTGTAGAGGCAGAGATCGGAGAACTACTGCCTTGTTAGGAGCTGCTTGGAGACAACCAGTGTTGTCTTCATGGACTGCCAGCTCAGCAGGGCATCAACAGCTGGTGCCAGACCAAAGACTTCTACCCTGAAGGCTCCAGATCTTCCTGATTGCTAGAAAGGAAGCAAGAGAATTAGGATGACATAGTATTTCCATTTCCTCCTGCCCCTCATCCCAAAGGACTCTCCAGCGATCCCATCTCTGGGTGAAGCTCGGCTGCTGAGCAGCACCACAGCTGCTCAGGGCAGGAAGGGAAGAAAAAGAAAGGCACAGCCACTTGAAACTGCAGGGAGAAGTTAAAGGCAGAATGTAGCTATCGCTGTGGGAGTTTGGCCAGGATACCAGTGCAAGAGAGATGTCACCATCTGACAGCAGAGAGCTCCTTAGCCTGTACTGGAGCAATGGCTCGGGTGGGTGGGGAAGAGCACCTCCTAGTTCATCAGCAGCCCGGCTTTTGTAGCACACAGGAGATTTCCCAGCCAAGTGCTCTCCACACTCAGTGCTGCTTAGCGGGGATGATTTGACATGATTATAGGCAAAGGTTCCATGCATGGCTGTAAGGAAGGCAAGGGCTTAGCCCATCTTGCAACGGTGTCCTGTAAAGCCAGCCAAACTGGGCACAGATGAATGGGGAGACAGGCAGCCTCTCAGGTGCCGGGATCCAAGCTCATCATAGAGCAATGTCAGCACCCCTGCAATTGCAGTCAAATGAAGAGGGAGCCACTGTGGGCTTTGGAGGATCCGTTCCCCCAGCTTTACCCACTCACGCATTTCCAACAAGCCTGTGCCTCAGTTCCCGTGCTGTCATCGCTCTTCAACTCTTGGAGACAAACACTGAGCTGGTGTAAATCCACACCTCTTCAGTGAAGCTATGCCTGCTTTCTTCAGCTGAGGATCTGGCCCTTCCTTTTGAATGTTTCTCCCGTCCTCTGTGATGACTTTGTTTATACTGAGTTGCACAAGGTCTGCTAGAAACTTCAAAGCTGCAGAGAACTGGTCAAACAAGGCTCTTCAGAGTAATTCCTAGCATTGGAACAGGCAGACGGGGCTATACGGTGGTGTTGTGTGAGCCAGGCTTGCAGGCAGGAGGAGGAGATGTTAATCCTTTGCTCCAAGGAAAACAGTAGAAGAATTCTGATAATGCAAATTCAAACTTGAGGAGATAAATCAGTGAGGTGCCTGCTGTGCCAGGCAGGACTGGATCAGCCCCCAGAAAAGAGCAAAGTGAATGTTTGGGCTTTGGCTGCTTTTTAGGGTTAATAATACTGCTGGTTGTAGAAGCTGTTCACTTCATCCCTGGCCAAGGAAGGGCCAAGTTCTCTGGCCCACTCTACAGCGCAAAGGAAGTGGAAACCTCCATTGAGTCCCCTGCTGAGGATTCCCTTGGTGTGGGCTGAGTCTCCAGCAGGTGAAGAGCTGGTGGAACTGGCTCCTGTGCCCCTTTCTCAGTGTAGGGGGCATGTTTGGGGTGGGGAGGTATATGTCTTGGGCAGATAAGGGGAATGGCTGGAGCACAAAGCTGCTTAGGGCCCCAGCCAACTGACATAATTCAGAGCAGCTCCCAGGCATCTCTAAAATGCTCCGGAGCCAGGACCAGAGCTAAAAATCAAGGGTGTGTACTGGCTCCTTGCCATCTCCCACTCTGCTGTGCCAGGTGTAAGCAGAGAATCAGGCCTGAAGCGCCTGGATGATAATGACTGCCTGTTCCTCTCCGTCGAAGAGCAATAAGGGTTTAAAAGCACTAAGACTGGCTGGACAGCTCACAGACGATGAGACTCCAGTAGTCCTGTGCTGTGACTTTACCGTGCTTTATCGTTGGGCCACATGTTCCTGTGGCCGTGCAGAGCAACTTACAAAAACAGTCTCAAAATCCTTACCTGATAGGCTCCATCTCTGCGCTCAACCCAAACAGCTCTGCATAACCCAGGGAATCCTCTGGGGGTCAGTTATACTGGCATTACAGGTGCTTTGTACTGCCAGAGTGGTGCAAGGAAGTGTAGCAGAAGCATAGGTCTGGCCCTGTTGGCGTTAAGATGTGAATACCAGCCAGAACATGGAGAGAGATGCCTTTAAAAGAGGGCACACTAGGACAGACGCAAGCAACAACAATGCTCATGCAGGGACATAGACACAGCACAAGTCCTGGCGTATGTACTAGTACCATTCCTGCCAGAAATGCCAGTGCTCCCGGAGCCAATGGGAGAAGGCCACAGAGAGAGCCCAGGCTCTTAACACAGACACTCCATACTGTACACATAATAGATTATCACGCTATAATTTTCCATAGCTCCAATCACTTGCTGACATTTATGTTCTGAATAAAAACCTTTCTCCCTCCCCATTCAGCTGCTTCCTTGTTCCTGCAGTGACTGCATAATGAACCTATTTGTTCAATCACTGTCACATGACACAGAGATGACTGAGGTTGAAAAGGGAGCAAGCATGGTATAGTGATCAGAGCACAGGACTGGGAGTCAGGAGATCTGGATTCCATTCCTTGCTCCACCTTTGCTGTGTGACCTCAAGCAAGGCCTACGATTCCGAGAGCCTCCACTGATTTGGGTGCCTCTGGTTTTGTGTGGCCAACTTGAGACACTGTCAACTGGTTTTCATAGATGCCGAGTGCCCACAATTGCAACCAACTTTAAAGAGAACTGGGGGTGCTCAGCACCCCTAGAAGTCAGGCCTTATGGATCTCAAGTGGGGCACCCAAAAATCAGTGGACACCTTTGGAAATGGAGGCCTTAACCTTTCTGTGCCTCAGTTTCCCTATCTGTAAAGGGTGTGTGTGTATCTAATGATACATGCCTCTGAGGTGGGGCTGTGAAGCTAAATGCACTGAATGTTTATAAAGCACTTTGAATCTTGAATGGAGCGTGCTAGAGAATTGCAAAGTACTATTATTATATATGTAAAATCATTCAGGCTTTGCCACTACCTAAGTACACACCTGCAGTAGCAAAAAGGGCAGTGACTATATGCAATGACTGAGATCACTGACTCCTAATGCCCGAGACACCTCCATCTCCAATAAATAACTTGGGGCTCTTCCTAGTAATTAGTTTTCTGTATTTGCTCAGACACCTAGGAGATCCATCCCTGGAATTGACTTGACCTTGTGTGCTTCACAAAGGCACTTCAGAATCATGATTCACTGTCCCCCAAAACATGAGACTGACTTTAAAATCATGAGATTTAAAAAGGCTAAGTGTTGGGTTTTTTGTATTTGCCTCTGGCAGTTGAGCCATTGCGGATCATGTTTCCCAGTTTTTCTCTGCAGCCTGGAGGGCCAGAAATATAGTTTTTAAAAAAATACAAGCTGAGACTCTCACAATCCCATGACTCCAGGAGCTGGGGTTTAAAGAACACCAAATGCCATTGGACTCATGATAAAATCACAAGAGTTGGCAACACAGCAATACTATAATATTCCCCACAGGCTCTTTACACAAGTGTCTTGGACCTAGCATAATGCTAGGTATGTATGTCATTTCCCAGTTAATTGGAGCATTTGTCTCCTCAGAGTCATCAATGCAGAGAAATCGGAGTTCAATGAGGACCAGGCGACATGCTGTCAGATATCCATCAGGAGGAGGGAGATTGGCATGAAGGAGGAGCAGGACTGGATGATTCTTTGCGCCAATCAGGTGATTCCATGTGTTCTGTCTCATCTACCTGTATCTCATGTATGGATGTATGTCTAGTTCCCCACTCACCGTGGAACCTAGCTGAGTTGTCTGATCCTTCATACACAACTGTTTGGATGATGAGCACCCTTGCCTTGGGGTTCAGCTCAGGGGGCCTGTTCCAGTCCCCATGGGAGGCAATGGAAAGCCTCCCCTTCGGTGGGTTTTGGATTAGGTACTGAAAGAGGATGTCTGAAGAAGCAGGGCAGTGCCCTGGGGTGGAAGCAGCCACAGGACACATAATATAGGTTCCACCATCTCTGGCCATCTAGACATGGGGTTCTCAAACTGGGGGTCGGGACCCCTTAAGGGGTCACGAGGTTATTATATGGGGGGCCACAAGCTGTCAACCTCCACCCCAAACCCTGCTTTGCCTCCAGCATTTATAATAGTGTTAAATATATAAAAGAGTGTTTTTAATTTATAAGGGGGGGTCGCACTCAGAGGCTTGCTATGTGAAAAGGGTCACCAGTAAAAAAGCTTGATAACTACTGATCTAGACGGTATGAGGTCCACCTGCTCTGACCATACAGATGGTATGAGTATACCTGCTGCTGCCGTTCAGAGTCCCATTGCGGGAGACAAGCTGTGCTCAGTGTATATCGCATTGCCATCATGTGGCCAGTTGCTAGTAAACAAATATCCTTGATATCCCTAACTAAGTTGCTCTCATTAACCATTCCATCCTGTTTTGCCATGTCATTTACCATCATTGGGCTGCTGTCAGTGGACTGTTTGTGTCTGCGTCGTAGCCATGTGGGAAAAGGAAGACAAAGGATGACCAGCTCCTGCTATGAATGAGAAATGCTGCCTCATGGTTTTTAGCCATGCAATGAGAGCATTAATGGTTTTGTTGGTTGGTTTTGTTAATAAATGTCCTGAATTTCCCATGAAACACTACAGGAGGCATGAGCTCAGGCATTATCCCTGCAAAACACTGCTGCAATTCTGTGCCAGGAGTAAAACAAGAATGTTCAGAAAACTTTCTGGGGCTCAGCACAGTCTGTATTTTGGGGAGGCCAAATGATGTGCTAGTGAATCTGAAAATGCCACCGGGGTTGTGTGTCCTGCCAGGATGGCATATACATATATATGTATATATAAAACCTGTCGTCAAAAGTTCCAGGTTGTGCTCCTGCTACCTGCACAGAGCTCCTCTCACCTTCACTCTTCTTCTCCCACTAGTATCTGGCTGGTTATTACTGGGCCCTGTTTGATGGCCACGGTGGCCCAGATGCAGCAATAATCGCCTCCAACTACTTGCATTACTGCATCAAGCAGAAGCTGGAGGAGGTGGTGGAAGGCATCACTGAAGCCCAGCCCCCCATGCATCTGAGTGGCTGCTGCATTTGCCCCAGCGACCCCCAGTTCGTGGAGGAAAAGCAAATCCAGCAGGAAGACGTGGTCATTGGAGCGCTGGAGAATGCCTTCCAGGAATGTGTGAGTGATCTGTCCGTGGGTACCCAGAGAATTGCACCACTGCTGCTCCACCCATGCCCAGTACCAGGGATGGCCACAAACAATGAAAGCAATTTCTCAGGCCCCAGTGCTACTCAGACTTGCCCCGTCTCTCCCTCCATCATTGCCACTGGAGGATAGTGAGGCAATTCTCATCTAGCACAGCGAGGCCCAGCTCTTACCTGGTGTCCCACAAGCCAGTCTGCAGTCACACTGCCCAAACTGGGATCTGCAGCCTCCCGCAGGGCCAAACACCTCCCCTCTTGTTTGATCTCTCTAAGGCCACCCAAACTGGCAGCGGTTTAGGCAACCCCTGTATCCACACTCTTAGTTCGGTTTAAGAGCAGCTTATTGTAGTTTAGCTTAAACCTGATCCTAACTGCCATAAACTAAACTGAAATAAACCTGGTCCAGACCAGATTAAGTGTGTTCACACAGCCGTTTGCACTGGGTTAACTGAATCCGTGTATATCCTACCTGAACTCTGCCATGTACATTGGTCAAACTGGACAGTCTCTACGTAAAAGAATAAATGGACACAAATCAGATGTCAAGAATTATAACATTCATAAACCAGTCGGAGAACACTTCAGTCTCTCTGGTCACGCAATCACAGACATGAAGGTCGCTATCTTACAACAAAAAAACTTCAAATCCAGACTCCAGCGAGAAACTGCTGAATTGGAATTCATTTGCAAATTGGATACTATTAATTTAGGCTTAAATAGAGACTGGGAGTGGCTAAGTCATTATGCAAGGTAGCCTATTTCCCCTTGTTTTTTCCTACCCCCCCCCCCCAGACGTTCTGGTTAAACTTGGATTTATGCTGGAAATGGCCCACCTTGATTGTCATGCACATTGTGGGGAGAGTGGTCAGTTTGGATGAGCTATTGCAAGCAGGAGAGTGAGTTTGTGTGTGTGTTGGGGGGGGTGTGAGAAAACCTGGATTTGTGCTGGAAATGGCCCACCTTGATTATCATGCACATTGTAGGGAGAGTGGTCACTTTGGATGAGCTATTACCAGCAGGAGAGTGAGTTTGTGTGTGTAAACCTGGATTTGTGCTGGAAATGGCCCACCTTGATTATCATGCACATTGTAGGGAGAGTGGTCACTTTGGATAAGCTATTACCAGCAGGAGAGTGAGTTTGTGTGTGTGGTTTTTGGAGGGGGGTGAGGGGGTGAGAGAACCTGGATTTGTGCAGGAAATGGCCCACCTTGATTATCATACACATTGTGAAGAGAGTGGTCACTTTGGATGGGCTATTACCAGCAGGAGAGTGAGTTTGTGTGGGGGGCGGGGGCGGAGGGTGAGAAAACCTGGATTTGTGCTGGAAATGGCCCAACCTGATGATCACTTTAGATAAGCTATTACCAGCAGGAGAGTGGGGTGGGAGGAGGTATTGTTTCATGGTCTCTGTGTATATAATGTCTTCTGCAGTTTCCACAGTATGCATCCGATGAAGTGAGCTGTAGCTCACAAAAGCTTATGCTCAAATAAATTGGTTAGTCTCTAAGGTGCCACAAGTACTCCTTTTCTACCTGAACTAGTGCAACTGCACATATTGACAAGCCCTCAATTGGCCTCTGTTGAGAAGTTACGGGGAGACGTTCAAGGGTATAGAGGAGATAGGTGCACAACTCCCATGGACTTTCAACAGGAGTTGGGAGCCTAACTTTGAAAATCTTCCCCTCAACCTGCTACAATACGCTCTGATGTCCAGCAGTTCTAAGATCTGTCACGTACTAGAGTCCTGGGATGCTCCAGCTGCAGCTCCCCTGGTTGTGCCAGAGCAATAGCTCCATTCCCCACTATCGTTTTATCAGTTCTGTAGTCACCATCCTGGATTTAGTCTGCTGCTCTTCCTGAGGGCCATACTGCCACAGATCAGGTCACTAACTGGAGTTGTTCACACCAACAGGATGAAATGATTGGTCAGGAGATGGAAGCTACTAATCAGTCAGGAGGCTGCACTGCTCTGGCTGCCCTCTACCTACAGGGAAAGCTCTACGTGGCTAATGCCGGGGACAGCAGGTAAGTTCAGACCCCAGCTCATGGTGGATTTTGCTGAGCACAAGGATATGGCACACTGGGTTACCCATCAATGGGTAAGATATATTCCTTTAGGCATATACAGAATTCCCTTTCATCCACGTGACAGGTTTACAGACAGACTGGCAGGGCTATTTCTAACTGGCAATGTGCAGATAGCATTGGGCTATTGGATATGAAAGGAGCTACCAAGCCAAGGGGCCCCAATTGCTTTGTTGGTTCTAGATCCATTAAGCTGCAGCTAATACTACCTCCAGCTGGGCCAGTGTGACATAAGCATTGTTTATGTCCCTTCTTCCTGATCCTGGCCTGTGGGTGCATTCAAATACAGAGCAGGGGAGGATTTTAGAGTCTCCACAGCAGTTGAGAGTTCATTGCTTCCTCCAGTAAAGTTGTGTCATTCTTAAACTGACCAGGCCAAACTCTGCTCTGGTGTAAGAATTCAATTGCAATGAAGTTATGGAAGTTACATCAGCACTGAATTAGGCCAGCTCTGTCCATCTGCCTATACACCAAATTCATTCCTCGTGTAACTTTGACCTCAGTGGACTTGAGCCTTCTGACCAGTGATGAATTGGGCCCCAGGTATTTTTGTGTGTACCTGTCCCCATGGAACAAAACATTAAGTAGGGACATAAGGAAGGAGGGAGCAGAGAGCGACTATACTGCGGTTACTGACTCAGAGGAGGAGTACCGTAAATGGAAATTAAATACAAGGTAAGAAAGCATTTTCCTGATAGCTATAGGCTTAGAACCTCCTCTCTTTTCCATGCAGGGCAATCCTTGTTCGGAAACAAAGTGTAGTGCCTCTGAGCAGTGAGTTCACTCCAGAGACAGAGAGGCAGAGAATCCAGCAGCTGGTAAGTGGTGCCTTCTTTTAGCCACCTGCATGTATTGTAATGATGAATGTGTGTGCCTGTGAGATTGTACAGGTGAGCAAATGCCCTTCCCCAGCCACTGCCCTGTCAGTGCCCCCAGCATCAAAGCTCCTCCTAACGTCATGGATCTTGTCCAGGCTGTCAAGAGCATCATTTGAGGTACACTGCCTCTTCGGTGCTGGGGAACTGGTAAATGCAGTATGGCCAAATTAGGAAGGAGACCACCCCCTAACACCAGCTTGAGTGGATAGTAGATGGAGCTCAGAAAATACAGGTTCTGTCAGCCTGCACTTCAGCAATAGTAAATGCCATGCTGGAAGGTAAGGGGATCAAGTCCAGGCTCTACAGCCCCCAAGAAGGAGTAATGATGGCTGAGCTACAGCAGAACCTGGCGAATAATACCACTACTTAGCTCTTACATCGCATTTTCCATATGTAGATCTCAAGCATCTTGAGCTTAAGTGTCATTATTCCTGTTCTATTGATGGGGAAACTGAGGCACCGAGCGATGATGAGACTTGTCTAAAATCACATGGCACGTCAGGGACAGAGCACAACCCTACTGCTGACTTCCAGCCCTGGGCTCCATCCATGAGTCCCGGGGCGGCCGTCGTCCTTAACCCTTGAGATGACAATTCCGTTTTTATTCCTTCTCTAGGCCTTTCTCTGCCCCAAGCTCCTGGCAGATGAGTTCACCCGGTTTGAGTTTCCTAGGAGACTGAAAGGCGATGACGTAGGCCAGAAGGTCCTGTACCGGGATTACTCCATGGCTGGCTGGTGAGTCTCCGACGTGTAGAGATATCCTTATAATTGTACTCCCTTCCCCGGGTATCCCAGTGAGCTCAGCTGAGCTTACTTTTGGCAGTGAGGAAGTATGGTGCAAAGAAAGGGGAGGTCCTGGCATGAACCATCTGATGCTGAATGCTGCTTGTGAGGAGACAAGTGAATTTAGCACTGGTGACAGGAGTTGGACTAACACTCTGGAGCCTGAAGTCCCCTCTTCACCACAACATGCCCTGCTAATGGGCCTCAACATCTGCCCAGGGGCAACTCGCCTTGAGGAGAGAGTTTACTTTAAATTCTGGACTCCTCTACTGCGAGTGCCAACAAGGGAGACTTGAGAGAGGCAGAATCCCAGCCACCAGTTTGTTTTGTCACTGCATAGCCATCAGATGGCAACCAGTGCAAAATGCTTATGGCCGACTGATTCCCACATTCCCTCCCCCAGCCCTTTTCCTTGCACAGAGTAGGTTGATATGTTTGTACTGGCCACATGCAGTGTGAGCAGTAAGGATGACGAGACATCTGAGTTCAGTCTCCCTGGGCAGTGCTGTTGCCCCACAGGAGGCTGCTTGCCAGCCATTAGCAAATCCCCTGTTCTTGTCTGTCTACGAGGAAGGGCAGCGATGAGTTCAGGCCAGAGAAGAGATGGTCTACGGCATAAAAGCCCTTCTGCACCTCATCTCTCTAGGTATTTGACCAGGAAGCCCAGTCTTGGTGCACCAGCAGGGGTACAGATGGAGAGAAGTGAGAGGAGAAGGGTCTGGTCTTGTCACTGAGGAACTGGACCAAGCCCCAAGAGAGCTGGGGTCAAGTCCCAGTTTTGTCAGAGTCCTTGTGTAAGCCGAGGTGCATCACTTAGTCTCTGTACCTGCGTCACAGAGAGTGTTGGGAAGACAAGTTCACTGTTGTTGAGAGAGGCTCACACACTGGGTGATGGGCCCCATAGAAAAGCCTTTAAGTAAATGAAATGCCAGGGAATGACATATTATATTTATTCTAGGGGATACAAGACAGTGGAGAAAGCTGACCTCAAGTACCCTCTTATCCACGGCCATGGGAAGCAGGTAACTGAATTCACTACAGACCCCTACCCACTGGGAGGGCAAGAGCCTTACAGAGCCATGACTGTCAAGACAGTAACAGCTGCTCAGCACCCCTTCTTTAATTTAGTTATAGGCAATGCTGTGGGGCTTGGCCCTGGAGTAGCTGACCAACATGGTCTCTTCATCCCATACAGAGAGAAACTCTCGAGACCCTTCCACATCAGACACTACCATGGCTTCCCCTGCAGCCCAATCCCCCCAACACAGAGCAGCCAGGCAAGCCTCATCAGCCTGCAATGCAAATGTGCAGTGCTTTCTAATCCCTGCTGGGGGCATGGTGTTGCCCTGAGGCCAAGGACTCAACACGATTCAAAGAGGGAGAGGATAGTTATGTGGCTATCAAGACTACCTAGAGTTACAATTAATGACAGCCAAACTTTTGAAAGGGATATTAAACATCCTGCTTCAGGGCTTATGCCAACCTCTATTAGAGAGCAGGATGAGACCTCTGTGTGTAGTTCTTACACCTTCTTCTGAAGTATCTGCTGTTGGCCACGGTCCGAGACAGGACACTGGACTAGATGGACCACGGGTCAGATCCAGTCTGGCACACCATGTTCAGCACTGACCTTCACACACAAGCACCTCCAGAGCCAGCATTAACACTTTGAGGCAGGGCTACACAAGTGTCTTTCTGCCCCTCCCTCCAAACAGAACTGATTGCTATCATCCACCATGATCATCCCACTGTACGTGGGGGCCTACGTATTCAGGGGAGCGTCAGGATTCTTTGTGTGTGTGTGCGGGGGGCGGGGGCAGCCACCATTGTGCATAGCAAGTGCATGCATCTCAGGGTGGGACTTTGTCACCCCAGCCTCATGCTATAGCAGCCCAGCTGCAAGCTCCTTGCAGTGGCTTACGTTGCTGTATATTTGCAAGGTTCTCCAGAAGGAACAGGACTAGAACCTGCCTTTGCAAGTGAAAGCTGAGAATCTGCTTTATCTTTGTAGTTCTTCCAAAATCAAAGGAAGTTACAGCTACGAGCTTCCCTAGGCCTGAAGAAGAGCCCTGAACCCAGCCCCGCCTCCTGCAGGTTGAATCTCCATAGCACCCTGTGACCTTTGGTCCAAACCAAGGTCTAGTGGACAGGTGTATTCATGTCAATGAAAACATTCCACAGGCATTTGGCCCCTCTGACGTTTTGCTCACATTGGGCCAGGCAGAATCAGACTCTGTCTCAAGGGTTCTCTTCTCTCCCATCAGTTCCATGCTTTGTGCCAAGTGGCATGGCCTGTGGCCTTTGTTCAGTTCTGCCTGGGAAGAGGCAGGACACTGACACCCAAAGTCTCAGAACTCCTTCAGAGCACTGAGTTCTGGGTTGCACTGACACACGGCTTTGTTCTGTTCCAGACACGCTTGCTGGGGACCCTGGCTGTGTCACGAGGGCTGGGGGATCATCAGCTGAAAGTTATTGACACGGACATCGAAGTCAAGCCATTCCTCTCCTACATCCCCCAAGTAAGTGACTAAGGGGAAGTGAGGATTGTGATCATGAACGTAAAAGAGTCTAGCTGCCAGAACTAGGGATCCCACTTTAGCAGAACCAGGTCATGGAACCTCCTTTCTGAAGCAGCAGGACTCAGCCTAACTTGGTTTTGGTTTGCATACTGCACAGCTTCCAGCGGGTGGTATTAATCCAACAGCACAGGTTGGGGCGGAGAGGACAGGGATAGGGAAAGTTTCAGGTATATTGGTCTGTTTTTGTAGCCCAGGATTCTTTCAGAGGAGCAACCCCTTGCTCATTCCAAGTTTACCCATTCAATGGTGCAGTCACCAGCCTTTTATAACAATCAACTAGAGTGGTGCCAGTGCCCCAGCTTGTTATAAACCAAGATGACCCATTTAGTTTTGGATTCAAATGCTCTTCAGGCTTCCTGACTATGACAGAATAGGCCCACCCTCGTGGACAGCCCCTGGCCATGTGCCTTCATGAAGTTCATTAAGCATGACCACCCTTAAACAGGGAAATCAAAGAAAGATAGGATTTGCTTACATTTTTGAGGCCAAACACACTAGAGGAACATGAAGAATACCATTTGCTGTGTACTAGAGCTGATGGGGAAAACCTAAGTAAATCACTAACTCTGTTCTCTAGGTGAAAGTGTTTGACTTTGCTTCGCATAACATTAAAGAAGATGATGTCCTTGTCCTGGCAACTGATGGCCTTTGGGACATTCTGTCCAATGAAGAGGTGGCCCAGACTGTCAGGAGCTTTATTGACAAAAACAGAACAGACCCATACAGGTAGTATTGAGCTTTTCTAGCTGTTACTACCCCATGCAGCTGGTATGGAGATGAATGGGGGCCTCTGTCGCCCCTTGCTTTGGCTGGGAGACTGCTCATGCTCTTAGTGAAGACAGTTTTGTGAAGTCACAAATCACTCCACTCTCTGGCTAACATGTCTTCCTCCTGTGTGTTAAATTAAACTCCTATAGCATTAGCTGCTGTACTCAAACCACATTAGCTTATCCTCCCATTCTCTTATGGAACATCGTGTCCCTTCTGTATTATCAGCCAGTGTAGTCTGGTCAGATGTTCATCAGCATTCCTGTAGCCATCCAAACTCACTGCTTATTCCCAAGCCCATGGACCCGGTCATACTACTGAAGGCTGTAGCTGTAGATGCAGATGCATGGGGAGGTAGCATGGGTCAACGGACAGAGCATGGGCCTGGAACCGGCGGATTCCTCACTCAGTCAGTGACTTACTAACTGACCTTGGGCAAGTCATGTCACCACTTTGTGCCTGAGTTTTCTCATCTGTAAAATGACTATAATGATACTGACCTCCTTTATAATTATTATTAGCACCATCTGTGGCCCCAGTGACATGAGAGTGAGTGGGTTGGGCTGAGCAAAAGGTGGGAGCTAAAAGCACCTAACTTCTACCTCTGCGTTGGAAGACCTTTGGGAGTCTGGAGAAAGCCATACCTTTTATTTGCCCCTCCGTGAAATGGGGATAACAATGCCTTCTTCATGGGGGTGATAAGAGGCTGTCAGTCAGGCTCCAGGTCATGCTTCGAACAATGGCAGTGCCATGTATTAAGTCCTTGAGAGATAGATCCATGATAAACCTAAACTAACCTGGTTTTCCTGTTGCAGGTTTTCAGAACTGGCCAGGTGCCTGGTACACACAGCAAGGGGGAAGAAAAATGGCCATCAGTGGATTTTGGATGGCAACAGCCCGGCATCCTACGATGATATCTCTGTCTTTGTGATCCCACTATATAACAGGGATGAGGACTGTTAGTGTGTGTATATATATGATTCATATATCCATGTTATAGGTCATTGAGGCCTGGTATGAATGACATGTGCTTGACATGAATGCATGCATTGCAAGTTAGCAACCAAAGCAAGGACTTAAGGTCAAGGTCTATTAGAACTCCATACAAAAACAATCTTATGTTCTGAGAAAAATATGGAAAGTCATCAGAAAAGAAAAGAAAACCAGATGGACTATGTAAAATTGTATAAGAAGTGGAGAAAATGGCACATCTTGGATCATGGCAGCCTGCCCAGAATTGTCTCTTTAGAATTGTGGGGGTAGAAGGCCTAGTAAACAAAGGCAAAGAACCAATGACACAACAGAATGGACAAAAAATGGATGCCTATGATTTCTGCAAATCAGAGTTGTTTATTGATCCAGAGTCCCGTGTGGCTAGAGATGTGGTTTTGCCAGCTCCCTACAGCTTATGATCTTATCCTGATGGAAGGAACCTTGCTCTAGCCCTCAGGACCATTCTGACCTTTTGACTCTGGTATAGTATGTTTGGGGGTGTGAATGTGGAATGAGTAAGGTGGGTTTTTTTGTAATCAATGAAGAGCATTTAGAGTATCATATACCAATCCTGGGTGTGGTATCTGCTTTCTCCCCATCCCGTAGGGAGACCTGTATTATGGGTCTAACATTAGCATCATACAGAAGCTATAGAACTCTTGTATAATAGGGTTTTATGACTAAGTAGCAGTAAGAGAGACAGGTGTACTTCAGAGAGCACGGTTGTGTGCACACTTTCCAGTAAGAGGAAGAGTTACTGTAGTAAGACAGGTATTGGAACAGTGCCAGCTTGAGCAGAAGAGAACTTTCCTTTTGCTCCACCCACCTACAAAACATACTAGCCCACTGTACCATTTCTGGCATTATACCTCTGTATTACATCCCCTCATTCCCTAATGACCTCACAAGAATGGACAAGGTCAGAGGGGTTGTATTGGATGTCCAAGAACACAAGTTGTCCTTTTCTGAGGCTAACCCAATGCATGATTTAAGTACACTACAGCAGGGTTAGGCTAAAATGGGGATTGGCTCACTGAGAAATACCAATGAACATGGTGATAATTACCACGGCCTCTGAAAGAAGTTAGGTACAGTTAAAAACCTCACCCTTAAGATGAATCATTAAACAACAGCAGGACATCTCCAAAGGAGAAACAACCAGCTTATTGTGCTACTAACTTCCTGACAGTACCTGTATTTAACCCTTTCAAGAGAAGCCAGTCACTTACTACAATTGCTTTCGTTCTTTAATTCACATGGATTCCTTCTTTTAAGCAGTTCTCAGAGCTTGTCTACAGTTGAAATGCTACAGCTGTATCACTGTAGCACTTCAGTATAGAATCTCTCCCATTGGCACACGTAGAGTCATTTGCACAGGGTGGGTAGGGAGCGCATAAGTTTTATTTCTGGAAAGCTGGGGCTCAAGCAGACTAAACAGCAGCTGAGTTGTTTTTGGTGAAGGTTTGTATACACGGCTGCATTCTATGAGGGCGTGTAGTCAGCTAGAGATGGATTCATACCTTATGTATCAGGAGTTGGAGATTTACAGTTCACTGGAAAATCAGGAAAGCTGCTGGGAAGGACTGTAGTTCTAGGTGTGGGAACCATGCATATCTGAGGCCTCCAAGTGCTGAAGCAACAGCACCAAGCTCCTCCATATCACTAGGGTACCCCTGCAGCCAATGCTATTTTAAACAGAAGATGCTGTTTGGTAAAGGAGCCCTGAATAATCCAATACAACAAAATAAACTTCAAAGATGCACAAGAAGTTTCTTGTATAAAGACATACATTGGTCAGTTATTTAAGATAAACTTGAATGGTATATTTTGCAATTTAATGTACATAATTGTTATGGACTTACATATAGATAATTATAACACTTGCTTATAACAAAAGAGCATTGTTCATGTAACCCAGGCCTATAACACCTCAGGACCTTGAGCTTTCATCAGATGCAAGTGGCTAAGCTGGTTCAGTTAGTACATGGATAAAAAAACCTCCAGGGAAGACTCAGGCTGCTTGAAGTAGAGGTGATGATTGAGAAGGTGGTGTTTTGTCACTGAACCAGTGCAGAGACCAATTCCCCAGGATGGTGGGAAGATAGACTATGGTGCTGGAAGCACCATCTTTCAGAAAAGGAGTACTTGTGGCACCTTAGAGACTAACCAGTTTATTTGAGCATGAGCTTTCGTGAGCATGCATCCGATGAAGTGAGCTGTAGCTCACGAAAGCTCATGCTCAAATAAACTGGTTAGTCTCTAAGGTGCCACAAGTACTCCTTTTCTTTTTACGAATACAGACTAACACGGCTGTTACTCTGAAACCCATCTTTCAGAGGTGACAATACTTCGATAATTGCTTTTTTAAACTCTACATCTAGGATTCAGCTCAGATTTGGGCAACTATTTGTCTTGCTGCTTTAGGATTATCTAGCCTAAATTTCGGTGCACTCAAATAGATGGTGCATTTCACAACCGCAACTGCCAGATTTCTGTGACAAAAAGTCTCGGATATACTTCTTTTGTAGAGTGCTTTAAGCCCCATGGGGATAAGAGAAACTAACTGAAAAAAAATATATTTCTGTACAGATTCCTTCCACATAAGAAACCTGTTAATGCATCACTTCCAGTTCGATGGCCCCTCCTTTTCATATCCTTAATCCTTTCAGATGTAGAGCAGGACATTGGAGAATTGTCCAAGCAGTGTTAGGGGTTTTCCATTAGCAGACATGCCTTACTTTTACCACAATCTGTAATAGCTTGCAGGTGAATTCAGTAGGGAAGTTTACCTTGACAAAGTTGTTCTTTCGAGCCTGCTTATGGACAGCCATGGCACTGCATTTATTATGTTTTGCTCATACAACTTCATGTAATTAGATAGGCAGGTTAGAGAAGTCAGAGAATATAAAAAAAGAACCCTTATTCCGGACCATCTGAACAATGTGTTAGGATAGGTAAGAGGCTCAGAGTAGCCATACTTAGGGGGAGAACTTTAGTAATAGAACTCATTTCCCCAATTCTGTTTTTTCTTGTTTCTCAAGTAAAAACAACAAAATTCACCTAATGGTTTAACAACTCAGATCTAACCCACATTAGCTTAGTGCAAGTCTTTGTCCTTCTCTAGCAGCCAGACCATATTAAGAGGTTTGTGTCTCCCACTACATTCAAGCCAATAGACCTTTTGCCAATAGAGCAAGCAGTTGGGTCTCATGCTTTTAAATCCAGGTCACAGGTTCAATCCTAAACAATCACCTGACCGGGGTACAGTCAGACACAGATGACCAAACAAGTCCCAGTACAAACTCATGTCTAGTTATTCAAGTTACTGGTATATTTAAGGGCAAGAAAAGCATCTTTTAACAGACTGTTAGTATAGCAATAGCATAAGATGTCTGTTTCCATTACCAAAACCCTTATAATTAGGTAGAACAAACTCTTCATAGGCAGGGAACATTTTTAAAGTTATTTTAAATTAGTTTTCCCCTCTCCTACAAACAGTAAGTAAATTTGCACAGTAAAACTAATTGTCAAGTAGTAAACACAATCTACATTACTAAAAAAAAAAAAAATCGGTCTACAAAATATTTATTTGTTAACAGCCACAACACTGAACTTTCCACATCTGCAGTACTTTATGGCATCTCATAAATTTGACATTAATGTATTTACACTCCAATAGATGGTCACTACCTAAAAGTTAAATTCACAAAACCAAGCTCACAACCAAATATATAATCAATAAGACAGCAGTTGCAATGGACAGCCTTTCAAAGGCAAACAGGATCCCAGCCTGCTACTCAGAAATCCTGTTGCAGATTGTTAAAGTGCAAATATAGCCAGAACTGTGATCAGAAAAGAGATTGTAGCTTCCCTATTTATTCTCAGTTGCTTATCAAATCTGATTAGATTATGAATCAACGCCACAATCCTGCAAACTTTTGTACACATGCATCAATAGCATTATTCACATACTTAAAGTTAAGCACCTGTGTTATATCTGCAGGATTGGGGTATGGACAGGATTTTTTTTTTTTTTAAATAAAGATAAACTGCCTCCTTTGCAATCATATATGGATCTGAGAAGAGGTCAAGCTGGGCTCCTTTCTACTCCTATTACTGACACCACCAGTAACGAAGATTCGGAATCAGAACTTCCACTGATTAGTGCCTGAAGCAAAACAGAATCCAGCTCACTCTCCCCTATCAACTCTGCAGGGCCAATGGGAGTCAAAGTGACAGGATATAGCCACAGAGCTCTCACGCAGTAGGCTGGGTATGGTGATGCTATTTTTAGAGGTACTATTCTGATTATACCCAGTTTCCCCTAAAAGTACTGAAGTGTCACTCCTAACATTCTTTAGTTTTCAAGCCTTGCATATTCCTTGAAAGCCTTTTTCCCAGTCTTTCAGTTTGCTCTATGAAAGCTAATGAATGCAACTGAGTTTGTTGTTTTAAAAGTTTCCAGATAATTGTTTTGGCAACACAGTCAGCTCTCTTTCTATTTTTCCCTAAAACCCTGATCGCTACATTAAGATTGTGAGAGACTCATGCAACAAAGAAAATCAGTCAGCGGAAAAAAAAAAAAAAAAAGAAAAATCTAGTTCCCTAGAGACAAAATACTACCAATTTTACACTGACAATCAGTGCTGCCTTGTGTCTGATCCTGCAAACTTCTCTTGACCTGAAAACGTTTGATGTTTCTGATGTGCAAATTCTTTGATCAACATTTCAGCCCTCTATTGTGTTAAACATTCCATGCTGCACATACCAGAGAGGGTTTCAACGCATCTGGGGATACAGAATACAGCCTTATGAAAAGTGTTTAGAGCAGATTTGCAAGTGGCACTTCTCAGAAGAAAAATCTTTTGAGTCTCTTCCCTGCTTAAGTAATATCTGGTGGGGACTAACTGTTCGTTTCACGCACTTAAGAGCGCCTTTGCAAAAAACTGAATGAGTTTGCTTCAGGTTATCATTGTTTCAACCTCAATTTTATTTTATTTTTAAACTCCTCACCACCACCATAAACATGCTAAGTTATAAACCTCTGCAAAATATGGCTGCTCACAGAAACACTAAATGGCAGCTATAGCATCAAACAGCCCAGAATGCAACAAGAGCGAGCTAAAAAGAAACAGTTGCAGAAGCCTCGTCATGTGTAAGAATAGATTTTCATCTCCCTTTGCCCATGGCTTTTTGAGGGGAAATCAGCACAGTATTTGCCAGTAGGAGGGATGCTGGTGCAGCCATACAAAGGAATCTCTGATCTGGAACTCCTGCAGCATAAGTGTTTGGCGAGATCAAAAGGAAGTCAGTCTGTCATCCCCACTGAGTCTGAGTAACAGACTAACTCGCGTAACACAGAACACACCATAGAATCGGCTTTAAACATGTACAGTATAATTAGCACAGAGGCACATCACAGAGTCTAAACAGCATTTTTTTAGTCACAGCATAGAATCAAACAATTAATTTCTCAGACTGTCTCATGCACAGCAGCCCTTTTGGTGACGTACAGAGTGCCTGTCATAGATAAAGCTGCAGCGCAACATGCACCAATACCTCAAAGGGGACTGGCAGTGATGAAAAACCCATTCTACACCCCTAGCCCTTGCTTATGGGAGTGTGCGTTATGCTAACAGTTGTAACAAGCAAGGGTGGAGCAGAGAAAGGGGTGGGCTGTACCACAAATCCATATATTATTCCAGTGGAACATGCTCTGCGTTAGTCACCAGGCCCTACAGTGGAGATGGAAAACTACACAACATGGAGCATCAAGATCACTATTACCAGAGATGTAACAAATTATTTTCAGGTATGAGAGGACACTAAAATGACATCCAGGATCAGCCTATTCCCTGTTCAGATTGCCACATTAACAGTCTCTTGCATTTTTTGGAAGGTGGGGTCAGCAGCAGGAGAGAAAGAATGGATTTTCCAAGCCATCCACCTACGATGTATGCTCAGTCTCTAGGTTGCAAGTATTTGGTTAAGATGAGAGCACAGTGCATACACAGCTCCATGTACATTGTACCTTTCCCATCATGCTAATGGAGATGCATCAGACCAATTTTACAATGTGATGACTTAAGAAAAGAAAGAAAATGAAACAATAAATACCAGCTGGTAGGCTTGATTTACTTTTTGCATTACCCAAAAATGGACCGCAGAGTGCAGTATATCACGAACAGAGGCATAATACTTCTGCAAGGGCATTCTTTACAGCAATGCCAGGGCAAAATACAAGAAAAAAGGGATATCAGGTGGACATCTCAAATTCTCCATTTGGCTTTGGATAACACCCATCCAACTTAAGTGAGCCACAGCCTTTTAAGCAATTGTTGAGAACTTGCACAATGTGTGAGATAAATGCATAATGGAATAAAATCTTGTGTGTGAAAGTATTACTAACAAAAAAGGGATACAGGCCTGGACCCAGTTTGGGGAGAATTTAATGGAGCTTATTTACAGAACAGGAGGAGAAAGCTGCATCAATGGAAGGTAAACAGCCTGAACTCATCCCACAATACTGGCCCACATCATACTCTTCAATACCTAAAAGTAAAAAAATATGACCCCTCCCTACTATCCTCCCCCCATAATATTTACAAGTAAGATCAGCAAAGATGATACAGAAGGAAGATGTATTGGAGACTACTGCAGTTTCAGTCTTTGTTTTAATCATCTTCCTGCTGACAGACTCCTTTATTGCTTGGGATGCCCACCAGACCTCTTCAGTACTCTATGTGCCTTGGATGTTGGGATGATGAATGGCACAGAGGCTGCTTCAAGCTTTCTCTGCCAGCACGCAAAACCTGTATGGTCTGCCAGACACTAGACCACTAGAAATTGATGATGGAGGCCATGATGCGACTATGCAGCCTTTGCCCAAGTGTTCGATAGCAAAAGAAATCTCCGTGCATCTGACATTTGGGTTAAAAACAGTCAGTCTACTTGTATTTGGCACAAATTAAGTTTGTATTTGTAGAATTCAACAGTGACACTGTAGAGATCCCAGGCGTGATAAACATGCAGGTGTGGGACAGAAATGAATGTCCCACTCATCCACCCCAGTTTGTCTGTAGGCTTGCGTGTTTACAGTAAGAGAATAAAACACAATTACACCTTAGAAACTGCAGCAAACTTTTCATAAAATCAGACTTTCCGTTATTCCTCCGCCGCGTTCTCAAAAGTAACACTGTGCCAGTTACAAGTTCTGCTGGAACCTATTGGACTTTGACTGGAAAGTAGGTACATGTTGCACCCAGCTTCTGGGTACAGCAGGATCAGACTCTCAGAGGTCAAATGAAGGAGTCCTTCTGAAGGAATGCAGCAAATAAAAGACATACATGAACATACGTGGGTATGATGGATGAGAACATACAGTCCAGGAGAAGTAGGCAGCTCCAACACAATCTTTGCAAGAACACGCTGCTATTAACAGTACGGAAGCCACCCAGTGGGCATTGTGGTTTCAGAATTAGTCATCTATGGTTGGCAACCAAAAGGCCTAAAAGAAGAAGAAAATGTAAGCATGGAGCTAGAATAGGTGCCTGAAATTCTTCACCCAGTGAGCCCCAAAAGCAAGCCAAGGAATCTGATACATGCTACCAGCAGTTTAGGATTAGTATCCCTGCTTGGACTGGTTTGGTATGCATGTCAAGCTGATGCTGCCAAAGGAAGCCGCTCATTCTATATCTTACACACTATACATGGGCATGCTCAGGCCTAGCAGTCCTCCCATACCTTCACTAGACAGTTAAGAACTCTACTTCCTAGCAAGCCCCTAAAACTGAACCTGAACAGGACCTTAAAGCCCCCGGTGTTTATGATGGAGGATCATGAAATGTCAGCCATATTATGGTGGTGTGAAAGAGCCCATCTTTCTGTGTGCATGCACATGCACTGCTTGTTCTCAATGTTTTCATATACATTGTTCCTTTCTGTCCCCAATGCCAGGCTGTGGGAATCACAGGGAGGGCAGGATGGAAGTTGGACTGGCTCTTCCTGAGCTTAGGGGAGGACCTAGCAAAAGGATGACTACCCCCTCCCACACAGCCATCCAGGGCAGCCTAAGAGAGGAGAATTAGAAAATCCTGAAGACCAGCCACTCCCCCAACCTCAAGCACAACCTCTGCATCAGGGGCTGTGAGAAGAGAAGCAAATGCATGGAGGGGACTTGTGGGTGGTTTCCACTCCTTTGGCACTGAGCAGTCCAAAGGGAATAGAACAGGGTAGAGAATCTACTTCAATATTAATTATGGCCCATTGACCTACCAGAAATAAGGTGTTTGGCCCTCAGGCTGAAAAGGATGGACCTGTGTTCTTACCATGTTGGAACATGCACTGGCAAAGGTCATGAATTTGGGATTGAACTGCAGACAGGTTATAGGACCTGTGTGTTTCCCATCCAACACAGCCACCTTCATCCCACTCTCCCCATTCCAGACATGAATTTTTCCATCCTCTGAACCTGTGGGTTGGAGAAGATAAACACACATAAAAGGCCAACGACAGAGGACGGAGAGTCAAAGTATCACTGGTAAACTGTAGTTGAGACACCAGAAGAGAGCTATCAGACCTACAGGAATCAATCTCTGATTGCCAGCTTTTTAAAAAGGTTGCAGGGTCAAATGCTGCCCATACAGAATGCCATTCAAAGTCAGTGGAATTTCTACATGCAAGTCTGAAAGGAGAATTTACCCCAACTTGTTGTGGGGGTATAGTTACCAAGAGGGAGTATACTGAGTTGATCAGAATAACTTTATATACTCAAGTCTATATATACACACCGCAGAAGGTGACACTTGGCATCAGCAGAGTGAGGTCTTGCATACATTTAAAATGCTAGTGGCACAGCAGCAGCTACACCAATGTAGTGCTTCAGTGTAAACACTACCTATGCCGACAAGAGCAATTCTCCCATGGGCGTAGGTAATCCACCTCCCCGAGAGGTGGTAGTTAGGTCGACAGAAGAATTTTTCCATTGACCTAGTGCTGTCTACACAGGGATTTAGGTCGGCCTAACGATGTTGCTCAGATGTGTGGATTTTTCACACGCCTGGGCAACATAGCAAGGTTGACCTAATTTTCTAGTGTAGACCAGCACTACGAAGAGAACAGCTTTGCTATGCACATTAATGACTTGAAGACCAACAGAGGATAAAAGGCATTGTTAAAAGGTAGCTGTAGTGCTAAATAAAGCTCAATGGCATCCTAAAAGCCATCTGATTATAATCCTGCAATTTGCATATCATTAAAGACCTGGTTTTCAGCAAGCTGTGCATGTATCTATGCATCTACTTGGAAGATGGAATATTGTATTTGTCTGCACAAATTCCCAGTTCATACACAGAGCAAGGTAAGCATTGGACTTTGTTATATGCTTACTAGTTACATGCAGAATCAAATCAAAGATTCACACATGCGCACAACAGCTTGCTGAAAATCAGGCAATAGAAGTGCAATCTAGCCACTGAAAATTGTGCAGTCTGCAAATAATCAAAGGGTATGGTAAACCAGATTTCAGTGAGTTACGCAAAATGTGAATGGCCAAGCTTGTTAAAGAGGTTTCAACTCTCATGATCACCATACATGTTTTTATAGCAGAAGTCCACAAATTTTCATTTTAATGGGACACCTTGAATTTTTAAAATTGACCTCTTTTCAAAAACTTTAGTCTTTGGTATAACCCCTTTTACATAAGATATCCTGACTTTTCAATAAAATCCCCAAAAAGAAGGTGGGGTTTTTGTTTCCTTTTTGTCTATATGGGATTTTTAGGAAAGAAGAAATTAAGTTGGCACCCAGGGTAAATTAGTCAAATTGCACAAATTGGGAAAATGGGGGGAAAAAAAGTGCATGATTCTGGAGTTTAGCAGTTGTAGGGACAAAGTTGAGAAAGAAGTGAATCTGTCCAACAGCAGGAGGACTGAGGATACCTTCTCTGAGTTTGAGAAGGGATATGTTTCCTGGCAAGAAGGGTAAAACATGCAGAACTGAGCTGTCTCCAGAGGATAAAACGAGGGTTTGCAGGATGGGGGAGGGAGGGGGGGAGGGGGGGAGGAGAGAGAAGAGAAAAAGAAAGAAAAAAAAGGGACAGCCACCAGAATAAAGAACCACCATCAGAATGGTCTTTCCTGAGAAACCGAGAAGCCGAAATACCACCCTAGATTTAATTTTAGTTATTAAGAAGAATTTATGGGCAGGTTACTGATGACCCGCTAGATTTCAACATTAGAATATCTTTAGGAGGAATATGAATGAGATTGTGGAGCTGTTTTGCAGACCAGCTTTCATTCACTGAGGGCAATGTATCCTAGAAGGGCCTAGTTGATACTGCGCAGATTACAGTACACAGGTAGCCCAAATAAAGAATGTAGTCCACAGGTAGGATGGAGGGAGGCTGCAACATTCTAAACTATTCAGTTGCTTTTTCCTCCTACACAATTTTACCCAGGCTGCTCTGCCAATCCGTCTCAACAGCAGCCTGAGGGGACCAACTCTTGGGGGTGATGGTAAGAGGGAAGTTCAGTCAGTAGCCCTTTCTAGCCTTCCTCTTGGCTGAGATTACCAGCCAAGCTATCAGTTAGCGTCAGCTGTAGTGGTAATATGTGATGCAAACACTTGGCCAGTGGGAAACAGGGACAGACCTACTTACTAAATTAAACATTAAAGTACATTGTACTGAAATGACAGAGAGCATTGTAAGTGTCTCCCACAGCATAGTGAGGAAAGCATTTTGTAAGTCCTAAAAATAGCCACTTGCAGCCTTTAAACCAACTTTCAGTTTAATTATATTAATACCCAGTTTCAAAGCACTGAAATTGCTTTGTAAGAGGACACACAATGGCAGGCTACAAGGGGATAAGGATATCTTACCAATCATTATGAACTGGGAATCTGGTGTGAACGATGCCTCCAACGTGACAGCCTTACTGTTATTATAACCCTGCAATACAAAAGAGGTTAAATGCCTTCAAGCCTGTGGCAAAGGAGACATGTCAAACCATACTTCCAGCTGAAGAACAGGAGCCCCTCCCTCAAGCATTACAGACTGCCCTATGCAAAGCTCTCCAAGTGCCACAGGAGGGGACAGAGCACAGATGTAAAGATTAGGAGTGGGGAATAATTTATTAAGGTACTAAACCAAACAAACACTTTTCCCTCATTAGCAGAGCTTGAAAGCTCCATTAAAGGGAGTTAAATATCACAAATAATTTCTAAAAGGGAAGAGGGAGAGAAATTTTCAAGTGAACCAAGATTAAAGGGCTTGTCTACACTACAAAGTTAAGTTGACATAAGGCAAATCACATCAACCTAACTCTGGAGGTGTACACACTACAATGCTCCTCCCGCCGCTTCAACACACCTGCTATGCCAACCTAATAATATCACCTCGATGAGAGATTTAAAACTTAAGGTGATGTAGTTAGAGCGATGCAGTGTCAGTGGAGACACTGCATTGCTCACATTGCTTACTTCAACCTAAGTGACCTCCAAGAGATGTCCCACAATGCCTGCCATGACCGGTCTAGTCACCATTTTGAACTCTGCTGCCCTCCAGCCAGGTATACAGGCATGCACTTCCTCCCCTTTTAAAGTCCCAGGAAGTTTTGAACTTGTTCTTTCTATGAGAGCTCTCCAACAGGAGCTGCCCAGTTGACCATGCCAGCTCCACGCAGCAAACACGCTCCTGCCTGGAGTACACAGGAGGTGCTGGATCTCCTGGGTCTGTGGGGAGAGGAGACCGTGCAGTCAGAGCTCCACTCCAGCCTTAGGAACTTTAACAGCTACAGCCAGATTGCTTGGGGCATGGAGAACAGCTTGTAAAAATCAAAGAGCTGTGGCAGGCACACCAGGAGCAAGGGACGCAAACAGTTGCTCTGATGTAGAGCCACAGACATGCCGCTTCTATACACTCTCCATATATCTTCCAGGACCACAGCAGTATCCAAGGCACTCTACCCCGCAGGAGATTAAACACAATGACAGCCTCACAGTCATTCAGCTGCAAGAGCCTCATTGGTGTATGTCCTTGTGAATCCCGTTCCCTCCCCTTTAAAGATACTTTCCCCTGCATGTATGAAGTTTACCTCAGCATTACAAATATAGGTTAGCATGGGTGTGGAAAAAAAAAAAAATCTACTTATGGAAAGTATGAATTTATCTTTATTTATATCCATCACATCGTGTCTGCTGCTAACATTCACAGACAACAGCAATAGGTGCACGTGCACTGTTATAGTCGGGTGCACACAGTCATCATTAGAAGGTTCATAGCACGGTGCAAACAAACAATGCCAGGCTCAACACACTACAGCAACACACATTACTGTGGCTCAGTGTTAAAATGCTCCCTTCAAGGCCTCCCTCAGCCAAATAGCCTCCCCATTGAGCTCCTCTTATAGCCTTTCAGGTTTCAGAGTGGTAACCATGTTAGTCTGTATCAGCAAAAAAGAGGAGTCCTTGTGGCACCTTAGAGGTTAACAAATAAAATTTGTTAGTCTCTAAGGTGCCACAAGGATTCCTCATTGTTCCTTGTTATAGCCTTGTGTTCATAACGCACAGCACAATACCAAACAGCAGTGCAGGATCCATGCTTTCTGACAGAGATGGCTGGCTTGTAGGTTACTAGGGCAATTGAGTACCCATGGAATGATGGGATTGAAAAACTAGCATCATGTAATGCTAAACCTGCCCCCAAGAGGCACTGCAAACCCTTCCCCAAGACACCCTGTGACCAGTTGCACAGTGGGATAGCTACCCATGGTGCACTGCTCTCAGTGTTGATACAAGAGCTGCTCCTGTGGATGTGCTCCATTGACACAAGGAGCATCGTGTGGACATGCAACGGTGTTTTAATTACAGAAATGGCTGTACGTCCATGTAACTTAAGTTAATTTAACTTTGTAGTGTAGACAAGGCCTAAGATAAATCAGGGGTGCAATCAGCAGCAAATTAGTAAAGAAGCCCTCTCCTTAATACTTATGTCATCCACAGGGCATCAGCTATCTCTATTACTGCAGCTGGAAGGGAGCTCCAAGAGACCTGCCCCTGGAATACATGGAACTGGGGTGTTTTATCCTCCAAACTAATAATCCCACATCATTCCATCCTTGACAAGGATGTAGCAAAGACAGCAGTTTCCAAGAAGGCAACCAAGACAACACACTCACCCCAAACGTATGCAGCACAGCACCCTTAAAGGCATCAATCAGTCGAAGGAACCCTCCGTTGGTTGATATGAGGATGAGCTTCCCGTCATTACTGAACTTCAAGCCTGTCCACTCACAGGTTCGATCGTATTGCATCTTGAATGTAGCAAACGGACCCTTAAAAAAAAAAAGTGGTGGTGGGGGGGAATAATTTGTATGCATGTGCACACAAACATTTACTTTGTTGGTAAAAAAAATTTTTTATCTCCAGCACAGGAAAACATTTTAGATTCCTAAAAGGAAATAAACCAGACTGATATTGAACAATCCAGTACTAGGTGCCACACAAAGGATGGCAGGGGAGAGTAGCAACAACCTGTCATATATTGTGATGCAGCAGTGTTCTGACATGCCACGATTCTGTCATCTCCAATAGCAACCAAACCACAACAGGATGTTTAGGAAACTTGTGGTTTCACCACCATAAAAAAAACGACTGTGAACAAACATCTGGTTCACCACTACAGTCACCAGAGAGAAGAATCAATTCTCACATTACATCTATTATACAGGGGCAGATTTAATGTACAATATAGTGACCATTTGCTAACAAGGCCCCCAAACCTAATTTAAACTAAGGGCTGGAGCATCAGCACTGTAGCTCTCATCTAAAAACAGAGCTGTTCGCCGCCCATTTGCAGCTACTGTCGCCCAGTTACAGTTTTCCTTCTCTCTTGGATGTTGCTGCTAGGTCCACCTGACCTAGATATTCTTCCAGCAGGGCCAGCAAGGAGGAAGAAACATTAACTGCTGCTTCCCACGTGTTACAGGAAGCCTGAGAAATGGGTTGAAGTTCCCACCTGACTCCTATCAGCTTCCCTACACCCAGGGGCATCATCAGCTTAGGGTAGCAATGCCATTCAGCTCCTCAGTGATGATACCCATAGGATTGCTCCCAAGCCCTCTGTCTAGTCTCTGATGCCAGTTCTCCTGGAGCAGAGAATAAGTGGATTGTGCACTGGTAGATTGTGCTTCAGACCCCACTCTGTGTAGAAATGTGCCGGGCCTCTGAGGCAACAGCATATGCCTGAACCTCAGAAGGTAGACCAGGTTCATAACCAGTCTTGGAGATACTGTTATCAAAGACCCCAAATGACGCAGGAAAGCAAGGCTATGGAAATGGAGTATAGTTCAGTGCTGAGTATGTTGGTGGAGGGAGCACGAGGATGCAAAGGCTTATGATGGGGAGAAAAACGTACGGGGAGAGCAAATGTCAGAGAGGAAGAGGTAAGAAGTGGTTGGGTCAGTAGGTGGGACATAACCCAGAACAAATGCTTTTTACAAGAAGTTGATCTGGGGACTCAGATTTTAATAATTCTCTGGCTCTGGGGTTAACTAGACTGAACTTTAAATCCCATTTTGGATCACTTTTAGGATCTGGTGGTGGCACCTACTTGTACAAGAAACTCTTATACAAAGCCCTTTTCATATATTAAGTTTTATCTCCTTGGGGCTGCTGGCTGTAGCACGTGCTAAGATGTTTCAAGGGATGCTCCAAAGTCCAGGGTTTACATGCTGTTTCTTGTAAGCTAAAAGTATCAGAAATGCATCTAGCTTGTCTCTTACCTTGTCAAAAGAGCGGAGATCGTACAGCTTCACCATTTCAGAATTGACTCCAGCAGCAAAGATCAGCCCCTCTGGGTCAAAGGAGCATACAGGCTTCCCCTGAAGATGCATTAAACCCTAGAACATGGAAAACAGTTAAACTTGAATTCAAGTTGGGAATACTGGCGTATGCACTAAGTCCATTTCTGACAGCTCCCTCAGCCGTGCACAGATCCAGCAGGGCAGTCTGCTGGTAGAACAGCTGGGTTTTCAATGGTCAGTCTTCAGTCTTATCAAGAATCTTTCAAAAGGCAGCTTCTCATGTCCCACACTGGCACTAGCCTCTCAATTCTGTACATGGAGTATCAACAAGTGGCTAAGTGGCCATTCATCCAGAAAGGGTATGAGGAACTAAATACATGGCCTCAACTCATCCCTAGTGGCACGTGATTATTATGGGACACTGTGAAAAGGACAATCCTAAGAGGTTAGTCAATTTAATACATTCTAAAAGTTAGAAGGTTTAGCACAGAGATGAGAAAGACTTTACATTAGCTTCACTATTAAGGTGAAATAATATGATTGCTTCTGGGAGGAAGGAATTGATTGGTCTAAATTACTGCTGAAGAAATTTAGGAAAACAATTCAGATACAACCCCTGCTCAACACCCATCTACATCTCCTATGGGAAAGAAACTTGCATCACAAGAACAAAAGTAACCAACCAGAACAAGGAGTGCTGCAGAGGCAACATACTACACACTTCTGTGGGGAAGGGAGACGCATCTTGTATTGGTAACAATTATCACTTCTGAGAGTTTCACAGAACACTCCTGCTGGAAGTGATGACAGCACAGGGCTGGAGGTGGTGGGGCTAAAAGACTGACCATTCAGGAAGATGAGCACCCACGTGCAGCTCTGATAAACACTGTCACTACCTATGCTGATTTAACACAAAAACAAACCTTCTAAAAGCTAGGAGGCAAAAAGTGTTAAACCAAAAGAGATCAGATTCCCACACAAGGGTTAGCATAAGAGTCAGGGAAAAATTCTCTCACTCCACACAAACTTTGCACTGGTTTAACTACAGGTGTTACGTTAAATAACATAATGCAGCTTTGTTTAGTGGACACTCTTGCAACATTGTGTTTAGACAAGCCCTCAGCGTGAACCTGAAAAACAGGGGAAATTAGACTTTTAAAGAGATAGTCTTAGGGAAGACTGGTAAACTAAGATTTTTACAATGTCAAAATTACATAAAGTCGCACATAGAATGGAAGTGAGATGTGGAGAACAATGTCACATCAGCAATATCTGCTGACTTCCCATGAGACCAAGCTAAAATTTAGAAAGCAAGAGGCTCTTACCAACATGCACACTACCAAAGAAAGTGAGGTTTCTGATTTAAAGGACTTATGCTTAGACAGGTATAACTATGCTGCGAGTAAAAAAAAAGTTTTCAATTTGTGCTTTACAGCTGGTCCTCATGAATCAGTGACTGTCTCCCTCTGAAGCTCTGTACTCCCAGTGAGGACAGAGGCATGTTTAGGACCTGCCAGTCTCTTCCACAAACATTTTTCAACACTGCAAATATTGCAAGAGTCAAGGTGTGTGAATGCCAGGTACTTTCAGTGTCCATTTTATAGGAAGGCCTAGTCAAGTTTCTGCTTTGGAGGGATTTTACTATGAAACCAGAAATACTAAGTACAGCATAATGGAGGTAACTGGTAATAACAAGAGATGTTAATGAATATAAAATGTTTCGGTAAGCTTTAGACAGCATTTTGGATAACTGACAAATTAGTTATAACATCCACAGCACTTGAAACAGTAAGGGCTTATCATAGACAAAGTTGTAGTGTTAACATAGGGTGAATCTTCCAGCTTCGCCAAGTTTAATACAGCTGGGAAACCCTGGAATCCTCCTGGCTCTAAGTTTGCTTGTGTATTTAACTGCTTAATGTTTTTCATTTTAAAAAACAAACAAAGCCAGAGCACTCAAGTAAGGGGTCCCATTCTGTCACCACTGATTCCAAGGTACATGGGAGACTTCTAGAGAAGACTGAAGACTGTTTGAGGCTACGGTGTCATTAATATGCTGACAACACCCAACTAGCTCCTTGTTTCATCAGCTCCAGAAGTTGCTCTTTTCTTGCCCTTCCAGCACTTCCCCAAGATAGAACCTGGAGGAAAGTGAGTGAGGACACAGTGTATGCACAAAATGAATACCTAAACAGGGATTCTGCCTGAGATGACTTCTTTCGAATTCCAGGAGGTGGCTGGTGGCAACCAAGTAATACTTCATGATAGTATAAAAACGAGACCACCTATTTAATCTACAACCCATTTTTCATCATTTCAAACTAGAAGCTTTCTTGCACATTTCATGACAACTGTCAGCAGACATACAAGTGAATTTGGTATCCCACCTGGCAGTTTGGAGAGCGGAGATCCCAAAGTCGGATGGTTTTATCGAGCGATCCAGAAATAAAGGTATCATCCACTGGAGACATGGACAGGGCAACCACTCTGCAATACAGAAGATTAGATAGATCAGGTATCACACAGGTGTGCAAGAAAGTTAGCAAACTAACTATTATCCTGTTGGCTTCACACAAGTTCAAAATACTTAACATTTTTTATGGCATGAGAAGCAAAGTGAATTAAGTCTAACATGGTTTAGGTTCATTACAACACTGCTTTAGCCTCTCTTGTTCTGTTTCATAGCCACCAAGATCTTGATCACCGAAGTGTCCCCTTGTCACATCTCTTACCTCTTGCTGTGCCCTGGAAAGTATCGGATGTATTTATTATCATGTAGGGAGAGGTAACGGATTGTATCTGAAAGAAAATATAAGGAACACATAAGCATATATCATACAATAAACTTTCTCCACCAGATAGCAATGATGGTCTGCTTTGTCTTCAAGAGGGATGCTAAAATGGGATCAACTGAACTAGAAACTGAAACAAAGCAGTCTGGAAGAAAAAGAAACAGCAGAACTAGTGAGGATGGTCCCAATGGTCTGGAGAGAATACGAATACTTCATGTAGTGTAAATGAATTGCCATGAGATGTATACAGTTCTCTACTCCAAAGTTACTGAAGCAAAATAAAAATCAAGTAATTGTTCAGTTTTTACTCAAGTATTTCTCACAGAACTACAGCTTTCTAAAAGTTCATGCCAGCATTTCCTGTTAGAAAGGGAGTATAGATTTATCATGCAAATACCATAGTCCTGTTAATGCAGCCATGCAAGAAGAACTGTCTCCAGCTAAATAACCACAGCAAAGGTGTGAACTCTGTCACTCAAAACGACAATGAGGCCATGTCTATGCATACAGCTTTTCCGTCAGCATAAGAAACCCACCTCCACAAGTGTCATAACCTATGTCAGTGGGAGAAGCTCTCCCTCCAACATAGTGCTGTGCACATTAGCTCTTATGGTGGTATAACTTATGTCGCTCAGGGTATGGAATATTCACACCACTGAGTGACATAAGTTTTGCTGGCATAGGCTGTAGCGTAGACATAGCCTGAGATGCAAATGTCAAAGCCAGGCTGGGACCATTTAAATACTAATTGCTAAGCACAGGCATTAAATACCTCAGAAGAAGAGGCTTTTTTTAAAACAAAAAACAGAAAAAAACAAACAAACTTGTTCCCTTTGTGCTTTCTTGCACCTCTTCCTGACTGGAAAAAAGCTTTGGGAGTAAAGGAGGAATAAGTAATGAGAACAGAAGAAAAGACCCTTTTCATCTAACAGCACTTTCTTTATAAAAACGTAAAATAGCACAGGACAGAATCGATCATAGTATTTTGAAGTCAGTAATTCTTTTAAGTGGCCTTCACCGAATACAGACTACAGTACTAACAGCAATTTTTCTTTTGGAAGATTCTGTTGAGATTTTTCACCGCAGATCGAAAGAATTCTGCAGAACATTATTCACCTGAATACAAGTGTTGAGAATACTTTTACTTGCACATGCATTTGTGAATGGAGAAGTGTAAATAAGATCAAATTAAGCCTCCAACATCAGCAGTAAACTTTTACTAGGGGAGACAAAAAGAGGGAAAAATAAAAGTAGCTAACTCCCTCCCAATTTCTTTTTTACATACACCCTGTTTTAGAAATATAGATGGACAAAAAGACTGATGTTATAGGAAACCAAAGCAGGTTTTTTTTTTTTGTTTTTGTTATTAAGCTTTGACACCTGTTGATTGTTTATTCAGGTTGACATGTTCAATACAGTTACATCAACAAGTGGTGCTGAGACTGCAACATTAATACCAAATTAAGGTAATGGTGGAAAATTCTGTTTTCACCTTTGTTATTGCAATACTAGCTGGTGGGCTAAATGACTTTTCTGCAAGGCAGGGTGAGAGTAATGAGTTTGTAATCTGTGGGGAACACATTCTGGACATCTGGAAGGCTAGAATATTTTTCTAAATGCCTTTCTGTAAAATACACGTTACGTGGAAAATCCCTCAAATCCAACAATTCTTGACAAAGATTTTCCATTGAGTCAGCTGAGGTCAGAGTTCTGCACAGTCCTCCAGAGTCTGGCAAGAGAACTTTAAGGGTAACTTGGTGACCAAGCATGAATAGCTCAATCTGATGCACCATTCTGAAAGGCTTCTTTTCCTTTGGAGTACCTTCAGATGATCAAATGTCATAAGTCAATCCACCAAAATCAGGAGTTTTACATCCCATTATCGTTAGTACTTACCTGTTTTTACACAGCAAATTTGGTACATATTCCTAGTTTTTCTGCTAAAAACTGCAGTTACCTGTTTCAGAAGAACGCAGGTGGAATCTTACCTTCCTCTGCTAAATACAAACCATTTGTGAAGCACGAGTAGGTGATCCTTTTAGCCGACAGTGCGCTGTCCCAGGCAAGGCAGTGGCCTGTACAGTTATCTCCTGTACCGGGTGGTATCATAGACCCTCAAACTGTACAAACTACTACCTCAGCCTGGAATTAGGCAAGAGGAACCAGGTTTGAAGCTCTTGAGGAACCCTTCAGAAAGAACTGCATCAGAAGCAATTCAGAGGCATATATGTACTTGTGTGCAAATACCAGCATTCGTACAGTAAAGGAATGGCTTCATTTCACCCTTCTCTTTCTGTAAATGCAACATCCTGAAAAGTTAACATCCTGTACACTTCCCATAGTTTCACTCATAGGGTCTATGCAGAGTATGAACCACCACAGGAGGAAAGCATGCTAGTTTTCTCAGGCCAGTTTACAATTACTTGCAGTACAAATACTAGTAATAAATCTTTTCTAATCCATTTCTATCACCAGTGTATTTGCTTTAAAAGCTACTCAAAGGGAAACCACTTACAAAATGATAATCAAACTTCAAACCATCAAATTACAAATACCACCTTAACACAATGGATTTAAAGACACTAAACAAATATTGCACCAGGTTAGAGCTTCTCTCAATGAATGATACCACAATGGAGATCAACGCAAAAGTAAAATACTATCATTACAATGAGACAGTCAGAAAGTGCAGAAAATAAATTGTAACCATGAGAGAAAGCTATATGAGGAACAGAAAATTGATTGGGAGCTTCACCAGGAATGAAGTTCTCAAAGGATTCCTGACATTACAGCACAGCCATTTATACCAGCTGTTTCTGACACAGGGAAGAAGAATCACTTTGTGGAGGAAAGAATGTGAACCTGTGGGAGCTGATGAATTAAATCAAAAATTTTAACACCCAACTAATCCTTTCACCCCAGGCTCGGCAAGCAAGCAACTTTAATTCACTGAAGATTATGAAGTGCAGTTATGACGAGAAATGACTATGGAAAAAAAAGAGACAGACACTTCAAAACAGATGGATTGCCCATGCATATTATACTGGGAAAGCAGAGGGGCCAATGGACAAAGCCAAGATTGGATGCACAAGAGATGTGTTCTACTCCAGGCTTAGTTAGTGATTTGCTACATCACCTCAATTTCCTGCCCTCCATTCTGTACAAACAGGGAGAATATGTCCTATCTTCGTAAGGCACTTTGAGATATAGAGGTGAAAGATACTATAGAAATGCTATGTATTGTTTTGAGTCATCTGCTTGCTTTGACAATTCTTTTGTTAAGGTACTCTTTACCCCTGTTGGTACTGCAAAGCCAACACAGCTATAAGAGCACACTTGCATGAGCCGGAATGGAACCCACAGAATTGTTAACTAAGTTCCAGATACAGAATCTTAATCAGTGATGAAGCACTAGCCAGAAGAAAGTTTGCCTCTTGATCTCAAATTGAATTTGAAAGGCCGTCAGAAAGAAAACAAACACAAAACAGTTTTTAAAATGTTAGCTTGAGCAACATTTGCTGTAGAGTCACTGAATGGGGAAAAATCTTCACAATGGCATTTTTCAAGGCATAACTATTCAAAACTTCACTAATAAGGTAGTAACTACGTTTATATGAAACGGTCACAGAGAAGCTAAACGATTGGACCCATATCAAACAGCCAAGAATAGAACTCATCTCCCTTCAAACTATTAAATCATGTTAACTCTGGTTACTATAGCAAAGAGGATCAGCAATTAGCAACAATAGGTCATTCATTATGTTAGGGAATGACTGAGTTATGCTTTAAAGATTAACATCTGTTTGCCACCATCCTAGAGGTTGCTAAAAATGTGCCATTCATGTCAGTCAAGACCAAAGCTTTCCCCAGCCCTCCACTACTGTTTATCTGGGTGTGCCATCTAAGTGCAGAAAGATTAAACACGGTCACTTACCATCTATTTTGTTGGAGCTGTACACCACAGTGTTGGCAGCATGTGTGTATCTGATTAGGTCCACTCCATACTTTTTACTATACAGTGTTCTCTTTGGTCTGTCAAAAGAAAATACAGAAATAATTATGTCTACTTCAACACACAAGAGCTCAAGCTGCAACCTACCAACTATTAGTCTACTTTTTAGTAACTTAACACTATAAATCCTTTGAGGTACCAGGTCCTTTTATATGAGGAAGGAAAACTGTTGAGATCTTTAAGACCAGAAAACAGAACCAAAAGGGACCTTGTCACATCGTGCACTAATGGATTAGCCTTCCACCTCTGGGGACCTATATTAAAAACCTAAGATAATAGGACTCATTTCAGTCTCGTGAACAAGATATCACCACAACAGTCACTGTAGAATTTGACACATGCTCATGCCAGCTCAGGAAACACGAGGAATTGGGGGTGTTTTAAGCTAGGAATGGCCAACAGTTGACAAAGTTGTGTGGTATAAGCTACAGCATGAGACACTAAACCTAGTACAAGTTATGGCAGTCTGTTCCTTGCTTTCACTGGTGCTAAATTCATGCACACACCATAAAGAAGTGTAACTTGGATTCTTTCCCAATACCTTAAAAGAACCCAAAACCTCTCTTTTTCATTCATTCTCAAACAGGGGAAGACTCTGGATCCGCTTTAGGAAACGTTTTGGGAATATCTTCGACATTTCTTCCACAAGTTAAAAGGCCAATAGACAAATGTTATGTGGGGGCGGGGGGGATCCGCACATACTATTTGCTTCTAGTACTCCAAAATTTCAGTAATCTCTATCCCAAAAGTCAAATTCTGACATGTCAAGAGCCTCAGTAAAGGCCTGAATATGCTAGAGGAAGTTAAGATACAAATTAATTTGTTTTGTTTTCAGAATACAAGTGGACAAAACTTTAACTGCAACATACTGCAGTGTAAGGTTTCAGTTTCTGCTTACAACCAGAGGGAACTCAAGGAGGTAGATTGTCTGAAACTGATCTGACAACCACCACATTTTATGTATAAACAAGTATTCAATCAAAATTTCCAGAGATACTGACTTAATATTAAAAGTCCAAATTCCAGGAATCAAACCTGATACTAGCCCACTGAATCTTCTTCCAATACACACACATTCTATGTCCCTCCATAGTTTACCTTGGCCGTACCACTGATCAAATTCTCAAGCATTTTTTCAAGTCTTAGAAGTTTAGCCTCTCCACTGGCTTCTCTTCCCCATCACATCAAATGTAGATGTTTTGTCCACTCTTTAGAATCCCAACGTAACTCAAGCCAGGCTGGGAAAAATCATATTGCTCAGAGACCTAGAAGAAGCATAAGCCGGAAAGTTGAATGACTTCGGGCACAGTAGCATAGAGCTGCTAGAGGGAGAGTGACCAAAGGAGCTAAAATGGAGTGCAGAAAAGAGTTGAGCTGCTGCACAGACAAGGAGAGACAAAATGACTAAGCAGAGCAATAAAACTGAGCTGCAAGGCAGAGGAGAGGAAATGGGCCTAGTTGATGTTAACTATAAAGTAGTGCCTTGGGAGAATGGGTGGGAGGAGTGAGTAGTGAACTACCTGAGCATGCCCAAGACTATGGACTTGTCTTCACTGCAGGCGTAATTGGAAGGCATTTTATCACAAGGTTAAGTGTTAGGTTAGCTTGCCAACCAAGCCAGTGTAGGCTTTGAAGTAAAATAAACTTGACTATTTACTGCTGCAAAACAATTCAATTGGTTTTAGGAGGGAAATGGCTGCTCTAATATTTTGTTACAACTTTGTAAACAAAGTTTGCTGCTGTTCCCAGAATCAGCCAGTTTAATTTGCAAATAAATCCCCGACTGCCACACTATTTTAAAACACATTTGTATTAAAAATTATACACAAACTGTCAATTTAAAAAATGCCTGGATATACTTTTTTTTTTAAATCCAAAAAACTCAACAAGCAGCTTGGATCTGCAGATGGTAATACTGAAGTCCCTGCGCCAACTAAATGGACCACTAAATATCCATAGGGTTTCTTGTAAAAAAGATTAATGTTTTGTGTAACTTGCACAAAGCATGAGAATCTGATAAGAGCTGTCTTCTTGTAAATTGGTGCACGACCTCTAGAATTAATTCACTGAACACATTCAACTTTCCTTATTATAATTGTACTAGGTCTCTAAGCAATGATTCATATTCGTATGACTCCTCTTTGGCTCATGAAGTGTACGGAAACAGAAAATGTGTCATTTTGTCCATAAGAAGCTCTTATTATTAGATTACTCCATAAAAACCCAACAAGGAGATCCAAAAGTGTGTCTCTTCAAAAAAAAAAAAAAAAAAAAAAAAAAAAAACCTGGATTATAGTCATTGAACAATTTCAATTCTTAGAGATTTTGAAATATCCTGCCACTTGCAAGCCAAAAGTGGCCTTAATCCTGGAACAATACAAACATCCACAAAGTAAAATACTTTGGAGGCAATTACAATGTGTCCTAGGGACATTCTCAGAACGAATACAGTAAGATAGGCTTACTGATGAAGCTACTGACAAGCCTGTACCTGAGCAAGAGTCAATGCCCATCCGTTTTGTACAGGTTGGGTAACTTTGTACTATCTTCCAGATGCAGCAATTAATATAGCAAAAACAATGAGGAATCCTTGTGGCATTTTAGAGACTAACATTTATTTGGGCATAAGCTTTTGTGGGCGAAAACCCACTTCATCAGATGCATGTAGTGAAAAATACAGTAAGCAGTATAAATATTACAGCACATGAAAATATGGGAGTTGCCTTACCAAGTGTAGGGGGGGTGTGTCAGTGCTAACTAGGCCAATTCAGTTAAGGTGAAAGTGGCCTATTCTCAACAGTTGACAAGAAGGGGTGAATATCAAGAGAGGGAAAGGTACTTTTGTAGTGCTAACAAGGCCAATGTAATCAAGGTGGATGTCGCCCATTTCCAAATGTTGACAAGAAAGTGTGAGTATCAGCAGAGGGAAAATTACTTTTTGTAGTGACCCATCCACTCCCAGTCTTTATTCAGGCCTAATTTGATGTTGTCCAGTTTGCAAATTAATTCCAGTTCTGCAGTTTCTTGTTGAAGTCTGTTTTTGAAGTTTTTTCGTTGAAGAATTAAGTCTGTTATTGAGTATCCAGGGAGGCTGAAGTGCTATCCTACTGGTTTTTGAATGTTACAATTCTTGATGTCTGATTTGTGTCCATTTATTCTTTTGCATAGAGACTGTCCGGTCTGGCCAATGTACATGGCAGAGGGGCATTGCTGGCACATATCACATTGGTAGATGTGCAGGTGAACAAGCCCCTGATGGTGTGGCTGATGTGGTTAGATCCTACGATGGTGTCCCTTGTATAGATATGCGGACAGAGTTAGAGACTAACAAATTTATTTGCCAAGGTGTCACAAGGACGCCGCGTTGTTTTTGCTGATACAGACTAACCCTAACAGACTAACCACTCTGAAACCAATTAATATAGGTTATTCTTGTATAAAGGTGCATAGCAATTGAATCTCCTCATAGTGATGCTGCATTCTTGATCACCCACAGACTTGTGCTTGCTAACCTGGATCTCAAAAAACATTGTCCATATCTTAAAGCGTGAATCTGTTTTGAAAAACTGTAAAATTTGAAGTTCTAAGTTAAAAAAAAAAAAAGTGTTAACTAAGCTAAGCTGAGGCCTTTCAGGCAGCTGTAAGTAATTTTGGAGGTGTCCATCCAGGGATGCTGAGCTGTGAGTCAAACCACTGCAACAAAGGTAATGATCAATCATTTGAGTTGTTACCCATTTGGGCCATGCAACAGAAACTGAGACAGGGGCTAATATAGCCCAATTTAGGTGCATTTATAAGATCAGGCAAATATGCAGACACATTGTTTACCATGATTACTTGCCATTTCTCACATTTCAAGGAGATGATCTCCTTCAGAGACTTTGACATTGCTGACCCTTGAAAGCTTTGTTGCTTTAACTATGCTGGCATAAAATTGCAAAAGAATCCTAGTGTAAAAGCAGTTATACCAAAATGAAAGTGTATATACACCTGTAGGGCTTACTGAGGTCTGTCAAAGTGAAATAAGCAACACAAGTATAAAGCACCTTATACCAATAATTACGCAGATAAAAGCAGTAGTGTACGCCAATTAAAAAAACAAAAAACAGCAATCCCCTCACCAACAGTAATGCTGGTAGAACTCAGTGAGTTTAGATCAGGCATTTCAAAAGCTAGGAAGCACTATGTTGGAACAAAAAGAAAAGGAGTACTTGTGGCACCTTAGAGACTAATCAATTTATTTGAGCATGAGCTTTCGTGAGCTACAGCTCACTTCATCAGATGCATACTGTGGAAACTGCAGAAGTCATTATATACACAGAGACCATGAAACAATACCTCCTCCCACCCCACTCTCCTGCTGGTAAGTGGTAAGGCCTGATGCTGTCAAGTTTCACCATGGTACAGCAACCATCATTCAGTTTCCAGTGCTTTGAGTCCACACTATGGCCTAGTGATAAGAAATAATCCAATATAGCAATGTACAAATTAAGTATCTTCGAGGCCACTTTACAAAAACAAGTAAGGAGAAAAGTGGCTTATCAATAGATGCCTTTAAAATTGCACCTACTTTCAAATGCACAAATGACAGTAGATATGCATGTTTTAAAAAATCCTGTAACCACCAGGCAACCTACACTTCCAGATACATTTATCTTGACAAAACGTGAATTACCTTTTAGCACTGCAATATCAAACTGTGGATTTTCCACAATGACATTAATCTAAACAAGTCCACATCAGGACATGACACAGATATAAACTAAAGGCCCAAATGTAGATGCATTCCAGTCTCATCAAGCTATTGTCCACTGATTTGAAGTGTATTCCTGGGGAAATTCTGCACCAAAAAATTAAAAATTTTACACACAACATTTTAAAATTCCACAAAATTTATCAAAAACAACACTATATAATCACGTCAGTTTCAATTATTTGGGTAATTTATTCCAAAGTACCTGTCAGCATGTACGCCTAACAATACAGACACACACAAAAATTCCCTTAGGAGTAGAGGGTTAAAGAAACCCCTAAGACAGGGGTGGGCAAACTTTTTGGCACAAGGGCCTCATCTGGGTATGGAAATTGTATGGTGAGCCATGAATGCTCACAAAATTGGGGGCGAGGGTGTGGTGGGCTCTGGGATGGGGCTGGGGATGAGGGATTGGGGGTGCAGGAGGGTGCTCCAGGCTGGGACTGAGGGGTTTGGAGGGCAGGAGGGGGATCAGGACTGGGCCAGAAGGTCGGGGTGCCAGCTTCGGGCAGCACTTACCTCAAGCAGCTCCCAGAAGCAGCAGCATGTCTCCACTCCAGCTCCTACGCGGAGGCGTGGCCAGGCAGCTCTGCGTGGCCAATGGGAGCTGCAGGGGTGGCGCGTGGGCAGTGTGCAGAGCCCCCTGGCAAGCCCCGGACCCTGGCAGGAGCTCGAGGGCCAAATTAAAAGGTCTGGGAGGCCAGAAGCGGCCCACGGCCATAGTTTGCCCACCCCTGCCCTAAGACAACCCAGTTCCTGTTTCTCTGCCCTCCTCCCTGGGCCAGACACTGCCCTCCCTAGCTCAGGCACTCACACCCCCTACTCCCCAGGGATCCAGAGGGAGAAACAGCCTGATGCTCGGTCCTGGGCTTGCATGGAGTTTCCTGCCCACCGCCATCTCCTTCCTTCAGGGCATGCTGGGAACTGCAGCTGGCAGGAACTCTCCAGCTCCTCCTCCCCCTCCCCACAGCAGTGTCTCCCAGGTCCAGTGGCCCTTAGTGGCGGCCAGCTGCTCATTTCTGGCTGGGGGGATTCTGCACACGCAACATTAATTTCTGCAAAATTCTGCATTGTACAGTGGTGCAGAATTCCCCCAGGAGTAGAAGCGGGACTAGGAACAGTACCATCATGGACAGTCACAGTAACTGCTCATCAGCGCCAGCATTAGTGGAGGATGTACAATCAAGATGTAGATTTCAAAGCTAGTGGACACCATCCATATTATTAGGGTATTAGATTTTACTTGAATTTGAAATAACTTATAGTCTTAGTTTAGGCTCAGACAGGCAGTGGCAGTAACATTTTAATTTGTATGAAAGCAAAAAGACATACTACACATAAAACCAAGTGACATACTGAAAACAAGTATAAAAAGAATCCACACAAAGTAGTCCAAAACAGAACAACCAGAATGCAGAGAGATGCCATTCAACAATCACAGCAGCGACAACAGTTCATTTTAACTTCCTTGACAGAATAAAAGCACAGGCAAGTAACTTTTTTCTTGTCAAATAATCACACCACCTCTCCCTACTCATATGGGCTACCATTTTATTAGACAGTCCCACACCACCTCTACTCGCTATTACTGCCCTGTTCATCCACTTCCCCTACAAGGCTGTGTTTTTTTTTGTTTTTTGTTTTTTTTTTTACTCTAACCACCTTATGTATACCTTGCAGCCTACTTTGGTCATTCATGCCACTCCACTCCTCACTGAATTCCTAAAAACTCACTTCTACATTAAGATGCACAGCATAAGATTTGAGAAAATTCTTAAAAAAAACAAACCTTAACACTTGAGATAATCAAGATGTGCTCATGCTTAAACTGAGCAACCACATGACCATATCTGTAACCCTAGTCACTTCTTGTACCATCCACATGCTACTTTTGGTCACCCTTTCATGTCACATCAAAAGATCGAATTAGGGACCACATCTTTGTCTTCTGAGATGCTCCATGCTCAATTCTGGGCCCTATAACAACACACACACACTATCTTTGGTATAATGCTATTAGCAGAAAAGCCACATCAGAAAGAGGCACTTTTTGAGACAGACTAAGTAAGTGCACCAGGATGTTTACCTTTTCCTGAAATAATTTTATTTAGGAATTATGGTTTGGCTCACTTTGATCTGAGTTTTATAGTACATGACTCACGTCTTCCATCTACAGATGTTCTATTCCCAAAACACAATAATTTACATGGGATTAGTTTATATATATTTTTTCTTATACCGAATCAGAAAGTGCATTTTTCAAGAGTTCTGTGAATTTATTTATTCCCATAATTGATGTTCTACTACATGCTCCAAGATTACAAGATGAATTTTATTCACTCATGAATCAAAATGGCTCTATTCTCATTGTCTAAATCCATATTTGCTCAGTTTCTGAAAACATCTGCATTCACTGAATCATAGAACTGGAAGGGACCTCAAGAGGTCATCTAGTCCAGTCCCCTACACTCTAGGCAGGACTAAGTATTATCTAGACCATCCCTAACAGGTGTTTGTCCAACCTGCTCTTAAAAATCCCCAATGATGGAGATTCTACAACCTCCATAGGCAATTTATTCCAGTGCTGAACCACTCTGACAATTAGCAAAAAGAAAAGGAGTACTAGTGGCACCTTAGAGACTAACCAATTTATCTGAGCATAAGCTTTCATGAGCTACATCCGATGAAGTGAGCTGTAGCTCACAAAAGCTTATGCTCAGATAAGTTAGTCTGTCTATAAGGTGCCACTAGTACTCCTTTTCTTTTTGCGAATACAGACTAACATGGCTGTTACTCTGAAATCTGACAATTAGGAAGTTTTTCCTAATGCCCAACCTAAACCAACCTTGCTGCAATTTAAGCCATTGCTTCTTGTCCTATTCTGAGAGGTAAAGAACAATTTTACTCCCTCCTCCTTGTAACAACCTTTTATGTACTTGAAAACTGTTATGTCCCCTTTCAGTCTTCTCTTTTCCAAACGAAACAAACCCCCCCTTTTTTTTTCTTCCAATCTTCCCTCATACATAATGTTTTCTAGACCTTTTGATCATTTTTGTTGCTCTTCTCTGGACTTCCTCCAATTTCTCCACATATTTCCTGAAATATGGCACCCAGAACTGGACACAATACTCCAGCTGAGGCCTAATCAGCGCAGAGTAGAGCAGAAGAATTACTTCTCGTGTCTTGCTTACAATACTCCTGTTAATACATCACAGAACGATGTTTGCTTTTTCTGCAACAGCATTACACTGTTGACTCATATTTAGCGTGTGATCCACTATGACCCCCAGATCCCTTTCCACAGTACTTCTTCCTAGGCAGTACTTTCTCATTTTGTATGTGTGCAACTGATTGTTCCTTCCTCAGTGGAGTACTCTGCATTTGTCCTTATTGCATTTCATCCTATTTACTTCAGAGCATTTCTCCAGATCATTTTGAATTATATTCCTAACCTCCAAAGCACTTGAAACCCCTCCCAGCTTGGTATCGCCCATAAACTCTATAAGTGTACTCTCTATGCCATTATCTAAATCATTGATGAAGATACTGAACAGAACCCGACCCAGAACCGATCCCTGCGGGACCCCACTCATTATGCCCTTTCCACATGACCGTGAACCATTGATAACTACTCTCTGGGAACGATTTTCCAATCAGTTATGCACCCACCTTATAGCAGCTCCATCTAGCTTGTATTTCCCTAGTTTGTTTATGAGAAGGTCATGTGAGACAGCATCAAAAGCCTTACTAAAGTTAAGATATACCACATCTACCATTTCCCCCCTATCCACAAGGCTTGTTACCCTGTCAAAGAAAGCTATCAGGTTGGTTTGACACGATTTGTTCTTGACAAATCCATGCTGACTTATTTATCACCTTATTAGCTTCTAGGTGTTTGCAAATTGATTGCTTAATTATTTGCTCCATTATCTTTCCAGGTACAGAAGTTAAGCTGACTGGTCTGTAATTCCCCAGATTGTCCTTATTTCCCTTTTTATAGATGGGCACTATATTTGCCCTTTTCCAATCTTCCGGAATGTCTCCCATCTTCCATGACTTTTCAAAGATAATTGCTAATGGCTCAGATATCTCCTCAGTCAGCTCCTCAAGTACAGTAACTCCTCACTTAAAGTCGTCCCGGTTAACGTTGTTTCGTTGTTACGTTGCTGATCAATTAGGGAACATGCTCATTTAAAGTTGTGCAATGCTCCACTATTACACCTTCTCCTTCTCCACAGCTGGCAGCCTCCCTACACTCCCCCCCCCCCCCACCTCCCAAGCACCTCCTGCCCGCCAGCCGACCCCGTGGATCAGCACCTTCCCCCTCCCCTCCCCGCCTCCTGACCGCAGCAATCATCTGGCTTGAGGCATTTAGGAGGCAGGAGGGAGGGGAGGAGGAGCGAGGGCTCGGCATGCGGGCTTCCCCTCCCTCCTGAGCACCACAAACCAGCTGATTGCCCCGGGCAGGAGGCGGGGGGTGGGTGGGGGGAGCCTGCGCACCAAGTCCTTGCTCCTCCCCCCTCCCTCCTAAACGCCGCAAGCCAGCTGATTGCCCCGGGCGTTCAGCAGGGAAGGGAGGGGAAGGAAGGGGGAGGAGCGAGAACACAGCATGCGAAATAAAGGGGGAGGAGGTGGGGGGGGGAGAAAAGGCAGAGTGGGCGGGCTGAGGGTTGAGCCCCCCGCCCCTGGTGCTTGCAGAGTAGGGGAAGCTGCAGTTGCGCAAAGTGCTTCTCCTAGCCTACAGCACCTTCAGCCTCCTTGCCTGCCTCATCTCCAGTGCCAGTGGGCTGTGACTGTGTAGGGTAAGGCAGGGGCACCTCCCAACAAATGACTGAAGCTGGCTTTCAAATCCTGAGTGATGACAATCCTGACAGGGAACCCAGCTCCAAAGTGATTAGGGGAGTTGGTCATCTAATGACTTGCTATAAAGAAATTTACCAAGGGAAAAAAAAAAAGGAAAGCAAAACAACACTCTCTAGATGTGTTTTTTCAAGTTCAGAAAGTTCAGCAAGAGGAGCAGCCGGACAATCCACCCTCTTCCACTCTCTGACCCCACCACTTCAACCAAGCTTCATACTCAGCAATGATGATTGTAGTATTAAATTGCTTGTTTCAAATGTATATAATGCCGTTTGTCTGGCAAAAAAAAAAATTTCACTGGAACCTAACGCCCCCACTTACATTAATTCTTATGGGGAAACTGGATTCACTTAACATCACTTAACAGCTATGCATCCGATGAAGTGAGCTGTGGCTCACGAAAGCTCATGCTCAAATAAACTGGTTAGTCGCTAAGGTGCCACAAGTACTCCTTTTCTTTTCACTTAACATCGTTTCACTTAAAGTCACATTTTTCAGGAACATAACTACAACGTTAAGTGAGGAGTTACTGTACTCTACGATGCATTTCATCAGTCTCTGGTCACTTGCTGGAGGATTCTCTGCACCTTGAAGTCTTTAAACCATGATTTGAGGACTTCAGTAGCTCAGACATAGGTGAGAGGTTTATTGCAGGAGTGGATGGGTCAGATTCGGTGGCCTGCATTGTGCAGGAGGTCAAACTAGATGATCATAATGGTCCCTTCTGACCTTAATATATATATATATAAAACTATGATTTGAAGACATTTAACTTCTCCAAGTAATTTTTTATTTGTTTTTCACTATTTTAGACTCTGATCCTACCCCATTTTCATTGGCATTCACTATGTTAGACATCCAATTGCCACCAACCTTCTTGGTGAAAACCAAAACAAATAAGTCATTAAGCACCTCTGCCATTTCCACATTTTCTGTTATTGTCTCCCTTCCCATTGAGTAACAGGCCTACTCTGTCCTTGGTCTTCCTCTTGCTTCTAATGTATTTGTAGAATGTTTTCTTGTTTCCTTTTATGTCCCAGCTAGTTTGATCTTGTTTTGTGCCTTGGCTTTTCTAATTTTGTCCCTACATACTTGTGTTATTTGTTTATACTCATCCTTTGTAATTTGACTGAGTTTCCACTTTTTGTAGGACTCTTTTTAGTTTTAGATCATTGAAGATCTCCTGGTTAAGCCATAGTGGTCTCTTGCCATACTTCCTATCTTTCCTATGCAGTGGGATAGTTTGCTCTTGTCCCCTTAATAATGTCTCTTGCAAAAACTGCCAAATGTCTCCATTTGTTTTTCCCCTTAGACTTGCTTCCCATGGGATTTTACTTACCAGCTCCCTGAGTTTGCTGAAGTCTGCCTTCTTGAAATCCATTGTCTTTATTGTGTTGTTCTCCCTCCTACCATTCCTTAGAATCATGAATTCTACCATTTCATGATCACTTTTGCCCAAGTTGCCTTCCTTCCCCTTTCAAATTCTCAACCAGTTCCTCCCTATTTGTCAAAATCAAATCTAGAACAGCCTCCCCCCAGTAGCTTTCTCCACCTTCTGAAATAAAAAATTGTCACCAATACATTCCAAGAATTTGTTGGATAATCTGTGCCCTGCTGTGTTATTTTCCCAACAGATGTCTGGGTAGTTGAAGTCCTCCCCCCAAGTCCAGTGCTTTGGATGATTTTGTTAGTTGTTTAAAAAAAGCCTCACCCACCTCTTCTTCCTGGTTTGGTGGTAGACCCCTACCACGACATCACCCTTGTTTTTTACCTCTTATCCTTACCCAGAGACCTACAACAAGTCTGTCTCTTATTTATAGCTCAATCTCAGTCCAAGTGTATACATTTTTAATATACAAGGCAATACCTCCTCCCTTTTTTCCCCCATCTTGCTCTATAGCAGAATCATAGATGTTTTAATTCTAGTTTGTAAGTAAAGATGTTAACTACTCAAAAGGGGTTCACACAAAGCACAGTAGAATCTTTCTTCCTACATAATAGTGGCTATGTATTCTAGTGGAATGCCACAGTTTTTTAACTGCATCTGAAGAATTGAGTTTTTTACCCACAAAAGCTTATGCCCAAATAAATCTGTTTGTCTTTAAAGTACCACCGGATTCCTCATTGTTTTTACAGTTTTTTAAAGTTACTGAGCATGTACAGTATGCCATCTTCAACTATGGAATTAAAATATATTTAAAAGGTTACCTTTTAAAATGGCAAACTGTTCTAGATGCACATCAAAACAGTTTCCTATTTCATCCTGTTCATTTAAACCCAAACAGGGTATTTAACATGCCCAAATCAAATTTTTGCTCTCTGGCTTAGATTTTCAATGGAAAGACTCATCAAGAAATGAGTCTGCGGCAATGTGTAGCTAACAATAGGCATATTCCTCAAAGGAAAAATCATGGCACCTCCATTGACTTAAAAATTGGACCCATATACATAGCTATACTTACAGATGAGTTATCCATCAATTTTACTAACTAAATCTAAAATGAAAGAGCTTGAAAAATCCATTCATTTACCCACCAGTGAAAGAAAAGATTTCTGTGATCAGTGAAAAGTCCTGGGCCATCAATTAATAACAAATTTTAGCTCTTGTAAAACAAGATTCTAGTCTCCATAGGTGTGAAAATCACATTTGTAACCTTCCAAATATGAAGCAAAAGTCTTCCAGTCTATATCTACAATGCTACATTTAGGAGTTGTGAATCACCACAGTTTCAGCTCCACCACAAGTAGTAACAGTGAAGGCTGTAGCGTAGATGGGACTCAGATGCTTTAATCACAGTGCCACGACAGAATCCAATAAAAATAATCTGTTCCAGCTCCATTTTCAAGTCATATTTTTTCTGGTGTTTTAGTTTTATACACTCATTTCATTTAAAAAAAAAAAAAAGGCACTTATCCTAGGTTCCCTAGTCTGCAGACACACAATTACAATATTTTCAGCTACTGCTCAGAGCTCTGCCAAGCAGCAGCACAACCAAACACATAAGAATCTCTGATCAACTTTACTTTTGCTATGAAGAACCTTGTGGACAGCAGTAAAGTAACAAAAATGTCAGTTTCACTCAGCAACTTCTACCTGGGGAAAACCTGAGCATCAGCAACACTGGGGAGGTTCTCCCCACACCTAGGTGGCTGTCTTCCCCACCCCCGGGTCTTTCACATCAGACTTTAGCTGGCAGTTTTAGCGCCCTGGCTAGCAGGTATACACTAAGCCCATGCTATTCTCCGCCCTTCCTGAACCCGCGTTTTCTCCCTGACAGGCTCCTCACCTGGAAGAGCCGATAATCCCGGTGGATCGATCCCTCCTGTTCCACCCGCCCAGGCCCCAGGGCAGCACCACCACGAGGCTAAGTACCACCCACGGGCACGGGGGGGTCCTGCAGTTGCACCTTCGCACCCCCATCACCACCCACGGGCCACCCTCCCCACTCCGCTCACCCCCCACCCGCGGGCAGATCTCCCTCCCCCCCCCACCCCCCGGGCGGCCCGCCACTCACTTGCCCTCCTGGCAGTCGTAGAGCACGATGGAGTCGTCGTCGCTGCTGGAGATGACGGTCTCGCCGTTGGGGCTGAAGTCGAAGCAGTTTATCTTGTCCGAGTTCTCGCGGAAGACCTTGGCCACGCGGAAGCTCCGCAGCACGTTGTCCGTTAGCTTCATGCCGCGAGGGATGGGGCGGCGCGAGCGTGGCCTGAGGAGCCGGGCCGGGGCCCAGCGGGAGCCGGGCACGGAGGACGCCGGTGAACGTGAGAAGCCAGGCGGCGGCCTAGAGCCCGCGGGGCCTGCGAAGCAACGGAGAAGGGAAACCGGGCGGGGGCCTGAAGCGCGCGGGTCTCGGGTAGGGGCCGCGCGGCGCTAGCAGGCGGCTTCGGCACGGGCGGGCAGCGCCCTCAGGCGGGGTCGGCTCAGGCTGTGGAGAGGCGGCTCCTGCTCATTGTGTCCGCCATCTTCCTCCTACGGGGACAGACACTGCTGCTCACAGGGGAAGAAGGGGGCCGGCAGCAGGGCATTGTGGGGCGGACGAGGGGGCGGGGGGTCTTGTGGGAGAGCGGAGGAGCAGCGCATTGTGGGATTGGCGAAGCGCGAGGGCTGGAGAGGGGCAGTGCATTGTGGGACGCCGACGGGGAGGGGCGGCACTCGGAGAGGGAAGTGAAGGAGCAGTGCATTGTGGGATAGCGGAGGGGGACGTCACCCACCGCCGGCTGGCCCTGGCTGCCATTTTGTGTGTGGCAGCGGGCCCGCGTCCTTCCCCGGCAGCAGCTGGGCCCGGACCAGGAAGCCCCCTTTCGGCCCTATAAGATAGGCTACTAAGCCGCCCCCCCACACACACACCTTACAGCTAACCTATCAAGCTTGCCCTTCTGTCTCAGCTGCTCAGCCCTCTTCCTGCCCCATAAACTAGGACCCGAGCCCTTTCCCCTGCCACATACACACTACAAACTAGGCCACCAAGGTCCCAACCCATGGCCACTAAGCCCCCTCCCTTCCCCATAAGCTGGGCCACCAACCTCCTGCCCCCCCCCCCACTCCCTACAAATGGGACCACTAAGGCCAATTACTACCTCACAACCGTGGGCCACAGAGCTCCTGTCCCACCTTGATTATCACTTCAAAAGGTTTTCTCTACCTCCACCCTGCTCTCCTGCTGGTAATAGCTCATCTTAAGTGATCACTCTCCTTGCAATGTGTATGATAAACACCCATTTTTTCATGGTCTGTGGGTATAAAATCTCCTCACTGTATTTTCCACTTTATGCATCCGCTGAAGTGAGCTGTAGCTCACGAAAGCTTATGCTCAAATAAATTGGTTAGTCTCTAAGGTGCCACAAGTCCTCCTTTTCTTTTTGTCCCACCCCAGGCCCTCAAGCCAGTCACGTTCAGTTCCCCTTCCCTGTCTCCGACCTCAGACATTCTCGTGGGGGCTCCTGCGGGGCCTGGGGCAAATTGCCCCACTTGCTCCCCCTTCTGGGTAGCTCTGGTCACCTTGCGGCCCCATCCACTAAGCCTTCCATCTCTCTCACCAGCAGGAGTTGGTTCAATAGAGGATATTACCTCAGCTACCTTGTATCTGGAACTCAGGAGTCAGACATGTTTGCTGCCTTAGAAAAGTCTCTTAGGCCTCCAGATAGCCACTGATTTTGGGGGGCCTGGATGAAGTCAGTGGAAGCTGCAGAAGCTTAGCACCTCTAGAAATTAATCCCCTGGGGTCTGAAGTCAGAATCGCATAGGCACCCTTCTTTAGGAAAAATTGGCCATTTCTGTAGCTCAGTTTCCATCTCTGTAAAATGGGCCTAATGATAGCACTTCACCTTTGTAAAGCACTCTGAGAGCTACAGCTGAAAAGGACAAGGAGTTATACTTTAAATTAATGCTCAGTTTAATTTGTAATCTACCCTAGTTACAGTAGGGTTTTATGCTTGCTAATTTGATAAAATTCAGACATATCAGTCTGCTTTTATTTTCCAACTAACAATTTAAGGGGGGAGGGGGCAGGAGGGGAGAGGGGACTTCAAACTACTGGCCTGATGTCATTCTTGCTTACTTTAGGATAACAGGTAAAGGAAGGAAAAGACTTCACACTACTGGCATGATATCATTTCCAGCCACTATGTTGGAAGCTGGAAAGACTGAAGCATGAAGTTTCTTCTGAGGGTAGGATGTTCCCTATCCTTGACATATATGTACAAAATCTTCTGGGCTATGTGATCTTTACAGACTAATGGCTTGATTCACTCTATTTACCTTCTCCTTTACAGAAAAGATATAGAGCATTTGCCTTTTTTCTAGGGCCTGATCCAAAGCCCACTGTGGTCTTGGATAATGCTCCTAGCGCTTCCATGACAGATATCACAGTCATGATGCAACATAGTGATGCCATGGAAAAACAAAATCACTTCCTAATGTAATGTTGTGCTCATCACGTGACATACTCAAGATGTGATGACACTTTTCTGGCCTGACACGCTTTTTAGGACATGCAAAATGGCATTGCAATCAGGATGTGTGATTGTGTGGGTAAAATAGCTACAAAATTAGAACTGTTAGCACTGGCATCTGCAAACACTGAAAGAGCCGCTCAAACTGTCCAGAAAACCACAACAAAATCTTTGTCTACAGAAAACAGACATTCTGAGTTTTAGGAATTTCATCCCCATCGCTTTCTTGACTGGGGTCATTTGTATGAAAACCAGGCATTTGCAGTGTGGTTCAGACCCACAACCTTTATCACACTTTCAGCAGGGCTATTTAAATACCGTTACAAATGTAGGACTGCTTCCTCTTCCAGTCTTCTTCCATCGTCTCTAAAATAAGTAGAACCACATTCTAATTTCTCCTCAGTTCTACGTTAATGCAAGTCCATGGATTTCAGGAGTTTAGAAAAATATAAAATAGAAACAGTACAACTTTCTAATCCCAAACATTGGAAGCAGGAAATAGAAGAAGAGTCTTTTTAATCAAATTAAATACTCTTATTGTGTTGACTTCAGCTAGATGTTTCAGAGTGGAATGTATTAGGAGTTTCAAAGGGGGAGAATTGACTAGAAGTCTAAAGGAGGATTATTATTTATATTGCAGTAGCAAGCAGGGGCCTTGGTCATGGATTAGGCCCCCACTGTGCTTGGCACTGTACAAATAACAATGAGGCCCCATCCCAAAGATATTACAATGTAAGTATAAAGAGGAAACTGTGTCAGCCAAGACAGTATTTGTTTCCCATCTGCAGCCCTTTTATTACAATACAGCCCTTTTATTCTATATTGGTTAGTTAACCAATGTAGAAGCAATGGTGATGTCACAGAGATTTATGACTATAGTGGGGATGAGCAGCAGGAATAAAAAAGGATCCTTAAAGAAGCAAAAATCTAAGCTTCATGTAAATATCCCTATAAACAGTACACTGGAATATATATATGTCAGCAGGAGAATGGTTTCAACTGAAACATTTTTTCAGAGATTTCCACGAGGCAGCAGCACTTTAACAGCAAATCCTCTATGTGTTTGCAATAGGACTGTGTATTTAAAGCCCATAATACAGCCAATTAGTTTGGGGTTTGTATGTGTTTTATGTTTTTTTTGATATTTCGGGAAGATATTCAGGTGGCCTAACAATAGGTCATAGGTCAGGGGTTCTCAACATTTGTCTTTCTGAGCCCCCCCATCCCCACACATGCTATAAAAGTTCTGGGGCAGGGGGACCTCAGGACTTCATCTGCAGAGGGGCCTTGGGGTTCTAGGCTTCAAGTGGCAGGGGGCGCATTCAGGCTTCAGTCGCAGGGTACCAGGGCTCCGAGCTTTCTGCCCTGGTTTGCGGACCCCCGGTTGAAAATCACTGTGTAACAGGGTTCACGATCCGCCCCTCTTGCTGGGACCCGCTTGCTCTCCACAATAAGGCTCAGGGAGGCGCAACACCAGTGTCTTTATTTACTTAAGGTTGTCCCACCACCAGTGTCCATCTACATACAAGCTTTACAGGCAGTCAGCCTTTAGCTAAGAGGCCTCCAACTCCCCCCCTGACTGACTTCTCCCTTGCTGCCCCCTGCCTTCTGGTTCCCTCCCAGCCTCTATAGCCCTTGGCTTGTCAAGTTAGCAGGTGTTGCCAATCCTCAGGCCGGTATCAGGCCTTTTCTATCAGCCCCAATCTGCTTCCCTTGATTGGAGCTGACTGGGCAGGGGCTAATTAGGTGTTTTTGCACCAGCACCCCACTACATACCTCCCCCCTTAAGCCGATGCCAGGCCTGCTCTTGCTCGGCCCCACTTTTCTTGGCTTGGGGTTTTACTCTGGGAATGGCCTCCCTGCCCATCTGGGTGGTCCCCGGGCTCGACCCTGTGGGGTTTTGGCATGCCCCACCCACAAAAGGTGCATTGGGTAGGGGGTGGGCCACTCCACAAGTCCACCTCTCCCCAGAAGTCATCACACCAGTCACAACCTTGGGCAGGTTGCCCCGGCCGTTCTCTTTCCTTCCCTGGTTGGGGAGACGGATCGGCACCAACTGACCCAAGGCTGCCACGTATCGCCGGTTCTGGGCCTCTGCCTACTGGAGTTTGAGCCTCCCCCTTTTGGGTTCCTATCCTCTGAGCTTCCTTCGGCTTTTCTTCCTCTATCAGGGGGATTCCCTCCCCTGGATGGTCCCATCCTGGGACCTTCCATTCCCTCTTCGGTCCCCTATCCTGGCTGTATTGTCTAGAGTTCCTATCATTTTCCTCTTGAGGGTGTGGGGGCTCCCCTTTCTCAGGGTCCACCCCCGGTGGGGCCTTGCCCCCTCCCTCCAGGTTCTTCCCTCTTGCTTTCTCTGTTGGTCTCCTCCCCATGCCTTCTTTCCCTTTTGGAGCAGGGTTCCAATCCAACCCCAGTACCACAGGGTAGGGCAACCCCACTGTTACCCCTCACCCACTTCCAGGCAGACCTTCCCTGCACCTCCAGGGGTACCTGGGCCACGGGACAATACTCCCCATCCCCGTGAGTGCACTCCTCCACCATCCTTTCTCCAGGGATAAGCCAATGAGGCTTTACCAAGCGCTGCTGTATGAGGGAGCGGGCTGAGACCGTATCCACTAGACTCCTCTGGGGCTTTCTTCCCACCCGCACAGGGATAGTGGCTATCCCACGCCTCTTCTTCCGCCCCCCAACCTTGGTCCAGCCACAGAATTCAGTAGCCCCACAGTCCATCACCAGGCAGTAACGGCTCTTATGCCCCAGCTGTCCACAGCGCCAGCATACAAGCTGTCCTGGGCAGCTAGGGGTTCCCTTGTGCTCCTCCCATCTCTTGTCTACCGGCTTCCCAGCAGGAGTCTCTCAGGGTTTCTTGCCTCCCTCTGTGTCGCGCAGGGTCCAATGCTCCCTCAGGGGGAAGTCAGCCTCTGCATATTCCTCCGTCCTTTTGACGGCAGCTTCTACAGTGCCAGGCTGATGTCGCTGCACACAGACCTGCATGCTATCGGGGAGGCACTGCACAAACTGTTTGAGGATCACCTGATCCATAACCTGCCCCACTGTTTGGGCGTCGGGCCTCAACCACCGCATTGCCCAGTCTGTCAATTTCTGGGCAAAGGCCCGGGGCTACACGCTCCTGGCTCACTGGGCTGCCCGAAACTTTTGCCGGTATTTTTCTGACAAAAGCCCCAGGCCATCCAAGATGGCTGCCTTCACCGTGTCATAATCTCTAGCCGGGGCATCCGTCAGGGCCATATATGCTGCTTGTGCCTCCCCAGCAAGATATGGCTAGCCCCAGGGCCCACGTTGTCCTGTCCCATTCCATGCCCAGGACCACCTGCTCAAAGGTATTCAAAAAGGCATCGGGGTCATCCCCCGGGGCCATCTTACAGAGGTGGAGGCCCAGGGGGCGAGTGCCATCTCGCCCCACAGGACTCACCAGTTTTTGCAGGAGCTGCTGCTGCACCACTGCACGTTCTTTAATAAAGTCCTGCAAAGCCCGTTGTTGCTTGGCCTGCCAAGCCAGTAAACCTTGCCTCTCTGGCTGGTGGGACTGCTGAGAGGCCTGCAGTGTATTCTGCATCTCCCCGTGTTGCTCCGTGAGCCATTGCAGAGTGCCCTCCATCTCCAGGTCACCAAACTGTGTCTCTGGAGAAGGATCCTGGACAAGCCCCCATGTGTAACAGGGTTCACAACCCACCCCTCTTCCTGGGGCCCGCTTGCTCTCCCCAGTAAGGCTCAGAGAGGCTTCAGGATTGTGCAACAACTGTGTCTTTATTTACTTAAGGTTGGCCCACCACCAGTGTCCATCTATATACAAACTTTACAGGCAGAGTCAGCCTTCAGCTAGGAGGCCTCCAGCTCCCGCCCTGACTGTCCCATGCCGTCTGGTTCCCTCCCAGCCTTTATAGCCCTTGGCTTCTCAGATTAGCAGGTGTTGCCAATTCTCAGGCCAGCATCAGGCCTTTTCCATTAGCCCCAATCTGCTTCCCTTGATTGGAGATGACCAGGCAGGGGCTAATTAGGTGGTTTTGCACCAGCACCCTGCTACACACTGTCATAGGTAACATGGTCTTCACCCTATATTTCCACCACCTTGAAACCTGATCTTGTCATTCTTGTGTTGTTTCAGTTGCAAAAGGACTGTGGGGGAGAGGAGGGAAATGAACACACACACGAAGAAATGTAAATACAAGCAGAACCCCATTTATCTTATCTAATTGAGACCAGGGCCAGATCAGATAATTAAAAAATTGGATAATTCAGAGAATGGAAAAGTGCGAGGCTGCATCACCATCTAGCGGCCATAGGAGAGATCTTCCGCTTCTAGACCTGCATGTTACTAAATCTCTTCAAACATCCCTAACACACATATTTTTCTTTAACATCCTCTTCTTGGCACATGGTTTTGTTTCACCTTTAGAGCATTATTGCCCCCCTGTGGCCAAAGACATTTTGGGAAGTATTGCCAAAAGACTTAATTATTTAGCATCCAAAAACACACAACATGCACTGAAGAGCTTACAATCTAAGGCAGGGGTGGGCAAACTTTTTGGCCCAAGGGCCACATCTGGGAATAGAAATTGTATGGCGGGCCATGAATGCTCACAAAATTGGGGTTGGGGTGCGGGAGGGGGTGAGGGCTCTGGTTGGGGGTGCGGGCTCCAGGGTGGGGCTGGGGATGAGGAGTTTGGGGTGTAGGAGGGTGCCCTGGGCTGGGACAGAGGGGTTCAGAGGGCAGCAGGGGGATCAGGACTGGGGCAGAGGGTTGGAGTGTGGGAAGGGATGCAGGCTCTGGCTGGGGGTGAGGGCTCTGGGATGGGGATGAGAGGTTTGGGGTGCAGAAGGGTGCTTCAGGCTGGGATCGAGGGGTTTGGAGGGCAGGAGGGGGATCAGGACTGGGGCAGGGGATTGAGGAGTCGGAGGAGGCTCAGGATTCAGGCTCCGGGTGGCGCTTACCTCAAGCAGCTCCTGGAAGCAGCAGCATGGCCCACCTCTGGCTCCTATGCGGAGGCGCAGCCAGGCAGCTCTACATGCTTCCCCTTCCACAGGCACCTCCCGTGCAGCTCCCATTGGCCATGGTTCCTGGCCAATGGGAACTGCGGGGCGGTGCTTGGGATGGGGGCAGTATGCAGAGTGGAGTCCCTGGCTGCCCCTACGTGTAGGAGCCAGAGTGGGGTCATGCTGCTGCTTCTAGAAGCTGCGTGGAGTGGCCCCCAGCCCTGCTCCCTGGCTGGAGTGGGGTAAGCCCCAGACCCTGCTCCCATGTGGGAGCTCGAGGGCCAGATTAAAACAGCTCGTGGGCCAGATCCGGCCAGCCAGCCGTAGTTTGCCCACCCCTGATCTAAGTAGACAGAATAGATGCAGACAAAGAAGTGATGCAGCACACTGTTTGGAGCTGGGGTATTACCTATAGCTTTCCCTGTGCAGCCAGACAGACAGGCCCCCCCCCCCACCCTCAGACCAGCATTGCTGGGAACACAAGGGAGCCAAAACAACAGGGCACTTAACATAAATTCCAGCACAGCCTTTGAAGCTGTGAGAAGCACAGGTGTGCTGCTACAATGTGCCTCTGGGAACATATACAACGATTAGGCTCACAGCAGACAGAGAAGCTGTGACAAACATGGCTCTTAGCCCCTACTAAATAGCGTGATGTACACACCCCAACATCCTAGGTGGGAAAATATTTACCCTAATAAAAGGAATGTCCAGTAGTAGAAACTTATTGTTTCTCTCCCTTGCAAGTGTAAACTACTCTTGCGAGAGCTGGTGTCGCCCAGACAGACCAGCCCCAATTTGGCATAAGAAAGGAGAAAGAGAATAAAGGAGTACAGAGGTATAAGTATGGGACCTACAGCACCATGATTTTTGAGTGCTTTTCACTATCTATCTGCTGGTCAGATAAGTGACAGCCTCCCAAGGCTTCTGCAGCTAAGAGGGTCCCTAAGCCTTGTCCCTTATTCGTCTTTCCGCAGAATTGAGTGACCAATCCTGGCTTGGCACCCCTGGAATCGAGAGATGCAAGGAGGGTAAGAAGCACCCACACCTGATCTCCTATCTTTAGTGTACACATATTTTGAAATAGAGCTCTATACTTTGTTTTCTTTCTTTGGGATTGTGGCTTCAGTTTTGTAACTTGTTTGTGTGTGTAACATCTCTACATTTAAATAAGTAGGCACTAGCAATTTTGTAACCACATGATTAGAATCTAGTTTAATAAATTTTGGTAACCATTTGTGCATAAGCCTGACTTGTTTCTCTGGTTTACTGTAAAGCAGCCAACACAATTAAAGAACCTCAGCCGTTTTGGCTATAAAGCCTGGCCATTAGGTGAGAGTACTAAGAGCCTAGCGTTGAGTTGTGCCGCCTCCACGGGGCAAACTCTTGGGGCACCTGTCAGTCAATCCTGACTGCCCGCTGCGAAGGAGCTCTGAGCTCTAGCAGTTAAAGTCACGGGTGTGGAGAGGCTCTTAGTGCTGCCATTGGGGCACCTGTCAGTCAGTGTTGACTGCCCACTGCGAAGGAGCTCTGAGCTCTAGCAGTTAAAGTCACGGGTGTTTAGGACCTTGGGGCATCCGTCAGCCTAGCCCGGGCTGCCCGCCGCGAAGGGACAGTGCATCCTAGCGGTTAAAGTCACGGATGGTATAAAACGGGCATAGCTGGCACCTCACCAAACATCCTTGGCCATTGGCTAACACCCTGTCAGACAAGATTTCATAAAGATTGTATGTATGTCTATCCATGTAGGTACTAGAAGTTCCTCCCTTTAGCTGAGTACCATCCTGGGGTTTGGCTTTATTTTATGCCAGAAACATAACATAAACCTCAGTCTAAGCCTTCTCCCTAAGTTTGGCTGTTCTTAGAGTTTCTTTCCATTACTTTCTCTGGCCTAGGTTTTTAGTTCACATATACTTGTGTTCTCCCCATTTATATCCTGTTTGGAGATAACTGAACTCACCTGCCAGCGTGTCTCAGCAGCACTTACCCTGAATTGTAAAACAGTGTTTAAACACTGAGCCTAGTGTGAGTCAACAAAAGAGTCCCTGCATTTCTATAGAGTGTCTTAGGGCTTGTCTACACATATGGCACCACAGGGGCGCAGCTGCAGCGCTTTAAGTGAGAGCTTCTCCTGTCAGCGTAGTGAATCCAGCGCCACAAGAGGCAGTAGTTATGTCAGCAGGAGAAGTTCCCCTGTCGACATAGTGCTGTCTACACCCGGGGTTAGGTCGCTAGAACTACGTTACTTGGGGGGGTGGATATTTCACACTCCCATGCGACATAGTTATACCAATGTACATTTGCAGTATAGATCTGGCCTAAATCAGCAACCCTATTAACAGCCCATTGAAAAACGTGAAATAATTAAATCATGATGAAAGCCTGATCTTAGACTTTAAGGCCCAGATTCTCAAAGGCATTTAGATTCATAACTTCCATTGAAATCAAGTTTTTAATGGGGCACAGGAAAATGATTCCCCTGGCATGTTTTAATTTGCAGGACCCAGGCCCTAATTATCTCCTGTTGGCCCAAAAGCATGATTTAGCAATACCATCAGAAGGTGATTTACTTAAATACTTACAATACTTAGCTATGTTTCAGAGTTGTGTAACACTGTGGGTCATGGAGTGACATTGTGTCACTCCCTTTTTATTCATTTTCTCTCTCCTTTCTGATAATTGGAACTCAATCTGTCAGTTTACACAATGTTGGAATTTATCTGGCGAAATGACAGCTTTAGATTATGGACAATGCCTTTACAAAATTGGCTAATTGATAGTAACAAAGGTTTAATTGCTCCTGCTTGTGTAATATTGATCAAATGCAATTGGGGCCTTTTTTGCACTTATATAGGCTCAGATCCACAGAGATATTTAGAACCTAACCTTAGATCCTAAATACCTTTGAGGATCATTCTAAGCCATTGTTATGGCATTTAAGATGCAAATAGGCACATAGTGAAATTTACTCAGATGAGTAGTCCCATGGATTTCAATGGGACTATTCAAGTATGTAAAGTTTCTTATGTACATAAGTATTTGGAGGATGAGGGCCTTGATGATTTTTCACCATGTGTTTTCCTTATCCCATCACTTCATAACTAAAGGCTTGTGTGAAAGACCTGAACTCTGTGACTCAACCTCTTTTGATCTGATTTCTTCATGAAACCTAAATAAAAACAAATATTAAAAAAAAATACTTGCCACTTTTGCAGGATGTCTGTGGTTTAACAGTATTTGTAAAGTTTATAGAAATCCCTCGCTGGAAGGTGCCAGTGAAGTGCTAAATAGTAAAGTATTTGTTATTACAATCCCGTAGACTCTGGGTTTCTGTCCCACTTGGGGAAGGCTCTTTCTCTCTTCTATCCCAGTCTGATCTTTTCTCCTTCAGAACTTTATCTACCTTCAGCTTACTGCTTATGACTGCTATTCCCAGAGGTATTTAGTAATAGAAAGATTTGAATGTCAGAGGAGAGTTCATTCATGAAGACACTTAGTAGTCTGAAGGCATCTTTCATCCTAGGATCCAAGAGTGCTTTGCAAAGGTGGGTGAGTTTTGCTAACCTCATATAGTTAGGTAAATGGAGGCACAGAGGGGTTTAAGTGATTTGCTTCAGACAAGTCAGTGGCAGAGTCAAGACTAGATTTGTCAGGTCCTTGCTCTAACCACTGGGCAACACTGCCTCCTTGTTTAGAACACTAGAAACGTGTGTGGCTCTTAAACGATCATTAGTCCTAGTTGAGATGTAGTAGAGAACCCAGGGAGTTACAGAAAGGAGGGGGAGAAAGATGGCACAGGTCTGTTGTGCAGCATTGGTCTGGGGAGCTTGGGGAAGGATTATACCACACAATCCCTCCATGAAATCCCCAGCACTCTGAAAAAGCACTTGCAAGGAATGCACAGGGAGGGAAGGTCAGGTGGTCCCCAAGGAAACTATAGGGTGTGTATGTCAAATCGAGCTATAGTGCACAAAACCGATACTGATACCTGGGAAATGCTGCACACACCAGTTCTCACCTCCTCTGGGATGTTAGTTGGCATTGGTCTGCATTATCTGTGGAAGGCAAGGAGACAACGGTGACCCCTTCCAGTGCAGAGAGCACTCAGGAGAGCTGCATTGTTTCCTTCCTTCACTACATACAAGGAAGGTGTTCGTGGAAACCCAAAGGTGTTATAAGAATTGGGGCTCCCAAGATCTCAACGAAATGCTGCTGACATGAGCATACATCCCCTCCATCCTACTCACATGCTTGACTAGCAAGTACATCTTCTGTCAGTCACCACGTGTTCTGGGCTGCATTTGTCTCACAGGCCGAGCTCCTCAGAGTTATTTAGGCACCTAAATTTCAATGAGAGTTAGGATACCTTTGAGGATCTGGACTACAGGGACCATTGCAGTAGCCACTAGGTGAGCAGGGAAGACTTGAAGTATCTGTGCCCCCTTTGTGCATTTTACTCTTAAATCTGCCTGCTGTCCGCTAGGTCTATCAAACCCTCAGACCACAGCTGCAGATATTTTTCCTGTTATAAAGTGTATGGTCATTTGATGTAAATTAATATACATTTTAAAAAAATTAATTATAATTTTTTCATTTAAAGGAGATTAGTCTTTTAAAAATCTAACCCTCCTGGAATAATGCTGGGGTCTTACTAGGACCCATACAGGGGCCAGTACTGGGGTCTGTATTGAAACCAGTGCTGCAGTCTTACTGGGTCCAGTACTGGGACCAGTGCTGGGGTCTTACTGGGACCAGTGTTGGGACCAGAACTGGGACCAGTGCTCAGCACTCTACTGGGATCAGTACTGGGGTGTCTATTGGAACAAGTGCTCGGGTCTTACTGGGCCCAGGTCTGGAACTAATACTGAGAGTCCCCTGTACTGATCCTAGTAAGACTCCAGCACTGGTCCGAAGATAGTTTCCTGTACTGTTCCCAGTACAAACTCCAATACTGGTTCCAGTAATGGTCCCAATAGAGACCCCAGCACTGCTCTCAGTACAGACCCCCACACTGGTCCCAGCGATACACCAGTAGTGGTCTCAGTGCAAACCCCACAGTGGTCCCAGTGTAGATCCCAGTAATACTCCAGAACTCATCCCCATACTTATCCCAGTAAGACACCAGTACTGGTCTTTGTACTGGTCCCAGTATAGACCCCTGTGCTGGTCCCAGTAAGACTCTTTCTAATCTTGCAGCTGCACTTTGCTTTCCTGCACTGGAGGTATCCTCCCGACATGCCCCATGCTGCTTATCTGCCCCACATTAACCGTCTCCTTCTGGGGAGTGTGAAATGTGGCCATAAATCATCGTGTGCAGCTGGAGCCAGGAAACTCTCACTGTTCCAGCGCAAACTGCACAGGGTGGAAATCCTGTCCCACCAGGTCACTGATTTATGCTGAGGATGTGAGACCAACCGAAGCCACATTGCCATTGAAAGAGGCTGTCTAACATGGCTTTTCACTAAGATAAGTTGTTTCCTGTCTCTGTTACTCTGAGCTGCTTTCCCTGCACCCTTCAGCTCACACCTGGTTATGACTCGTCCAAGGCTGGTTGTGTTTATGCTGTTCTTGCTTCACCAGGATTCATCCCTCCTCCAAAGGGGCCAAATTCTGCCATCGGATCCATGGTGCCGATCTTAGATAATCACCTTGGTGGCAGCAGTTTGGGACTGAACACAGGTATAGCCACTCTGAATCAGGATGGATCTCCTGTCTGGCACACTGGGGCCAGTAGATCCCAAAGGGGATGTTCAATGCAAATCGCCACTCAGCTAGTTCTGCTCCCTTAACGCTTACTGCAATGGAGATCAGTTCAGAACTGAAATTAGTTTTGAATTTAAGTGAAAGTTATTCCAGTCTTTAAGTAGAAGTGGGCCATGTTGATTTTCACAGTACCTCACTTGTGCATTCCATAGAGCTGGGTTTTTCATTGTGGTAAAATCTGGATGCTTCCTAAAAGGAGTTAGTGACCATCTTATAATTACAGGATAGCCCTTATATGGCATTGCCATCCTCAGTACATGTGCCTAGCTAGCATGACATAGGAAGATCACAGCAGTTTGCAATTTTGTCAAGGCCTAATCAATTTCATCCTGTAAGCATGGTACTCTGGATCTCAGGAGAGGAGGAGTACCTCCCTGCCCTGCTGACTCAACAAGCCAGCTCTTATCTCCAGTGCCCTGGGCTTGTGGACCACACCTGCCAGAGGGAGCTTGCCCCATGTTGCTTTGTTTACATGAAGCAGCAGGAGCCTGGCCTCACAACAAAAGAAAGGAAATTCCAAAATAAAAACATCATCCCCTTGCAGTGAAAGTGGCTTATTGCAGCTCAAGGAAAGGTGCAGTGTCAAACACCTCAACGAAAAACCCAGCCCTATGGAAAGCACGAGCGAGGGTTACACTTGTCTTATAGCTCAGTTCATGCACATACACTACTACCCCAGAAACCATCTCAGTGATCAGCACCCAAACAGTGTGAACTCAGTCCCTACTTTTAGGGCCCATTCAATTATTTTGGGGCTGGATCCAGCTTCCGCTGAAGTCAGCAGTAGTCCTTCCTTTGGCTTTAATGTTAACTGGTCTTTATATGTCTTATTACAGGCCAGACTGGTAGCTCCTCTACCTAGTATTAAGGTTGCCTGATACTTCCCATTAGAAAACCCTGTTTTCAGTTGCTTGTAACTTTGCCGAGCTTTAACTGTCCAAGTGAAGTTTCCATGCTAGTTGTCTGCCTCAGGCTGGCATGGTTCTGAAAATTTCAGCCGAAACAGGCATTCCCGCAAAACATTTAGATTCCATCAAATCAGCATTTTCAGACAGAAACCTGTTCCATCAGACAACTTTTGACCAGCTCTGCTTTCGACCTTAATCTCTGTGCCTCAGGTTACCATCTGTAAAATGGAGATAACACCCCCCCTCCTCTCACAGGCGTGTTGTGAGGCTAGATTAATCAATGTTTGTGAAGTGCCATATAACAGCCTACATGGAATGTCACAGGGTGGCTGGCCCCTCAAGAGGAGATGGGCCCTGCCCACCTGTGACACAGGCTATACTCCCCAGACGGAGGAAATGAATTGTGATGTGCGACAAATGTTTATGTGACTAAACCAAGCCTTGGGGGTGGAGGGAGTGTTAGAAAAAGAGAGGCTTGTGGACAGTCCGGGGGGACAGGCTGAGAGCTGGAGCAGAGAACAGGCTCCTCAGGAAGGAGGAGCTAAACCCATTTGGAAACTGGTGGAAAGATGCTGCAGGGACCCTGAGAAACCAGGAAAGCAGCAGAGCCTGGTGGAACAACTCCAGGTAGGAGAAGCCTAGGGGAGGCCACTTGAATTATTTTGGGACTTTGAGGATGGTTTGAATTATTTTAAACTTTTTGTTAATAAACCCAGACCCCAAGGAGGGATGTTACTAGACTGTGAAAGCTTTTTTTGAGTTATTGAGGAATCCAAACAAAGGGAAACTGAGGCAGCATGCGTTGGAGCCACCTCTGGCCATGAGGAGGTGCTTGGGAGGTGGCCAGCTCTGTTACAAGGAAATTAATAATTCTGTCTTCAGAACAGGGTTTGAATAGTGTGCAGTAAACAAGGCCTGGGCCACACAATGAAGAATAAGGATAAAACGAAGTTTGACTAGCTGATCATTCACTGAGCACCATCCACCCTGTGCGCTAAATGATGCAGGGGTCCTGTGGAAAAACAACAGTGCAAAGCAGTGGGAAAAGAAGCTAATGCAATCCTTGAATGTGTAAACAGGGGAGCAGTAAGGAGGAGGAGAGAGCTGATTTCACCTCTGTTTACAGCATTTGGGAGACGAATACTGGAATCCTGCTGATAGTTCTGGTGGCCACATTTCAAAAAGGATGTTGAAAAATTGGAGAGGCTGCAGAAAGAGTCACAGCACTGATTTGAGGGCTGGGGGAATGCCTTATAGCGAGAGACTTGAAGATCTCATTCTGATTAGCTTATCAAAAAGAAGACTGAGAGCATTAAAGTGCATTAGTTCTTTCACAGGGAGAAAATACCAGGTTCTAAAGGACTCTCTAATCTAGCGGGAAAAGGCAGAACAAGAGCCAATGGCTGAAAGCTGAAGCCAGTCAAATTTAAATGAAAAATTAGGCACATATTTTTAACAGTGAGTGTGATTAACCATTGGAATATACTACTAAGGGAAGTGCTAGATCCTCCATCTCTTGATGTCCTCCAAGGGGTCATCTTGATGTCGTCTCTGGATGGCTTTGTGGAAGATAGGCTTTAGCCGAGCACAAGTTATCTAGCTTAATACAGGGGTAACTGGGTGAAATTGAATTGCCTCTGATACACAGGAGATCAAACTAGATGATCTATGGTCCCTTCTTGCATTAAACTGAAACTACTAAATATGTGATCATGGAATTAAAGACTGTCTCATAATGTGTACACACAAGAGAACTGAACTAAGATTGTATTTGCTAACTTGGTAACTCTCATTTTCTAACTTTTGAGGGCTTGAATTTACAACAGCAATAATGTTCTTTTAACATAGTTCTTTTGTTTGTAACTAATGTTTATAATGCAGGATAATGAACTGTACATTATATTTCCTTTGTCTGATGATTTGCTGTATCATGAAGAGTTTCTGATTTAGTATATTGGGTGTCATTTTATGTTCTGGCCCACGCATTATGGTTATTCTATGTTTGCACAGTTACTTCATCTCTAACGGTATCTATCTAATTAGGAGCACATGCAATTATTTTGCTCCTTAAAAAAGATTACAGTTTGGATATATTTACGAACTACAGTGTTGGGAGCTATACACAATTTTTAATTAGTTAGATTCTGGTAGCCTTAAACTCAAAGCATTTTTGATTTTGTGGATGACTATGGTTGCATGAAAGATCAATCTTTTTATAACATATGTACTATTATTATTATTTTGATTATACTAGCATCTAGGGGCCCAAGCCAAGATCAGGGCCCCATTGTGCTATAGGGTTGGCACCTCTGAACTACAAAAAAAACAGGACATCTGTGATGCTCCTGAGCGCATAAAACTGGACAGCTGGCAATGTGTACTGAGCTCGCGTGCAGATTTCCCAGGACGGCTGCCTCCAAAAAGGGACAATCCTGGGAAAACATGGACAGATGGCAACCCTACTGTGCTAAGCACTGTGCAAATGCGTAGTGAGAGATGGTCTCTGCCCCCAAAGAGTTTACAGCATAAATAGGCAAGGCAGACACAAGAAGTATTATTATCCTCATTTTACAGATGGAGAATGTGATTTGCCCAAGGTCACACTGGAAGATTTGTAATCATCAGAGGAGTGAGGTTCTGGAACAGCCTCCCGCTACGAGTTGTGGGGGCAAACAACCTAATTCATTTTAGGCTAGAGCTTGATAAATGTCTGAGTGGGATTTTATGTATCAGTGGACATGGCAGCCCTGGGATCCCTTCCAGTTCACGTCTTATGATCCTAAAATCTCATGCTTCAGGTAGACCTGTAAGGTCTAGAAGGGATTTCCTGCCACCCCCAATGTATTATGGTGTGTGGTTGTTCTGGTTTGATTTTTGTCTCCTTCCTCTGAAGCAGCAGAGATGGCCCCAGCTGAAGAAGGGACACAGGACAGTGTGGCCAGTACTCGGAGGTGACACTGAGAATTCTTTCTTGAGCGCTGTCTGGTGTGTCTTACTCACATGCATAGTTTCTAACTGTCACCGGATGTGGGAAGGAATTTTCATCTAGGTCAGATTGGCAGGGATCTTGAGCACTGGCACACCTCTGTCCCTCCTGTTCTCTGCCTATGGCACACCATAATTTAGTGTCCTGAGGGCTGTAATGCTTTGCACTAATTTTGGTGGTTAGCCTTGGCGTATAGGTGGCTGGGGTGGCCTATGCTATACAGAAGGTCAGACTAGATGAGCGGTTTTCAAACTGTGGGTCAGGACCCCAAAGTGGGTCACAACCCCATTTTCATAGATTCATAGATATTTAGGTCAGAAGGGACCATTATGACCATCTTGTCTGACCTCCTGCACAACGCAGGCCACAGAATTTCACCCACCACTCCTGCAAAAAACCTCACATCTATATCTGTGCTATTGAAGTCCTCAAATCATAGTTTAAAGACTTCAAGGAGCAGAGAATCCTCCAGCAAGTGACCCGTGCCCCATGCTACAGAAGAAGGCGATCGAGGTCGCCAGGGCTGGCATTAGACTTGCTGAAGCCCAAGCCCCACTGCCCTGGGTTGAAGCCCAAGCCTGAGCCCCACTGCCTGGGGCTGAAGCCCTTGGGCTTTGGCTCCTTTCCCGGGGTGGGGGGGGTCGGGCTTTGCCCCACCTAGAGCAGCAGGGCTCAGGTGGGCCTAGGCTTTGGTCCCCCCTCCTGGGGTCATGTTGTCAGAAGGGTTCACGATGCAATCATGTTTGAGAACCCCTGGACTAGATGATCTGATGGTCCCTTCTGGCCTTAAACTCTATGTGGCAGAGGCAAGAATTGAACACAGATCTCCCGAATCCCAGTCCAGTCCCTTAACACCAGGCCAATTTTCCTGTACAAATAAGTTCAAAGGTAACATTTTCAAGAAGAACCTAAGTTCCATTTTCAAAGCAACTCAGGAATCTAAATCTCAAGGAAAGTCTTTATGCACCATTCTGAAAGAGAGTTATTAGGCTGCTGGTTCATTTCAATGTATTGTTTGTGTAGGTTACTACTTGCCTTGAGGTACCAGAGTTTGGCTCTTAGGTAGATCAGTTGAGTTACACAGGGTGTGGAGTGCAGGTAGAATTTGGCTCTTGCTCAAACTCCCTGTTTTATGACACTGAAATACATGCCAGAAACCACACCATGCATATTAAAAGTCTGTATTCTCATCTGCAAAATACTCACAGCAGCCATGATTAACACTTGCATCAATATGATACGTACATAGCAAGACAATATCACTTTTTTAAACTCCCATCAAAGCACACCTAACCCTAACCTGGGCCACTTTCCAACCCTGGGTGTTAACTATGGCTCATGGCAAAAGTCCCTACAATTATTTTGGACCTGGCATAGTAACCACTTTGTCTCATCTCAAGCCAGACTGATGCTACACTTGTTTTTTTTTCTTCTCTAACGGTCTTAAAATAAGGTCAGAGTAAATATAACCCACCCCTGTTGGAAGTGGGGAATTTGTGAAGTGATCTGTCCCTTCTATTCTTATTTTTAGTAAGCAGGGCAGTTGTAAGGGCTGCCTGGCTCAGTGGTTTAGTTGGGGAGTTTTTGTTTTTTTTTGGTCAATTTACTGCAAGATTCCAGCTGAGTTAAAGTGAACTTTTTTTCAGTTTCACTTGCTGTCACTACTCAGGACTGCCATCAGAAGGAGATCACAGGCAACGCTTGCACTGCTTTCCATATCACTAACTGGGAGTGAAATAAATAGCGCTCGGCTCATTGTAAGGCTCCTGAAATGAATGTGTGTAGAGACCTAAGCTAGCTCCTTCTCCCCAGTGCAGAAGGAGTGTCAGTCACTGGAGAGCTCTGTCTCTTTCTCCCCTGTTTTCACCATTAGCTCTACTGGGGCCAGGTCAAGTGGAGCTGTCCAAGTTCTTGACAGGTAATTTTGCTTCTTTCTTATCGCGTTACCGAACCTGCATTTGAAATGCATGTGCACAGCTCATGTGTTAGAAATGGAGAGATCACCTAGATCTGGGAAAGCAATGATTATTCATTGCATCTTGGGAACCAGAAAGCTCTGCATAGAAATAGGTCATGGAGCAACATCTGGTCCTAGTCCATCCCTCTGCCAGATCCCTGAGATGTCTTTGCTCACTGGCCATGCAGAGGACCATCTCCTGGGTGTGTGCATGAGGATACCACATAGTAAATGCCAGTTACTGGATTTGGGTGCCCCAGTGACTGCTGAGGGTTGGAGCTTTGCATAGGGGCTGGATGCTATTTGGGATAAGAGAAGCATAGGATTGTTTTAGTTTGTGCTAATAGGTTTCTCTTTATTCTCTTATTTCTCTGCTGGTTCTGGATTATTCCCACTGGGTCTGCTCTGGATTTCCACAGGGAGAGGTGTCTAGACAGGGAAATTAGGACTCAGAGCTGGGGAAGGTGGTTAGTAGGGGAATCTGGGACCTGGGACAAAGACCCTGAAAGGGATCTGCTGATTGGATTAGGGGGGTCTTCAGCCTGGGAGGCGCTTCAGGTGTCTTGGATCCAGACATGGACCTTGGTACTTTTGGTGGGAGGGTGCTGGGGGAGTCTGGGACCTAGGACCATGCCCTCGACCTCAGGACCATCCCTGTATGTGAATCTCCCTGAGCTGGGCTCTGACTCCACTTTCCTCTCTAGCTTGGGGCTGGACGTGGCTCAGACACCCTGTTTAGCTGAGCATTTCAGCAATACCCTCCAGCTCCCAGCAGCCCCAGCCTGTACTCAAGCTGCTGCCATGGCCCCAGGATTTCAGGGGGGGAGTCTAACTCATGACTTTGTGCCAACATATCTCCTGCCAACCTGGCCCCATGGGAGCCACAAGGCTATCTTCACCGCGCAGCAGGGTGTAGCAAGCAATTCCTACATGTGCCCGCAAATCTTGGTGCCTCCCCATCATCTCCTAAGCCAGGGCTTGCCCTTGTGCTCACTAGCACAGCAAGTGCAGTGAGCTATCAGGTATAATCACGGCCCCCTTCTTTAGCTCCTTCACCCTGAGGATCCCAAAGTGCTTTACAAACTGTAGTGAATTAACCCTCCATTTCCCTCACCCCCGGAGGTAGATGACTATTAATATCTGAATTATTACTTATGCCATAATTTTAGACAGGGAAACTGAGGCACAAAGCAGCTACAGAGGCTGTGGGAGAGCCACAGGAATAGATCCTAGATCTCCTGAGTGCCTATCCCCTGTTCTAACCACTGGGCAGAGCTCCCTTGTGTGAGTATTGACATTTGACCTCTGTTCATATCCATCACCCAGCAGTGCTACTCAAGGTTCCTCCATGCTCTGCCTGGTCAGAGTCCTGATTGTGAAGGCTCCAGGACCCTGGTAGATGTTGGGGGAGGGGCTGTTGGAGCCTGCCAGTCACTGTAAGAAACATGGCCATCCACACTACAGGAAATTAATAATTCCATGTGATGGCGCATGCCCTCCTGTGCCAATACTCCTAGGAAGACACCCTGGGGACTCATAGCTGCTAGGGACTAAGGGTTGATGCTCAAAAGGAGTTAGGTGCATAACTTCCATTAACTTCATTAGAAGTTAGGCTCCTAAGTTTTATTTAGGCTTTTAACTATTTTTGAATAGTCAGTCCTAAATACCACCAGTCCTCCTGTGTACGGAATCCTGAGGGCCAGGGACAGCTCCTACTGTAAGACACTGTTAGAGAGGACAGTGCACACCTGGCAGCACGCACTCAGCCCCTGAGAGGGATAGGGGAGAAGACAAAAGCTGAGGCAATGGAAGAATAAAAAGGAAAAAAGTTTGTGCCTCCAATTCCACCTCCCCATGTCAGCTTTCAGATTAATGGCATCTCCCTGCGACACAAAGCTGGGTTGATAGCCAGTGTGACCTGGGATGTTAACCTTCCCCAAAGTACCTTTCCTAGGCAAACTCATCGGAAAAGTAGCAATGACCAGGCTCCAGCAGTCCCATTCCTTTCAGATGAAAGCCTACCACCCGTGACCCATGTGCTTATCTCCACAAGACTGTGCTACTGTAATCCCTGCTGCCTAAGGCAGCCAGCCAAAGCCTGTTAGACTCCAGGCTGTGGCAGCTGTGAGCACATCAGACCGGTTCTGCATGTTTTCCACCAGTTCCCTGATTGCTTCTAAATCATCTAGTTGAAGGACGTAGTCCTAATCTTCCAGGCACCAGATTTTCAAAGGTATTTAGGAGCCTAAACATTCAGAGGGGTGCCTAGTGTGATAGGCACCTTTGGAAAAAAATAAGTCCCATTGATTTCAGTCAGAGTTAGGTGCCTGGGCACTTTTGAAAATCACACTTGGTGCCTATCTTGCTCAAAGTCCTCCATGGTCTTGAATCAGGGTATGTCAGGACCCTCCTCTCCATATATGCTCCACAAAGACAGCGGTGCTCACTGGGGACACAAACTAGAAGGGGCTACAGTGAAACTGGCACAAGCTGGAGTCAAAGCATTTTTAATGCTGGGTCCTTGCCTGTGGAACCTCCTACTGGAAGAGTTCTAGGGTAAATCCTGGCTCTACTGAAGTCAGTGGCAAAACTTCCATTGGCTTTAGTGGAGCCAGGATTTCACACCTAGTCTGTCTGCTTTTAGAGGCAGGGGCAAAACCTGCCCTTTCCTGGGAGAAGGGCAGGGAGAGAGGGAGAATTCCGGACTGTGTGGCTGGACTCTGGGATAGCAAGAGCAGAACCCGCTGGGATGATTTATGTGATTAACTTAAAGAATTTTGCACCTAGACACTACTCTCATTGGCACCCAGGTGGCTGGGCAGACAAATAGATTGACTGGAATGGCACTAAACATGAGTTTTCTGTCTAGAAATCCCTCTTACAACAGGTTGAAACTGGATGATTCAGGAGCTGGGTAATGGGAAATAGAGACATTTATACCTACATCACTGGTTGAAACCCAGCCGAGGTCAGCAGTAAATAGCCCTTTTGTGGAGGTAGCTGTCTGGTGGCCCCTATGTGAAATGAGCTGGTGGCACTAGTCTGTTTCTTAGCAGACAGTCCTTTGATCCTGAAAGCTGCCATCACAACTGGCAGGACTCAGCAGCCTTGCTGGCTATGGAGGGACTGAATGGACAGAGAGTAAACTCTTTCCCCCTGGCTTATCCAGGTACTTACCCCATGCCCATCACCACAGTATCTGAGCACCTAAAGGATTATTCCCATTTTCCGGTTTGAGAAACTGAAGCACAGAGAGAGACTAAGTGACTTCTCCAGGGATGCCCAGGAGAATCTATGGTACTGTCAGGAACAGAACCCTCAGAACCCAAATAGAGCTTCTCCCTCAGCCCCCGAATTGGCCTTCTCAGGACAGGTGTGAAGCAGGGAAGCTTGCACACCTGCTGTCCTTGTACCTTTCGGGACTAAAGAGAAGATTCCAGTTTCCTGGTCTGTGAGTTGGGAACCTTTCACCACCACTATAAAATAGCTGGTCAATGGTTTGCTTTAGAGGCAGCCCACCTCTCTATCTCCTGAAAGCAAAGGGTTCTGTTGCCAGTGATGGGCATAGAAAACGCAGAACTGGTACCCATCTCTGCAGGTTCCTGGGGCGCTGGTTATACACACTTGGAAACTCACCTCGTTAACATTGCGCAAGGGGGGAATTTTTCCAGGTGATTTGGTGCTGCACTGTTTCTGCAAGCGTATTTCTCTGACATGTCAGGGACAGGCTAAGCAGGATGGCTTCATTTCCATACAGGAATCTTCCAGGGAGGGGATGTTTTCCAAATTGTTGCCACTATCCCCTTCTCCTGGAGATAACATTTAACTTCCCAGATAGCGCAGTGCACTGGCTGAAGAGTTCATAGGAAACGACAGTGAGCTCCGATATCTCTTGATCTGCCAGCAGCATCTGTAGAGACATGAGTGTTTGGTTTCTCGGAAGGTGAAAGTAATTTCCCATAAGGTTAAAGCAGATCATTCTTGCTACAGTCATTGAAACGAAAGGTTTCTCTTTGCCTTGCCTTGCCTTCTCAGTCCCTGTGTGTTCAGTATTCTGTCCTCAGTTTGATGCAGGGCTTGGGTCAAATTCTGCTCTCACAGCTACTGGTGTGAATCACGCCTGACCATATTGATGTCAGTGGAGTTACTCTGGACTTACATCATAATAAATGAGAGTGGACTGTGTCTCTTTTTTTTGTGTGAAATGAGAGTTTTGCTCTGTGAATGTTTCCTTTTGAAGAGAAAGCCACAGTTCTATAGTCAAGGCTATAACAAGGGCTCCATTATCTACCTCCTCGATAGTCCTTTAAAAAAGGTTGTGTGCACTCCACATTTTGCAGGTGTGCATGGTGGCTGGAGGATAGGTTTCTGGCAATCATACAAACCATTTCTGAGGGAGGGGTCTTACAGAAAACAAGTGTATTTTTGACATGTATTTCTACAAAACGAAACTGACTTAGCAACTGCAGATTTCCCTAAGGAGATGAAGTGCTCAGGAGTGTTTCTGGAAAGTGGGGTGTTCAGTTTTGGAGATAACAGAAAGGTGTGAATACATTACAGGCCTCCACTGAGGGCATTCTTGTCATTCAGGCCTGGTGCACTTTGCAAAATTCATCACAGGTCCACAAGATCTCTTATGGCAATTATAAATCTCCTGGTGTAATGGCTAGAGTGCTGTCTTGGGACTCAGGACACCTGGGTTCTAGTCCCATGTCTACCAGTGGCCTGCTGGGTAACCTTAAGCAAGTCACTTTGCTTATCAGTACCTCAGTTTCCCCACCAATATAACATGAATGAGGTTACCTCTTTGTAAAGCCCAGAGATCTACCGATGAAAAGTGCTCTGTAAGAACTAGGTACTATGATTGTTACAAGTGCTGTTGTCTTGTACAAGCCTAGCATCGACTCCTGTGGTGTTTAGAAGCCACCCCCACCCCTCCAAGGACTTTTGCTTGCCAGTCTCTTCTAATCCCCATGCCCCAACAAATACACACCTCTGGGGAAAAAATGTATGAACACACTGTCAGCTCCAGGTGACCTTCATACATTTTTCAGCAGGCCTGATAGACTTTATGAAGCTTGCCAGACACTATAAAGTTTGCCATCAGTCTGGTAGGATTTAGAAAGTGGTCCCTGTACGGGGACTAGGCCTCTCTGAGTCTGTACAAAGGAAAACACTTGAGTTCTGCATGCTATGCCTGCTAAGTTTGAACATGTACACCCAACACACAAAGTCTGGGGTTAGTCCGCCCCTAAGCTACTCAGCAGGGGGATAGTTTCCCTGCATGCACACATCCCCTGGGAAGTTTGCTAGAACTCAGAAGGAAAGCTGGAGGGATTTGTAAGTTTCATTGGCAGATCCAGCACAAGACCCAGAGCTCCTGTTCCAGGGGTTTGTCAAGACCTCTGTTAGGCCTGCTAAACCCAGGGTTGTGAGTTCAATCCTTGAGGGGGGCCATTTAGGGATTTGGGGCAAAAATTGGGGATTGGTCCTGCTTTGAGCAGGGGGTTGGACTAGATGACCTCCTGAGGTCCCTTCCAACCCTGATATTCTATGATTCTAAGATCCAGCCCTCATTACAAGCGTCATTAGACTCAAAGTTCTGACTGCAACCCCGAGGTGTATCAGATCAATCCATACAAATAGAGTGGGCTGGGGCAGAGGGGGATGGAAATTCCCCATGCAAAAGATTTGAGCTAGGATTAAGGTTGAAAGATCATATCAACACATAAGGTAAAATCCTATTAGATCATTGTAGTTTTACAATAAACAAATGTTGGAAGATCACAAAGTTCTAAGTTAAGCCTGCACAATATAAAAATAAAACCCAAACAATTAAAAATATGGAAGTGCGGAATTAAGGTACCATAGCAACCTTAATTCTGCCCCCTGTCCCTGCACACTCCCCCTCCAAATACATCCTTTACATTGTATTCCCAGTCTGGCCAGTGGCCTGCTAGGTGACCTTGGGCAAATCATTTCACTGCTCTGGGCCTCAGTTTGCCCAAGTTTTCATTATCTGTGAAATGCAGATAATGACACTGACCTCCTTTGTAAAGCCCTTTGAGAGCTATTGATGAAAAGAGCAATATAAAGGCTAGGTATTATAATTATTTCATTGGCAATGTCAGCCACGCCCCATCAGTAATACTCTCATTCTGCATTAAAGGTTGTCCAAAAATGTCCATTGAAAGTAAATTGTTTTCATTGTCTGAGTGGCATTTCTCCAAATACAGTAGGTACCCACTGTCCACAGGCTACCTGCATGACCACAGTTTCTTCACCACTGCTTTGCTCAGCCAAGCCAGCTTCACTAACATCTTGTCATGCACTTCACATATACACGCTATAGCCATGTCCATTCTACCTGTTTACTCATCTTCTCTTCTACGTACGCCACAAGCAGCCTCCACAACCCACTCTCCACCACTATTCTAGAAGTGTCAAAGCCACAAGAAACTGAGGGAAAAATTAGGCCCGCCGGGACACCTGTGCAACCCAGTTTCCAAAGGTGCAACTGGGTAGAATTTAACAAACACTGCCATTCAGGTGTGAACAGGAACTTCTAGGCATTATTTTAGAACAATACAGAAAATCTTATGCTATTCTATAAATCGACAGTGCACCATCACCTGGGATACTGTGTTCCACTTTAGTCATCTCGGGTAAAATCTTCTACAGTGATTCAAGCACTCGGCAGCCTAAATCTCATTGAAAGCCAGTGGGATGTAGGCTCCTAAGTACCTACATCACTTTTGAAAATGTGATTCACCTAAGTGACTTAGGAGCATTCTTTAAAAAAATGTTACCCCTGGGATGAGGGGAACCCCATCGTGGGCGAGAAAAAGTTAAAGGTCACTTAGGAACATTCACTCCACCTGCGTGGTGGTTAGATAGCTACTTATTAGCCAGAAGAAGCAGGACTTAAAGACAGATCAAGTGCTAGCTGATACCTGGGCCTTATAAGTAAGTTGAGAGTGTTCAGACGCAGGGAGAAGCAGTTGGATGGCTTGCTCCTGTGAAGGGCTGAAGGAAGACTAAGGTGGGGTGGACCAGTGTGGGATACCAGAGCTGGGGAAGGCAGTGGAACCCCAGGCAGGGGTTGAGAACAGAATGGGGTGTTACCTCCCAAGGGGTTTGGACTATTCACTTCTCAGCTGGAGGGCTGAGTGGTGTGCAAAGACAGACAACCTGATGGGCATGCTGGAGATGAAACCCCATGCAACATTACACCCTAACGCAAGGGAGCACGCTGGTGGTGAGCTCTCACCATTCCAACGCCTCATTCAGGAAAGGGAGAAAGAAATTGACCCTGAAAAGGGCAATAACAATGATCCTTGGTTGAGGCGGGGATGGAGCTTCCACAGGAGGAGAGATTAAATGGACCAGGAGTCTTGAGATTGGCAAGAAGAGGAGAAAGAGCTAAGGGCTCTCTGTCGGGGGGAGAGAGACGCATTGTCTTTCCATATTCAATGCTGTGATTCCTGAGCAGAGAATGGTTTTGGTTCCCTGGCCACGCTATTGTTGACTATTTATTTTGTGATCAGAATTCCTGCCCAAAGGGGATTCAGATAAGGCTGCAATCTCCATCTGCTTAGTCACTCCAGCAGGGCTCAGTTCGCTAGGCTTAGCATAGTCTTCTAGATGCTTTCTGTATTCAGTGCAGTAGGAAATAAAGAGCAGAGATCTGGCAGGTCAGATAGCAAGCATAGTAAGCATCCTTCCCAGGCAGAGCAGCAAACTGGAAGCTGTGCTGAGAACCAGGCAGGCACTGGCTGCTCAGCCCTCCACCAGGGATGGTCTGACACATAACCAACACAAGTAACTGCTGGGGGCTCCACCTATCCGCCTCAACTCAAGGCCGGATTTATTCCACTTCCACCACCCTCTTCTGACAACAGAACCCAGGGAGAAGGTCCATTGACCCAATCTCCCATCACCAGCCCTGGGGTCAGAGGGTGAGGAGCGTCACAGTCTGACTTCCTTCTTTCTCTGGCAACAGGACTGGAGGAGAACAAGCATGAACAAGAAAAATGACTAGTCCCCACTGTGCTCTCAACAGCTCATGGCCAGAGTTGCTTCTTGGAACCATACATGCACTAAGACTGGAGCGGATTCCAACCACAGAGAGCTCTCAATGGGACTTGGGGAGAGAAGGGGCAGATGGGAAGGGATGGAGTGGACATTAAACAGTTCTGCTCTTCTGACATCTTTCCCTCAATGTTAGTTTGTCTAAAGCAGTTATACAGGAGCCAAACAAAATAATGTGTCAAAATGAAAACCCACCAGAGAGAGACCTGGCCCTAGGTCGTACATGCTTGGTGTGTCCTTCACAGGATACTCCATCCTACTGGAAACAGTATCACTGATACAGCACCTGTCATCCAAAGGAGCTAAATGTTCTACAATCCCTGGGCTGAATCTACCCCATGCTGTCATTGTCCATCTGGTACCCAGTCCATGAATAATTAGAGAACTTCTACCTTAAGGGCTATCACCAGCACCACATTCACCTCCTAAAAATAAATAGCAGCGCAAGGCTTTCATGTCAGAGGAGCGGGTGGGGAGAAGAAATAATTGCTTACAAAATGGTCTTGTGCTTCTAGAAGGCAGCTGTGTCCTCAGACCCTCCTCATGAGCAGGAATGGTGACATGCTGTTGTGCCTAATTCTATCTTCACCTCAGTTCTTGCAGGTGGAGACGGGGTCTGCTTGCAACAGAAGAGAAAGAGAGCAAGGAGGTGCGATTTTCATTCCCATTGCTTCAGCTGCCCATGGAAAAATAGCCTATTGGGTCATCATCTGGAAGACGTGGCAAGGGGCACCATGAGCAGCAATGAGAAGCAAATGGACCCTGACTCATCCCCTCTGCCTGAGCCACCAAAGAGGAAGAGGGGAAGACCAAAGAAGCAGCCACAGGTGAGTACCCAAGGCCTTAAGAAGACAATGGAGAATGCTGTGTTGTTAGACTGTTAGATTAATAAGTAGCCACTGAGCAGGCAGTGGCTCACTGGCAGCACCAAGAAAAGCTGGCATTAATGAAATTATTAAACTAAATTAAACTATGCTGTGCAGGACAAGGGGTGTGAGGGGTCTGGGAGCAATGCGCTCTGTAGTAAACACTGCTGCTGCTCAAGAAAGGGACAGCATGGTACACTACGTGTTATCTGCCACCAATGGCAAGCACCTAGTTGTCTCAACCAGGTCTCCAAATTGGCAGCCTACGCCCACCTGGGCTATGGAGCCTCATCAGGAGAGTTAACCTGATGAGTGCTGGGGAATAAGGCTGGGTGCAATTTTTTTGGTGAATAGTTTATTTACTGAACAATGCACATTGGGGTTGACTGAAATGATTTGCAAATCAGGTTCAATATGGTGAATCGTTTTGGCCGCAGAAAAAGGGAAGGAACTTCCAGATAAATTGAAACGTTTTGTTTAAAGAGAGTTTAAACAAAATATTTTGACTCTTTGTTTCAAAATTCAGCTATCTTTACTAAAAACACACACAAAAGGGTGAAAAACACTTGAAAATGAAATGACGTGTTTAGTTTCAGATGGAACACAATATTTATTTGACCCAAAACAAATATCAGGGCGGATTTTTTTGGTTCATCCACTGAAATGAAAAATCAGTTATTCCCCAAGCTCTGCTACTGTTTTGCTGCTGTGCACATGACTTGGGGGTGGGGAGAAGAGGATATATGCTCTTTCACTCCTCATTCCATGCATCACAGCTGGAATGAACAAAATTTTGTCCTACATATATACACAATGCACTCAGGTTCATATGCCTACAAAACCAAATACATGCATTTGTGTTTATATATGCACCAATATATAGATAGAGTGCAGCTAAATTAATAAATATATGCATCCGCATATGCACCTTCATGTAATGAAATGTGTGCATAACAACACACAGACATATCCACTGTGACGAAGTGGAGAATTTTCTTAGTGTTTTGCATGAACACTATGTGGGTCTTAGTTTCCCTGTGTGCTGTGTGTTTAACGAGGTGGTGGGAGAGGGAGTTTGTTGTTGCAGAGGACCAGGTGTCACCTCACTTAGCAGCAAGGACCCCGGACAATTGCCTGGATATGGGGGACCCTAGCAACCGGTGACCTGGTGACCAGGAGGCCCACCCCAGCTTGGCAGTCAGCCAGTTCTGGCCAGTGGGAGGACAAAGGGATGAGGAGAGAGGACCCTGGTGACCTGACCAGCCAGGTCCAGCCAGTGGGAACGAAGGATGGAAGAGAGAGGGCCAAGATGACCTGTTTACCTGGGACTGAAGACAAAGGACAGGGGAGGAACTGTTGTGGGAGGTGATATAGGATGATCGGCTGGAAGGAGTGGGCTTCTGGACTGGGGAAAGAGAGTAGCCAGAGCCCACCTGGATACAGGCGAGACCAAGGTGTACTGTGCTGAGGGTTGCTAGGCCCGAGGGCCCAGAAGTTTCCAGTGCTGGGTTCAGATGCTCAATAAACCCTTCTGTTTTATGCTGGCTGAGAGTCACTCCAGTCTAGAGATCAGGGTTGCATCATTCCCTCTGGGAATGGAGGCCCTGCGGGTCCAGAGCGAGTAGCCTCCCTGAGAGGGCCCACGGTGAGAGACAGGTGTGCTGAAGGCTCAGAGAGGTGCGGTTCCAGGAAGCAGAGGAGCCTACAGCTTAACCCCTGAGAGAGTGGACCCCAGAAAAGGGCTGTCACACTGAAGGGGGTTCCTCCCAGGGACTGTATGGAGCCGAGAGACAGCACGAGTCCTGTGAGTCTGTGACACCCACAGATGCTAAGGCATCCTTCTGTCTATGCACACACCTATATGTAGGCTTGGAAGGATTAGATTTCTATAGGTAAATGTCAGTAAATGTCGATTTCACCCTACGCACACAAATCAATGAAAAAATATTTCCATCAATGATCATTGAAATTTACAGATAGGCAAAGTAAGAAAAATGCTGCTTGAGAATTTATTAGTGTTTGACTTAAGGATATTTACTTGGTATAGTTTGCCATGCAATTTGTGTTAGAATAGTTATAAAGCTTTATAACTTTTTGAATCTCAACATTGACAGTCATTAAATAATTATTGTTGGACGCCCCCCCATAATTTCCCACAACTATGAACATTTAAATCCATTAAAAAATTCTTAAAACCCATAATTTTTTGCAACTATGAAAATTTAAAATCTATATAAATAGAAAAAATGCTTAAAATAATCTTTGATATATCCATCAAAATTACACACACAAAAAGAATTCTACCAAGTCTACATATATGCAGCCTGTGCCCCACCTCACCAACTGTATACTCTGTTAAGCTCATAGTGTGCTCTCAGAATAACCCTCATGAAGCAGATACAGAAATATTAATCCATGAAACCCTCCAAAAATGAGAGTGTCTCAGGTATAATGGACAAATGAAAGGTAAAATCTGGTGCAGCACCATTATGAATTTGAAAATCACTTTGAGTGCACAAGTTAAGAATAGGACCCTCAGCATGTTCAGATAGTGAGTGAGGTTCCAGAACATTGACAACTGAGAACGTGGAACTGAACACGTGCCTTCTGATATCATCTTCATTGTCTTTATTTGTGTCACTTTCCTGATAGCTCTTGTATTTATTTTCCTTTTTCCCCTTCCTTCCCCTTTTAAAAGAAAAAGTCCTCATCATGGCCAGACAAACTTATCATCCCCCATCTGCGAGCCCTGTATACAGCCTGATTATTATACTTAGGCGTGAATGAGACACATTTTTTTTTAAGACTAGGAATCCCACAATAGGTCAGAAAGGAAGGCAAACATCTGATATTTTTGTAAGTTTCATAGACAGGGTGAATTCTGGAGAGAGATGTTAGTGAGTCAGGCCACAGGGACAGGACTTTAGTTTCACATACACAAACAATGCACCTGCACATCTACCAATGTGATATATGCCATCATGTACCAGCAATGCCCCCCTGCCATGTACATTGGCCAAACCGGACAGTCTCTATGCAAAAAGAATAAATGGACACAAATCTGACATCAGAAATTGTAACATTCAAAAACCGGTAGGAGAACACTTCAACCTCTCTGGCCACTCAGTAAAAGATTTAAGGGTGGCAATTTTGCAACAGAAAAGCTTCAAAAACAGACTTCAACGAGAAACTGCTGAGCTTGAATTAATATGCAAACTAGCTACCATTAACTTGGGTTTGAATAGAGACTGGGAGTGGCTGGGTCATTACACATATTGAATCTATCTCCCTAAGTTAAGTATCCTCACACCTTCTTGTTAACTGTCTACATGGGCCATCTTGATTATCACTACAAAAGTTTTTTTCTCCTGCTGATAATAGTTCATCTTAACTAATTAGCCTCTTACAGTTTGTATGGCAACTTCCACCTTCTCTGTGTGTGTATATATATATATCTTCTTACTATATGTTCCATTCAATGCATCCAATGAAGTGGGTTGTAGCCCACGAAAGCTTATGCTCTAATAAATCTTCTAGTCTCTAAGGTGCCACAAGTCCTCCTGTTCTTTTTGCGGACACAGACTAACACAGCTGCTACTCTGAAAAAAATGCAATTATTGAAAAGGATTGTTTTAAGTTGATGACTGAGCTGACACGTTGTGAATTCCTTATAGCTATCTCTGTAGGCGGGTGGCTCCTAGAAGGCTCAGAATGGGATTTGTATAGATCCTTTCATTTCTTGGTCATGGTGGTTCCAACTGAGATCAGGTCACGAGTAATGGAAAGCCAGTAGCACCTGGTGGCTATTTGGTAGCTTGTGTGAAATGAGTCTGAGGCTTAAATCCACTTCTTAGTGGACCATAACATTGTTATGCATCACATAGCTGAATTGCTTTCTCTCCATAGAGGTCGGCCTTTCAGGGCAGGATCAAGGCATATTAGGGAGGGGAAGAGAGAGCTTGTACAGCTTCTGTCCTATGGATAAACAGAGGACTTCTGCCTCCAGGGCTTTCAACATAATACATCTCACACTCTCCTCATTTACAAACTTAAAACAAAGAACCCTGCTTGTTTTTACTTTTTTCCATCAGAGTTTAAATAAGGAACCCACAGAATGTGAGCCAATTCCTGTGCATGTGCCAATTCATATAGGTTTGCTTTATGCCACCAAATACTTTTTCTCTCTTCTTCCCTTTCTATGCTTCTATAAAGCTTTATTCTCCTGTGGGTTCTGATCCAGTGAAAGCAAGATGCCTTCTGAGTCAGTACTGAATAGGTGGCACTGTGCTGCTTAGATGCACTGTCTTTCAGAGGTGACATAAAATCACGGGCTTCCTAACTGCTTGTGGTCCTTTGGTACTTTCAGCGAGAGTTGAGAAGTTAACCCTGGTGTATTGGCAAAATTCCAATTCAGGTAACTACTTCCTGAACTCCCTTGGCAGTTTAAATTGGAGCAGGTGTTCTTTGCTCGCTGTCCTGCACTGTTCTGTAGTGCTGCTGTGTTCCATACCCAGCAGTGGCTGCATTTTAGCTCTAGAACGTGTGATCCCCTGCAGCCGGTATAAGGTGTATACTTTCCTGGGAACCTTTAGGGGTTACATCAGGAGTTCTATCATGCTTTCACCGGGGGTGGGGCCACAAGGGACACCTCCTATTCCCAGCTGCATAACATTCTTTTAGCAATTATTAGCACAGGAAAGTATGTATCTATCTTGAGAATGTCTCTGACTCCCATTGCTGTAGTATTAGAGCACCTCACAACCACCATGTGAGGTAGGATGGGGAACTGGGGCACAGAGAGATTGTGTCTTGCCCAAGGTCACATAGGACGCCTGTGGTAGAGAGTGGGGAATTGAACCACTGTGGTCAAGTCCCAGGCTAGCACCCTCACCACTGGGCCCTCCTTCTTCCCTGGATACTGTATGTTCTGCAAATGTACTTTAGCTGTCTTCTAATGCAGTTTAGCCACCGGAAACAAGGAGCAGAGCCAGCACCAGCAAGTGTGTTGGGTGCCGCTCTTGGTCCACGGGCCACAGCAGGAAATACACTGGGCTACATACTTGAAGTTATCGTTTGACTGCTTGGTGTTCAGAGTGTCAGAGTAACAGTTACCCTCTTTTTGTCCAAGCAGGAGCTTCTGGGACCTTTGCCCCTAAAGAAACCACGAGGAAGGCCAAAAGGAAGCAAAAAACGGAATGCCAGCGATGGGCAGACGGTAAGAGACCATGGCACGTGCTCAGCTTATGGGAGGATGCAGAGCTCACCGGAAAGCAAACCCTTCTCTCCTCCAGGCTTTTGCTGGGGGAGCACGAGAGAGGCGCTCTCTCATTTAAAGGCAGGCAGTTTGTGTCATCTCCTTTTTCAGTTTTGTTTAAGTCTTTAAGCTCTGACAAACTTTACACTCCTCTCCCACTGTTACCATTACATCATCACCCTCTGCACTCTGTCTGCCACCACTGATTGTCCTCTATCATCTGCTGCCGCCTAGTCGTCTTCATCCTTCTCCCTCTTTGTCAGCCCTGCCTAGTCCTCTTTGTAGTCATCCTAAGCCTTTTCACACTAAGCCTCTGGCACCCAAAGGACTGCCTCCTTCTTTTCTTCGTCCTAGTCGTTGTCAGCCTCAGCATCATGTTCCTCCTCATCCTAATTGTCCTCCTAGTCATAGTTATCCTCCTCCTCACCCTACTCCTCCTAGTGGTGGTCCTCCTCCTCATCCTTCTCCTCTTCCACTGTGTCTTTCCTCCTCCTTGTGCTTCTCCTACACCATAGTCCCCATCAGGCACTCTGTGCCTCCTAATCATGTTCCTCCTTCCCTCAGTCCACTGCCTCTGCTTCCACTGCCCAGTCCTTCTCCTAAATCTCCACCTCCTGATTCCGCCGCCTCCTACTTGTTTTTGTTTTCATCCTAATTTGCCTACTCCTCCTCTGACGTCCTCCAATTCTGCCTGGTTGATATCCTCCTCTAGGCTGCCTCCGTCTTCTGCTTCATCTGTTTAGTCATCTCCCAAGTCCTCCTTCCCATAGAGCTCCTCCTTCTAGGTGTCCTAGTCTTAATCCTAATTTGCCTGCTCCTAATCCACGTCTGCCTGTCCTCCTCCTCTCTGATGCCTGGCCAGCAACCTCCTCTGCTTCCTCTGTCTCTACCAGGTCATCACCACTATTTGCCTTCTCCTCTTCCTCCTAAGACCCTGCCACCTCCTCCTAGTTAGTATACTCCTAATCATAATCCGCAGTCACACAGGAAGACTTTAAAATGAAGCCACCCAGACCAAGTTTAGGCCTGGCCTACACTTAAAAGTTAGGGCAACATAGCTACAGTGTTATGGGGTGTAAAAAAATTCACATCTCTGAGCACTGTCACTATGAAAAATTCACACACACACCCGAGTGCTGTACCCATGCTGATCCAATGCATGGCGTAGATGCAGCTAGATCAATTGAAGAATGCTTCTGTCGACCCAACTACCATCACTTGTGGTGATGGAAAAACAGTGATGGAAAAAACCCTTTTCATTGCTGTAGGAAGCATCTACAGCATGGCACTACAATGTTATAGCTGTGCCACTGTAATGCAGACATGGCCTTAATGTGTTGATCACAAGTGCATTAAGTTATGAAAGAGGACTAGATCATGTCTTTTGTTATAACTAAAGGTAGAATCTTCAGCTGAGAAAAGACCAAGAGGGAGACCCCGAAAGTGGGTAAGTACAATGACATCAAAATGCTCTTTTGTTCCCTCTCCTTGAGTTCCTTCTCTCAAAGCCCAGAGGATCCCCCATCTTTCTGGTCTGCTCCTCTTCTCAAGCTTCTTAGCTGTGCTGATGCTCTTTCAGCCTAGGAAGCCCTGATGCAACCTTCTTTGGATCTTGAGCACTGATCTGGCCAGATAGGAGAGCAAGATTCTTCCTCCTTCCTCCCCCCTTCCACCCCCAGGGGCTGAACATGCTGCAAAAACATTCTTATCCAAGAACCTCTGGCAATATGTTACACTTAATTCAGGAAGCAACTCTCTTCCACTCCCTATTCCCGACACTTCAAAAGCAAAGATTCCTGAGTTTCTCAGCAAGAACTGTGCTTTCCTTGGGAATTCTGATGGAGTAAGAGGGATTCCTAGATTTCAGGTTCATTTCAAAAGGGGAGTTTTAGAATTCAAGGGAAAGAGAAGGTCACTGGAGTGAGAAACCTAGAACTCTGGCAGCAGAGGTCTCATTAATCTAGCAGACAAAGACATAAAGAGACCCAAGGTCTGGAAGATGAAGCTAGATGCCTTATTTCTAGCCTGAAGGTGTGCATTTGTAACAAAGAGGGTAATTAGCTGTTAGAGCAATTTACCACGGAATATGGTGGATTCTCTTCACTTTACGTCTTTAGGTAAAAATTAGGTGTCTTTCTAAACAGAATGATCTAGCTCAACCACAAGATATGGGCTAGTTGCAGGAATCTGTGAGTGAAATTCTGTGACCTGTTATGCAGGAGGTCAGACTAGATCAGTGGTCAATAACCAGTTTATCGCGATCGACTGGTCAATCCTAGAGGACCTCCCAGTCGATTGCGATCTCTGGAGGCGCAGTGTGGCTGCTGCTAAGACAGGCTCCCTGCCTACCCTGATCCCATTCTGCTCCCAGAAGCAGCCAGCACGCCCCATGGCCCGGGGCTGGGGGGTGTGTGGGCAGGGGTCTCCCTCCGCACGCTTCTCCTGCCTGCAAGCACCATGCCCGCAGCTCCCATTGGCCGGGAACAGGGAGCTGTGGCCAATGGGAGCTGTGAGGGTGGTGCTTGCGGAGAGGGGCAGCACGAGGAGACATATGCCCCCATCCCAGGCCACAGGGGTGCGTTGGCCCCTTCTGGGAGAGGCGTGGGGCCGGGGTAGGCAGGGAGCCTGCCTTAGCCTTGCTGCACCTGCCACCGACCAGGAGCCACCAGAGGTAAGTGCTGCCCGGCAGGAGGCCGCACCCAACCCCCATCCCTGAGCCCCCTCTCAGAGCCAGCAGCCCATACAGTCTACCAGAGCCCCCTCCTGCACCCAAATTCCCTCCTAGAGCTTGCACTTCTCACCCCCTCCTGCACCCAAATCCCCTGTTCCAGGCTCAGCCCAGAGCTCCCTCCCACACTGCAAACCCCTCTGCCCCATCCCAGAGCCTGCACCCCCTCCCAAACCCCAAACCCCTACCCCAGCTCGGTGAAAGTGAGTGAGTGTGGGGGAGAGTGAGTGATGATGTGGGGGGGGTGGCGTGAGTGGGGCGGGGCTTTGGGGAAGGGGCGGGGTAGATCCTGGGTTGCCCTTAAATTCAAAAAGTGATCTTGGGCGTAAAAAGTTTGGAGACCACTGTACTAGATGATCACAGTGCATCCTTCCGGCCCTAAAATCTATGAATTCAGAAGATGATGCCCATGGAATTCCGCCCTAAGAATGTAATAAGAAGGCTGTGGGAGATGGGAGTTGGAGCTCAGGGAAACCACAGGCATGAGGGGAAACTTGTGTCAGAAACTAATGCTGCGTTAAATCAGTTCTGCAAGCTTCCTACTCCCAAGCCTTCTGATGGCTTTGACCAGACTGGTCCAAGTTGAGACCCTTCCTGTGACAGATGATCTGATTCATCAACAATATATATTTATAACCAAGGAAGATAAGTAGGGGGGGGAGGATAGGATTAAAAAACTCCACCGAAGCCAGACTGAAGTCATGCTCTGATACCTATCCCCAGAACAATGGATAGACCCATGATAAACATATAAGCCAGATAGGTTCATTGGCTTCTCTCAGAGCAACCAGTGAAGGGCTGCACTTGAGGCGTGGAGGGAGGGAATTCCCATGGGGGAAGTGCCACAACTTGGAGGGATTGCAAGGTGAGCTCCCCTAATACAGTACTCCTAGGAGGAAGCACTTGACAAACAGTTCGTGAGGGAGGAATATCCTCTGGACATAGCTCAGGGCTGAATCTCCCACAGGGAAGGCCAGAGAAGAGAAATGCTATTTACATATCAAATGGCCTTTTCTTCTCTGGCATCCAGCTGAGAAAAGGCCACATCTAGTTCAGCTTGTGAGAAGTGTAAATCCAGAGACAATACTCTAAACACTTCTTCTGTTTTAATTTCATCTTCTCTCTTTTTACTTTCAATGCCTCTAATTCTAAGGAAATCCACTGTTGTGTGGGGCTTTTAAGCAGTCCGGCCCTGAAGGGAGCAACCTCTAAGGAGAGTACAGAAGGCAAAAGGAGTTCTGGAACTTACGCTCTCCTCCCAGTCTTGGTCAAGGGCCATAGACAAAGGTGTCCTATCCCATTGAGTTGTGTGGCCTTCAGGCTATGGCAGTCAAACACAAGGGGTGAGGCTGAAGGACCTAGGTGATGGGAGTTGGAGGTAGTGTTTGGTTTGCAGTGATAGCAGCATTTTGGGTCTGGCTGTGGTGAAAACTCATAAGAAGCAACAGGTGAAAAAACAAGAATTATAGAGGGGGGAAAGAAAATCTGTTCTATACTTATTTTCTTTTTGGGTTAAGATTAGGAAAAGGCAGAAGGAGGAGGTGAGCTACGAGATGTTAAAGGAGGAGTAGCAATAGAGCTGTGTGGAGAAAGAAAACTACTTTAGCAACTTCAGCAACCAACAAAAACAAGTGTTATATCCATGGCCACATGCAGCCAAATGGGGGCTCAGGAACTGCAGAGAATGGAGAAACCTCGCAAGGGAGGAACCAGGCACAGCCAGTGCCAGGAGCCAGGTCGGGGCCTGAGGAAGTTGAGGGAGACCAGGGCCACAGCAGGCCAGGAGAAGCTGGAGAATCCAAGGTGGAGGATGAGACCTCAGCGGGGAGCTTGGAGGATGAATGGAATGTCTGCAGTGACAGGAAGAACCGCAGAGCATCACCTGGGCAGAGTGCCCAGGGCAAATGGGTCTGGGAGTGGAAGAAAGACCAGCTGGAGACAAAGCGACTACAGCTGCAGGAAAGATAATGTGTGGAGTAGGAATTAAAATGCCAACATAAGAAGGGAGAACATGACAGACAGCATTATCATGAAGTGGTGACTGAGTGGTTGCACAGCCAGAGGCTAAGCTATTGGGTAAATGGAGATAGAAATCACACATCTAATTCCACAAGCAATGTAGCTCTTGAGCTGTTTCCTAAACATAAAGAAGGTGGTACCATCTATGTTTTCTAAAGGCTTTGAATGAAGGTGCACACTGAACTGGGTAGCTGCTGTGGATAAGATGCAGTTTCTAGCTCCCTTACCGAATGGTTAATATTAACAGCATGATCTCAATGGCCAGTGAAGACTGTTTGAATGACAAGTTTAAAACCACTTTGCTGCAGAAATTTGAAGAGAGCTGTGACTCATACAGAAAGAAATTTCAGGGAGCTTGGAAGTAGGGTATTGAGGGTTATTCTGAAGTTGCTGCTCAGTTTGGAGGAGATGGGTATATGGGAGAGGAGTCTTCACAACAGAAGAGGCCTTTGGGCTGATTGAAATGGAACAGTTTTATATGCTGTTTTTTAAAGTGTGACTCATGGATCGGAAACTCAAAACTCTGTACACAGCAAGCAGATTAGCTGAGGAGTACATTGATAGTCCTTCTGGGACAGATGAAAGGTCGGGGGTGGGGGAGGTGATCACTGTAGTGCTTAGGAGTCCTAGTCATGGACCTTGTTCCCCTTGTGCTAGGTGCTGTACAAACACAGGTAGGAACTTCAGAATGATTTGTAAGCTGCTGAACTTGAAGCTTGGGAAGAGAGAGATTCCCCTGGGGGTTAACCTGGCTGGGGAGGTTGGCAGAAAAAAACGTTTGGGGGGGGATAGAAGATGACCTCAGGATACTTGATAAACAGGGTGGTGGAAACTCTCTTTCTGGGTCCAGCATGACAGGGGAGGCCAGAGAAGGTAATTGCTCTTTAAATACACAGGGGTGCCTTTTCTTCTCTGTAACTGAGCTGAGAAGGCAGCAGCTAGTTCAGCTTCTGAGAAGTGTAAATTGAGGGTTGTTAAGCAAAACACTTCTTTTGCTTAAATTCCATTTTCTCTGTTCTTATTCTCACCACTTGTAGTTTTAAGGAGATCTGCTGTCATATGGGTGTTCCAAACAGTCTGGCCTTGAAGGCAGCAAACTTGAACTTCTAAGAAGAGGTATAGGAGGCAAAAGGGGTCTCAGTCAAGGGCGATAGACAAAGGTGTCCTATGCCCGTGAATTGTGTTACCATCAAGCTACAGTGGGTGTATGCAAAGGGAGAAGCTGCCAATCCTTGATGAGAGTTGGCAGTGGTGGTTGGTTTATACTCCTGATAAATTTACCCATTGGTCTGTAATAATCTGAGTTGGTTCATCTCTAGTTATTGCCGCAAGACGCATCTTTTCTCCCAGGTCAGTAAGAAGATGGGTGAGGCTGGATATTTGTGTGAGCGGAGCTCTGGTGGGGTCTCTGTTGGGATGAGTGCATGAAACATTGTCATCATGGTAGTGATGCCTCTGTTTATCTGAGCAATGAGTTTAGCAGCAATTGGAAAGCACTATTATTATAGAGCTGCAGAAATCTAAGCAAGTAAATACACAGAAAGCTGAGGCTCCCTAAAGAGCATGACTTGGGCGGGGGATAAGCACTAACCAGCTGTCAAACACCTGCTGGCACAGTCTGCCCTGTGGTTAAACTGACACTAACATGCAGGAAGGAGACTGGCTTAGCCATGATTCTCAGCCCACTTCGCAACTGTTCAGTGTGCCTGACATGGGTAGAGACCAGGATCACCCCAAGTGGCATTTGAAGTGCAATGGGTGGAGGGGAGGGCAGCCAGGCATGAGTTTAAAGGCATACGGATATCTCCCTGGGGCTCTAAAGAGAAAGTGAGGTGAGGAGGAGTAGGAAGAACTGAGAGAGAAGGACTAAGACATTCTTCCAACATGAAATAATTGAGCTAGGCAGAAAAGGTTGTTCCAGCAGAGGAAGTATTGTCCAACAGTTAGGGCACTAGTTTGGGGCCTGATTTCTCTGCTCTGCCATAAACTTCCTGTGTGACTTTGGGTAAGTCAGTCTGTCTCTCTGTGCCTCAGTTTCCCTATCTGTACATGGGGATAACAGCCCTGCCCTGCCTCCCAGGGGTGTTATGAGGATAAACATATTAAAGCTTGTGAGACACTAAGATACCATGTTAATGAGGACCATATAACTAACTACCTCAGACAGACAGAAAAGGCAGCGAGTATCCAAATACAATTACCGAGGGTTCTTGAACACAAAACCAAGTAAAATAAAGAATTGTCCCTATGTGGCATAGCCTTGCACTGTCCTTTGACAGCTAAAACATCCGTTCACATTTTTATGTATTACATCACAAAAAAAACAACATTAAAAAGTAGAGCTGGTTGGGAATTTTCCACCAATGTTTCATTGGAAATTGCAGTTTTCACAAAATTGAAAATTTCCCCGCAGGGAATTTTTTTTATTTCCCATCAGAAAAATCTAAACAAAATAGATCCTTTTGGGTTGGGTTGACCCAAATCAGAACATTTTCAGCTCAAATTGAATCAAAAAGTTTTGTGTCAGGGCAGTTCGGTGTTAGTCTGTGTCCGCTGATGCAGTGTCTCATGGGAGACGGTAGTTCAGGTGCTTCCTGCCCGTGTTCTTCTCTATGGGCCAGACTCCCTGACGAGACTGCATCTCCCATTATGCACCACAGTCTTCTCTCTGGCTGAAATGATGTAATGCATCATGGGAGTTAACATAACCATGCATTTCCATCATGAAGATGTGGTCCCAGCCAGGGAGCGCCAGCCCACAGAGGAGAATAGGGGGACCTTGAATTGAAACGTCTATGAGACACCATAGCAGCTGATGCAGGCACAGATTAATGCTGAACCAACCTCAAACAAAACATTTCAACAGGCTCAACAAACCAAAATGAAAGAGTTTGATTCAGCAATGTTGAAATGAAAGGTTTTGAATCAAACTTTTTTTTGCACTTACTGTTCTGTGATATTTCACTTTTCCGTCCCAATTCTAGCTGAAACCAAATTTCACAATATCGCCATTTCCACAGGACAGAAATTCTGATTTGAACCAGCTCTAGTTAAAAGGACATTACTGCTGCAAAGTCAAACACCCCAAAATTAGGAATGCCAGCATTAAGGATGCCTGTGCAACTCGAATTTCGTTCCTTTGTGCCGATGCATTATGATACAGTCTTTAATTATCTGATCCCATACTATTTTTTTCGACAGGACCCCTGCCTCTTTCAGTGCCGAGGATGAGGTTGGGTGGAATAGAGCAGGCATTTAACAGAACACAGCAACATTACACAAGAGTTTTAGGAGAGGAGAAAATGAAAGAGACTTTATGCATATAAAACTATAAGGGCGATCCAGGGAGGTAAAATATAGTTTCCCCAAGATGGAATTTGTGGTTTACACCGCTGCTCTTGAAAAAAGTGCCATGGGATGTTTAATGACCACAATTGGCCAGGACCTCAATTTTACATCTTATCCTGCAGCGCAGCTCTCCCTGGTGCCATACAGGGCCACTGGCTTAGTATTGACAGAAATCCTTACTAAGCCACCACTACTACTTCCTGCATCTCCTGTTTCTTCCTTGGAGGTCACCTTTCCACCTACTGACCTGGCCCAACTCTTCCTTAGCTTATGAAAATGGATTAAATTACAGCCCAGGTGGGTAAAGCACAATGCCTTTTAGTGTTTAATGAACACCTGTAAAATGCTAATAGGACTCCAGGAGCTGGGGTCAGCCTGATGTTTGGACCTAAGCCCCTGACACAGTGGTATCTAGGAGCCCTCTTTCCATGAAGCATCCTTAGTAGTTAGAGTACCATGGTGCACAGAAGAACCAGCAAGGGAGGAAACTAGAGCACAGGTGCAAGTCAACCAATTCATAAGAGAATGTTACGGGGTGACTTGATCACTCTATAAGTACCTACATGGGGAACAAATATTTGATAATGGGCTCTATAATCTAGCAGGCAAAGGTATAACATAATCCAATGGTGGAAATTGAAGCTAGAAATAAGGTGTAAATTTTTAAGTGAGGGTAATTGGAACAATGTGCCAAATGTCATGGTGAATTCTCCATCACTGGCAATTTTTAAATCAAGATTGGATGCCTTTAAAAAAAAAAAAAAAAAGGATATGTTCTAGTTCAAAAGGGATTATTTTGGGGAAGCTCTGTGGCCTGTGTTGTTCAGAAGGTCAAAGTAGATTGGGATGGGCAAACTACGGGCTGCATCCAACCTGTCAGACCTTTTAATGCAGCTTTCGAGCTCCTGCCAGGGAGCCTGGTCAGGGGCTTGCCCTGCTCTGCATGTGCCGTGGCTCCATGCGGCTCCCGGAAGCAGCGGCATGCCCCCACTCTGGCTCCTATGCGTACAGGCAGCCATGGGGCTCCGCACACTGCCCCCACCACAAGCACAGGCTCTGCTGCTCCCATTGGCCGGGAACCATGGCAATGGGAGCTGCGGGGGCAGTGCCCACAGACCGGGCAGTGTGCAGAGCTGCCTAGCTGCGCCTCCACATAGGAGCCAGAGGGGGGACATACCGCTGCTTCCAGTAAGCTCTGCCCGGAGCCTGCACCTCTGACCCCCTCCCGTGCCCCAACCCCCTGCCCCAGCCCTGATCCCCCTCTCACCCTCCAAACCCCTCAATCCCAGCCTGGAGCCCCCTCCTGCACCCCAAACCCCTCATCCCCAGCCCCACCCCAGAGTCCGCACCCCCAGCCAGAGCCCTCACCCCCCGCCCCAGACCCCAACCCCCTTCCCCCATCCTGGAGCCCCCTCCTGCACTCCAAACCCCTCAGCCCCAGCCCAGAGCCCCCTGGCCCCACCCTGGAACCCACACCCCCATCCCAGAGCCCATACCCCCTCCCACACCCCAACCCCCTGCCTCATCCTGGAGCCCCCTCCATTATTCTGAGCCCCTCTGCTCCATCCCCAGCCCCCTCCTGGACCCCAAAGCCTTCATCCCTGGCCCTATCCCAGAGCCTGCACCTCCAGATGGAGCCCTCACCCCCTCCCGCATCCCAACCCAGAGCCGCCTCCCGCACCCCGAACTCCTCATTTCTGACCCCACCCCATAGCCTGCACCCCCAGCCAGAGCCCTCACCCCCTCCTGCATCCCAACCCCTAATTTCATGAGCATTCATGGCTCACCATACAATGTCCATACCCAGATGTGGCCCTCAGGCCAAAAAGTTTCCCCACCCCTGGGCAATGGTCCCTTCTGGTCTTGGAATCTATGCATACCGATGGTGAAATCTAACCAGTGGCTTGTGTCCTATTGTGATGCCATCCTTTACTATCCTCAGTGTGATGTAAAAGCATCAAGGAGGAATAGACCAATGGGTTTATCTTGATAGTTTCAGGATCTATGGTAAATTGATATGAGTATCAAACTTTCTGTAAATCCAGCACACTTGTGCACATACGGTCCTCTTTATTTTCCATCTGCAAATGGGTTAAATAGGCTAGAAATGAGACGAGAGCAGAGCTGAATGGCTACCCTCTAGTTTCATAGACTGCAATCGATTTCTATTTCTGATATTCCACAGGCAGGCTGTGGGATTTCCTGGTTCGCTGTCTTGTGCACCTGCAACATAGGTGAGAGTGTTCCCCACTAAACCGACATTGCACAGGCTGCGGGGCTGCCTCCCTCACAAATAGCATAATAACTGAATGCCTTCAACAACCATTTCCACACTCTCAGACATCACATACGCATATACCACAGGAACACATCCTGACACCACACACAATACACATTGAGTGCATGCGCACATACAGCCAGCATGGGCACAGGCTGAGAAGATGGGCCTGTCCTCACTCCTGCACAGCTAGTTGTTTAAAAGGCACTAATTAAAGATTTTTTTGTTCGGATCTAATTCGTTTGGTTGTATTTTATCTTCTCTGACATGATTTCTGTGTTGTTTGTTGGTGGTTTGTTTGTTTTTTCTTTACAGCCTCAGCTACTGATCCAGGAGAAAGAAACTCAGGAAGGATATTCCCAAGAGAGCAGTGACCTGAATTCTAATTCACCGCCTGCCACAGGAGGTTTGGGATTAGATAAACAGAATTACACACGGTTAAAATATACAGCCATCCTTGCAGTAAACCATGTATATATCCCAGCATCTATAACACCATATGCTAGGACTCTGCTGGATCTTAGAAACTAAGCAGTGTTGTGTGTGTCAGTACTTGAATGCAAGACCTCCAAGGAACACTGCATCAGTATGCAAAGCCAATATGTGACACTTCCCTCTGTATCAATACTGAATAGTCCAGCATGCTGTTACAGGCAGAGAGAGGAAGCACTGTACTTCTGGTTTTCCAAGAAGTTATGAGACTGAGGTTCTGGCCACTTTGGATGTATTTAAGATCAACCAGAAATTATGGGCTTGATGCATGAATCACTGGATGAAATTCTCTGGGCTGTGTTATGCAAGAAGTCAGACTAGATGAGGTCCCTTCTGGCCTTAAAAATAGGAGTGAAGGCTCTTCTGCTCTTTTCAGGAGAGAGTGGAAGTTGTTATTGTCATGGATAAACTCCATTCTGGATAACTTCATGCTGCCTCCAATATGCTGTTCCTCTCCCCTTCCAGTCGTAAACTCTCGGTTAGTATTGTGTGCTGTTAAACGGTGGCTGGGATTTCACCAGAGATGCTAACATTTCAGTGGTGGATGAAATGACAGCAGCATTTAGTGTCAGGTTTCAGAGTAGCAGCCATCTTAGTCGATATCCGCAAAAAGAAAAGGAGGACTTGTGGCATCTTAGAGACTAACAAATTGATTTGAGCATTAGCTTCATATTTTCTGTGTATGTAAAATCTCCCCACTGTATTTTCCACTGCATGCATCCGATGAAGTGAGCTGTAGCTCACAAAAGCTTATGCTCTGATCAATATGTTAGTCTCTAAGGTGCCAAAAGTACTCCTTTTCTTTTAGCATATAGTGTGTATATCCGATTGTAAAGTGCTTTGAGATTCTCCAGGATGAATGGTGCTAGGTAAAAGTAATACCATTGTTATAAAAAATTAGAGATGGGCCACAGCTAAAACCTTGGTTCTGAATACACCAGACCCTTGGAAAAGTTTGAATCCAGATTTGACCTTTGCAGCTTGAGCCCATTTCTCTCACAAAGACTTGTGCAGAATGAAGTTTTACCATCAGTGAATTTTGCAGGAAACTGGTCCTTTAATGCTTTCCCTTGAGTGGGTAGGGAAAGGGAACCAGCAAGAGGTAGAAGTTGTCATTAACACTGACATGCGGTCAGCACAGCTGCACCCTCATCCCTTTACCGTTGGTGGCGTTTAACCTGGCGTGCAAAGCAAGCTAACTGACGTCGGGGAGCCAAACCCAATCTTGGTTTCTTAGAAAGTCCCTGGAGATGCCACATGATGAATGCCAAGTTTGTTAACCTCAGTTGTTTGATTCGGTTTCCTCTTTGACTCCTGCTCCCATATCACTTCCTGCCACTGAGTTGCATGATGACATCAGCACAGTCCCAGGCTTATAAGTGATGACCTCACTTCCTGCCCAATTCTCTGTCTTATTTCTGCTTTTCATAGAGCTCTTAGCATCACCCAAAACCGCACCCTTTCAGTTTGAGCAGGACTGAGGGCACTGGCATGTGGAATACATTTCCCTCCTGTTACACTGACAGGCAGGCACAGATGTGTTAGGATAAGCAGATGCTGCAGTGAGTGTGAGATGGCAGTGTAGCATGTGGTACTGTAACACAGCCAGCTAGTTACTTCGGTACTTTCTGCTACACAGATGGGGATACTTTCTTCTAGTGTGTGTGGTTCACTTCCTGGAGGTGCAGAGATTTGTGGCACTGGAGACAGGAAAGCTGCTGTGTCCTGGAGTGAAGTGTGGAAGGTAATACAAAAGCATGGATAGTATGAAATCTAATTCTCCTCCTCTCTAGAGTCATTCATAGCAATTTTAATTCAAACAATAGCCTGAAAATGAATCTGGGATGCAGTCTTGTATGTGGAGCCTTTAAGCTGCCTTGCTGGAGACTTTCTAGATTTCAGATTCATTCAGGAGTGTGATGCAGCTGTAGCTGCTTCCAAACCACTAGTTTCTGAATGTGAGCCAGTTCCATGCACCTGCAACTAACTTAAAAACTGGGTGCTATGCTGCAGACAGGATTTGCACTCTCCACACAGAGCGTGACATCTCTAGGGCAGCTAATCACTGAGATGTCTATTGTCTTTATTGAGCTTTTGCAGGACAGGACTTAGATGCTGTGATAGGAACAAGGAGTCCTTGTGGCACCTTAGAGACTAACAAATTTATTTGGGCATAAGCTTTCATGGGCTAAAACCCACTTCATCAGATGCATGGAGTGGAAAATACAGGAGCAGGTATAAATACATGAAAAGATGTGAGTTGCCTTACCAAGTGTGAGGTCAGTCTAACAAGACAATTCAATTGACGGCAGGATACCAAAGGAGGAAAAAAAAACTTTTGAAGTGTTGATGAGAGTGGCCCATTTCAAACAGTTGACAAGAAGGTGTGAGTAACAGTAGGGGAAAATTAGTATTGGGGAAATTAGGTTTAGGTTTTGTAGTGACCCAACCACTCCCAGTCTTTATTCAGGCCTAATCTGATGGTGTCCAGTTTGCCAATTAATTCCAGTTCTGCAGTTTCACGTTGGAGTCTGTTTTTGAAGTTTTTTTGTTGAAGAATTGCCACTTTTAGGTCTGTTATTGAGTGACCAGGGAGGTTGAAGTGTTCTCCTACTGGTTTTTGAATGTTATGATTCCTGATGTCTGATTTGTGTCCATTTATTCTTTTGCGAAGAGACTGTCTGGTTTGGCCAATGTACATGGCAGAGGGGCATTGCTGGCACATGATGGCATATATCACATTGGTAGATGTGCAGGTGAACGAGCCCCTGATGGCATGGCTAACGTGATTAGGTCCTATGAAGGTGTCACTTGAATAGATATGTGGACAGAATTGGCACCGGGGTTTGTTGCAGGATTTGGTTCCTGGGTTGGTGTTTTTGTTGTGTGGTGTGTCGTTGCTGGTGAGTATTTGCTTCAGGTTGGGGGGCTATCTGTAATTGAGGACTGGCCTGTCTCCCAAGGTCTGTGAGAGTGAGGGATCGTCCTTCAGGATAGGTTGTAGATCCTTGATGATGTGCTGGAGGGGTTTTAGTTGGGGGCTGAAGGTGACAGCTAGTGGCGTTCTGTTACTTTCTTTGTTGGGCCTGTCCTGTAGTAGGTGACTTCTGGGTACTCTTCTGGCTCTGTCAATCTGTTTCTTCACTTCAGCAGGTGGGTATTGTAGTTTTAAGAATGCTTGATAGAGATCCTGTAGGTGTTTGTCTCTGTCTGAGGGATTGGAGCAAATGCAGTGGTGTCTTTAGAGCTTAGCTGTAGCCAGTGGATCGTGTGATGTGGTTTGGATGAAAGCTGGAGGCATGTAGGTAAGTATAGCGGTCAGTAGGTTTCCGGTAAAGGGTGGTGTTTGTGTGACCATCGCTGATTTGCACTGTAGTGTCCAGGAAGTGGATCTCTTGTGTGGACTGGGAGTGGATGGATTATTACATAATTTTTAGTTTATTTCCCCGTACTAATTTTTCCCCCTACTGTTACTCACGCCTTCTTGTCAGCTGTTTGAAATGGGCCATCCTGATTACCACTATAAAAGTGATTTTTCCTCCTGCTGATCATAGCCCACTGTAATTGATTTGTCTCTATAGAGTTGGTAAGGCAACCCCCATCTTTTCATGTTCTCTGTATATATATCTTCCTACTGTATTTTTCACTCCATGCATCTGATGAAGTGGGTTTTAGCCAACGAAAGCTTATGCCCAAATAAATTTGTTAATCTCTAAGGTGCCACAAGTACTCCTCGTTCTTTTTGCTGATACAGACTAACGTGGCTACCACTCTGAAACCTGTGATAGGAACGTGTCAGGAAGCTTGCACCTTCTAGGAACTGCCCTATGCACAGCTCTACTGGGGCTGATGGTCCCTTGTGTCGTGATCACTATATTAATACACAAATAAAAAAAACAAACCTGGAAATATCCAACTGGACATGGTCTGGCCTGACTCCTTGCTGGTCTCTCCTTAATGAGAGCTTGGAGGAGGAAGAGGGAAGTGGAGGGGAAGAATCAGAGAGGAGGGGCTCCTGCGAAAGTGCTGTGGGTGAGGCAATGACAAAGAGTTGAGAGAACTGTTCCAGAAAGAGTGATTTGTTTCCTGGGCCCTGTGCAGCCTGAACCCCTTCTTTCTGTGATATTCCCAGGGTGCTGATTCTGGGGTTTCCTAACAGCTCAGAGATTTTGCTTTGCGTAGATTTCATTACTTTTCAGTTGCCTATTTCCTGTGATGACACCATTGAAGTTTCTCTAGTTGCCCAGGCTGGGTGTTCCTGCACCCCTCATGACAGAGTGCTGCATGATTAATGAGCCTGACATCACCTACTTCCCCAAAACCACAGAGGAAGCCTTGACTTGTTTTGTTTTATTATTTCAAAAGTAAATCATCCTTTCTAGTGAAACATAGGGGAGCAAGAGAAGCCCCCAACTCTGCAATCAGTGCGGCCAGGACCCAGCCAGAAGCAGGAGGGAAATTTGTATTTTGTTTCCTCCCTGCCCTTCTCCCACCGTTCGCCTCCTCCCTTCAGTCGGGTTGGTGGTGTGAGAGTTCAGCCCACTGGCAAACCGCTGAGCCACTCCTTTCCCGGGACCAAGTCTAACAGCCATCCCAGCTTTCCCTGAAGCAGAGAGCCAGGTACAGGTCGGGGGAGCTCCCTGATCATCTACTCTGACCTCCTGCATAACGCCAGCCAGAAAACTTCACCCAGGGACTCCTGAATCCAGCCCATAGCCTCTGACCTTTCTGAGCACACACTCATGTAACCACTGCAAGGTTCAGATATTTATGTGGACTCTGGGCCTGATTAGCTACCCACTGCAGTCACTGAATGTGTTGCCATTGACGTCACTGAGTCAGGGATCGAGCCCTTTATGAGTTCCCTTCAACCCACCTCCTCGCAATCGTCCATTTACTTTCTGACTCCCCCTTTCCTTCCTCCCCTCCTCCTCAGCAACCTCAAACAGCTGTGCGACTCCCACTCCATACTCTCCCTACACCCTCCCCGTCCTTCCAATTTCTCCTGCTGTCCCTCCAGTGAAAGTCTGGCACAGGCCACTGAAACCACCCCTGAGCATTGCTGCCCAGGTGCACCTAACTACTGTAGTTCAGGTCTTTGTACCTTGGGGATTTGGAAGGAGCCCCTCAAGGCTGCATGATGCTCAGGGACCACCCCTATTGCACATGGTGCTGGGAATTCTTTAACCCAATGCTGTCACTGTAACAGGGAGGTGTGTGGGGCTCCAGAGCTCTAACCCCATCTTTCTCATGCTATCTCCCTTTAGGCACTCCTGGAAAAGATTCTCATAGGACGGGCAGGACTACAGGCCTCAGGAGATCTCTGAGCACCGCCCCTGCTGCACCACAGTAGCACCCTGCCTGCTGATGTTGTACTGAAGCCACAAGGATTAGGAAAACCAACCAACCTTAATTTCACGCTTAAAATACCCTCCACCCCATAACTTTGGCAAAGCCAGAGCCCCTGCTGCCCTCCTGCTCACCCAGACAGCAATCTCAGGCATGACAGCCAGAAAGCTGTATTGAAAAAACAGCAGCCTCCTTGTGAAGGGGATTCCCTCACCTGGTTTGTATTAGACCTTTGCAAGGAATTAGGGTTACATTAATCTCTTAAAAAGCCTTTACAACTTGTAACTTGTGCTGTCAGGAATAGCCACAGTCCCACAGGGAAGGGAAGCTGACTTAATATATGCAGACACAGTGAAGGTGACCTAGTCACTCTGCCACTGTTTGAGCTCACCTAGTAACACCATCAGGGGGAATGGGGCATAAGCTTCTATTTTCAGGAGAGCATTGAGAAAGCCTTTGGGGACCAGCTCCTGGATTGGTTGCTGCTCATTTCCTCGGGCAGTGAAGAATCCTTTCTCCCACTCTCCCCAAATAGAAAAAACAATGGGAATTGCCAAATTGCCATGGGCCAGTGCCTCATCTAGTCAGTTACCCTTGCTTCAGTCTAGAGACCTTGGAGGAAAACCTAAGACTTGAAAAAGCTGGACTGCTGGGCGGGGGAGGGGAAGGTCTTCCTCCCCTGTTGATAATCTTGCTCCCTGAAACATTTGGGTTGATGAACCTTATTTTTTATCCTAGCTAGTGTCAGTCCAGGGGTTATTTGGGGGGCCATATCCCCACAACCAGTCCACACCCAGGAACAACTCTCAGTGAAGTCAATGAGAATATTTCATGAGTAAGCACTAGATAAACACAGAGTAAAGACCCCTGGATTCTTAACAGGCCTGTCTGCAAAAAAAGGGTTTCTTCTTTACTGAGCCTCATGACTGGTGTTACCAACTCCAAAACCACCTTGGAAATTCAGTCACCCCTTGGTGTGTCTGCACGTTTAGAAACTAAACATATGGCATCCTCTGGTGTTGCAATAGTGCATATGAAAATATCTTTATACACTCCAATTTCAGGAGTGCCTTGGGATATAGCGATAGCCAATCAGGTTTGGGTTATTGCAAGTGGCTATTGGCCTCATGCTTCTGTGCCAGATTTGATCTATCCAAGTCTTGGGGTCCAGGGTGTTTTTAATATCCAGTCCCACCCAGTGGAAATCCACTGGTATTTTCTATCCATTGGAATGAATTCCTGCCTCATAAAATAGGCGGAGTAGATATTTCAATTATATGGGACAAGATATAAAAGTGGACAGCTTTTAGACTTGTTAAAATATTTAATAGGACATAATTGGCTATATATGTAGGGAAGCAACAGCAGAAACCTGTAAAATGGCTGGATTTATTGAGCTCAAACGTTAATCTTTTACCAAAGATCTGTTCCTTTAGCAGGTAATTATTTCACATAGAAAAATCCCTGTAGCTTTTTAGGAGGAATGGTTAACTCTGGAGATGGGTAATAGAATGTGGGGCCTTTCACCTCTAGGCTCTGAGATCAAATCCAATCCAACATAATAGTAACAAAGGGTTTTAGACCCCTAACTTCCATTTATTTTAATGGAAGTTTGGCATCTAAATCCCTTTGGAACTGGGCCTAAGACCCTGATCCTGTAGTTGACTCCACGCAGGGGGACTTCTTGCTCTAATAGTTGTTTCTGTCTAATGGCTGCTTTATGGTAGTCTACTTGAAATGAGTTAGAATGACTCAGCTGAGTTCCTAGTGGAACACCACATCACAATAACCATTTCCACTCTTCTGACAGTCTTATCAGAGCAGGCAAGGCTGAAGTGGTGCAGATACTGACTGACTTTATCAATGCGGTGGTCACCCCCAAGTCAAGAATGAGGCAGGTGGGTGAGGGTTGGGAAAGACTGCACTGCTACTTATGCTATCCCTGTTCTATAGATAAGTAGAGGAATTTAGGTCCAAGGGCTGACAATGCGATGGCTTTCCTAAGTAATAAATCTGCTCCCAGATATACAGAGAGAAAATTTTAGCCTTGCAAAATTTCCATGAAAATTTATCAGCACAGGCACAAAAACTGCCCTGGACTATGCTGCTGATGCAAACTGATGAGGAAGAAAGGAATAATATTTCACTCACCTAGAGTTTTCTTGTAAGTATTCTTGTTGAAATAGTCCATCTTCCCCAGATGGACAAAATATTATTTGTGGTTTCCACCATCCCTCTCCATGAGTGCAATGATGGTGCTTTGGAAGGGGAAAGGTGAGCATGTTTCCTGCTGCATTTTCCTTAATTTTTTTTAGATACCTCCACTGCTTACCACTTTTAACTATTCCCAAAACTGGCTGCAGCGGCATAATGGGTGAGATTCATATTTTTTGGTACATTCCATTAGAGGATCCATTTTATGCTCTTCTGAGTTCAGATACTGGAGCTGGGCTTCGTATCAGGTGGATACAATCATCCAGTTGTGGCTCATCTCACAACTCAAAGGCTGTGCTGGATGGACACAGAAATCCATTTCAAGTTCTTGACTCCAGGTGAATTAACAGACTGTAGGAGTTCTCTGTCTGCCAGACTCTAAATGCTGATTTAGCTAATATTTTTCATCTGTGAGTGTGACAGGCAAAAATGCCAGACTGGGATTTTCTCTTCACCTGAAATGGATTTGGAGTAAGCACTTGTACAATATGCGGTCTGGTTAATTACTGTATCATGATTGACAATCAGGCATTTCTCAGTATATTATCTAGATCTTTCTCAGTTGGTGTGCATGCACAACGACAGGGAAAGGAGACTGGCTTTTGTTTTAACACAAATGACTGAGAAATCTGGTTAGTTTCAGGTAGGGAGGGCAGTTCCCCTTTGGCCACATCAGTGTCCTCTGTCTTGTAAAACGGGTCAGTCTTTGCTACCTCTTGCTGTCTCACTCAGCAACCACAACAGAAAAAGTCGCCATAAAAGCATGGCTATATTGGGAACAACAAGCAGAATTCTATATTTTTGGGAGATAATCTGTGTCTGCTCCTTTTAAGAGTCTGGTGCTGTGAAAAACCTACCTGTACTTTTTGTTTCAATCTTCCTGTAGAGACTGGGGGTGAAAACCTGGCCCAGCTGAAGTTAATGGCAAAATTGCTGTTGCCTTTAATGGGGCCAGGATTTCACCCTATAGCTTTATTAGTTCTTAGGAAAAAAAAATAGAACGCTTTTTATTCCCCATGTTTGACTTTTCAGTCTGTGCAAAACAATGGGCTAGAACCAAAACCCTGCATCTAAACAAATGAATTTGTAACCTTTGCAATGCAATCAGATCAAATATATCAAGTCCTGCAATCAAATCAAAATAACTACAAGACAGACAGATTCAAAATCTCAGTAGCCAGATTCTGATTTTGCAGAATAAAAATTGCGGAGGTTTGGATCCACATCCCATTTTATATGTGCTCTAAAGTTTGGTAGGATCAGCTAAATGGTTCTGGTTTTGGCCCATGGATAAAGATAATGTTAATTTGGGATTAGCTTTTACTTTTGTTAATAAAGATGTAAGTCAGACAGCATCTCTGGGTTCAATTTTCTTGTTCTTTGTGCTTTCTCTTTGAGTGAAACCCAGTGAGAGTGCATGGCATTTGCGAACCACAGGACGTCTGAGCTTTTCTTCCTTCACCTTAAACAAAGATTATAAAATAATAATTGGTCTGTATGACACTAACCCTTGGGTCTACACAAAAATGATAGATAATGAACTCCAGGGAATGCAGCAGAAGAACGAACAGGCAAGTCACATAAGCCAAATTTTCAAACTTGGGTGCCTAAAGTTAGATACCTAAATCCTTATTTACCAGCATCTTCTGATAAAAAGACAGTAAATTTAAAAGTGCATAAACTGGAATTGGTTTAATCAGAGTAACAATTAATTCTGCTTCCCCCTGAACAAACGCACACTTCCCACAATTTATTCCATAATGCACACATCCCACAATAAAATTAATTCTGTAGCTCTTTGTACAACTAATTCTGCTCTCACACACACACAGGCTCACCAGTTAATTCCACAGCCTGCTGATCAGTCCTTCACCCCCACACAACTCCCCAGCACAGCATGTGTCCTCAGTCAGTCCTACCTCTCCATCAATTCTGACCCCATATGCTATCCCTCATCCTAATCAATCCTGTTCCCAAACACACCTCTTTACAGGATCTGTGGTTGAGGGAGTGGCAGCAGCCCTGGAGGGCTTTTCACCGTACTCCTGGAAAGAGGTGGTTTTGTGGGGCTGCAACTGAAGCCCTGGGAGAAGAGGGCTACTTCTTCCCCCTCTGCCAGGACAGGCTGTTTGTTCTCAAGGCTGGATCATTCCAGGAAAGCTCCAGCCCTGTGTTGGCAAGAGCAATGCCTGTTTCTCATGCTAATGGACAAGCTGGTCCCTAAGCATGTGCAGCAGCTCTGATCGGCTGTCATTCCCCAGAAGGCAGGGAAATAGGGCAGAGAGCCAACTGTATGGGGATTTCCCCCTTAGATTCAGAGTTTTCCCTGTACACCCTGAAGCCCCACTTGGTTTTATGCCTACTATGAACATCTTCCCTCCCTGCATAGGGCTGCCCTACATTTCTGCACAGGTCAGGGGGACCTCAAGCTGGAGTGGGAGGTAGAGCAGAAAGGGAACCAGTAACTCTGCAGCATGCTCCCCCCAAGCCCTGATTCAAGCCCTGATTCACAGAGGGGGCTACACCTCTGCAGTGTTTGGGCTGCCTGGGTCAGGAAGGGCTGCAAATATGGTGGAAGGACGAGGGGAGCCACTGCAAAATGCAGCCTTCACAGACTCCAAAGTCAGAAGGGACCACTGTGATCATCTAGTCCAAGGGTGGGCAAACTTTTTGGCCCGAGGGCCACATCGGGGACTAGAAATTGTATGGTGGGCCATGAATGCTCACAAAATTGGGGTTGGGGTGCAGGAGGGGGTGTAGGCTCTGGGGTGGGCCTGGGGATGAGGAGTTTGGGGTGTAGGAGGGTGCTCTGGGCTGGGACCAAGGGGTTTGGAGGGCAAGAGGGGGATCAGGGCTGGGGCAGGGGTGCAGGTTCTGGCTGGGGGTGCAGGATCTGGGGTGGGGCTGGGGATGAGAGGTTTGGGGTGCAGGAGAGTGCTCCGGGCTGGGATTGAGGGGTTTGGAGAGCGGGAGGGGGATCGGGGCTGGGTTGGGGCATGGGGAGAGGTTCAGGGGATGCAGGCTCCAAGCAGCACTTACCTCAAGCGGCTCCCGGAAGCAGTGGCATATTCCTTCTCCGGCTCCTACGCAGAGGCGCGGCCAGGCAGTTCTCCACGCTGCCCCATCCACAGTCACCGCCCCTGCAGCTCCCATTGGAGTGCATAGGAGCCAGATCAGGGCCATGCCGCAGCTTCTGGGAGCTGTGTGGTGTGGCCCCAACCCTGCACCCTGGCCAGAGCAGAGTCAAGCCACTGGTCCAGCCCCCGACACTGCACCCCTGCCGGGGCGGGGTCAAGCTGCATGGTCCAGCCCCTGACCCAGCACCCCAGCGGGAGCAGGGCCAAGCCACATGGTCTGACCCCCAACCCAGCCGGGGCAGGGCCGAGCCACGGGGTGCGGCTCGCAGGCTGGCTTAAAAATGGCCCGTGGGTCATAGTTTGCCCACCCCGATCTAGTCTGACCTGCTGTATAACACAGACTGGAGAATTTATCCAAAATAATCCCTAGAGCAGAGCTCTTAGAAAAACAGCCAGTCTTGATTTTAAAATTGCCAGTGATGGCGAATCCACATCAACCCTTGGCAAATTGCTCCAAAGGTTAATTACTCTCAATGTTAAAAAGAAAAGGAGGACTTCTGGCACCTTAGAGACTAACAAATTGATTTGAGCATAAGCTTTCGTGAGCTACAGCTCACTTCATCGAATGCATGCTCAAATCAATTTGTTGGTCTCTAAGGTGCCACAAGTCCTCCTTTTCTTTTTGCAGATACAGACTAACACAGCTGCTACTCTGAAACCTGTCATCGGTCAACGTTCAGTCATTGAATCATGTATGCCTTTCTCTGCTAGACTGACGAGCCCATTATCAAGTAATTGTTCCCCATGTAGGTAACTAAATTGAGTTCCTTGAGTCTATCACTATAAAACATATTTTCTAATCCTTTAACAGAGATGCCAAGGGTTGGCTGTCCTTAAGAGTGAGATTTACAGCCCCAAAGAGTGTGATTCAATGACAAAAAGCGAGACTTTCCAGATGGCGTGTTAGGTCCTTGCTCAGGAGCGGTGCTAGGAGAGGCTTGTGGGGGGCTATAGCCACCCTAAAATTTGCCTTATCCCCCCTGTAGCAGCTGCCACTCTCCAGCCACCCAGCTCTGAAGGCAGAGTGTAGAGAGTGGTGGCTCTTGGCTGGGCGCCTAGCTCCAGCAGCAACACAGAAGTAAGCCTGGGCAGAGGGCTGGGGGGCCCAAGAGCAGCCCCATCCCATGTTCCCACCCACTGGAGCATGCTGCTCAGGCCAGGTGGAGGGTCCGGGATTCCCAACAGCAGCCTGTACTGACCCACTTCAGCCCAGGCTCCTGGGCCTCACCCTCCATGGTTGCTGCTCCCTGAGGCCTCTGTCAGCCCTGGAGCTGGGTCCCTGCCTAGGCAGCTCTTACCAGCTATGACCAGCCAGTGCCCCGCACTGTCCAGCTCAGCTCTGGCTTCCAGCCCCTGGCCTGGCCAGGGCCACAGATGAGGACAGTGCCAATGGAGGGATGGGGCCTCATGCCGAGGGAAGGTGCAGCCCTCCCAGTTTTCTGTCTGGCCACCTCAGCCAGTTAATAACCCCTAGTTTAGGCACACAGTCAGTGGACAAAACAAGAGAAATATTCAAAAATAAACTGTTTTTATATAAACTTAATAAAAAAGAAAAAACTGCTTTATCAATACAACAATATGTTTATTTTGCATATCACTTTGTCCTAGTAATCATCCATTTGAAAAACACTTTATAAGTACAAATACTATTTGGTTTGGGTAATATTGCTCATGTTACATTTACAACAAACTAAAATGATCAGATTCCAAAATAAATAAATGCAAAATAAATTCATTAAAATTAAATAATTAAAATAAACCACACACAAACAATACATTGCATAAATATAAAAATACATAAAATAATCAAATTAAATTTAATTAATTTTAAGTTAACAAACCGTAGATAAAGGATTCAGATTCCACATTTCTTTTAATATTTAATTTGGTTTCACGTTTTATTTGTGTGCTTTGTTATATTGCCATGAGACCCCCTTTGCTGTTTTTATAACTTCTTTTGGTGGCTTAAACTTGTACCATGGCTGAGGATTTGCCAGCTTCGCTTGGATAATAGAGACCAGTGGCCCTTCTAGTCCAAGGTTTGGTTTGAATGGTGTCTTATTCTTTCGAACAAGACTGAACGCTCTCCCTTCTCCTGCATTTGAGTGGGATAAAACTAAGACAAGCCTGGCACCTGTGAACAGTAATGGGAACTTGAGAAGACCTAATTTAAAAAAAGAAGTCTTACCTGCTACTGGGACAATGAAGGGCCATGGATTTGTCCAGTATGGTTTAAATTTTGAACTGGATTTTGCAGAACCTGCAATCTTTCAATCAAGTCCTACTCATTTTTTGGGCGAACTCATTTTTTTGAGCATCAGGTATTCACACACACAACCATACCTCACCTCCGGATAGCCTCCTCTCTTGGGCCTATAGTCTCCATGGTTACCACAGTACACAAGCTTTGAAAGTGGTTGCCAAGCTCCAAGCCCTATGCCTGAGGCCCCAGGTATATTGTTGTCTCTTTCAGCCCTTGAGTAAAAGTATTTTAAATCTTTGTATATTTACTCAAAATGAGTGAGATAAGTTTAGGAATATGTGTGAGAGTGAGATAGCATGCTAACAAGTGAGTCTCACATCCAGTGAGTGAGACTTGTCATGTCTGCCTTTAATCATTCTTCTGGCTCTTCTCTGAACCCTCTCCAAGTTACCAACATCCTTCTTGAATTGTGGGCACCAGAACTGGACACAGTATTCCAGCAGCGGTCGCACCAGTATCAAATCACCTCTCTACTCCTACTTGAGATTCACCTTGTAAAAGGGTTGAATTAGGCCAGGGGGTCCAATCAACCAATTAAGTAGCAAGCAGGGAAGAGATTTAGGCTAGGAGGAGCCACTAATTGGGAGCAGGCTCAGCTGGACAGGAATAGGAGGGGCCTGTATAAAGCCCAGGAGCTGCGGGCTGCTGGGAAGTAGGCTGCATTCACTCTTTAGAAGGAGTGTTTAGGTTTGTAGAGGGTAGATCATGGCCACTTCCTGTAGAGGTGTGTTGGGAGGCTTGTGAACCCAGAGCAGGAGAAGCGGCTCAGGGGAAAAGTAGCAAAGAATAGGAGTGTAGATCTTGGCTGCTGATTAAAGGGCCCCTGAGCTGGAATCTAGAGAAAAGAGTGGGCATGGGTTCTCCTACCAGCCACTGGGAATGTGGCACCGACCAGGCAGAGAACAGTGAACTACCTGGATATGACATTCTATACCTTGGGGGAGCATGTTATAACCCCCATATTCCTCATTTTCATATAATTGTGATCTTATGTAAAAAGTATGCCTTGTAAGGTATCATGGGGAAAGGTTATGATCTGCTGAAAGTCATTTCTCTATCCATATATGTAGTTATGAGAATTGTGTAGTATGGTTGTCACTAAAACGTGCTGTAAGTTGGGGGAATCAGCCAGATATTAGCTACCCAGAGGCAACAGCAAGGAAAGTAACCAACACCTGGGTGGGATGTCAAACAACCCATCAACAGCCATTGTCCAGCCTGGGAACTACAATGCAATGACTCACCTGCATGAGGCCACACCAGGGAAATTGTTCAACCTTGCTTGACTTGGGGGGTGGGAAAAGCCAAGAAGGAAGAAAGGACATGGTAAAAGGGGAGACATTTGCCCTGTGCGCGTGCGCTCTCTCTCACCGACATCTACAGACACCACACCAAGCGACTGAAGCACTGATCAAAGGGGAGAGCCTGGCTGAAGAGCAACCAGCCAGCCTGTGGTGAGAAGCATCTAAGTTTGTATGGGAACTGAAAGTGTTAAGATCTTAGAATGTGTTTTGCTTTTATTTCATTTAACCAAATCTGACTTGTTATGCTTTGACTTATCACTTAAAATCTATCATTATAGTTAATAAATTTGTTTGTTTACTCTACCTGAAGCAGTGCGTTTGGTTTGAAGTGTGTCAGAGGCTCCCCTTGGGATAACAAGCCTGATATATATCAATTTCTTTGTTAAATTGACGAACTTATATAAGCTTGCAGCGCCCAGCGGGCATATCTGGACACTGCAAGAGGGAGGTTCCTAGGGTTGCGTCTGGGACCGGAGATATTGGCTAGTGTCATTCACTTGCAAGTAGCTGGGGCAGCTTACATGTCAGAGGCTGTGCGTGAAAAACCCAGGAGTGGGGTTCTCACAGTGGAGCAGGGTAAGGCTGGCTCCCAGAGTCAAGGATTGGAGTGGCCTAGCAGATCACTGGTCTGGATAACACCAGAGGGGAATGACACACTGGAACAACTTGTTCTGGAAAGACTTTGTCGTCTCCCCTCCCTCTTCCCCCCCCCAGCCCCCCTGCAAGGAGAAACACGTGGTGACCTGGCCACAGGGCCAAGTCATGAAGAGGGAGCCCCCTGAGGGGCAGATGGCGAGAGAACAGCGGGAGAGACACCATGGGAGAAGGGCACAATACCTGGCCAGAGCTAATCCCCAGGATGGCCAGGAGGAGGTGCCACCAGCAGTGAGTGGACCCTGTGACACACCTGTTTATGCATCCAAGGATTGCATTAGTCCTTTTAGTCACAGCATTGCACTGGGAGTCCATGTTTAGCTGGTTCTCCACCACAACCCCCAAATTTTTTTGAGTCACTGCATGCTGGGATAGAGTCCACCATCCTGTAAGTATGGCCATTTATTGTACCTAGATCAGGGGTTCTCAAACTGCATTGCACTGTGACCCCCTTCTGACAACAAAAATTACTACTCATCCCCAGGAGTGGAGGCTGAAGACTGAGCCTGCCCAAGCCCTGCTGCCCTGGGTGTGGGGGACAAAATAAAGTCTGAGCCCTGCTGCCCCAGGCAGGGAGGCTAAGGCCAAAGTCAAAGCCCAAGGGCTTCAGCCCCAGGCAGAGGGCCTGTAACTTGACCTTAGGCTTAGGCCCTGGGCAGTGGGGCTCAGGCTTCAGCCCCGGCAAGTCTAATGCTAGCCCTTGTGAGCCCATTAAAACAAGGTCCCGACCCACAGTTTGAGAACCACTGTCCTAGATGTATACATTTATATTCAGCCATATTAAACCACATATTTGCTTGCGGTATGCTTACCAAGAGATTCAGCTGGCTCTGTATCAGTGACCTGTCCTCTTCATTATTTAATCACTCCCCCCAGCTTTTGTGTTTCTGCAAACATTATCAGTTAATTTATATTTTCTTCCAGGTCATAATGTGTTAAGTAAAAATGTTAAATAGCGTAGTGCCAAGAACCAATCCCTGCAGGACCCTATTTGAAACACACCCACTCAATGATAATTCCAATTTACATTTTGAGACCTCTCAGTTAACCAGCTTTTAATCTATTTAATGTGTACCATTATATTTTATATCATTTTCATTTTATCGAAACGTCATGCTGTACCAAGCCAAATGGCTTACAGAAGTCTATTACATCAATGCTATTACCTTTATCAACCAAACTTGTAATCTTGTAAAAAATAAAAGTTTTAAACAGGGTCTACTTTCCGTAAACCCATGTTTATTGGCATTAATTATATTTCCTTCCTTTATTTCTTAGTTAATTGAGTCCTCTAGCAGCCACTCCATTATCTTGCCTGAGATTGATAGGTCTATAATTATCCAGGTCACCCTGTTTACCCTTTTTAAATATTAGCAAAACATTTGCTTTCTTCCAGTCTTCTGGAACTTCCCCAGTGTTTGAAGTCTAATTGAAAATCAACATTAGCAGTCCAACAAGCTCCTCAGTGTTCTTTAAAACTCTTGAATGAAAGTTAGCTGGACTTGCTGATTTCAAAAATATTTAACTTTAGTAACTGCTGTTTAATATCCCCATGAGATAGAATGGAAAGAATGTCATCATCAGATGACATGACAATCTGTTTTTTCCCCAAATACAGAACAGAAATATTTATTAAACACTTCTGCCTTGTCTATGTTGTTGATAATTCTATCATTTCCATCTAGTAATAGACCAATATATTAAGAAACCTCCTTGTTGTCCTTAACTCTGCTGGCTGTAGAGTTTGCCTTGTGTCCTTTTGCTTCCCTTATCAATTTTCTACAATTCCTACTGTCTCTGCAATCCTGGTAGATAGTCTAGTGTATATCAGCAAGGGACTCTCAGGGCTTCTTCAAGCAGTATTCATCCACACTTTTTTTGCAGTCTCAGAAGGATTATTATTGGTATGAGTGGGGATGTCCATGAGAATGTGGCTTGTCCAGAAGCTGGGTTGCCAGAGCACAAGTTCCAACCACAGAAGCCCTGGCTTCTATACTCCTTGATCATGCATCCTTGTGATCTGCAATGTGGGTTGTCTCACCCCAGTTTGCTCTCCCCCAGAGAGAATCGTTCATCAGAAACTTTGCAAGCCCGATTTTGTCGATCTCAACCTGTTGATATTTTTTCTCATGGAGAGGGAGTGTTTCTGCTCAAGTATTCAGTGTCTAGTACTGTGCTTGGAACATGCTGATTCAGCATGCATTGGGTATATGTGCTCAGCCATTTTTCCTGAAAAATGAAAAGAAAAAGACTAAAAATCATGCCAGATTTCATGTAAATACTTTAATTACATTTGAATACTTAAAACTTGAGTTAAATTACACCTTAACACATCTACTAAATTATATGTATATGTCCAGTATCCTGTAAGGAGGTGCTATTACACTAAAAGAATGCTAAAGCCCAGCCAATAGTGGAAATATTCTTTTAGTCTTGTTATCTGTATTACATTGATTCAACGGCCCCCAGCACAGGACAGAGCCCCCTTATATAAGAGAACTGTTTGAATCTGAGTGGAATTCTCTCCATTTATTATATAATATAGGTCTTACCCCAATACATGACAAGGTATGGGTTTCGTTCCGGATACACAGCAAGTGCATCACTCAGCAACTGCCTGAGAAATGCAAGGAAGGGGTTCACAGCGCTTTGCAAAGCATATTTTTGCTTTTAGGAAATACTTCCTGTTACCGTTTTGTGTATTGAATCAAAGAATTAAAAAAATTCACGTCAGTGATAAGGAGTCTTGAAAAATGTTCCCCTAAAAAGAAAAAAGCCAATGTTGTTTAGTTTTCAAATAGTTCAGAAGCCCTAAGGCCTGCCAAGCCCCAGTGGGCCTTACAGCAACAGCTGAAATCTACAAGGGAGAAATCTGACAACTCAGTTGCTGGCAGCCATTTCTGAGCTAATAGAAATAGATGCTGGTTCTCCCAAAGCAGAGTAAAGTGTGTGATGTATTTGGTTCAGATTCTCATCTGGGGTAAAATTAGTGTAGCTGCATTGAAGCCTCCAGGGCTCAGAACCTCAAAGGTATTAGCACCTAACTCCCATTAAATTAGGCATCTAAATACGTTTATGGATCTGGGCCATTGACAATGTCCACCAAACCCAGCGGAGATAGGCTGTATTACACCAGCTGAGGATCAAGCTTATTTCCATACACCTCACCCTGTTGTAAGCAATCCTTTTGGAGTGGGAACACTAATGGCAGCCTGTAGCTGAGGTGCTGGGATGCCTTTTCGTAGATTCCAGTTTTCTTCTGGCTACGTGCTAAGGGCCATTTTCCCAAGGGCAGCTACAGACTCCAGGATCAAACAGGTTCCAAGAATCCTCAAGCTTTTAACAGGGAGGGGAAGTTTAAAAAAAATAAACCCCCCAAAAGGCTCAGTCCTGCAAAGTCTTATGCAGGTGAGTAGTCAGTGAATACTCTGCTGGGTAAGGACAAGTTGCATGAGAAGGGGTTGCAGGATCGGGCCCATAAGCAGGAAAGGTATGTGCACATATGAAAGGGGGAAATTTGTCAGAAAATGATTTGAGGGAGGGTACACTGACCAGCAAGTCCTGACTTGTGCAGTTCTACGAATACCCAAACTGCTGGACACTCTGACAGCCAGTCACCTGCCTCTTTGCATAATGCCCACTTTCTAAATATAGGTATGCATTCAGATTTTGGCTGCCAATTTAAAGAGAGCTCTTTACTTTGAGAGTCATGTAGTTGGCTCTCTCTGCACTGGAGCTCCTGGGCAGAAGGCAGTTCTGTCTGACAAATGCATGTGCTGAAGGAAAACCAATAGATAATCAGTGCATCAACTGTGATGGACACATGCATGTGCTGCATACATCAGGTCTCAAACTTATTGGTGGGACAGCTGGATCTCTTGACTATATCTATATAGATCCATAGGTACAGACCCATCACCTGGTATTACAATTGTCTTATGATCTGGCTGTGCTGGGGGACATGGGTGAAGGGAAACTTACAGACAGCCTGTTTTTACACTTTCCTACTATCATTGTTTAGGTCCTGCTACACGCTTTTGATGTTCTCCCTGCAGTGCCTGGCCATATTGCACTTCCTCTTGGTGACTGCCAGAAAGCTCTGCTTATTACAGTGCCAGCTCCATACTGCAGTGTACTAAGTTGGCCAGTTGCAGTGGGGGCCTAGCAGGCACCATAACACCACTCTTGCCCAGGAGCTTCCTCTTCAGCACTCGCCCTATCAGTTAATGACACAGCTGAGAGAGAAGTGCACCAGTGATAAAGGTGAACCAAAAGGATTTGTTTTTACCTACCAAGACCCAAGTTCAAGATTTTGCATTTCTTCTGCATTGCTGGCTGATGTGACTGAGACATAAAGCAGAGCATTTTCTTATATGCTGTACACTCCTTTAGATGGGGTCATCTATTTCAGCAGGAGAAGCAAAGAACCCTGAATCCACGTTCTGGCAGGTAAATAAGTAAGGATCACACTTTTGACTATTTTGTACTGAAATTTATTTGTCCTATATTTTCTCTCTCTCTCACACACACACACACAGACTTCCTCAAAGTGTTGTTCTTCCCTCAGAAAACTTTGCTCTGTAAGAACCATCTTCCTTGGCCAAAGCACAGGAGTGGATGGGACTACATCCAATCCCATTTATTAATTATTATTATTATTATTATATTAATTCTACCACTGTGGTATCCAGTCACCAATTACTGCCACTCCTAGCTAAGCCAGAGGGAGCTCTACAGAGGGAGATGAGAGGTCCCAGCTTCTACGAGCTGAGTGGCTTGTCCTTACATTCTTATTACATCACTGATCTGGGACATTCAACCATTTCCTCTCTTTAGATTTATGTAATCAATTTGTTTTTCCAAAGCTCTTTGGTTCACCTTTAAAACTAGTGAAACTCCAGTGCTACCGAAACCCAATGGAAGACCACAAGGAATCTTTGAGTGCTACCCCGTGAGTGTGTTTATGAACAATCCAGGCAGCACAAGAGGCAAGACGGATGAGCTTGCCCTTGGGATAATATCATGTGCAGTGCCGAGGAGACAGGCACAGCTGCACTGCCTTCCAGCTCAAGGGGGCTTAAGTTGCCTCCAGGCACCCGCTAAAGCTCCGTGGAAACCATTAGATTACACTGCAGGACTCCAATCATGAGATGTTATGGTATAAAACCACTGGGAAAGCCCCTCAAAACAAGTACTCCCACCCCCACCACGATCCCGTGACTTGGTAGGGTCCTGTGTTCTGACTGATTTAGCTTCAAGACAGTTTATCTTCATCCCTGCACAGCTTGGTAAGACGGCACTAACCAGGATCGCTCCTGAAATCTGAGCATGGCAACTCAGGGCCCTTTGGTAGCGATGGATGCACCAAAAGTTGCTGCAGCCAGCCACCACCAAGCATTTGCTGCCTGAAGTGTGTAAATGCCCAGAACTGCTCCTCAGTCACAGCACAAACTGATGGGGTGGTCGGTAAGCTCGGTATCCTCATCCATGCTTGTGGTATGTAACTGGTTGGCTCCGTCCTCCCCGATCTCAGCATGATCCAAAGCAGGGGCAGGTGTCGTTCATGCATTGATAGCGTTAGCGACGTCTGTGAACACAAGGCGGCTGGGTCTCTGGACGGTTCCCTGGCTCATCAGGAGGATCTGCAAAAATGAAGCAATGAGAGATGAGACAAGGCAAGGATCTGCAGAGATATATGCAAACCCACATGTCTGTTCATAAACTTACACACTGTGTCTTACCTACATTCACAGGCCTGCACAGCACATTTCATTAGGATGTGCACCCAGGGAATTTTTTTAAAAGGCGAACATTTATTGAATTACTCAGTCATAAAGGACATTATTTTTATTCATCAAACAAACTAAATAAACTAAAACTTAACTTAATTTTTTTTAAATTAACAACTAAACTTTACTTAAAATATGAGGCACAAAATACCAAATTTTTGCTGTAGTGATAACCAGGCGTATACAAAGATAGTAAATTTTCATGATCTTTATCTTTAACCAGATAATGAGCTAACCCAAACCGACCAAAACAGATTAAGGTTTCTTCATCTTCCTGTCCTAGAGAGTGAGACTTCGCTCACCAGGTGTTATGGACTTAAATTCCTCAATCACATCGTTGTAATTAACTGACGAAACCAATTCTTGTTCAATGTACAAAATCATGAGTGAGTCGAGGAGCTGTTGGGACATTGTACTTCTTAGATTGTTTTTTACATGTGCTAGTTTCGAAAAGGCTCTTTCACATGAACAGCTTGTCTGCTCCTTTTCTTATCTTAACAATGAACCGATCCATATTTTAAAATTAAAAGGGGGTGTCATACGATTGAATTAAAACGTAAAGCCACGGGTTTGTTAGGCTATTTCAGCAGAGTACATGTGACAAAGCTTACAAACACTGTAGACACTGCACTGGGCATGCCTGACGCAGCCGTTTATATAGGTCAGGGGTCTGTAACCTTTTAGAAGTGGTGTGCCGAGTCTCCATTTATTCACTTTAAGGTTTTGCGTGCCAATAATACATTTTAGCGTTTTTTAGAAGGTCTCTCTCTATAAGTCTATATATTATCTAACTAAACTATTGTTGTATGTAAACAACGTTTTCAAAATGTTTAAGAAGCTTAATTTAAAATTAAATTAAAATGCTGATCTTACGCCGCTGGCCCGCTCAGCCCATTGCCGGCCTGGGGTTCCGTTCACCTAGGCCGGCAGCCAGAACCCCAGACTGGCAGTGGGCTGAGCGGGGCTGGTGGCCGGGACCCCAGACTGGCAGTGAGCTGAGCAGCTCAGCCTGCTGCCGCTTAGCCCCCTGTCGGTCTGGGGTTCCGTCTGCCGGCTCCTGCCAGCCAGGGTCCCGGCTGCCAGTCCTGCTCAGCCCGCTGCCGGTCTGGAGTCCCGGCCCTGTCCGCATACAGTAGGTACCTACCTTCTCCCTGGTTCTAGCCTATTCTCTTCCTCTCTCTGCACTGAGATGAGGGTGGGAGTGTGCTGAGAACAGGGCTGGGGGTGAAGAAGCAGGCTGGGGATTGGAGTGCAGGGTCTGGCCAGGAGCTAGAATGAGAAAGGGGGCTCAGGGTTGTGGCAGGAAGTTTGGGTGTGGAGCGCTTACCTGGGCAGCTCCCATTTGGTGCGAGGGGTGCAGGTGGGAATGTGTGTGGGGGCGGAGGGTGCAGGAGTTCCCGTTTACTGCTCAGGGTGGGAGTGGGGGGTGCAAGAGTCAGGGCATGGGGAGGCTGGGTATGTGTGGGGGGGTGCAGGAGTCAGGGCAGAGGGCTGGGGGTGAGGGCAGGGGTCATGGGGGTGCTCCCAGCCCCCTGCCCTGAGCAGTTCACAGCAGCAGGCTGGAGGGGTATCCCCTGATTCCACCCCCTTCCCCAAGGTCCTCGGAGCAGAGAGCGAACTGTGGCTCTGCTTTTCCTTCTCCCCCTCCCTGGCAAGGGCCGTCAGCTGATCGGCGGCAGGGAGGGAGAGGAGGAGGGGCAGGAACCCAGCATGCTCGGGGAAGAGGCGGGAGAGGGGAAGCTTGCCTGCCCTGCAAGGAGAGGGTGGGGGGCCGAAAAGAGCGGGCCGGATTTTTGGTGGCACGCTGCTGCCTGCCCGTGTCCGGCAGACAGCAGCCTGCCATTCAAAACTGGCTCGCCTACCATAGGTTGCCGACCCCTGATAGAGGTCAAAGAATTTTCTAGACTAGTAGTAGGAGGGGAGGGCCAATGGTAATGCGGCACCGCAGCCGTGGGGACGCACGCTTGAGCGACTGTGGGCTTTCCATGCCGAGCGCATCATGCGGTTACATTAAAACGCAAAGCCCCTTCTTCTTCTTTTTTTTTTTGGAGACATTAGGGCAGGCGCGGGCAAACTTTTTGGCCCGAGGGCCACATCGAGGTTCAAAAATTGTATGAAGGACCAGGTAGGGAAGGCTGTGCCTCCCCAAACAGCCTGGCCCGTCCCCGCATCCGACCCCCCCGCACTTCCTGCCCCCCCACACTGCCCCCCTCGGAATCCCTGACCCATCCTGCTCCCTGACCGCCCCCCCCAACCCCCCGTCTCCTGACTGCCCCGACCCCTATCCAAGCCCCCGCCTCCTGACAGACCCCCGGAACTCCCACGCTCCCGTCCCCTGACCGCCAGAGCCTCTGCCCCAGCGAGCCCCTGATTGTCCCCAGGACTCCCCGGCCCCCTTACCGTGCCGCTTAGCCCCACCCCTCCCCGGCGCCTCAGCGCGCCGCGTCCGGGAGCGGCCCTGGACAGCGCTGCGTCTGCGGCGGGACCTGACCTCGCAGCCCCGCCCCCCACCACACGGCTCTGAGCGGCGGGAGCTCAGGCTCCGCTGCAGCCGCGCTGATCAGGGCTGCTCCCGGACGCGGCGCGTTGAGGCGCCGGGGGAAGGCGGGGAGCCTCCCTGGCCGGGAGCTCGGGTGGGCCGGGCAGAACGAGCTTGCCCAGCCCTACATTAGGGTGTGCCTGGGTACACCCTGTACGCTCGCCTGGGCCTACATTCATCACCAAGATTAGTCTGATTAGAAAACACGGGGCTTAACAAAGCTGTGACCCAAATATATATTAGGCCAGATATTGAAGTCAATGGAGACAAGCCAATTTACACCATCAGACAATGGGGATCATTAGATGTAGTTTATCCAGGCTGCATGGATAAACAACATGTAACACTTTCTTTCTCCCTGCATCATTTGGATGGCTTATCTCTATATCGATATTTGTATGTACAAGGCAGTCACTTCCAAACTGTTGCAGCCCTATGGCTCTTGCACCGTGGAACCTGTGAAACCTGCCACACGCTATACAGTGGCTCCATTTTGGATGTTCTCTCTTATTCTTTCAAACCTTTACAATTACCATTTATCATCAGAGGCAGCTGTGAGGCAGCAGGCCCCAGGGGGATCTGAGGAGTCCAGCAGCACAGTCCTGTCCTAATCAGTTGCCTTTGGCATTGCTACTGTGCCATTGTTTCCCTCCCTCACCCACTTCATTATCTGAATGAGCTCTTCCTTACGCATCCTGTATTTCTTCCTAGTCGCATTTTAGTCAGAATCCCTACTTTATATATTATTCCTCTACTTTTCAAAAATCAACATGTTAAACACACAACCCTCTGCCACCAACAATCCCTCTAAAACATACACACAAGCAATGATTCAAGGGGTAAGTGATCCCAGAAGAACCAGTCACCTAAAATGCAGTAACCCAACTCCCTGCTCTATCCTGTCAAGTAGAGTTGGGTTTGAAGAAACAGCCCACATTTTGGGGCAGGCAACTGGAATCTAAATCCAGATTTGGGTCCAAATTTGGCCACTGGCCTTTATTCCGACAGTGGAGCTATCAAAACCCCTTATCCAAAAGCCCTGTGAATTTCAGGGCAGTCAGCCTGCAGATCAAAGTTTTGTAGTTTGTGCCCATGTCAAGCGCAGCAGCGTGTATTCTCAGGAACGCTTTGTTAGTTCTGGAAGCAGAATTTTAAGATGGTGACTCTATGAAGGAGAAGATACAGAAGCAAAGGCTGCCATTGTTTACTTGTTACCTCAGGTGTCTCTACCTGCCCACATTACAGTTTGCTACTACATTTTTACATGTGTGCTTAGGCAATAGGGGAGGTTCCTTTGGGGAAAAAGGCTTTACAGTTACAACTTCTACGTATTTTTCCTCTCCCACACTCACCTCCATTAATCTGCTGCCAATTAGTTAAGTATATAAAGTGAAGTATGTGTGTGAAAACAAGAGCACTTTCCACCCCTAAGGAATAGCTCCATAGGAAATGGAAAGGAATATGTGGGCTGGTTGATACAGCTGAAGAGAAATCTAAGGAAGGGGAGCTGTTTACTCTGCACCCTCACATCACTTGCTCCAAGACGTACCTGTTCCAGCTATCCCTGATGCCTCTGCATTTCATAAGAACTTTTTCCCCCCACAAAGAAAACAAAGAAGATTGTGAAACCGGCTGAGAGTGGTAAGTAGCTCCTTTCCCTGCTCCTCCCACAACCTGGTGCCCTGGGCAAATTGGCACAGAGCTAACATGTTGGCTGAGATACTGCAAAGACTATACCAATAGCAATTGAAAACCACTAGTGGAGACCCTCTTCTCAAATCAGTCTAGTGTAGCAAATCGGCAGCATTGTGGGACTTTGCAGTTGTCATTATGGTGCATGCCGTGGCCATTCAGAGGTCTGCAGCAGCTGTCAAACCTAGAGCCTGGGCGCTTCTGCTGCAAAAGCCCGTCCCACTTGAGCTAAAGCAGAAACTCGCCTCCCGATCTTTCTTCTAAAGCTTTGTATGCAGTAGCACTCAAGTAACCTGCTTAGCCAAGTCCATGCATACTTTACCATCACTCGTCTACTCGGAAATGCAATGTGTGCTAACTGCAATGATTGGAAACTCACAGGAGGCTGCACCCCTACCCTCCACAGCAAGGCCCGTGCTGAGACACACTTCTCCACAGTTGAGCCAGCCAGAGGGTTAGATTCCTTCATGCAGATGAGAAATTGGTTACTCCCTTTGATGGAGCTTAACCCCCACCAGCTGCAAAGCAAGAGACAGAACTGCAACTAGGCATGCTCTGCACCTGGAGGGGAGACTTACTAATTGCCTCCTGACCAGAGGAGGCAGAGCTAGTCTGTGGAGCTCAGTTTGGGAGAGATTGCTGACCTGGCAGATACTGATGGAGAGGTGCTCTGGGACAGGGTTTAATAGGCAGGAAACAATGGTGAAAGAACTCTAGGCTACAGGGGCAGGTTAGGTTCCTACAAGGGAACCTCTGAGGCAGAGGAAAATAAGGGACCTACGCTGAAGCCTGAGGGGGCAGAAGCACTATTAGTGTGAAGATTGATTTGGACTTTTATTTAGATTGTTAGTTTGTGCTCCTGCGGAGGGGGTTTAGACTCTATCTGGTTTGGCTGGATGACCAACCTGCAGAACCGCAGAGAGGGAGTCAGGGGAAGATGTGGCCTGAGATAGGCTATTGCAGCCCCAGGGAGAGCCCAGAAGGAGGAATGCTAGAGACCAGGACCCCATGCAATGCTATCACTAGAGAGGAGGGAGTACTCATGAGGTGAAGATGCCCTTCTCCATGGCCTGTGCAAGGGCTGCACACTTGGCCATGCATGTGCTGGGCTCTCTTTGTCAGCTCCCACTCCCAGCACGTACCGGCTCCAACTCCATTTGATACTCTGCTAGGCCCTTGCAGCATGTTGAGAGATTAGCTATAGGAAACCTATCCCCTAATTGCTGAAACCCTCCCTTCCCTCTCTTCTAGTTTGCCAAATTTTGCATTTTCCCTCCCACCATCTCTCTGTAATGACAACCCTGTGATCTTCCCCTTTCCCTGTTCCCCTCCAAGCTGCTCTGGCCTTCCACCCCAGCCTGTACCACATGGTTAATGAAGACCCCAGAGGCTCTGTGTGGCTTACGCCACACACGGCGTTCATTACAAGACTAACTCCAATGCATTTGCCAGGCTCAGTAATAACAGACCTGCACATCTCTGAGTGGGTTGGGTAGAAAGAAGGGTGATGTGACTGTGGAAGGCAACTACTACCTTGCTCTGGGTGGCCTGGGAAGATGCAGCATCTCTCCCATGCTCCAGCAGCTCTTGTTCCAGCTCGTCCTGTTCTTCTGTGGGGTCGAAATTGTACATGGGCATGAGCTGGTGCCGCAGCTTCTCTAACCTGCCAAAGGAAAGAAGAGCAAAGTGCAGCATCGAAACCTGTGGCTGAGGAAAGAGGGAGAGTGAAATAGACTGGTTAGTCTTCCCTCCCCACTCCGTTGCTGGGCAGCTGCTGAAACGTGTGTATGGATCTGTGTGGAGGGGTATATTTTATATTTTAGGGTGCTTCTTGCTGTTAAGAGAGGATTTGGCTGTAACTCACTAAGTGTCATGTCCCCGTCCAGGGGCAAGGATAAGATCCAACTGCTGCTACCAGCTAACCAGGTTGTTTTGTTAGACAAAGTGGAAGAGGCCGGTACTGAATGTGCAGGGTTCAGTTACCCCCGGTAACCTGTGGCTGCACAGTAGGGGCTCATGTGGGGATTTAAACTGACCTAGAATCTCAGGATAAGCTTTATGTGGCAGGGGGAAGCACGTACCACGCTGGCTCAGTGTGCTGTACACCCCCCACCCCCGCACAGTGGCTAGTCCACATGTTGGATAAAAACCTCCTACTGCTGGCAGAATTACATCTTCAGCTCAAGTGGTAGAGGCCTGTGTCTGGTTCTCAGTTCAGTCTCTGCCAACAACCTGGGAAGGAGGAAGGCGGGATTGGTACATAAAATCTAAAAGGAGCTCTTGGACACATAAACACTTTGTAGTTCTGTGTGGCTTACCTGCTCTCACACTAACAACGCAGCCTGACCCCGCAAAGAGTCTCCCTTCATGCTGGCCTAGACAAAGCAGTGATGAGAGGGACTGCTGAGCCCATCACACAGGCATACTTGTGTGTAGCTGTCAAAGCCCCAGCATATGCTGTGGGTGTCATTTTGTGGGGAGGCAGGGATTCCTGAGCTGTTCACCACCACAAATATCCCTTTTGGCCCAGGCTCAGATGACGTTCTCCACATGACCCTTGCCTGCCTCTGGCTGGGTTCTGCCCACTAAACCATCAGTATGTTTACAGGCTAAATGTTTCAGCACTGCCATTAGCTGCTTCTGTTTCTCTCAAGTCTCTGCTTTGGGAACCAGCTTGTAAGTTTTCTGGCTAGTAGCAATGTATCCTGCAGGCTGTGTGTAGCCTAGCATTGCCCACTGCAGTCACTAAGTGAGGCACTGTCCATGGCACAGAAATCCACCAATGTCTGTGTCCATTTGGAAATAGCAGGAGAATCAAGGAGAGATGTCTTTCCCTGCTTGCCATCCTTCTCCTGATTTTCAGCAGCAAGCTTAATGGGTGGGTGAAGGGGAGACCACTAAATCTTGAGCTAGGAAACTTAGTATCTGCAAAACCGGATCCAGGGGAAATGTGGAGTCCATCATTCCGCCCAGCAGCACTGCCATAAACAGAGGAAAGCAGGGGGAAAGGTAGGCCCACAGCCCTTGCCAAGCTAAGCCGAAGCTTTGGAGAACTGGGGTCTGGCAGATGTAGCTTTGCCAGGCAAACCTCATTACATAAGGCTGCTGGAGCAGAGGAGCCCTGCCTGTAAGTGTAGCATTTGAGATTGGCTGAAATGTGACAGAGTCCACAGCTGATAGGACATGCCTGTTATATGGATAACCGCTTCTTTGTACAAACACAGAACCTTCCCCCTCTCTTTAACCCTCCCTATGTGAGATAAGTTAGGTGTTGTGTAGGAAACCTACCACACATTCGGAGGACTTTTGGCTTCCAAAATGGCAAGGAGCTGGCTTTGAAAAGGAAATCTACAACGGGGGGGAAGAAAGGGAGGGAACTCTGCATTCCCATCTGACTCCCTTCCCCTGGCCTCCCTGTCTGCTAGAGATTACCTGGCCTTTGCCTTAGCTTTGATGCATTAAGACTCCCCAAAAGCAGACTGCACTTACCTCTTCCTCTTCCTGATATAGAGAACCTAGAGGAGAAAGAGAAACACCATTAAAACAGTTCCAGTGAGGAGAGGAGCAGGAGATCGTGCCTATCTTTAAAAAGGGGAACAAGGAGGACCTGGGGAATTACAGACCAGTCCTGGAAAAATACTGGATCAAATTACTAAACAATCAATTTGTAAGCATATAGAGGATCATAGGGTTACAAGGAATAGCCAACATGGATTTGTCAAGAACAAACTACACCAACCCAAACTAATTTCCTTCTTTTAACAGGGTTACTGGCCGAGCGGATGGGTGAAATAGTAGATGTGGTATATTTCAATTTTAGTAAGGCTTTTGACACACTCCCAGGTGATAGTCTCATAAGCAGACTAGGGAATTTGGGTCTAGATGAAATTACTCTCAGGTGGGTTTACAACAGGTTAAAAGACTATACTCAGAGGAGTTATGGTTTGCTGTCAACCTGGGAAGGAGTACCTAGAGGGGCCTGCAGGGGTCTGTCCTGGGGCTGGTACTAATCAGTATTTTCATTAATGACTTGGATAATGGAGTAGAGAGTGTGCTTATACAATCTGCAGGTGATACCAAGCTGAGAGGGGTTGCAAGCACTTTAGAGGACAGAATTAGAATTCAAAACAACCTTAACAAATTAGAGGATTGGTCTGAATTGAACAAGATGAACTTCTGTAAAGACAAGTGCAAAGTACTTCACTTAGGAAGAAAAAAATCAAATTCACAGCTACAAAATGGGGAATAACTGGCTAGGTGTTAACACTGCTGAAAAGGATCTGGGGGCTATAGTGGATCACAAATGGAATGAGTCAACAATGAGAAGTAGTTGCAAAAAAGCTATCATCCTGGGGTGTATTAACAGGAGTGTTGTATGTAAAACATGGGAGGTAACTGTCTCGCTCTACTAAGCACTGGTGAGGCCTCCGCTGGAGTATTGGGTCCAGTTCTGGGTGCCACACTTTAAGAAAAGATGTGGACAAACTGGAGAGAGTCCAGCCGAGAGCAACAAAAATAATGAAAGGTTTAGAAAACCTGACCAATGAGGAAAAGTTAAAAAAACCTACAAAAAACTGGGCATGTTTAGTCATGAGAAAAGAAAACTGGGGAGGACCTGATAAGTCTTCAAATATGTTAAGGATTGTTATAAAGAGGATGGTGATCAACTGTTCTCCATGTTAACTGAAGGTGGGACAAGAAGTAATGGGCTTAATCTGCAGCAAGAGAGATTGGTTAGATATTAGGAAAAACTTCCTAACTATAACAGGTGTTAAGTTCTGGAATAGGTTTCTGAGGGAGGTTGTGGAATCCCCATCACTAGAGGTTTTAAAGAGAAGGTTGGAACAACACCTGACAGGGATGGTCTAGGTCAGGGGTTCTCAACCAGGGGTACATGTACCCATGGGGGAACGCAGAGGTCTTCTGGGGGTATGTCAACTCACCTAGATATTTGCCTAGTTTTACAAAAGACTACATAAAAAGCACCAGTGAAATCAGTAGAAGCAAAAAGTTCATACAGTGACTTGTTTATACTGTTCTATATACTATACACTGAAATTTAGTGTAATATTTATATTCCAATTGATTTATTTTATAATTATATGGTAAAAATGAGAAAGCAGCAATTTTTCAGCAGTAAGGTGCTGTGACAATTTTGTATTTTTATATCTGATTTTGTAAGCAAGTAGTTTTTGAGGTGAAATTAGGGATACAAAAAACAAATCAGACTCCTGAAAGGGAAGGGGTACAGTAGTCTGGAAAGGTCGAGAGCCACTGGTCTAGGTTGACTTGCTTTTGTCTTTGAAAACTTTATCGAAAGTCTGCAAGAAAATTCTGCAGCAGCAAGTTCCACAAATTAACTTGTTGCAGTTTGTAAGGGAAGCTGACCTTAGGAACTGATTTTTGTTGTTAACACCCATCTTCTTCTGAAAGGTGCACTAGCTTATTCTACCAGAGAAGGACCCCAGCCCTTTGCGCTGCCCTCTTTGTGAGCGACACGCATTCAGGGCTAAGTGAGAAGAAAGGTTTAGAAAGCCACTACCTATAGCAGAGATGGAAGGGCTGGCTCTGTGGAGCAGCTCAGGGAATTTTAAGGGTTTGTTCAATATCCCGTGGGAAGAGTGTGACGGACTCCACACCACACGTCATTAGACATGCCCGTTGTTATTTGGATAACAGCTTCTTTGTACAATCACAGAATCTTCCTTTTTTCTTTAACTCTCCGTATGTGAGATGGGTTAGGTGTTATGTAGGAAACCTATCACACATTCAGAAGTCTTTTTACTTCCAAATTGCCAAGGGATCTACTCAGGAGCTGGCTTTGAAAGGAAACGTGACAATGGGGGAAGAAGGGGAGGGGAGATCATTCCCCTCTTAATATTTCACTGCTTAACAGTGCATCACCTCATGTAATCTGAAGTGCTGACCTACTTCTGCTGTGTCCGTATCACAGGAAGCTAGACAGGCCCCCCCAACTCCACCTCAGTCAAGGGAGACAGAACTTTCTGCAGGGGCAGAGACTGTGGACTGAACTTCCCCAGGAACTAAGAGCCATCACAAACCTCACTATCTGCTCGAAGTGCAAGGCACATTTCTCTGACCTTGTCTCTTCTAACACACATTTAGTAATAGGTATAGTTTTATTAAAAAAACAGACACCCTACCAGACCAAGACTTTCCACTGCACATGCATGTTCCTCTCGGGGGAGGATGAGAGCATAAACAACAGATGGATAGTCATATGGCTTAATGCACTACTGGAAGGTGTTTAGATGCCACAGTGATAAGCATGGTATAAAAACCTACATAGGACAGAGTAGAGTAGCTAACCCAGATTTACAACTCAGAGCAGAATCTGCCCCATTTTCTTTCAAATAAACTCAAAGTTATTTTAAAAAATGCTCATACCACATATGGGAACTGGTTCCTGGCATCCTCAAAACTACTGGGCACCCTGCCTGGACTCAAGTCCTGGGAGATCCCAGAAGCACTGATCATTGTGCTGCGATTTGGGTTCCTACTGGGAGCCTACACACACCTCCCAGACTTGGCTCTTTCTGAGCACTGGATAAAGACAGTTAAAAGCTGTGGATCTCCGACACTTTCGGTGCCCAAAACTTTTGTATGGTTCTCCGGTGTGGTGGCTCTTTCTTGGTTCAATCAAGTTACTGGGACTAAAACTCGTGTTGATAAATCACACCCACCCTCCCTACTTTAGAAAGAGAAGTATTTAGAATGCCAGATGGAGTGGGTCTCTCTTACCATTGCTACAGCTAACCCAATCATAGTAATGATTCCAAATGAGAGAAGCATTGTGCTCAGGCTGGGCCCACTGCTGACCACATCTGGGATTTTGGTGCTGTTAAAGCTGGTGGTTTCAGGGCTTACAGTAGCAGTTTCTGGTAGAGCCCTGTCCATGGTTGACCCTGGGTCTGGCACGGAGGTGGTAGTGGTGCTGCGGTACAAATCGTGTACAGAGGACATGCTATAATTCATCCTGGACAAGAGCCCCACGTCCTCTCTTACTGAACTGTCTCCACCCACTCGGGACTCTTCGATTTCTGCTACGAAGTCATAGCGTCTCTCCTTATGTCAAGGGCGCTCCTGTGAGCGCTGTTGTGCAACATCGTCCTTGTTGGCCCTTCTTTGAGGGAATCCTGTTGCTTCTCCCTGTGTTTGAGAGAGATAAGCAGAAGATTTATGAGTCACAGATGCACAAGGTGACAGTCCTAAAGATACATGACCAACATTTTCTGAAATGGCAACTGATTCTGAGTATGAGATAGATTAGATATAATTTTGGAGGAGAGGGGAGGCTTAGAGAGTATTTTTAGGTGCTCAACCTGAGATGGAAAGTGGCTGACTTTTCAGAGATGCAGAGTGCCTCCAACTCCAGTTGAAGTTAGGGGGGTCTGTGGGTGATCAGCACCTCTAAAAATCAGACTATTGATTTACGTGCCTAATTTCAGACACCCAGATTTGCATAGGTGCTGACTTTTGTTTTTGCTGGTGGGTACTTTTGAGGAGGTGTATATGACTGCCAGTTTTGGGGGGGAGGCTATTTTCAGCATATTCATATACTTATTTCATATTCTAGTTATTGAATGCATCTATATTGGTATCTTTACTATTTTAATAATGATTAAATGGCTATGAACTACATAATTACATTTTCATAAATTAAAGTATATTAAAATAATTGCAATCACCTACAAGCTGTCTTCACTAACCTCCAGGAGTGAAAATAGGGCACTACCCTCCAGTACACAATACCAGCAAGAGATTTTTAGCGGGTACAGGATACCAGAAAGACTTGGAACTAGCTCCCCCCTCTGCTTAAAGGAGCAGAACGTGGCTAGGGAGGGCATTCAATGTTTAAATGGCATTAACAGCACAATACATATGCTAACAAACTTAAGCAAAGGCTTTGTTTAAGTTTGTTGGTTGGTCAGGAGTCCTCAAGAGGGGAGGGGTGGGAGGGACAGAAGGTGTTTAAACAGTGTTTTTTATTTTGTTTTCCCCATTGGTCTGAATTATCCATGACATCCATATTGCATTACATAAAGTCCAGATCATTAGAGGAATTCCTCTGCTTGCACTGACCAGAGGATGTGTGGATTCTGATGTCAGCACAGTTCTGCAGCCTTACAGGAATCAGGTGTTGTCCCCAGTGTACACAGAATTCTTCTTTGCAGCCAAACTAGTCTAACATGCATTTTGTTAACTAGAGCAGCAAAACAATGAAAACAAATGCCTCATTTTTCAGCTTTGTGGGTGAGAGAACTATAAGTGAAGATTATAATGGCAGACACTGACCGCCTTAAACCAGCTACCTCAGGAATCTGCCAAGAATTTTGCTGAAAATATGTTCCTCATCTTAGCAAGGGAGCTAAGACTTATCACACATCTGCCCACCTTTATTTGAATGAAATTCCTTCTGATCTGACAGCTCAGGCATTGTCAGTTTCATCCAGAACAATTTACAAACTTGGAACTTAATCCTGTAACCCTTAATCATTTGATCAATCCCATTGAAGACAATGGGACTATTTGCATGACTATTGACCACTTTTGTGGAATGGTAAGAGTTTCAGGAGTCTGCTCCTATAAAGGAAGTTGAATCCCCGATTGAAATGCCATATTTGGGTACAATACCATAAAGCAGTTTAGGATACAGTTCTACTTAAAATTTATCTTTTAATAAGTCATACATATGCTGAAAGAGCTCCTCACCCAACTCCCATATTCCATATAAACAGACTGAAATACTATATATTTGGGGGGAAAGTGAGTAGTTAAGCATGTTGATGATTGTATATACAAAGTGGAGTGTCAGAGGGGATGGGGAGAGCGTGGGGGCCCCGGATTGTGGGCGGGGAGGAGTCACATGGAGGGTCACATGGGGAGGTCACATGCCCCCCTGTGTCCCTCCCATGAGTGTAGTACCAGCAAGAAATTATTTCTACTTGCACCACTGCTAACCTCCCAGTTTAAAGACGTTATGTCTCACTGTAGCTTTCAAGATGAAACTGCCAGCAATCTTATTTACATCTAGTTCCCTGGTATTGCCTTGATGCACATTAAGGCCAGCTACATTATTCAGTTGTCTGTCCCATTGGTGACTGGAGATGATTTTTAAATCTTCTCAAGCTGGAGAATGAGTTCAGGGTAATCCAGGTACAGTGAAAAAGATTCTTATAAATTTGTAGTACTCTGGAAACATAGTGCTTCCAGAGTACTGCAAATGACTCCAAGCTCTCTTTCTTGATGGGTAACAGCTAATTTAGGCACCATCATTTTGTGTGTAGTTGGGATTATATTTTGCCATGTGCATTACTTTGCATTTAACATTGAATTTCATCTGCCATTTTGTTGCCAAATCACCCAGTTTTGTGAGATCCCTTCGTAACTCTTAAATCCAAAGCAGACTGCAATCTTGAGTAATTTTGTATCACATTCCACACTCAAGATTTGGCTCCTGGGTGCTGAGCACCCACTATTTTTTTCCATGGGTGCTTCAGCCCCAGAGCACCCACAGAGTCAGCGCCTATGCAGGTTTGACAATTTTAATTTTAATATCTCTATGCTTAGTTCCCCATATGTATGGCAGGGCACTGATATTTACCGAAAGGCTTTGGATGTCTGGATAAAAAGGACAAGGAATTATTAGGATGTTCATTATTACTATGGCTGGACCTATCACCCAAGAGAAGTATATTCAATATCAACCACCGTCTCTAACAAGTGGTATTTGGTCATTGCAGCCTCATGGGATGTGGGTTTTCAGAGTGAGACCTTGAGGTTTCCTCCTAAACCACCCTGTAGGTGGATGGCCCCTCAGCCTCCTATGTAGTCCTCTGTGGCACAGCCTGACTCCCACAGGCCCCTTGCCGCTCTGGTTATCATCTTTCCGCAGAGAGAGAGAGAGGCCATCCATTGAGCAGACTTCCATCCTACCCCTCCTCCTACTCCTCTACTCCAGGACTGCCATGTTGTCTGCTCTTTCATCCACTACTCTCAGGAATGTTCATTGCACCTCGTTGAGAAAATTCACCTTGACATCTTTCCCCATTATGTGTGGGGCAGGAGAGGGACTGCCCTGGGGTTACTATTTGCTCACTATCTGTCCTTAGGTACAGTATAACAGGATCTCACTTAGAAGGTGGTGGCTGGCTCCACAGCGTCTCCCAGACCAATCAATTATCCAACTTTTGTGAGCCTTTGCAGAGTGGGGTTTGGGCAGATCCCATCCCAAGTCCATTTCAAGGACTAGAGGAGACAAATGAATTCTGCAGAGTTGCCTGTCACAGCAAGGTGCTGGGGTCTGAGCAGAGAGGGTTTCAGGGATTTAGCTTCATGGACAGTCACTTCCCCCAGCACTGGGAAATGTCCCTTCAGACTTTTCCAATGAGCCAAGCCTTCCCAGCCTGAACCATTTGGGGGCCTTGAGAGAATCTCTTGTGCAGAGGCTGGGACATGTCTCTCCTGGAGGAGAGACTGTTACTCAACATTGCATTTCTATCAGGATTATCCATGACTGCTGAATTTCAAACCTGTCCCTGAAGACAAGTGTGCCTGCTGTATGAGAGGGTGTCACAAGGGCAATGGGACCAGCCCTGCCTATGCCATAATTAGCTACCTCCCAGCTGAAGAAGAGAGGATTAACTGGGGTCAAGTGACAATCTTATGAATACAAGGGCTTCTAAGGGCAGAGAATGCAGTTTGGAGGAGGAACCATAGGGAAAAGGTTGGGTGCCCATGGAAGGGCCTGAAGTAGGGGCTAGAAGAAGCAAGGGAGTCAGGGCTTCACTGCAGAGAGATTTAAAAAGAACCCAGAAGGGACTGGGAACTGAGCCCAGAGGACAGACTGGAGAGGAGTCCAAGGGGAGCAGGAGAACTTTTTGTTTGTATAGACTCTTGTTACCCAGGTTAAGTTTTGGCTAGTGACTTGGATGGAGGGCTAAGCCACATCACTAACTCCACCCTATGTGGGGAAGGCAGAGGGGACCTGCAGAGGAAGAAATTGAGGCGTGGAACATCTGCAGAGCTCTCCTTTCACTCTTGGTTTCATTCAGTCTTGGGTGGGATTTGACATACTAGAATAAGGGGGATGGGTGGGGGAAATTCATTGCCTGCCTGTATTAACCCCAATGTCCTGGCCAAATTCCAACTCCATCACTTCTGTTCTCCCTATATAAAATAGCCTGAACCCCCTGCATTTCCAATTAAAGTTACTCTTCACCCCCTCTTCTAAAAATATCTTTTTACAGTACTGCTGGTACAGGATGGCCGCCAAATTCCACCCCAGAAGTAGCTGCATGTCCTTGCTGGGTGATGCATATTCACACAGCAATATGCTTTCATTGTTTAGGGCCAGGCTGATGCTACTGCTTCTCACATCAGCTTTCAGTCCCAGTGGCCTGCTCTGGATTCATCCCCTTCCCACTTACTTTTAGTGTAACAAGCTGGTGCATGCTCCCTCCTCCCTAACCGCCTGAACAAAACCGTGACATCAGCACTTACTTAATTCCTCCCAGATGAGGAATCGAGTCCCCTTCTGGTTCCAGTCGTCCGTCTCAGACTGGAAGAGTAGCCCAGGCCAAGCCTCCCGAGCCGGCAGGCAGGGGGAGTACCCACAGCCCACACAGAAACAGTAGCCGCTGGCCTTGTCCCCGGAGAGCTGCTGTCTGTCTGTCTAACCTCGTCGTCTCATACCACAACTGGGACAAGAGCAGAAGTGCAAAACGTTGGGTGATGTGTGTGTGAGTGCGTGCACGCTAGGGGATAGGAACAAATTGCCCTCTCATACAGAAAGCTGCTTCCAATGGACAGCATAAGGAGAGCGACCTTAGCAGATGGATAATTCTTGGTTTGGTGGAGACAGGGCTGACGAGCCGCCTTGGGCAGTGGAACTCAGATTGCTTGTACCGGAGATAGAGGACCCGCGGCTGCTGTTATTGCGCTGCTTGCCATTGTATTTTCCAAGATGCCAGGAGCTGCCCACCCCTCCTCCCCTTTCTCTGATCTCCTGCTTTGATCTCCTTTTTGCCGGGGATTGGCAGGGAGAGGACGGGGTTCTGGCTCAGGGTTGGCCAGCCTGTTTGTCACTCACGAGCTTTTGCTGCTGCAGGGAGATTGAGGTTAAACAGTGGGAAGCTGGGATTTGTAGCACCATGCACTCTCAGCCTGGAAGGATGCCACATGCCATTGCCCCCACAGAATTGGCGGGGGCTGGGAGATTTTAGCTCCTGTATAACCTTTAGGATTGTGTTTCGCTTTGCAGTACTGCCATCGGGCTTGGTTATACGGAATTCCAGCCTTGCCCAAGTCTTCCCAGGGGAAATCCACCAAGAGGGCATTTGTCCCCACCCATAACCACTGTGCCTTTTACCCAGTGCAATTGCCTCACGTCCCTGTCAGTGATGGTCATGACACTTGGTACTTTGCTCTCTTGTCTTGCCAGGGTGCTGGAACAATTTTTATAGTGGGGGTGTTGAAATCAGAAACCACATATTTTGTTATTACTCCATCAAGCGAGGGGGTGCTATCCCTACTTCCAGCACCCCTGCGTCTTGCATCTTGTATCTGAGGATCTCAAAGCGGGCGCTCTCTCTCTGTCTCTGTCTGTCTCTCTCTATATTAACTGAAGTATAACTTTAACTGGCGCCTCCAATCCAATCTTGTAGTTTCAGCCTCTGTCTGTGGGAAAAAGAAAAGGAGTACTTGTGGCACCTTAGAGACTAACAAATTTATTTGAGCATAAGCTTTCGTGAGCTACAGCTCACTCACGAAAGCTTATGCTCAAATAAATTTGTTAGTCTCTAAGGTGCCACAAGTACTCCTTTTTTTTTTTTTTTTTTTTTTTTTGCGAATACAGACTAACACGGCTGCTACTCTGAAACCTTTCTGTGGGAAGGAATTTGGAAGATAGAGGCAGTTGACATCAAGCTCCTTTACACTGGGGTCAGTCAGGAGCAGCTTTATGACATTTCACCAGCAGAAAATCAACCTGCTCTAAGTGGAAGCAGCATCGGCATCAAATGCACATTGCTCACCTGTCTATTTAGAAAACATCCCGGGACATCGGCAATACCAGGAGGGAGGAGCTGGAGTGTCTTTGAAAAGCGAAGTCAGGAAAGTAACTGAAATACTTCTCAGTAAACACAATTCAGTCATACAGTCCCTCAGTAAATACAATCCATCCTAAATTCTCAATTACTGAGGGACAATCTACACTTATTACTGTATTTGCTTTCCACAAGCTACTCTTAGTATAACCTTTTATGAGTGATGTAGCTGAATATCTGGATGGTAATATCTAAACTTTTTTATTAAATTTATTAACCTGAATTTGGGATGTTGCAGATTGTGTACTATATATATTTTATGACTTTTAAACCTAACTTTGTACTTTTGGACAATTCAAGCATTACACCCAGATGTATAGTCACTCTTTCCTTAACCTGTGTATTTGATAATTTTAACATTAGCTTTAATAAAACAATTTAAATATGTTATTGGATTAACTTCTGCTGGTGAGAGAGAGAAACTTTCCAGGTTCCTGAGACGAGACCCTTGTGTTAGTGGCTGAAACTAGTCCCCTGAATTATTGTTTACACTGTGGCTGCCCCTAGAGGTTTCATGGAGGGCTGAGGATTGGAATTGTGCACAGGTGTAACCACCAAAAGACAGTCCCTGCTCCCAAAGGTCTTCCAGTCTAAGTAGAACAGATTCTGGTGCATTAGATCCCATGTCTGGATCATGAGGCATTGGGTCCAGTCTTCAAAGATGACTGCCTGAGTCTTCCAAGGAAGGGCACTATTGATTGCATAATGAGGTTTAATGAAACTGGGGAATATCTGGTCTGAACTCCTGAAAATTACCCCAGCCGGGACGTGGCAGTCACTACAGTGCAAGTGGCACTGTTCGGGGACGCTCCCTTGTCACCCACCTCTGCACTGGGACCTTTTTTCCAGGGCGCAAGGGTGGGGAAGCGGCCCCCTCCCCTGGTTTCCTCCCAGCTGCGTGGCTGGGCTGTTCGAGCTGCTGTTGCTGCCCTGAGCTCTCCCTCTTCTCCCCGAAGCAGCCGCTCTCCCTAGAGTCCTGCTGGCGGGGGAACAGTGCAGCGGCGGGAACCCGTGCACGGAGGCCGCGGTTGCACACTGGATTGCGCTGCCTGCAGCCCCACCAGGAAGTGCCCCGAGTGCTCATCGATAGAACGTGCTGCTGCTGCGCGCGCTGCAGGCTCCGGCTTTTCCCGGGGAGTCCCTGACTCAAACGCGCCGGCGGGCTCGGGGCCGGACAGGGGAAAAGGCAGCAGGGGCTGCCAGGAGGTCTGGGTCGCTGGTATGTTGTAAATAACCCGGTGGATTTGCTGTCCCAGCACTTATGCTCCGGAACAGGAGGGAAACCCCAAATAACTCCCCTCTTCCCTCTGGCTGGTTGTTTCTGGGGGTGGTTTTTATTTTATTTTTTTGCGTTTCCCTCAGCACAGCAGGATAAAATCCACGGAGTCCGTCTGGCTCTTTTTGCTTCTAGTCAGTTCCCCTCTGGTCTGTTGCCGCGCTGGGGATGCAAATGCTGCAGGGAGGGGGGATGTGGCAGTGTGTGTCGTTAAAAGCCACTGTTCCCACTAGTCTAGTTTAAAAACAAACCAAGGCGCGAACATTTCCCGTAGTAAAATTAGTAAAACTTCCGGCGGAGGGGGAGGTTACAAAACCCAATATTTTGGACAGAGGTGGGTTGACTCGGTCCCTTTAATTCTCACCTGATTGGCTCTCTCCCGTGTTCTTCCTCATAGGAAAACCTTTGCCGTTCTGTTCCAGACCATATTGCAGCTGGGAAAGGTTATTTTGCTTTTCACAATGGCCCTCTATGCACTGGGGACAGGCATCTCGCAGGGTTGTTAAGCAGCACCCCATCAACCTCCCAAAAAGAAAATGTGGGGATAAGGAGAAGCCATAGCAACTGCAGGGAGCAGGGACTGAAAAGGGAGAGCATCCCCTCACAGAACAAAACTGGGGAAAGTTTTGGCTTGTGTTTTCCATTAAATCACAGCTCCAAAGTGTGGTGTTGAACAACTGTTTTATAGAGTTCTGGCTCCCTTTCTCTTTTCCCTCCTGGACTTCCTGTTTATTTCTCTTCGTTCCATGCATGGATGCAGCTGTTCTTCTCTCCCCAAGATGCCCAGGGCTTCCCTCTAGCAGATTTTCCTGTCCTGACCTGGCCTTTCTCCACATTAGCGTGTTTCTCTCCCCCTCATTCCTACCCTTCATGAGCCAATCTACTTTCCATCCCCTCTCCCCAACCTGTCTGTCCACTCTCCTTTCCCATGCCCAACCTCTTTGCATGGAGACGGGAGCCCAGCTCCTGCTCACTCTCCAATGCAGCTGATGAGAGTGTTTTGGAGGGTGACTGGCAGTGAATTTTTAAGGCTCTCACTCTTTCACTCCAAGAGTGGGTGAATGTCATAAGCTCACATTAAGATGGAGAATTTGGGACAGACTGGAAATAGAATGAGGGTGGCAGGATACAGAGATGGTGCATTGGGGAGAATAGAACCAAGGCAGCAGGACACACCGTCCAGTGCAGCCACCTCAGGTGCATTGTGGGACAAAAGGTCCCAGGCCAAGAAGTGGTGGCTGTTTAGCCATAGCTGTGTACTGGCTTCTCCCGGACCAAATGTGTTGACTGGCCCATCCTTAGAGGGACAGGCCTGCAAAGCTGAGCAGCGTTGCTATGATATGGACTCCAGAGGCAGCACTCTCCAGGTGAGAGACTAATGCGCCCCCAGTTAGATTTCATGAGTCATTGTGTTTGTGGAATCATTTTACACTTTGCAAGCCGGTTTTGGTACTGAGGAGAGGTGCCGAAGCCTGGAGTCTGTTTATCCACAGCACAAGCAACAGCATGCCATGGTCCCTACAGGCTGCTCCAGCAACGTGCTTCAACCCTGCAAGGACCACCTATAGGAGTGACAGGGGAATCTGGATTCTGCATCTATTCGCTGCCTTTTCTGTAATGCGAGTAAGAGGGTGGGGAGCACATTGAGCCAGTTATGGCAGTGTGTGGACAGGGCAGGGGGCTGAGACTATGGACTCATTTCACACAGGAGTCACCCTTTGCACTGTAACTCTCAGTTGCTACTGTCCAAGGCGAAACGGAGCTGGTGACGGGCGAAAAGCCCCGCTCCCCATTCCCAGTGTCCTGCCTCTACTAGTTCCCTGCTGATTAATCTCAACCCTTTAAACATAGATGCGTTTTGTGATAGCATGAATGATTGTTTGTGTTTTCCTGTGGACAGTGAGTGCCTTTCTGGCTGGGAGTGAGGAAAGCACCCTGCTCTCTGGTGGATTGATTCCCTTTGACTCACTAGCCCATAAGCCACATGTGCTCCCTCTCTCTCTCTCTCTCTCTCTCTCTCTCTCTCTCTCAGCAGAGGAATGATGCCCTGAGCTGGTGCCTTGATGTGAGGAGATGCCCATAGGATGCCTTTCACAACGCCTGTGGGCATGAGAAGACTCTTGCAGTGGCCGAGTGTCTGGTGGGCGTTTAGAAGCCGTGATGTGGGAGTGTCAGGTGGTGAGGAGACCGTGTCCCCGGCCTGCTGAGGCTTGAGATTGACTAGGTCTGGTGAAGGTGGCCCGGGAAGGAAGGACACACGTGGCATCTTGGAAACCAGAAGTGGCGTCTGACGAGATGAGGCTCCTCACCAGCCCATTGCGCCGGATGCTGTTGGGCCTCCTGAATCTCTGTGAAGGAGAGGGAGGGAGTCCTGCCAAATGCTGTGTCCTAAACCCCCACCGCCTGCTTCGGAGGCAGAATTTCAGTGCTAAAATGACAGCCACTGAGATGGTCAGCTACTGGCGAGGTGTGTTTGAGGCAAACGGGATCCCTGAAGCACAGGAATCCAGCGAATATATCGTTTCCTACGTCCTGGGAGCAAAGACAGTTAAGTGGTGCAGAAAGGATTATGGTTGTGTGGTCACAGCACTCCTGATTCGTCAACAGACTTGGTGATCTTGACTAGATTGTTGAATCTCTCTGTGCCTCTGTTTCCGTAGCTATGAAATGGGGAGACTGACACTTCCCTGTCTCATACGGGGATGGGGGTGAGGCTAAATTCATTAATGTTTGTGAAGCATTTTGCCCTCCTCTAATGATTTCTATACAGGGGTCTGCCAGAGTTAGCACTGGTTATAGCATGGGAAACAGGCACCCAGGTTGTGCCCGGACCTGTGGCTATGTGGCCTTGAGTTTGGCCCACTCTCCTGAACCCCAGAACTTAGCAGGTAAATGCAGAGGAACTGTTTGAGTCAGTCACTTCTAAGTCTCTATGTAGATTCTGCTAATGATTTGGGATCTCAAAGAGTCTGGGGTGTTATTTATTGGTGAATGTTCCAATACCCTTTAAAGGTGCTGTTCGGGGACAGGAGAAGGAGGTAAGCAAGCTGCACAGTTGGGCAGGTATTAAAGCTATTTCCTCTTCAGTTTCACAGCTTGGATGCTGGCAGCCTCTCCACCCCGCTCACATTGGAGCAGCAGCAGCAGATCCAGAAGCTGAGTACGAAGCGGTTACAAAGGTAGGAACGTCCCCTTTTAAAACCATCCCACCATCTTTTCCTTCCAGTGGGAAGGAAGTAGCATGGAGGGTTGTGTTCACATTCAACGGGCTAGAGCAGGCGCTAGCGCTGTGTCGTCATTGAATGACCAGGGAGTGGCGGTAATAGGAGTCTGCCATTGGAGCAAGGAGGCTGCATCGGGTGGAACTTTACAAAAGAGGCCAGGCCCAGCTGGATGTTGGCTCTGAGTCATTAGAGAAACTATCAGTAGTGCCTCGTGCTTTCACTCCCCTGTCAGTTTCCGCTGGCTATGGTCCTCTTCTTGGCTCCCTGACCTCAACTGTTGTGCAGTGTTGCTGTGCAGTGTTAAATAGCTGTCACGTTTCACCCCAGAGATGGCAGATCCAGCCTCTGGGGAATTTTCCTGATGTTGGGGTCTCTCTGGCTGTTGTAGAGTTGGCAAAACCCAGTATTCCTCCCTCCTCCCCAGGATCTCTCAGTACAGGGGTGAATTTGGCCAGTTTCTGCAAGTCACCTGGAATTGGAGATGGTGGGGCAGTCTGTGAGGAGAGGAAATGCTTAGGGACTTGGATCACTGAGAAAACTGAGACCTCCAGAAGGCATCTGGAGTGAGCCTAGAGGAGATATGGAAAAAAACGTAACCCTTTGGATACTGCAGACATACATCCTCCCAATTATCCATGTGACTGGTGGTTGTGGAACATGCTTGTGTCCTGCAGTGAGGGTTAGCAATGCGATGCATGACAGAGGAGTCTGTTGGGGATTCTAGAAGAGGCATCATGTGTCAGTAGTGGATGCTGGGCTTCATGTATTATCCCCTCACTGCCCATGTGCTCATGGATCATCTTGTTAGACCCCTTCAGTTCCACATCCAAGGATCTTTAGCAGCGCCAGTCATTGCCCTCCATCCCCTGAAGTGAAATTGCTGGCAATGACAGTGCCCATGGCTTGGAGGTTGATAAGAAGGTGATTGAGGGCTTGTCTGTAACAGGGGAGTCTAGTCCTAATGTGATGTGTAACCCACCCCCTCCTGTTGCAGGATGCCTGTGCAGTACATCCTTGGTGAGTGGGATTTCTGGGAACTGACCCTCAAGATGAGACCCCCAGTCTTCATTCCTCGGCCTGAGACAGAGGTAAGACCTTGGAAAGGAGGTGTTTAAGCTGCTCTTCCATGCACTGCATTGCTACAGATGTGCCCTGTACTTTATGAGAGTCTATAGGTGATGAGCTGCCCAGACTGACCATCTCACTCTTCCTTCAGGGTCGGGTGCGGGAGGAGGCAAAAAAGGATATATGAGACTGTTGTAGGTGAACTTTGCTTCCTGGCCCATGCAGTTGGGGGAGAGGTTGTGTTTCTCCCAGTCCCACACTAGGGCAGGTTTTATTAGCGATTCTATTTCACCTTGGCCAGTCACAAGGAAACCCCAAGTGGAAGTAGTTGGAGCACTTTCCTTTTTTTCTGCTATGTAATGGCTTTCTCCATACCCTAAGGACATTGTTAATGGAGCCTAATGGCTTGGTACTTTGATACCAGAATAAGAAGCCTGCAGCTATTCAGAGTTTATGTTAACAAAATCAGCCTGTGGTTGGAGGTAGCAATCACTCTTCTTGAAATCTCAGGATATTGGTAGTGGGTATTTGTGTCTTTGCTGGTTCAGATTGAGCCTGAGTTAGTAGGGGATGGAAGCTGGTCCCTTTGGGTAGCTTCTGCAGGACAGGCACTGAAGAAACAACTCAGATCACTGACTCATTCCCTAGGCCACCAAACAGGTCATTTCTGGCATGGGCTGGATTTGAACCAGTGTCCTAGACATGGCGGGGTCCATATCTCATCACCGACCCCTTGAGTCACCATGTTTTCCTCATCTGCCCGGACTGATGAGAAAGTAAGGAAACTGGATGGCTAAGAGGATTGGCCATGGAGCTTTTCACCTCTAGTTCTCTGGCTCAGATCTGCTCCCTGCTGGTTAGTAACTAAGTGCTTTTACCATTTGACTACAGCTTGGTGGCCATTATGAACTAAACTGGTGGGTCACTGCTCAGTTCCTCCTAGGCAGGTGCCCACGTCACAAAAATGACCGATACAATTAGCCCCCTTGCTGGCAGTCTCAGAGATGCCAAAGGCAGTGAGTCATGGAGACTGAAATACATCACCCATATAGGACTGATCTGCTACCTCAGGGGTGAGCCATATTGAGGGGGGGAGAGAGACTGTGTGGAAAGCACCTAGATATACTGTACTTGATCTGTAGATAAAGAGAGGACCTCCATTCCCAGCGTTTTTCATCCTGCTTCTTTCATTAACCAAAAATAAAATATTTGGGAAAAAAACATTTCTATTATTTGGTTAGGCAAGAGAATAGGGGCCCGATCCAGCTCTTCCTGAAGTCAATGGCAAAGCTCCCATTGATTTTAATGGGAGGACGAGCAGGCCCTCGGTGAAGAATCCCATTACCCTCGCTTGTACAGTGACCGTATGAATGTTCAGCGCTGGAATCCCATTCAGGACTGTGACATCAGCACAACCTCATTAGTTTCCTACTAATAGAGCCCTGGAAATCTGTGGCTATCTGCATCCATGAACCATATTTGCAGATTGTGGATTGGATGCAGATACAAATTTTTTATCCATGCAGAGTTCTATCTACTAGGCAAAATTGCACCAAGATTGCTTTTTCTAAATGTAGTGCTCGCATCCAAGAGTGGAGACTGCCCGAGTTGTGTCTGATGCCTTGCTTTTATCTTGCTGGTTATGGTTATTCAGTTTGGAGCAGGGGCCCTGAATTATTGTTTTCTTAGTTAGAAAGCTGCCCCTCAACAGCTACATCCAAAATCAACCGCCAAAAAGGACAGTTTCTAGCAGCTGTGTTGTATAGGTCGTCCTGTTCTTGTCAACTTCAGAGAGCATTTCCAGCCTCTGACCCTCTTCTAATTCAGGGCTGCAATGTTGGCACAAATGCCAGAGGGAGCTTGTATGTTCTGAAAGTCAAAACATCTGCTGATGAGGCTTCCTTAGGTGCTGTGCTCCAATTCTTTCCATGCAGCACCAGCCCGCCAGTCCTTAAAGGCCTATTGCATACAGAGCAGGCCATGATTGCCAATGCAAGAGAGTATTGCTGGTTGTGCCCATGTGCTTGCATTGTTTGGTAAATTACAATGCAGTGTGCTGGAACATGCTGCATTTAAAGGTGTTCAGCGCAGGCAGGAACCCAGTGTGAAAAGCTAACTGAAGCCATGTCTACAAGGGAAAGTCTTACCAGTTAGACCACTATAACCCACTGTGTGGACACTCCTATTCCAGTATAAGAGTGGCTTTTTTTTCGTATAGCTTGAATCCCTTCACAAGTGACATAAATTAAACCTAAAGGAGGTCTCTGTGAACTGGAATAAGACTGCCCACATAGGAGTTGATCCTGGTATAACTACAGTGGTTCACACCTTAGGTCGGGATGGGCCAACTTTCTGGCCCGAAGGCCACATCAGGGTTGCAAAACTGTATGGAGGGCCGAGTATGAGGGCCTCCCCCAAACAGCCTGGTCCCCGCCCCCTCCCCCTGACTCCCCCCCTCAGAACCCCTCACCCATCCAACCTCCCCTGCTCCTTGCCCCTGACCGCTCCCCCTCCCCCCGCAGAACCTTCCACCCCTAACCGCCCCCCCCCCCGGGACCCCACCCCCTATCCAACCCCCCCTGCTCCCTGTCCTCTGAGTGCCTCGACCCCTATCCACACCCCCGCCCCCTGACAGGCCCCCTCCCCTCCCCCCGGGACTCCCACACCTATCCAATCTCCCCGTCTCCTGACCGCCCCACCCCAGAACCTCTGCCCCATCCAACCACCCCCTGACTGCCCCCCGGGAACCCCTGCCCCTTATCCAGTGCCCCCGCTCCCCACCCCCTTACCATGCCGCTCAGAGTGGCAGGACAGGCAGCTGCGCTGCCCGGCCAGAGCCAGCCACACTCCCCGCGTGGCTGCGGGGAAGGGGCGACAGGCTAGCCTCCCTGGTCAGGAGCTCAAGGGCCTGGCAGGACGGTCCCGTGGGCTGGATGTGGCCCACGGGCCATAGTTTGCCCACCTTAGGTTATAACAAAAAATCTTTTCCATGCTGACAAGGGCATAGACATCCTAGCCACAGTACCTTTTTAACCAACAAAATGCAGCCACATTCCTTCATTCCACCCGAGTGGATCCCAGCTGAAATCTCCTCAGCACATGGGTGCCAAACCCTTTGTTGGCACAATCCTAGAGATTCAAAAGGCTTTAAATTTCCCCTTTGTTGAGGTTCCTGGGAGTGTTTCTTATGTCAGCGAATTCCTTTGCAGAGAGACGTGGCATGTCTTGCCACCCACTAATTTAGATCTAATTTGCCAAGCCTAACTGGAAGGAGGAAGCAAACAGGCAGGCACTTGTGAGAGGCCACAGGCTGGCAGGCAGTTGGTCTGTGCTGCTGCTGAGTTTGGGAGGACAGAGGAGTTGTCCTATGTATCATTTCATCTGGAAATATAAGAGGAAATAGCAAAGGATCTGATGAGTGAGGGTGATAGGGAGGAGTAGTGGGAGGGTGCTGATGAGTAGGGGTTAGAGGGGAACCTACCCTGTGGCAGAGTAAGTATCTGTCATACTCAGAAAGTGCAGCAGCAGCAGCATATACCCCAGGCTGCTGTTGCTTCTCTTTTAGCTGTTGCTGTTTCTTGGCTGTCTGTTGTCTCATCATCATTTCTGTAATGTCATATGCTGGTCAGCAGTGGCATGGCAAGAGATGGTGAGGTATGCTGAGCTTCACTCTTGCTGCTGTGTAAGTCTGTGTATTGCTCAGGTCTGATTCTGTTGATCCTACTTTAAATAATGGGAGCACCTGCTGCTGGCTCAGACGAAGCTGCTGTATTTTGAGCCAGCCACTTCTGGTATCTGATGCAGAGAGATACGGCTGAAGATCTGTGTGTTCTTTGTCTGGCCTTAATCCCATCCTACACTGTCACCATTCCCAGCCGTGCCCTCTAGTTTAATGTCAAGCTAACAAAAACATTGGGAACTCAGTTGTTTGTTGTCTCGAAGGTGTGTGGGCAAGACCATTTACATCACAATCACAACAAACATGTGGCCCAGTTGACAGGCCATTGACACTACGGGAGCTCTCCTGGGCCAGCTTTGGGGGAGGATAGTTGGATAGGAAGTGGGTAGGGACAGGTCCAGATATTGAGCACCATCCAGCTGGATGATGCTTTGTGCATGTACTCTTTCCAAGCACCAAGTACTGTGCATAATCTGTTGCACAAGCTGAGTGGATGTTCAGCTCCTTTCACTCTGCTGCTTCAGACATTGAACTCTGTGTGGTGTGTTTCAGGGGTGAATGTTGCTTTGCATATGTAGCCAATGTAACTTTTCAGGAATTCCATTTTATTTTAAAAATGCAATAGGAAAATCTCTGATTTATTTTTTGAGCAAATAATGTAGTCAGTACATTTGAGCTGTCTTCCTGCTTGTGATTTGTCTGCAAGCAGCTTGCAATGTTCTCATAGCGATTGGTGGTTAGAAATCATTCACCAGATAACGTTTGAATAATTCTTGGTCTGTAGATCATGCACAGGCAGCTCACTGCCAGTAATTGTTATCCCATATTTGAACTGGTTCATTCTGTTTGCACGCAAGTCATCTGGCATGTTTCTGTTCCCTGATTGGCTGAGTGTAACTCTTACTATTGAGACTCTGATGCAGATATATTTACAAGTACAAAATGTGCTTCCTGTTGCTACTTGGTGAAACTTGGCTGCTTCCACAAATGTTCCTGCCTGTAAACATGGACACAAGCTAGGAGAAGGGGCTGTCTTTATTACACATTTGTAGAGCACTTAGTACAATGGGGTCCTGGTTCTTGATTGGGGCCCCAAGGTGCTACATTAATACAAAAAAGAATAGGGAAACAGACACGTAAGCGGTGTGAAACCAGCAGAATAATATTTGACTGTATGAGCAAATATATAAATGAAAAATAAACACCTTTTTCTGGTTTTCTTTTTCACCTGTTTGAAATTCATCACTTTCTACTCTATTCGAGTTCTTACACTGCACCCATCTCCATGGTGTGTAAACTCTCAACCCACATTTTTTTTGCATTCATTTCAGCTCATACGGTTTCACACCCTTTCTTATATTTTACATTAGCATTTGGATTCCTTTGAAACCCATCATGGTGAAGCTGAAATTCCATGTGAAACCAGAGTTCTTTTAAGCTCTAATAATTGGCTTTGGGTCCATGAGTGCTCGTTCAGTTCAGATCCTTGCCAGATTTCTTTAAGAAACTGATACTAAGCTCTGTCTCAGAAAATTTCTGCCTATTCAAGGGCTGCCTAAGATTTCTGAGAATCAAAGTGAAAGGCTCAAGACACCAAAAACCTTTTGCAAGCAAGGTGGTTGGCTTTATTTCTGTATTTACACCCCAGATTTACCTATATCAGCAGTTTGCATGAGTGGAGATTTTCTTGCCACAGGTTGGCTTTTCTCTACTTTTGATGTACTGTTATGTATCTTATTTTTTGGATTGAAGTGGTGCCTAGTAGTCTCCAGCATGGACCAGGACCCCATTGTCCTAGGTGCTGTAGAAACACAAAAAGACAGTCCCTACCCCAAAGAATTTACAGTCTAGATAGAGTATAATTTCACAATGGGTCCTTGGTCTTTTGGGGAAACACCTTCCACAAATTCCCAGGCTAGATTGTGTGCTGTTCTTCTGCATAATGTACAGGTGTTTTAGCCTCTTATGGAATAGAGAAAAACAAAATAATGTGAAGGATGCCTCAAGCCAGAGGCAAACCATATATTATCTTACATGTGTAAGCACAGGCTAAATTAAGCCTCCTCATAATTTCACGTATATGAGTTTTTAATATGATCCTATTATTTATCTCCTAGATTATTTTGGTAACACACATCTCACCTCTAGAGGGCACTCCAGGCTCAGATTCCCTCCCTAGGTTCATTTGACTTCCAGGAATTATTTTCCTGTAGCTGATGATTAACAGAGTTTCCGGTGTCTGTTTTCCTCCCTGACTGGTGAAGCTGTATTTTTAGGCAAATTAAGGCTTGCTTTTAGAAGTAAACATTGTCTCTCTCTAAATCCCTCTCCCTTGGAGATGGCTTTCCTGCCAGAGAGGGATAGTTGGTTCCATCCAGAACCTTCTGAAACTCCTTCCTGTGGACTTGCTGAATGGAGAGCCACAGGAAGGGACAACTTCCAGTTATCCTTAGGAGGCTTTGCCCCCTAAGCCACAGAATGGTTAATTAGCACTACCTCTGACCCTCCTCTTAGGCCTTGTCAGGGCTCACCGCCCCACTTGAGCCTTAGGGGATTCATCGTGACAATCTTTGACACCTCCACAGCCCTGTGGCTGGCTGGGATATCAGCACCATTTCAGAGCTGTAGGAGGCTTTTTAACCCCAGACAAGCCTGTCTTAGATTAGTTGTGGGGGCTAGATCATAGAAATAGATCACTGACCTGTAAAGAGGAAAGGATGGAGTCAGGACTAAGAGGCACATTCAGCATGAGAGATGTGTGCGTGTGTGTGTATGAGTCGTAAATCCCATCTTCTGTGATGCACGTTTCCGATACTCCATGTGCAAAGACAGGAAGAGGGATGGCTGGCTGGTTATCATTGCTGTGGGGCAGAGTTAAGGTTTTTTGGGGGAACGTGCATCCTTAGTTTTGCATTTCTTAGGTTTCTGACTCCTTTTTTTGTTTGTTTGTTTTTTGTTTTTCTTCTGGCAAGAGCAGGGGTATTGTGTTTTATTTATAACTCTGATGTCCTTGAATGGGAGTATGCACTAAAACCACTGCTGTCTACTTGCCCCCTTCAGCTAGGGGTGTGATTCCTAGATTGCAGAGAGATACTCATGTTAGCTCAAAAGAGTAGTGTAGCCACAGAAGCCTGGGGAATGGTATCCTGATCCAGCTGCCCTGATTACGTACCCACAGGGTTCAGGCGGGTTTGTACTCATGGTAACTAGCTTGTGCCACTGCTCACCGCTGCCCATGTTACTGTGACTACAGCCATCGAGCTAGTGTAAGTATAGCTATGCAAGCTGGGAATCATACCCCTACCTTCAAGTGTAGGCTTTGCCTGAGTGACATTTTGTAGGTGTTGAAATATGTTATACAAGCATGTGATCAAAGTTGGACTCATTGAGGGCTTTCATGGATTATAACTGAACTTTTAGTTAACCTTAATTATGAACTTTTTAATTTCTTCAGAGCCACACAAAAGGGAGAAGAACAAGAAAGATCTGGACTCGTTAATCTGTGTATTTTAAATAGACAGATTGCAAGGTGGGGGATTTCTCCACTGTTTTATGTGTAAGCGGCATTATGTTCATCTGCTTGAGAAGCCAGTATTGATGCTGGATGGATCGAAGCCTCTGTTTTTATTCCTCAGACTCCTTGTTAATGCCACAAATTGCATCACTTTTCAGCAAGTGCAGAAGGCATGTAGTCTAGTGGTTAGAGCCATGGATTGGGAGTCAGGAGACTTGAATTCTCTTCCCAGTTTTACCAGTGAGCTGCTGTGTGACCCATGGCAAATCACTTCCCGCCTTTGTGCCTCTGACTTCCCTGTGTGTGAGGTGGAGATGCCAATGCTTGCCCACCTTAGGAAAGGGCTTTGGGATCCTTTGATAAAAGGAGCTGTGCTAGGGCAGCTGGAGAGTGCCAAAAGAGACTCAGAAATGTCAATTTTTAATTAAAAATCCCCAACCTTCCTTTGCAAACACAATTTGCTCCCCTTGGTGTTGGGCAGAGAGGAGGCAGCTTTCCTTTAGGGACACACATGGACTTGGACATGCTTGGAATGGATTGACTTAATGCATGCTCTGGGTATCGCCCCTCCACCATACTAGTTGTTCCCTGTATCTCTCAGCCCTCATACCACACATGGACTCTTACTTTCCTGCCTTCCAAGCCTCTGCTCCTTTGGAATCCTGTTCTGTTTGAGATTGCGATCTCAGGTCCATGTTTTTCAGGTCCTTAGCTGAGAGGCAGTGTGATTTAGCAGTTAAAGTACAGGGTGGGAAGTCAGGACTAGAGCTGTGTGAAACTACCGCAGAAAAGTAATTGGGGAGAGTTATTTGAATAAAGCCTGCAGATTAGCTTGCACAGAATCCATGACCCGTTTCCTTTGTCCCTCACCAACATTAGCCTAAATGGGGTTTTAAGAACACAGAATCCTGCCAGACAGGATCAGATCAGTGGTTCATGTTGTCTGGGATCCTGTCTTTGACAGTGGCACCCGCAGCTTCAGAGGAAGCTGGCATTTTGCGAATGTTCAGGGGCAGCTATGAGGGGATGAAGATTAACGCTGGAGGCATCCATGTAGCTGCCTCCTGGTCCATATAGGATCAAAGGCCCCCCTCAGCGGCCTTGTGTTGGGCTACTGCCCCGAAAACACTAGCATGGCTGCCTCAGCACCCCACTGGCATGGAGTTGTCTAGGGTCTGTGTGGGAGGCTTGTGAGGTGTGTCCCTTTCCCCACACTGCTGGCCAGGGGATGAACTGGGATTGCTGTGAGCTGTGCTGCCATCTGAATATGGAGCTGGCCTGGAGGCCTTGTGTTTAAAAGGGGTCAGGGGGGAATTTCCGTGGCTTCCATATGCTCATGTTTCCTGCTTGGCCTCCGTGTGCCCTGTTGCAGATCGATTGGGAGCCAGTGGACAAACAGACAGGAAGGGGGCGATCAGATTAGGCTCTGCAGGGAGTCCTGGATTCTGGAAAGTGCAGTTTCTGGGGAAAAAAAAAACACACGTAAAAACATTCCCAGGAAGCGAGAGTGTGTGTCTCTGGGTATTTGGACAGGGGTGTACACCCAGCCTTCTGTATCCCTCACTGTCTCCCCCTGCTTCCCAACTCTAACCTGAGAGATTCATAGGCAGAACACCACCCTGACTGTTGACCCTCAAACCTCATTGTCCCTGCTGCCTCAGGACACTTGAGCCAGGAATGGCATGACTCAAAGGGATGCTCCCTCGGAGTGCTGAGAAGCATCAGAGTCAGCCTGTAGGAAGTGTTTGGGGTGCTAAGAGAGTTAACATGCTATCTCCCTGCCCCTGCAGCTGTTAATTTTGTGTTTTGTGAAAGAAAAACATGGGGTTACTCTCCAGTTTTTCTGACAGTACTGATTATTAATATTTATTATCTATGCTATCATAGCTTCTAGGAGCCCCAGTCATAGACCAGGAACCGATTGTGCTAGATGCTGTACAAACACAGAACAAAAAGGCAGTCCCTGTTCCAATGAGCTTCCAATCTATAATACTCTATCATCCCACTGCTGGGCCCACACACTGCTCTGCCACTGCACCTCAGCCCTGGCCTACAGCCCACCCTGTGGTACCTATCCTACCCTCAGTATGCACAGTATTGAACTGCAGCACCCCGTCCTAAGTCTGTTAAGCACAGAGGCTGTCAGCAGCACCAAGCTGTGCAGGGTTTCTGTGGTACTGTTATACAGCCACTGGAGGATGACTAGATATCAGCAGGTTCTTTTCGCTTGTACCCATAAGAGATTGCATGAGCCCCCCACCAAACTCTCAGCTGAATCGCTTGCTATACCTCTGCTGACAGCTTTCGCACTGCAGTCTCCTAATGCAAATGGGACGTAGGATGACATCAGCAAAGCAGTGCTTGACCAAAGTTCGCACTGTGTTCCATCCTGAGCCGCAGAGAAGTGGTTGGGGTGAAGAGGTTAATTACACAGGGGCTTTTCAGCATTTAACTAGTTTCTTAAGGAAGATGTTTTTCAAATGATTTGTTCTTGTAATGAGCCTGGACACAGTGAATAGTTTGTGATGAATAACTTATTCCATGAAATTCACTTTTTTAAATTTAATTCACAAATTTCCTGTGAATGGCTTGCAAAATTCTATTAATCTGTCAAATAATTTTCCTGAACAATCATGGCCCTCGAAACATTAGCAAACAGTTCATTGTGATCTTCCGTACATGTGAAACATTGGTTCATTTTGATTGGAAACATGCATCACACCCTGTGGTTTTTGTTCCCAGAGTGGATGACCATTAACTCTTAGGGCTTGACTCACTCTGGGTGTTACACTGGCACAGCTACAGCTGTTTAACATCATAGTGTAGGTGCTTCCTACAGCAACGGAAGGCTTTTTTCCATCAGTGTAAGTAATCCACCTCCCTGAGTGGCTGAAACTAGGTTGACAGAAGCATTCTTCCATTGACCTACCAGCCTGGGGGGGTTAGGTCAGCAGAGCTACAGCACTCGGGTGTGAATTTTTCATGCCCGTGAGCGATGTAGTTAGGTTGCTCAACATTTTAAGTGTAGTCCAGGCCTAGGAATCAAGTTTCCGAGGTGGATGCTTGTACTTTGAATCTTAGATTTGCTGTTTACTTGAATATTTTTGCTGTTGGAAAGAGAATAGAGGAAGGAAATTCGGTGAATGGGACGGGGGACTGGGACAATGGAGATCTGGGTTCAGCCACAGATTTCCTGTCCTTTGGTTTCCTCTCTGTAACATGGGGGTAGAGTTTCTTACAGGAGGGTGGTGAGAATAAACCCATTAATGACTGCAAGGAGGTTAGATATTCCGGGGCATATGTAAGCATCTCTCTAGAAGACAGTGGAAAGGGGTGTGAACCTGGCCAGTTCAGATTCAGCATTTTGATTCTAGCTAATAGTAACAAACAGGGTAAGGTGATTTTTGTAGGTATTTGCTCAGCTCTAGTCATGAGACTCTCAAGTGTATTTCCACCTCCCCATCTTTGCATTGCAAGCTGCCTGGCCATATACTATCTGCCGGATGGAGCTGCATAGGTGGAGAGCTTGTGGTTTGGGTTCTGGCGAGCGGTGCCCTGACTTTCTCTTTGTGCAGCTGCAGTTCCAAGAAACACAGTGAACGAGAGACCCGGCCACAGGGAGGGGGAGCTAATACCGAGAACCTGTGAGAATGTGTCTGCTGGAGGGGTGAAGTCAGGGTTCATGGGGAACTGGGAGTGTTTGCAAATGTACACATTTATTTCACAATTAGCTCGGGAAGCGGAAAAAATAACCATAGCATGAAGTTAGCTGGATTCAGACAGTGAAGTCAAACAAGTCACTTTGGAAAAGTGGCTGAGGGCTCGGTGGGTTGCTTTGTTAAGGCAGGCGAAAGTTTGAGACCCTCGGAGTGATGGGAATCAAGCAACAGTGGATACACTTTTTTTTTTTTTTTTTTTTTTTTTGCTTGGTAAAGGAGATTGTTTAGAAAGCTCTCCCCCGCCCCACCCCCAACTCCAAGGATGCCCTGCTCCATTCCTTTTCCAGTCTCTTCTTAAATTCCCTCCCTGTGTCAAAGATAAAGAGGGGCTGGAAATCGCTGCCTCCAGAGGCTGCGAACAGCATCCCATTTGTCTGCCAAAGAGGGTCACTAAAGCAATGTACTCATTGAGCCCACGGCCTCTGAAGTTCTCCCAGCCTGGTTCAATGGGGGCGCCAAACTTGGATCCCCACACATAGCAACCCTTTGCCCTCTTCCTACATCCCCAGCCCAACATCCTATAGATGATTACACAGTGTATGGATCCTAGGTATTATGTATGGATCACCATGGATGGGGCTATTATATTTGTGGATTTATCCCCACGCTGCCCCTGTGAGATGAGGAATTATCATTGTCCCCACTGTACAGGTGGGAGCCTGAGGAACAAAGAAAGAACATAACTTTCTCATTCTGTGGCAGAGCTAGGAATTAACCCGTGGTCTCCTGAGTCTCAGCCTGGAGCCCTGCTGCAGCACCATCCATCCTTCGCCAGCTAACCAAAGGCAATAGAGCAAAGCTGTGCTGGACAATAGACAGCGTGAAGGTGGGCCATGCCCCTGCTTGCTGGACTTAGAGTGCAGCAGATGGGCACTCCTTATGTGGGTAAGGATAGGAGCGCTGCAGACATGGGGCAATAATCTCTGCCCCTGCCCCCCTGGGTGGGACTGGAGGAAACTGGCCGCCTCGTCTGGGGAGGGAAATTCCAAGCTTTCGTTCTGGTAGTGAAACTCCCACATTAAATGCATCACTGGTCCAGCCCATCATCTCTACTCTATCCCCTTGTCACTCTTTCCCTCCTGGGGTCAGTATTCTGTCCTTGCCTCACTCCATCTGCTACACTCTAGGGTCACCATCCTCTTCTCTCCCTCCTTTCTGCAGCCTTTCCTTCTGCTGTGGATCACCTTTAGGTATCCAGCCTCTGGGAGAAATGTACAATCTCTCCTTGAAGGCTGTTAATGGCTTTGTGGGTCATGCCAAAGGGTGCCTGGGTCCCATTTCCACTGGCAAAAGGAGAGGAGCATCTCACAGTCCATCCCCTCTCCCCCTAAAGACTACTGCATGCCAGAGCAAAGGTGCTGGTAGGGGTTATTCTTGGGATTAGATGGGGAATTTTCTTTTAAACAACCGTTCCTCACACATACTCAGTTACATAGAAAGGAGTATAAATCCAGCAGCTCTGCCACTATCTGTGGCAGTGACTCAGGTCAGCAGGATTTTGAGCGTGTGAGCTGCATGCACACTGGCTCTGACATTTATTGTAAGCAATAATTTGCATTTTAATAGCCCCGTAATTGAGCATTTCTCCATCAAGTGGATAACACACCTCTCCAGTGCCCAGTGATAAATATCTAACTAGGTCGAATTTCTAAGGTGAATTGTTAATGTGTGTCTTAGGTTTTTAATATGCAGCAGTAAAAGGAAAACAAAAAAATAGTTTGGCGGTAACCAAGCACTGTGTTGTCATGATGTGCACCATCTGATTCTGACCTTTCTGTTCTTCACTTTTCCCAGCTGCCTGAGAGGGAGACACTCAGCACAAGTTTTCAGAACTATGCCAAAAGGGAAAAAATGAACTTGGGTCTCCCATGCCCCAGGCTAGGCCACTTCCCTGTTTTGCCACAGCCGTCTTCTTGTGTGACCTCAGACAAGTCACTCAGGCCTGGCCTACACTTAAATTTAGATCAGCCAAGCAGTGTTGCTCATTTGCTTAGTTAAGCTGGCCTAGCCCCCAGAATAGAAGCATTCTTCCACTGATCTAGCTACTACCGCTTAGGGCGGTGGATTACCTATATTGATGGAAAAACCATATCCATCAATATAGGAAGTATCTGTGCTATGGTGCTACTGGAGCATAGCTACAACTGTGCCACTCTACCCCCCATAGTGTAGACATGGCCTCAGTCTCTCTCTGCCTCAGTTTGCTATCTTTACAATGGGGATAATAGCACTTCTGTACCTCACAGGGGTGTTGTGTGGATAAATACATTAAATGGGGGTAAGTGCTCACCATACTGTAGTTAATGGGGACATATAAACACCTAAGCTAAATAGGATGACTAGATATTCAATTTTTGTAGATTTTTAAGAGCACTATGATTATTTGGTCTAACGTACTGCATGTAGTTCCTGCAGTAGGGGGAATTACTATTCCTTTTTATGTAATTGGCACTACTGAGCCCAACAAATTGTGTCTGAACTAGAGCATATTTTTTAGAAGGGCATCCAATGTAATTAGTTTAAAGACAGCAAGTGATGGAGAATTCACCACGTCCCTTGATAATCTGTTCCAAAGGTTAATTACTTTGACTATTAAAATGTTTCCTGTGATTTCCAATTAGAATTTTCATAATTTCATCTTCCAGCCCTTGGATCTTGTTATGCGTTTGTCTGCTAGATTAGTGGATTGAGATTACTGAAAGGAAATCTGCATTCTATAGCAGTAATTAGCTCAGTGAATACTCTCAATATGAGAATATATACTATATATTGTATAATTAATATGTAAAGCCATTTTAGAAACCTCTTTTTCTAATCTATATTTCTTATAGCATGCTCATCACCAAAGTATTTGAGCACTTTCCAGTATATCCTTAAGCAACCAAAAACCTGTCACATGTTGTTTGTTTTCTCAGTCTCTCCCAAGGGGGAGCAGCATGTGCAGTGGAGAGGGGTTTCTGATAGTGTTTAGGAGGGGAGGGGTTAGTATACATATGGCTGTATATTTATGTTAGGGAATGTAAGGTCAAAGAAATGTAGCTTGTACTTGGAGTGCAAGGTGGTGAGGTTTGTGCTCGGTTTCTCTATGTCAAGTGCTGGCGTTTCTAATACTTCCATTTTAATGCTACTTCCCAGCCAGAAGCTCCAGTCTGATGATGTAGAGTAGGATCTGGGGAATGAAATTTCCATCTGAATACAAGCCTATTTCCAAGGGTTTGTCTGCTTAGGGAAATTGACTGGCACAGCTGTAGTGGAATATCCTGCTATAGTTATTCCAGTATAACTCCCATTTGTGGACGCTCTATTCTGGAATTCTAGAATAAAGTCACTTTTATTCTGGAATAGTGTCATCGGGGGGGTGTTATATTGACACAACTTTAGAGGAACAATTAGGCTACACTGCAGTGCAACTGTCATCACTGGCCTGTATCAGCTGACACGGACTCGCAGGGCTCTGGCTGTAGGGCTTTAAAATTGCAGTGTAGATATTCAGACTTGGACTGGAGTCCAAGCTCTGGACCCTCCCCACTCGTGGGGTCCTAAAGCTCGGGCTCCAGCCCGAGCCAAAACATCTCTGTTGCAATTGTACAGCCCTGTAGCCTGAGCCTGGTGAGCCTGAGTCAGCTGACACGGGTCAGCCACACATGTTTAATTGTCATGTAGGCGTACCCTTATTCTGCTATAGCAATGCTGATCAATTTCCCTGTGTAGACAAACCCTTAGTCTCCTGGCTGTGTATTCACATGAGTGCTGATTTCTCCCAGGTGAGCATATTTCCTAAATTAAATACCAGGGCGCTTGCCCTGGGATGGGGTCTGTGAAGGAGAATACTGCGCCTTTGAGGGACAGGCTGGAGCCTACAGCTAGGGCAGCCTGGAGGTAATCCAGGAGGCTTTTCCCCACCCTGGGGCTGGGCTATGTAAACAGGAAGAGGAAGCAGAGCAAGAGAGAGGAGCAGAAGCCATACAGGCTTCAGGAGGGCGGTGGGGTTGTTTCTGCTCAGGCTCTAGGAAATCGACCTAACTAGAGACTTTGATTGTGAACATTAAGTTTGGGAGCATAAGCAGGGCTCTGAGGTGAGGGCTTTATGACTTGTTTATTGTAATTGTTCCTGCCTTGAAGCCTTATGTAAAAATAACTTGCTCTTTCGTTAGTGTGTTGGCCTCTCCTTTTCCCAGCTCCCACCCCATCTGGGGCTGTTCAAGTGAATCTATTGACATCCCAATCAGGAGGAGTCAAGGTGGGGCACATCTGCAGCACCGGACTGCGCCACAAGGGAGCATGTAGGGACAGCCCATACTTTTACTTATGGTGCTTGGATACGGACTTGAAAATGCCCTGCCATCAAGGAGGGATGCGAATGCAGAGAGGTGCCTGTGCTAGCCCTGGTTGTGAGATGTCCAACCTCCCAGGCTGGGGGACAGAAAACAGTGATGACCCCAGACGTTCTGGTCCCTGGCAGGGTGTGGGGGGAGGTGGTAGGTTCAGCAATGGCAGCGATTGGACAGGCTGGCCTGTCATAAATGCTGAAAGGGGAGGAGACATGCGGTCCTGCCAGTCAGGTGCACTGGCTGTTGCCAAGATGGGCATGTAGGTTGGATCTGCCCCTGTGGAACCAGAGACTATCTGGATTGCTGACCAACACAGGGCACTGAGACACCTGGGCCGGTCTGGACTATTAAGGATATTGGGACCCAGACATCTGCAGAAACTGAACAAAGGACTGAGAGGACACAGTCTGGGGTGAGGAAGAGTGATAACCTGGGGGTAACTTGTAAATAAGTGTGGGGGAAAAGGGGCCTGTTAGAAGATGCTGCCCTTTAAGAACTTTGGACCAAGGGGCTGTCACCGAAGTAAAGATACTGAAGTTGTGGGCAAGCTTCAGGGACAGAGGTCAGCCATGGGTTTCAGATTATTTCCAACTTGCCGAGGATGCCTTGACTTATTTGTCATCCTCACAGCATGAGGGTGTGAGGATCTTGAGTAACCCGATACAGGAGCCTGAAAAAGACACAGTTAGTTGCTCCAAAGGACAGCGGGGTTCCCAGACTGGGAGAAGCAGGGTAAAGACTTAGAGGCAGTCAAAGGTCCCGGGAAGTGGGTGTCATTAGGGTTCAGATGGCGATACTGAACAGCCCTAGGTGATATTGCAGTCCTAGATGCTGGGTTCTTATTGAAACTGGCCGAACAAATCTAGCTACTAGAAGACAGGCAAAAAGAGCTGGTTGCAGAGAAGGAGAGAAACCACTTGGTTGTGGCTGTGAATCAACACACTGGAAAACAAGTATGTCATTCTTCAGAGAAAGATCTGGGTTCGCCTCCATGAAGCCCTGCAGTTAAAGAAGCAGCACCAGCATCTGCATGCGCAGATGATTGCTGAGATGATCCAAATGCAGGAGAAACTAGCCATAAATATGGCAAATGCCAGGCACTGTACAACATAGATGGTCTGATAGTGGGGACTGCTAGTACCTGGGATCAAGGAGCGCTGGACCTAGAGAAGAAGTGGTGCCGGTGGAGAAGCAGAGAAACAATGAGATAGTGAACAGCCGGCTCAAGGAAATAAGTCTTCAGGTCAGCCAAGTCCAGACAGATTTGTAGGCCAAGTTGGAAGAGATACATTCCTCCAGGGACAGTGTCTTGGCTCAATCCATAAAACTGGACCAGGAATGTGCCCGCCTGAGGGCAAAAGAAGAAAACAGTGAGCAACAGCATTTGTTGTTGGAGAGAGACCTGGAAGAGCTTCATGAGGAAATACTCTGGCAATACGAGATCATTGAGGCATAGGATAAGAAGGAACTACTGCTCTGTACTCACTCCCTGTGATTGTCTCCTCTTTGTCACACTGGAGCGTTCCTGTAAGCATAGCCCTTTCGTAAGTGATCAGAGACGGCCAGCATGAACTTGCTGACCAAGCTTTCTGGGTACTAACCCCTTCCGAGGACGCGAGGAAGGGTACTGCTTCATGTCTGCAGCCAGCCTTCCCAAAACCAGCTGATTCTGCTCCAAGAGAGGGGCCTTGTCTGCACAACACATGCTTTGCTGGAATAGGTATATTGGCAGAGTCCGCTAATGAAGGTGCATCTTATGCCGACAGAAGTTTTTCTGGCAGCATATTTACACCACCTCCCTGAATGACGTTAGCTAGGTTGACAGGAGCCAAGATATCAGCCAAGTTGCATCTACACTGGGGGGTTTTCCTGTTGGCTGGGGGGCAGTTTTTTCACACTGCTGACCAATGTAGTTATGCCACTTTGTAGCGTAGACTGGCCAGAGGCATGCTAGACCCCCATACACTGCGTCCTGAGTACACCTGCATGTGATCTTACCCTGTTGCAGGAGGAATCCACAGACAAGGAGCTCCCTTTAAAAATGTGACAGTCACACTGCCTTTCCCACAGTCAGGTCCAGGTCAGGGGAACATTGAAACAAGCCAGGCTGCTCATCAACTAACTACAAGCTCCAGTTCTCGCTTGGGACACAGTGTATGTGGATTTTTTCTTTAATGGGTTGAAGAGCAGCTCATGCCTTGTACAAAAATGTTTCTGGAGGTTTCTTAGGAAGGCAACTGACCTCTCCCAGGTATTTCACCTGCTCGTCTTCCTTTATTGCTAGGGATAGCTTGCTGCATGGAAATAGGATCTTTGTTTCTTAAGGGCTCGTCTGCCACAGCTACTTATTTCTTCACCTGTTTGCAACATCTTAGCTGTTTCCACACCAGCTTGCTGTGATGCCACAAACTGGTCTGTGGTGTGGAATAACCAGCAAAGGCAGATGAACCAAGCAGTTTTGCCTGAGGCCTCCTGTGCTCTCTAATCCACTTTAGGCCTGATTTCCAGAGCAGGGTGTGGGAAAATGCTGGGATGTCCATGCAAATAGGGTTCACTCTGCAGGCAGCTCAGTGCTGGCTCCTGAGAAAAATCTAGCGTTTTACATAAAGGACTTTGACCTTCCCACCAGTCACTCGTTGTTACTTTATGGTGTGACAGGGTCTGGCCAGATGGTCGAGCAACTGCACCAATAAGCGCAAGACCCACCAAGGTAGAGGAGGAACTTTGTCACAATGGATTGACATAAAATGCTGCTAGTTAGAATGGAAGGCCTGTAATTTACCCTGGAGCATCTTTCTGCTCATATACCTGTTGGCAAAATCCATACAATTCTTTGTTGTGGGTTTTTATATGTGATTCACAATAAAGATCCTAGTGCTGACTTGTCAAAATAAAATAAAAATCCATGCTAACAACCAGCCATTCCTCAGTGTGACCCTACAATAACAAACCAGCGTTTGTAGTTGTGCAATGCAAGCCAAAACAGGAAGCCTACTTGATTGGGCCATTTACTGTATTTCTTGTCGATCTGCTGGTTGGCTTAGTGCTTTAGGGGTTGGTCTTAAGGGATTTCAAACCATAAGTAAAGTTTCAGACATGGCTAGGCTAAGACTGGTGAGTAGTGAGGCTTTCAGAGATAAAAGTTAATGATTGTGGCAAAAGAAATGGGGGACAGGCTATGTGTGTGTGTTCCAGCTGCTTATTCTTTTTAAATGTCCTAAAAGATATCAAAGGATCTGTAGGGCACCTGCAGATTTGGTTACAGTCAAAGCACTATGTGGAGCTGAAGTTGTTTCTGGGATCTCAGTCCTGCTGCTGCCATGTGTTGCTTTTTTTAAAATACAAAGATGCATTTGATTTGTTTGCAAAGGTGAGAAATGGGGCTCTTTCACCCTCCTTTTCCCCAGCTCTTGGGTGTTAGTTTGAGTCATCATCAGACTCCGACAGAAACAGCTCTCTTTCCCTTTTCTGCTAGGATCTTGTCTCCTTGGTGTTGGAAGAAGAAATCCAGAGGAGCGGGAGCCCTGCAGTTAATGTGGGTCACCAGTGCCCCACTGTTGTTTCTCACCCGGTGATCCTGGAAATCGGCTGTGGCTCAGGGGCCATTGCACTGAGTTTACTGAGCAAACTGCCCACGGTGGGTGAGCTTTTCATCCTTTGTATTATGGTAGCACTGAGTCCCATTGCACCAGGTGTCGTACTGACAAGTAGCAAAAAGATGGTCCCTGCCCCCAAAGAGCTGACAGTCTAGGTATAAGACAAGAGACAACAGGTGGATACAGACAGACAAAAGAGCACTAGGAAAGAATGAGGCATTTATGAGCAATGCGATGAGCAGTAGTCACAGTTCACCAGCTACCTGATCACTGCCAAGAGCCCATTTTGGTGCCTGTCCCTTCCCCAGTAACATAATTCCTCACCGGTCAAGGAGGAAACAAAGTCACAGGAAGGACTGGGATCTATAAGTGACTAAAGCCCCCTTCAGTCTCAGGTTATCAATCACATGGGATATATCCCACCCCACCCCAACCCAGACCACAGTGGATAATCCCTGCTCAGTGCTCCAGGAGGGAAAGAATGACCCTGCCCACATGCCATGGAGAGAAAAAGGCCTTCCCTTGCTCCAGATCCGGTCATCAGTTCATCCTTCAGACTCATCCAGGCTGATTATCATCCTTGGAGAAGAATCAGTGGTATGCCGTTTATGTATGCAAGGCACGCTTTGCATGCTGACCGACAGTGTGTTGTCCAACTGGTGGCCCGTGGGCCACAGCCAGTCCGCAGAATAACTCCATCCAGCTCTCATGATGGAGGACACCATTTGGTAGAACAAAATTGTGTCCTCCTGTAACGGTGCAAGACTCACCCCTGCGGTGCCTCCTGCTGGTCTCTCAGGGAATTAGCTCTTCCAGCCTCCAGAGCGCCCTCTGCAGGCCGGCGTCCCTCTTGCTGCTGGCCCCCATGTCCCTCCCAGACCCCGGTGCCCCTTTTACCCAGGGTGCTGCCCGCTGGCAGTACCCCCACTGTCCCTGGGTCTCCCTTCCCTGGGGATCCCCCATTCACTATCCCCACCTCGCCTCAGTCTTTGGCTACTGCCAGTGACCACTGAGCCCCTGCACACTGGGGCGGACTGCGGTGTATAAACCAATCATCACAGGCAAGGGGGGTTTGGACCTGCTGCCTCTGCCTACCTTTAGGCTGCCCCCTGCAATCCCAGTACCTATCCTAGGCCGTCTGCCAAGCCTACAGCCAGGGGCTTTTCTAGTCTGGAGTCTCCCAGCTCCTCTGGCCTTCCCCAGCCCTGCTTCACCTCAGGTACCCTGGTACACTCCCCAGCAGCCAGGCCCATCTCCCTCCACAGCTAGAGGAGACTCTGTCTGCTCTTGGCCCACTGCCCTCTTATAAGGGACAGCTGAGCCCTGATTGGGGCATGGCCACAGGTGAGCCTGCTTCCCTGTGTTGTTTTAAGCCCTTCAAGGCCGGAGCGGGTGACCACCCCACTACACCTCCAAACAGCATCACCTTGGCCCATACGGTACGTGCGAGGTCACGTGGCATGGATGACACTATTTTGGATGCCTAAGGTGTGCCAGTGAGTTGTTGCATGCCTTAATAAAACTGTCATGGCACACCACTGAGAAGAAGCATCGAGGGTTAGTTTGTAAGGTCTATGGAAGGTCATTCCTGTAGCTCATGTCCCTTTGCCCGGTGACCTGTTGGGCTGATGTTTAGTTTTCACTAGGCCAAATTATAAATTGCTCTGGTTTCCCTACTCAAGCATCACGCTGCTCTCCTTGCCTTTCAGACATAAATGGCTGTGTCAGTCTGTCCTTATATGTTACATCAGCCCTTCCCCAAATGGCAAACATACATGAGCCTTGAGTGAATACACCAGCTTAGATCTGTGCAGGCTTACGCACCACACAACCATACTAATGTCTATGACATGTACATCAAGACAGAATTTGGCCCTAAAGTGCTGCATTAAGATAAAGAACTAGCGACTTGTCATGTATGGTTATATCAAGGATAGAGCTCTCCGCAGAACAGACTGCGTACCCCAGGTCACCTATCCCAGCATACAGTGTATCTCCTTTTAAAGCTGGAGTGGATTCCTTAGGGCATGGATTCTTTCTGCATCAGACATGAGGAACCTATGAAGCTCTTCCCTCTCTACCCCTCACTCTCTGTTCTGCTGGGCTGCTCTGTCCCAGTTTACCAGTTGATACTGTCAAGCTGTCTGGAGTGGCTCACAAACATGGGTGCCAGCCTCAAGGCAGCCTTACAAATTGGAGCACAAATCCCAAACTGGTTACATGTTGTATAATTAGATTTTTGCCAACAGAATATCAACTGTGAACTCCTAAAGCACTAGAACAGCCTTATTCTGGAGTCACAGACTGTCCTCTTGGGCACTTTTGCCTCCCAGACAAGTCTGCCGTTGTGACAGATGGTCTCTTACACCAAAAATCATAATAATATTCAGGTTACTTCTGGTCCCAGACACTTACCCCACGTTAATTGTACCTTAGAACTCTCCCCAAAGACAGTGCTTGTAGCCAGTCCTGTGATAAACTAACTAAAGGTTTATTAACTAGGAAAAATAAATGAGTTATTTACAAGATTAAAGCAGGTAAACACACACTTGAGTTACAGTCTTAGGTTTCAAAAGGCAATAGAAGCTGCTGTAATTTGCAAGCTCTAGATGTCCTTTAGGGCTAACCCAAACTAAACAGCTGGGGATCCCTTGCTTATGCTTAGAAGTCTTGCCTCCTCACTGAAGTTCAAACAGCATAGGGACACAGAGCCTTCTGATCAGAGATTTTTATTCCCTTCCCCAGAGTTCAAACTGTTATGGGATGAGGGTTTGTGCATGTCCCCTCTTCCTGGGGAAGGTATTAAGGTATTAAGGTAAAATGCTAGCAATGGTAATGAAAATATTCAGTCATGCTGAAGGCCTAGCTACAAGCGCAGGGCCGGCCCACAACATTTTGGCACCTGAGGCGGGGAGCTCAAATGACGCCCCCATGCCCCCTCGCTTGGGCCAAAACTTTGAAAGGTCTCAATTCTGCCTTCTTGCTGTTCTGTTCCTCTCATGGTACTGCTCTGCTACCTACCCCAATAAAGGAGAACTAATAACTTAAAATGCCTTGTTCAAAAATGTTAAGGAACACTTAACTTTCAGATGCCTGAACAGCAAATGTAACTTTTCTTGTCTGCATAGTAAACACTGGCATTGAATAATCAAAATGGTGCTTTCCGTGCCTTCTTGGTTGCAAAGTTTTGAACTGCTTCCTGAAGGTCCACAGTCTGGGCCAGCTCATGCTCTACTGAGATGGTTGCAAGGCTGACCAGCCTCTCCTGTGTCATTGTGGAGCGTAGATGTGTTTTTATTAACTTCAGCTTGGAGAAGCTGCGTTCTCCACTGGCAACTGTTAGAAGTGTTAGAAGTATGAAGGAAGTAAGAAGTATGTTAAGTAAGTAAGGAAGTTAGAAGTAAGAAGGAAGTGTTAGAAGTATGCGCAGAGCAACAAAAGCGTTTGGAAAGAGGGTGGTAATCTTATTTGTGTACATATATTCCAGAACAGCCTTTGGAGTTGATCCTGCTGAAATGTGTCTTGAAAGGGCTTTCAGTTCATCACTTAAATCACTCGCATCAATATTGTGCATGTCATCATATGTCAACACTGTCTCTAGTGCCCTGCATTGCTGGTGTAGGTTTTCTTCAGGTATAGTGAGGAGTTATGGAATAAGCATACAACATCCCAAATATATTGCTGTGTTCCGTGAGCTGCATGAGACGTTCTTCAACTGACTGAATTGCACAATCTAGCAGCTGGTTAAAGAATTCAACTTTGAATTGTTATTTGGGGTCTCTTATGGGATTATCCCATGCCTCATAATCAAAATGTCTTCTTCTTTGGTGACTCTTGTATTCTTGAATGGGTGGGAAAATAGCTTCAGTGTCAAGTTCCTCTGCCAACTTCTGTGCACTCTTCAGAACGTTTTGAAATCCCTTATCTGACTGGTAAGACTGTAGGTATGATTTTGCTTTGTCCAGTTGTTCATCACTCCAGATATATCAAGGTCAATACCTTGGAGTCTCTTGCTTACAACATTTATTTCAAACAGTATGTCATGCCACAACACTAAGCCACACAGGAATTCGAAGTTATGTATGGTTCTGGTGATTCCGTTTCCCTCTGCCACTGTTCTCCCACGAACAGTTCATGTCATAGCATTTTCCTCCATAATGTCAACTATGGCATCAGCTATCTTCCCTATTTGGTGTTTGATAGGCTTTATCATCTCCACTCGACTTTCCCATCGTGTGGCACTCCGTGGTTTCAGTGTCAGAGAGGATGTTCCCAGATGTTGCTTCAAAACTTGCCATTGATGAGTTGATGCAGAGAAAAATACATAGATGTTTTGAATTACATTAAAAAATTCAGCAGCCACACTAGAAGCTGATGCTGCATCACTGACCACCAAGTTCAATGAATGAGAACTGCATGAGACAAAAAAAGCTTGAGGGTTTAACTCTCTGATCCGTGTCTGCACTCCTCTGTTCTTTCCTCTCATGTTGGCACCATTATCGTAGCTCTGACCTCTCATGTCAGCTATCGCAATTCCCGTGTCTTCCAGCTTTTTAAGAAGCACATTTGTCATACCAGCCCCTTTAGTATCATCAATGTCAATAAATTCGAGAAAATACTCTCTGACAGTCACCATTGCAGGGACTAGGTTCTGTTGTTGTTACAAAACGCACCATTAAAGTCATTCGTTCCATATGGCTGATGTCAGGTGTGCAGTCCAGAATAACAGAGTAATATCTTGCTGACTTCAGATCTGCCACAATCTTCTGTTCAACTTTTGTTGCCAGTAACTGTATGATCTCATTTTGAATTGTTTTTCCATGGTAATGGTGTGTGTACATTTCTTGGGTGGTGACTCTTCTTAGATGCTGCTGGAGTACAGCATCAAACTCAGCCATCAGCTCCACAATTTTAAGGAAGTTTCCCTAGTTTGGCACATACAGCTGATCTGAAGTGCCAGGCCGTGCTAGGTTTTGGGTAGCAAGCATTCTCACAATGGCAATGAGCCTTTTCAGAACATGTTGCCAGAAAAGAGACTCTGATGCAATCTTCTCTTGATGCTGATCATCTGTGGTGGCCTTTAACCTTAGTCTCATCTCAAGCTCTTTCCACCTATGGAATGCTCTCTGGTGATTTGCTGCCTTCATGTGGCATGCCAGATTTCTAGCCAGATTTTTCCAGTCCTTTGTTCCTGTCGAACCCAATGTGGCTGGAACGTTAGACTGGAAGAGTTTGCAACAAAAACAGTATGCAGCATTCTGGGTTTTTGAGTACATAAGCCATGGCCTCTCCACTTTGTCACCATTGGGGATTCCACGCCAGTAATGTGTTGGATGGAAACTTCTATTTTCATTGTCTTTGGAGAACATGAAGTTTTTCCCTTGCTGTGGCCCATGCAGTACAAGGAAGTCCCTCACGCTACTGCTCAAGTGGGTCCACAGTCCTGGATCATCTAGACTTAAGGAACTAAACTCAGCAGCAGCTGTTGCTTGCACCTCCACCGCAGTCTTCTCTGATCTACACTTTTCTTCAGGAATGTGCATGGTTACATCCATTTGAGATGAAGATATGGATGCTGCAGTAGCTGCCAGGTCACCTGCACTCTGACTAACTGGAAGATCAGGTATCTCCTCACCACTCACATCCTCACTGGGGCCGGAACGCTCACCGTGAACATTTGTGTGTTTGTATCTCAGGAGAGCTCCTTCCTGCTTAGATAGAAAAGCTTCCTTTGCTTTCTTTCTTTTTCTGAATGCTGCCCCAGAGGGGTGTTTTCTTCTTTCACTCATGACTGCTGTTCTGTGCCAGCTATAGTGGCTCTCAACACTCAATTGAAGGGGACAAATAAGCAGGCTGGTAGCCAGGCCTGAGTGAGGGAGGATATCAGCATCTTAAGGGCTCCTACTACTTCAGTTGACTGCCTGTTCTCCTCCAGTGGGTTCAGGGAAGCAGCAGAAACAGGAAGCTCCTTGAGAAGCTGGTGTTAATCAGTCCAGGCTCCTGTGGGTGCTAGAGAGGTACATAAGAGGCTCCTCCTCCTCTCTCTCCCTGCCGCTCCTGCTGCTTTCTGTTATTCCCTCTCACCTTTTCTCCTGCCTGCCTGTTATGTCTCTTGTGCCCTCCTTCCTCCAGCACAGCACTCCACCATCTCTGTGCATCTAGAGCAGAGTGAATACATATGCACCAGCAGCAGACACAATATTGTACACTCTGGGTCCTAGTGTCGCCCACCCCCCCCCCCCCCAGTCTGGCACCTGAGGCGGCTGCCTCAGTTCGCCTCATGGTAAGGTCAGCCCTGTGCGACTACACAACCCCAAAGTATCCTGCTCCCGTGGAAGTCCTAAGATGGATTCTTCAGGGGCTATATCTGATTTTGGTGTTAGAAAGACAGAGAGACCTTTTCCAAGACATTATATTGGCATCATCTGTCTGATTTGCCCCTTTTGCCACAGCCTGTATGTCCAGTCATCAGCTAACAGCAGTAATGTTGGTGATATAATGTGTATTTTGTTTCCTTCTGTGCCAGAGCCGGGTGATAGCTGTGGATAAAGAGGAAGCTGCTGTGAATCTCACCAGAGAGAATGCTCAGAGGTAGGAACATATGCATTGCTCATTTTTTCTCTCTCTGAGTGCCCATTGCTTCCTAGGACCCCTCACACTGATCCCCCGAGACAAGTGAATAGCCACCAAAGTCCTGGCTTATGATTCTCAAATATGCCCAGTGTCTCAGCCACAGGCTGGATATCATGTTCATCACCATCAGGTGCCAGGGTGCGTTAAACGCTTTGAACCTCTGGAAAATCCAGAGAAAATTAGGAATTTTTGGAACAAATTTTCACTGAATTTTTATTTTGGTAAAAAAAACCCTTTCTCTGACCTGTGAATCCCCTTTGCCAGACCACCAGCTGGGAAGGAAATGGCATAATAGCGATGTTTTGTACTTATGTCGCACCTTTCTTGCAAGGAGACCAAAGTACTTCGGGTCAGTAGACTTGTCCCTGTTTTGTGAATGGGAAAACTGAGACCTAGTGAGACCAGACTCTGGTCCATGCCACAGGCTATTACCAGTGCCTTGAGAGTGACCCTTTTAGTGTGCTGGTCCCCAAGGACCCACACAATTCCACAGGGCAGGGCTGCAGCCTCTGAGACACCGAAACTGGGTCTTCGGGCACCAGAGAACCCTTTCTCCTTCTGTGGCTCCCTGCAGCAAGTCTAGCCAAGCAGGACTCCTGCAGGAGGCGTATACTGTAACCATTCAGGGCTGTCTGTGAGGATTTGCAGTGACACCAGGCAGCCTTTTCTAAAACAGCACAGGGTTTATTAGTTGACTGGAACACAGCAACGGCTAGTCCTGAGGTGAGTGTAGAGAATCTCGGGTTAAGACATGGTCCATACTGGCCAAGCCAGTCAGCCAGCCAAGCTGCCATGGACTCCATTCCAGGCTCTCTGTCAGTCCTTAGAGAGAGCTGCTGAGTCCCTCCAAGAACCCAAAATTATCCCCTTCCTGCCAACCCATGCTGAGTTCATATGTTCCCGGGACAATGTCAGTCGTTCGGTTCGGTGCAGCTCCCTTTGTCTTTCTGGAGGCTTCATTGATATGGGTCACTTACAGCCAGTCCTCTAACAATCCATTCATTCCACCCCAGACAGTGAAGTGACACAGCACCTCAAGTCCCCCGCTCTGCCCCAAAAGCCACATTCTAATCCTTTTTGCAACCATTGGGTAGCAATGTAAAGTACATGGGGAAACTGAGGCACACAAAGGCATAATAAAAATATTACAGAAAATTGCCACTTGGTCATATTATGTCAGAAAGTGAGTCAGTGACAGAGCCAATAGCAGAATCCAGAATGCCTGGCTCCTTCTACCTCACTACACCATATTAACTCCTGTCAGGGTTCCTTCCCCACTCTGAACTCTAGGGTACAGATGTGGGGACCCGCATGAAAGACCCCCTAAGCTTATTCTTACCAGCTTAGGTTAAAAACTTCCCCAACGTACAAACTTTGCCTTGGCCTTGAACAGTATGCTGCCACCACCAAGCATTTTAAACAAAGAACAGAGAAAGAGACCACTTGGAGACGTCTTTCCCCCAAAATATCCTCCCAAGCCCTACACACCCCCTTTCCTGGGGAGGCTTGAGAATAATATCCTAACCAATTTGTTACAAAATCATCAAAGACCCAAACCCCTGGATCTTGGAACAATGGAAAAATCAGTCAGGTTCTTAAAAGAAGGATTTTATTTAAAAAAAAAAAAAAAAAGAAAGGTAAAAATCATCTCTGTAAAATCAGGATGGAAAATACTTTACAGGGTATTCAGATTCAAAACACAGAGGATCCCCCTCTGGGCAAAACCTTAAAGTTACAGAAAACAGGAATAAACTTCCCTCTTAACACAGGGAAAATTCACATAAAACAAAAGATAAACTAATCCGCCTTGCCTGGCTTACCTATACTGGTTGCAATATTGGAGACTTGGACTAGGATGGGTTGGAGAAGATGGATTTCTGTCTAGCCTCTCTCAGTCCCAAGAGAGAACAACCACGTAAACAAAGAGCACAAACAAAAAAGCCTTCCACCCGCCCCCTCCCCAAAGATTTGAAAATATCTTGTCCCCTTATTGGTCCTTTGGGTCAGGTGCCAGCCAGGTTAGCTGAGCTTCTTAACCCTTTACAGGTAACAGGATGTTGCCTCTGGCCAGAAGGGATTTTATAGCACTGTGTACAGAAAGGTGGGTACCCTTCCCTTTATATTTATGACAACTCCCTTTTCAGGCCTTGCTTCTTTTCTTACATCTAGATTTTATCTTGCTCCTCAGGCAGCACCTAGACTTCTGGGTGTGCTGGTGTGGTGTCCCACAGCATCTTTCTTCCTTTCTGGGCTGTCGCTATCACTGACTTGTAACCAAATGAACTACAATCCACAGCAGCCACCCGTGCTGTGGCTCAGTTTTAAGGGCTTCAGAATCAGCTCTACTCTGCAGCTGTCTAATGCCACAATGCACTCTGCCGTAACTGTCACTTGACAGTGAAATCGTGGCCAGGACAGTGCTGGTGTCAGAATTACACCGTCTCATTTACCCCTCAGCTCCCTGTGCCAGCTCTGCTCTCTGTTACAGCAGTGGAAATCCAGCGTGGCTCCATGTGAGTTAATACGGGTTGTAACTGACACCAGAATCTGGCTTCCTTATGTGTCTCTGCATCCTGGGACCTATCCTGTGCTGGACCTGCAGGAAGAGGAGGGCAGGTGGCTTGATCATACCCTTCCATCCCCAGGATTCTGGGCTGCTCTAGGGGCTGAAATGGCCACTGATGTAGATTAGAGCAGCCTCAAAGGTGCTCTAATTTACAGCAGCTTCCTGAGAATTCCCAGAGGGCTGTTCCACAGTCTGCAGCAGTCCCAAATCTTCGTAGTGGTGTGCACTGTGGCGATTCCCCTTTCTACCCTCTATGTGCTCCCTGTACCACCCCTCCGTCCTGCCCCTACACACTGTTTGCGCAAAGACTTACAAAGCGGGCGGCGGGGGGAGGGGTGCAACGTAGGGCTGCTTAAGTGGCCCTATGCAATGGGGAATTCTGCCCCAGCTCCTTGCAATACAGTTTGGCCCTTACATGCTGATAGAGTTAGTATAGAGCACAGGACTGAGTCTGTCCTGTTACGTCCATTGCACCCCTCACACTGTTTCTTCCCCACTGCCAATGTGTGCTGGTCTTACAGCACCCTCTGTGCTTGCTCCCTTAGGGAGCACAAGGTGGGGTCTAGGAATGGAACAGGACTCTTTCTCGCCCCATGGAGCATGAGGCCCCCTATGTGTCCCAAATACACTAGTGCATTGGATAGAAAAGTTGGTGAGGAAAATCCTGGATGCTGTACTCCCTTGACTGGGTTTTAGTCTGCTACGTGAGTTATTCTGCATGGAGGGAGAGTGTGTATTGGGAGGATCTGGATGGTTTTTGAAAAGCTGCCTCTAATTCAGTGTATAAATACAGTGTAGGGAAATGGGAAGCGTTTTTGGAATCATCACAGAATGCTCTCAGTAACATACTGACCTGGATGTCACCTCTTGCCTGGGTCTCATTCCTCCAGCAAACCCTGAGAAATCCTATGGCTTTGCAAAGAAGTGATCATCTGGTGTTCAGAAGAGAAAGGTGATTTTGTGATTAAGGCAGACAGCCGGGGGGCATCAGGACTGCTGGGTTCTATTCCTTACTGCCACTGTCTGAGGCCACGTCTACACTATAGGAGCGCTTTTCCAGGGATAGCCGTACCAGTATACTATACCCCCTAGTGTGGACACAGCTTAACCTGGCAAAGCTGTGCTTTTGCTGGTATAGCTTATTTTCCAGCACCACCATCCAACCCCCCAAACAAAATAAGCTAGACTGGTAAAATCACAGTTTTTCTGGTATAACTGCATCTACACTTGTTCTTTTGCTGGCCCAGCTCCATCAGTCAGGGATCCCATCTCACCCCCCTGACAGACAGAGCTAAGCTGGCAGAAATCTGTAGGGTAGACCTGGCCTCACTGTGCAACCTGGAGCTTGTCACTTCATTGCACTGTGCCTCAGTGGCCCCATTTGTGAAATGGGGTTACTGCCAATGTAGCAGGCTAATTTAATCATAGCTTTCCCACGCCTGGACCCACTGTGCTACACCCCAGCAGCACCAAGGGGATTTACAGTGGTTATGAGGGCTACAGATAAGGGTTCCCCTAGTTAAGAGGAATCCTCATCTGGCCCCTGCCCCCTAGGATGTGGGACATTATGGAGCAGATTTGGAGTGGGTATGGCAGGACTGTGACAGGGTGGGACTAGAGCATAATGCCCTTCATATCCCCTGGCAGCCCCAAGGCTGCTCTGACTTGCAGCAGCTAAGGGGGTGGTCTGGCCTTTGGCAGCCTTGAGGATCAGAGGGTTCAGAAATATGTCAGAAAGTCACCTGGGCCTTTCGGGGCCATGTGCTTACTCTCTCGTTCTTCACCAGCAAGAGAGAAGTGCCCACATCTCCTGAGTCCCTAGGGAATCTAAGTAGTGCAGAGAGTTCAGTGAGGTACGGTTCAAGCTGAGAGGCACCGCTACGGCTGTGTGTTCTCTTAGAGATGCCAGGGGTGGAGGGAGAGCCCATGTAAGGATATTGTACCTGAGAAGCCCTAAAGCCTCTTTCTGTAGCATTGTGCCATAATGGACCTAATCCTAAATAAGTCCCGCCCTTTTAGCATGTGTTCTGCCTTGGTGAATCAGCTGCATTGTGATGCTTTTGTTTTCACTCCCTGCCTCACATGAGTACATGATATTATCATGTCACCATGACACTGCATGTTAGATGCAAACACCTAAATGTCACTGTGGCGTTAGCGCCAAATACATTCACATTTCACAACTCTTGCAAGGGCCAGGTTTTCAAAGCAGGGTAGAAGAAGCATGTAGAAAAACGTGCGCGTGCCCCTCGCACTCACAGAACCCCATTTTTGCATGTCTGAAGCCAGGAACTGAGGGTTGTTGGGGGTTTTTTGTTTGTTTTTTGCAGGTGTGGTGGGTTCGCACGCAGGACGTTTTGCAGGCATAATTAATGTACAGATGAGGTGGGGTGGCGAGTGCACTAGGTGAATACGTATGTGTATGCATTGTGACAGGGTCCGGCCAGATGGCTACAGGAGAGTGATAGAAAGCAGCTGTATTAGCCCCAGATTAAGCCGGTCCCTTTTCCCTGGGTGAGGTAACAGAGGCGGTTCCAGAACAATCAAGAAGCTGCTAGAATCCATTAAGACAGGCAAGCTAATCAGGTCACCTGGTTTAAAAAGGACCTCACTTCAGTCAGTGAGGGGCATCCACGGAGCAGAGAGTGAGAGGGAGTGCTTCTGGAGGACTGAGGAGTACAAACACTATCTGGCATCAGGAGGAAGGTCCTGTGGTGAGGATAAAGAAGGTGTTGGGAGGAGGCCATGGGGAAGTAGCCCAGGGAGTTGTAGCTGTCACACAGGTGTTACATGAAACACTGTAGACAGCTGCGATCCACAGGGCCCTGGGCTGGAACCCGGAGTAGAGGGTGGGCCTAGGTTCCCCCCATCCCCCTAACTCCCTATTGGATACAGGAGGAGTTGACCTGGACTGTGGGTCCCACCAGAGGGGAAGGTCCCTGGCCTGTCCCGCGACCCACTAGGTGGATCAGCAGAGACTGCGGGGATTGTTCTCCTTCCTTTTCCCCATGCTGGCCAGTGATGAGGTTAGCTGAGTGAATGACAGGTTTGAGCCACTAGCAAAAGTGGCCAGGCTGAGGGCTGCCATGAATCTCTGAAGCGAGCAAATCCGCCAATAAGCGCAGGACCCACCAAGGCAGAGGAGGAACTTTGTCACAGCATGCAAAAGGAGAGGATGAGGCTATAAAGGTGTCACGGATCCACAGGATTAGTGCTACAACCTCAGCTTTACAACAGTCTCTAGGAGGAACCCCTTCAATGTGCCAGACTTCCAAGGGGTCTCACCCTTCCTCCAGAATAGGCCATGCAGCCTCACCACCTCCTGGACTGAACCTCTGGGGCTTCAATGCTCCTGCTTCACACCATGAGCTCTGTTCGGAGAGGTTTCAGAGTAACAGCCGTGTTAGTCTGTATTCACAAAAAGAAAAGGAGTACTTGTGGCACCTTAGAGACTAACCAATTTATTTGAGCATAAGCTTTCGTGAGCTACAGCTCACTTCATCGGATGCATACTGTGGAAAATACAGAAGATGTTTTTATACACACAAACCATGAAAAAATGGGTGTTTATTACTACAAAAGGTTTTCTCTCCCCTCACCCCACTGTTCAGAGAGTCCAACTGAAGTAGACTCCTGGTAGAGACATAAATATTTTGGGGATTAACGCACGTCGCCAAGTATTTCCAGCATCACTCAGGCAGCGTTATCAGAACAGTAGAGTTTATTAGTCAGCTGGAACACAGCACAGGAAGTCCTTATTTTAGCATAGAGAATTGAAGGTTAACATATAGTCTAGTCTGGTTAGCCAAAGCCCGGCCAAGCTGGAGTGAAAGTGAACCCCATGTTCAGGCTCTGTCTGCCTCAAGCTGTCTGACCTCCTTGGTCAGTTCCCAGGTGAAAGCGCTGACTCCTTCCAGAGCCAACTCTTATCCCCCACCTCACACCTTCCCAGTCCTTTGTTCTCAAGCTGGGGTCCCTCCTTAGCTTCCCTGCTGAGAAGTGGGGAAATGCATCTACCTCTGGGTCATTTTAACTGGGGTCAGCCTTGGCCAGTCCTTTGCAATGACCCATTCAGGCTCAGACAGCTAGGCAGCACACACACTTGTGTCTCCAAACCAACAGTCCTTTCCCCCGCCACTGTGTAAAAGTACAACATATAGGGGAAACTGAGGCATGCATAGGGGTCACACAAATATTACAAAAAAATCCCACTTTATCACAAAAGGATATGCACAGGGGTTTGAAAGGAAATTTTGAGATGCACAGTGGGCGTGCGCACAGAGGTCTTTCTGGGTGCACAGGTTGTGCTCTGCTTTGAATACTTGCACCTAATTGCTTTGCAGGCAAAGAACAGACCCATGACTTCCCTCAGATTTTGTGCTAGGTAATAGTGCTGCAGATTGTGGCTGGGGTTTGCATGGGTAGGTGTGATATCCTGTATTTAATTATGTGTAAGGCTATGATTTTTTTCATGGACGTTGCAGAAGTCACAGAATCCATGACTTCCAGTGACCTCCATGAATTCAGCCCTGTCGGTCAGGAGCTTCTGGGTCTTCCCTTTGTGGCAGGGGGACCCCACAGCTCCTCATGGCTACAGGTGCCAGGGGCCCTCCGGAGTTCCCAGCTGCCGTGGGGATGCAGCGGGAATCGCGGGGGCCCCCCTCCCGCAGCTCCCAGCAAACACGAGCAGTGGGGGCCCCTCGGAGCTCCCGGCTGCTGCTCCTGACTGCCTCGGGCAGTGGGGGCCCCTCACAGCTCCCAGCCACTGCGGGCAGCGGGAGCCCTGGCAGCTCTTAGCTGCCGTGGGCAGCAGGGCCACACCTCCTGGCCGCTGCAGGCAGCGGGGGCCCTCCGCAGCTCCTGGTGGACATGCGGGGCAGGGGACCCGGGAGCTACGAGCCACTGCGGGCGTACCCCAAAGGTTCCAGCTGCCGCAGATGGTGGAGGTTTCCCGGAGTTCTGAGCCAGGCCCCCGGTGTTCTGAGCTGCTGGGGGTCCTTCAAAGCTCCAGAGCTCAGAGCGGCCCCTGCAGCTGCCCAACCTCTGCAGGCAGTGTGGGGAGCCCACAGCTCGGCTCCCTATTTTGTCAGGGATATTTTTAGTAAAAGTCAGGGACAGGTCACGGGCAATAAAGAAAAATTCTCGAAAGCCCATGACCTGTCCCTGACTTTTACTAAAAATTTCTGTGACAAAATCTTAGCCTTAATTATGTGCCATTGAATGACCTGAGTGTATCTCTTACTTTCTCTGTTCTTGGGCCTGCAGGTTGCAGCTACAGGACAGGATAAGAATTCTCCGCTACAATGTCTCCTCCGGTAATTTCTTTTCATATTTCTACCTCCCCTGATGTTTTCTCCATTTTATTTTACTGAGGGGAGGTGGGCATGAAAACAATAGGCAACTGGGGCAGGAATGACCAAATCCTGGCTGATGGGGTAACTCAGGAGACAGCTCTGGCATGTGCATGTTTCTGGTTGTTGCTACGCTTAGATCTCATCTCACATTATGTGCATATGGCCAGAAGTGAAAGTAAGCCGGTGTGGTACGGCGTACCGGCAAGAGCCAGTACACCGTGCCGGACCGGACCAGCTTCCCCAGGCCAGCAATTTAAAGGACCCGGGGCTCCCTACAATGGCCGGAGTCCCAGGCCCTTTAAATCACCGTCCGAGCCCTGCTGCCAGAGCCCTGGGGTAGCGGCGGCAGGGCTCCAGCGGTGATTTAAGGGGCCTGGGGCTCCAACCGCTGTGGGGAACCCCGGGCCCTTTAAATCACTGCCTGAGCCCCGCTGCCAGAGCCCTGGAATAGCGGCGGGAGGGCTCCAGCGGTGATTTAAAGGGCCAGGGAATGTAAAGGCCCCGCCTCTTCTGGTTGAGGCCCCGCCTCTTCTGGTTGAGGCCACTCCCCCTGCTCAGGACTCCAGCGTACTGGTAAGTCCTTTAAGTTACTTTCACGCCTGCATATGGCTGACTGCAAGCTGGTAACACACTGTGCACCTGAGAGGGGCACAGGTCCCTATGCTGCTGTGGAATGTCAGGTGTCAGTACAGAATTGAAGTAGCAGAGGAAACATATTGTGAGAACTGAGAGTCAGCCTCTTCAGTGCAAGCTTGTATCTTCAAAGCTCTCCTGGCCGGACTTTCAGTTTGCAGAGGCACCCGTGTACAGAGGAGAATGTGTGCACAACTGTGTGCTTAACATTTGCATCCTGTCCAGATGAGTATGGTATTCTTCACTCTGGATCCAGATGGATTCGGTATCCTCGACTACATCAAGGCATTGTGTTGCAGCACATTGTTTGTGTGAATGATTGGTTCTTTCCATGTGCTTAGCTCTCTGTTATCCTGTTCTGTGGGTATGTCTGCACAGCAGCCTATGGTGCATTTACAGCTTGGGTGGACAGACCTACTCTAGCATTGCTAAAAATAGCAGGCCAGACATGGTGGCATGGGCTTCAGCATAGGTTGTGCAGTCCCGCCCAGGACCTTGGGGACATACTCTCATTGCTAGCCTGCACTGAAGCCCATGCCGCCATGTCTACACTTCCATTTTTAGCAATGCTAACATAGATGGAGCAAGCACAGACTTATCTACCCAAGATGCCATCACCGGTGATTGCAATGTAGACATGCCCTTTAAATTAAGGTGGGAAGGTGGACCAATTCAGGTTAGTCTAACAAAATGTGAAATTAAATCCTGTCCATAGAGAGAGAGAGAGACAAACCTGGGCCTACAGAGTCACTGTTATCAAGATCTTACTTGAGTAATGAGTTTTGAAGGTACATAGTTATGGCTGAGATTTGGTTTTCATTCTTTTTCTGCTGTAGGTTCCTGGGAGCAGCTCCTCCCCTGGGGTCCTGTGGACACTATAGTCAGTAACCCACCTTATGTCTTCCATGGAGACATGACTCACCTGGCTGAAGAGATCCTCAGGTGGTCAGATAAGACCTTTCTATCTTTCTCTTTCCCATGCATTATTTCACCCTCTTCTGTTCTCTGTAGAGAAGTTTCAGGTATCTAGTACTAACAAGTTAGGAGATATCCGTCGGGGATGGGGAGTGGCGGAATGCAGTCCAAGAAGGGCAACCACCTGCCAATATACTTATTTGGAAGCCCGTCCCTTTCATTCCTGCACAAACTGAGGATCTTGGTATTTTCTCTCCTTCAGACCTAGTACAGAGATTCCCTCTTGGCCCATTTGTTCCCTGGTGATCTTGCCTCCTTCTGATACTGTGAGGAATTGGGCAGAAGACATGTGAAAATGCTACATGACTTAGAGAAAGAATCTGTGAGCTGGAAACACTTTCCCTTATTTCTGGGAGAGCAGGAGTGGTGTTGAATGCCTGGCAAATTCCCATGCTAACTCACCGTAGTACACTCCCTAATGTCTCCTGGGTAGTGTTCCCCTCAGGGTTCAGTGGACCAGCTGTAGTAATCAGGCTGCAGCTCAGAGGGGCAAGAGCTTAGAACTGACTTGCTTTCCACTGATAGCTATAACAAGAGCCACCATCTGTTACAAGGCTTTTGTCTAATGAAAAAGCTCTGAGTAAGACCATTTGGGGACAGTAGCTGGACCTATGATGTGATGCGATACATCACCTTCCTCTTTGCCTGTTTCCCACAAAATTGATTTAACTGGAGGTTAGAACTGGTTCCTGAGCCCAACATCTGGCATGATGCCAGGTTCTGCCAGTTTACTCAAAGTAAAATGGGGGTAAAACATTTATCCACCTTTGTGAAGCACTCTGAGAGGAAAAAGCCTGTGCCAAAGCTAAGAATTACTGCTACTGTTATTATTAAACGTGACCGGCAGGAGCAGTGCTATAGCTGTCAACAGGAGATCAGGAATGCCTGATGATGTTTGCCCCAAGACTCTCTCAGCCTAGTCACAGTGGCAATCTCTGAATAACTTCCTCTATTACACATACCACCAATCTGAGTCACCAGAGGGGTCTTACAAACTTCCCTCTTTACAGATTCCAAAGTTACTGTGACTTTTCCAATGGGACACAGACCCACAAGCCATCGCTTTCATGTGCCCAGAGACCCCTCTAGTGCTTGTTCCCAGTGGGAGATGCTACTAACAACACATTTTACTGCTGTGTGTAATGATGGGTAATGGAGAGTTTTCATCCCTTGTCTTCAACCTCCAGCTATGAGGACCTTGGTGCCCTGGATGGGGGAAATGATGGGATGACAGTGATCAAAAAAATTCTGGCTCTGGCTCCTTGTATCCTGAAGAATCATGGGTAAGCGCTGATACATAACTAAAATCCTAATGCCTGTCTACATTTGACTTTTCATATCTTCTGCCTATTCCCACCTCACACTTTTTTATGATCAGAAATATAAGCAAATACGAGGGGGAGTCAAATGCACATAAGAAAAGAGGGAAAAAAGACATTCCCTCTTAACATAAGAATGTCACGTGCATTAGTAAAGAATTACTGATATTAATACAATCAGCCAGGGGATTATGCACCATGCTGGTGACCCCAGCTGCTTGGTATTGTTGCTTGGTCATTATTTAAGTAGGTACCTGAAACTTAAAGAAGTGAGGAAAAGCAGAGAGAAGAGAATAGCAGGGGAAGAGATGAAAAGGGAGAGCAGAAAAGAAGAAAACGGTTAAGCGGAGAGATATCTGGAGAGAGAAGCACTATAGACACCCCTGGGTCACTGATATTTATGGACTGTGGTAAGATATCTTATAAAACACCCCAGGAGGGGGAAAAAAACATCCCAGGGGTTAAAAGAAAAGGAGTTCTTGTAGCACCTTAGAGACTAACAAATTTATTTGAGCATAAGCTTTCGTGAGCTATAGCTCACTTCATCGGATGCAGTGAGCTGTAGCTCACGAAAGCTTATGCTCAAATAAATTTGTTAGTCTCTAAAGTGCCACAAGTACTTCTTTTCTTTTTGCGGATACAGACTAACACGGCTGCTACTCTGATCTCAGGGGTTGTTTCTTGAGGGATTAATCTTCTCCATGATAAATGACAAGGAGATTTCCTGCTTCCATTCACTACCTTGTGATGTCCCTCATGAGATACTAGAGATCAGCACTGTAGCCCTCCACTTAGCCAGGATATTCTAAGTGTCTTCTGTGACAGTCCTGACTTTTCACCAGCCCAAGAGAAGTCATTGAAAATCTCCTGTTGTGCAATGCTGGAACAGGAATATTCAGTGTCATTGTGCTATAGGGGTGCAGACATGGAGCCATATTCATTCTTAGAGCTTTGATGTGACCACTGAAGCACAAAATCCTCTTCAGAGTTTCCCAGGATTAAGTTCTGTAGAGTGCTTATTTTGTATTTTAAGGTAGAGCCAATGTTGATGGGAGGGAGTTTTTAAGGTTAGGAATGAGATCCAAATCCAGGCCATGTAATTAATTTGGCTGAGGTAAAGAAAGTGTTCAGTGTGGGAAGGTTTGGGGATTTTCAGAGGAGCATATGGTTGGGGTTTGGCTCTTTTTTTGCAGTTTGGTATAGCCTATGAAACTGCCAACAGCTGTAATCAGTTCCAGAAGACTAGGGGTGAATTCAGATAGTTCAGTGATAGCACTACCTGTGTACATGAAAAGCTATATATTCCTAGGTCCCTAGTTTGATATTGGAGTGAATTTACAGCTGCTGAAAGCTGCTGGGTTGACAGTTCTGGAAACTGATGTGCCCTAAGTATTCACCAAGCTGGAACAGTATGAGCAGCAGCAGCACAAACCTCCAGTCACATTCCCTGCTGATGTGAGTCATGTGCAACCTGCAGCACCTACATCAATGGATGCAAAGTAGAGTATAGAGTCCAGGCCCAGCTAGTCTTTGGCCTCTCTGCTGAGACGTCCGGCAAGGGGGCCATCTGGTGAGGTGGTGGCTTTTTTGAGTTGGGTCCCTGTCCAGTAGGAACTGGACTGAGACCAACACCACATCATGCGTAGAGCACCACTTGTCAGGTGACCAGATTCAGACAAGCAGCCTGGAGATATAGGTTCCTGTCACACTGGTGGTGTGACACCGTTTCCCTCAGTGTTGCTACCCTGGTGTGAAGGTGCTGTGAGAGGGGACTCAGACACCTGTGTACCTCAGGTCTGGCCAGCCCTCTCCACTCATCCTAGTGCTTCAGGATCACAGTCGTTCATACTGCAGTGGCCTCCGTCATCACCCGCTCCCTTTTAGCCTCATCTCTGTCTGTTAGGTACTTAGATGGTCCCCATTACCATAGTATCCGAGTGCTAGTGAGGCGGGGCAGGACTCCCATCCCCTTTTTAGAGAAGGGGGACTGAGAGACTTGCCCAATGTCACACAGAGTCCATGGCAAAGAAGGGAATTTTCCGCAGTCTCCCAAGTCCCAGGCTAGCGGCCTAACCCCTAGACCATCCTTCCTCCTATCTAGATCCTTTCCCTGTCCCCCTCTCTCCTTTGTACGATCCCCTGCTATGTGTTCGACCTGTAGAACTCTTTGCCAGAGGATGTTGTGAAGGCCAAGACTATAACAGGGTTAAAAAAAGAACTAGATTAATTCCTGGAGGATAAATCCACCAGTGGCTATTAGCTAGGGTGGGCAGGTATGGTGTCCCTAGCCTCGGTTTGCCAGAAGCTGGGAATGGGCGACGGGATGGATCACTTGATGATTACCTCCTCTGTTCATTCCCTCTGAAGCACCTGGCATTGGCCACTGTCGGAAGACAGGATACTGGGCTAGATGGATCTTTGGTCTGACCCAGTATGGCCGTTCTTGAGTTCTTATAATTGGTCTTTTTATGAGGGTGATTCTATCAGGCTGAGTTATGAAGACATCTGGACCATCCTAGGAAAGAGAGTCTGGTGTCTTTACAGAGAGAGTCTATATTTCCAAGCTGGTCAAACAAAATGTGTTTGTTTCCCCTCCACATCCCCACACACGTGTTTTCAGGAGTGTGTTTCTAGAAGTTGATCCCAGACACCCAGAGATGGTGGAGAACTGGCTGCAGAGTCGCCCTGACCTGTCTCTCTCTGTCTCTGCCACCCACAAGGACTTCTTTGGCAAGTAAGTGTTTTCTCTTTCACCGACTGTTCCCTTCAACTTTATGCAATTGCATCCAGCCCTGGGTTCAGTTGCCCTCTGCATCCTCGTGTCTTGAGGTTAAACTCAGAGGGACTCAGTCACCAACTTAGTGCATCCCCTTCCTAAACACCTGCATTCGTCGAACTCTGCAAACTTCTAGTTTACCTTGAAGTGGGGGCGCTGCCAAGCATTCCTGACATATCTTAGTGTTGACATTATCTGATGGGATTACCCTTCATGGAAAATTGTGGCTTTATATGGTGGGTGTGGATTCATATTCTCCCTGACAAAATGCAAGTCCATGTTCATTCTTGTCCCCAACAGGCCGAGGTTCCTACACATCCAAAAGCATAAAGCAGGTGACTGCATCAACAAGAACAGCTTTGCTTGACCCAGTGTTCATCTCCCTTGAGTTTTTTGCTGAGTCGTCTATTGGATCCCTGCACAGCAATAGGAACCGGACCCTCCACTGCATTTCCCAGCATTCCGATCTCTGCAGATGGTCACTGGTGCATCCATTGCTGACAGAGGATTTTACTTGAAGGATCACTAGAAAGGAGGTGGGGCAGAGGTCTGAGTCTGCAGAGGTGTTTCAGCTCCCATGGATGGTCCGACACCGATTATTAGCTCAGTCAGCTAAAGCAAGAAATAAGTATGAGAACCTAGCATAGAGGGAATCTCAATTCCAAGCATCTCATTTTTCTTGATGCTGTAAATACATATGATAAAAATACAACTTCTCCATGCATCGGATGGCACTTTTAGTTCATAATGAACAGCATAGGTCTTGCTCTGGAAAAAGAACTTAAGGTTGTTGGTAGGTCTGTTTCTTTTTAATTATTTTTTTTTAAACCTCCACTTTCAAAGCCTATGAATTCTTTTGGCAGGTATGCTCGGAGATTCCAGAACGAATGCTTCAGATTTAGTTCTGTCCCAGCAACCCCTGTTGTTCCTGAGTGATCCTACCACGACAAAGCACCGAGTGCAACTTATTGCTTCTGAGCAGCCCTCCAACAACAAGCCAGCATGCACAGTCTTGCCCTCCTGAGTGACCTTTCAGTAACAAACCAGCACATGTGCAGCCATTATTCCCAAACAGGCAGTATTCTTCATCTCAGACAATGGGATCCATAATGGAATGCTTTGTGAGGAGGATGTGGGATGGGTTTAAACCAGAATTTAGTGGTAATTGACTCCTTTCTTTGGCAAATCTTGTTTTAGACAGGAAGGGGAAAGCCTTGTATCTGAAGACTTAAGGATTGGACACCCCATCATCTCAGGCATCGGCACTCTTACATCAAGATTATCTGGCTATTTGGACTCTCTCCTCAGACTCTATGCTACCAGCACTCCCAGCTATCTTTGAGACACCACTGACTTCCTGAGGAAACTACAATGCATTGGTAATCTTCCCGAAAACACCATCCTGGCCACCATGGATGTAGAAGCTCTTTATACCAATATTCCACATGAGGATGCACTACAAGCTGTCAAGAATAGTATCCCTGATGAGGCCATGGCACACCTGGTGGCTGAGCTTTGTGACTTTGTCCTCACCCACAACCATTTCAGATTTGGGGACAACTTATAGCTTCAAGTAAGTGGCACTGCTATGGGTACCCGCATGGCCCCATAGTATGCCAACATTTTCATGGCTGACTTAGAACAACGCTTCCTCAGCTCTCGTCCCCTACTGCCCCTCTTCTACTTGTGCTACATTGATGACATCTTCATCACATGGACCCACGGGAAGGAGGCCCTTGAAGAATTCACCTGGATTTCAACAATTTCAACCCCACCATCAACCTCAGCCTGGACCAGTCCACACAAGAGATCCACTTCCTGGACATACAGTGCAAATAAGTGATGGTCACATAAACACCATCCTATACCAGAAACCTACTGACCGCTATACTTAGCTACATGCTTCCTGCTTCCATCCAGGACACATCACACAATCCATTGTCTACAGCCAAGCCCTAAGATACAACTGAATTTGCTCCAATTCCTCAGAAAGAGACAAACACCTACAAGATCTTTATCAAGCATCCTTAAAACTACAGTACCCACCTGGGGAAGTGGGGAAACAGATTGACAGAGCGAGACGGATACCCAGAAATCACCTACTACAGGACAGTCCCCACAAGGAAAATAACAGAACACCACTGGCCATCACGTACAGCCCCCAGCTAAAACCTCTCCAGCACATTATCAACGATCTACAACCTATTCTGGAAAATGATCCTCACTCTCACAGACCTTGGGAGACAGGCCAGTCCTCACTTACAGACAACCCTGCAACCTGAAGCAAATACCCACCAGCAACTACACACCACACCACAGAAACACTAACCCAGGAACCAATTCCTGTAGCAAACCTCATTGCTTACTGTGTCCCCATATCTACTCTAGTGACACCATCAGAGGACCCAGCCACATCAGCCACACCATCAGAGGCTCATTCACTTGCACATCTACTAATGTGATATATGCCATCATGTGCCAGCAATGCCCCTCTGCCATGTACATTGGCCAAACCGGACAGTACCTACGTAAAAGAATAAATGGACACACATCGGACATCGGGAATGGTAACATACAAAAGCCAGTGAGAGAACACTTCAATCTTCCTGGACATTCTATAACAGATGTGAAAGTAGCTGTACTTGAACAAAAAAACTTCAGAAACAGACTTCAAAGAGAAACAGCAGAAATAAAATTAATTTGCAAATTTAACACCTTAATTTGGGCTTGAATAGGGACTGGGAATGGCTGGCTCATTACACCTCCTCATCTATTGTTGGGAGTGGACTACATCCACCCTGATCGAATTGGCCCTGTCAACACTGATTCTCCAGTTGTGAGGTAACTCCCTTCTCTTCATGTGTCAGTATATTTATGTCTGCATCTGTAATTTTCACTCCATGCATCTGAAGAAGTGGGGTTTTTACCTACGAAAGCTTATGCTCAAATATATCTGTTAGTCTTTAAGGTGCCACCGGACTCCTTGTTGTTTTTGTGGATACAGACTAACATGGCTACCCCCTGATACTTTAGAAAGAGTAGCTCTTTCTGGCATCCTTGGTTTATTTCCAGAGTCCTGTTACTTTAGGTCCTGTTATTTTAGCTCTAGAGCAGTGGTCTCCAACCTTTTTACTCCAAAGATCACTTTTTGAATCTAAGGGCAACCCAGGGTCTACCCCACCCCTTCCCCGAAGCCCCAAAGACCCGCTCCACTCACTCCCCCACCCTCACTCACTTTCACTGGGGCAAGGGGTTGGGGTTCAGGAGGGGGTGCGGGCTCTGGGCTGGGGTCGAGGGATTCACAGTGTGAGAGGGGGCTCTGGGCGGAGTGTGGGGCAGGAGGTTGGGGTGTAGAAGGGGGTGAGGGGTGCAAGCTCTAGGAGGGAGTTTGGGTGCAGGATGGGGCTCTGGGCTTGGGCAGAGTGTTGGGGTGCAGGAGGAGGTACAGGGTGCCGGCTCTGGGAGGGGGGGTCAGGGCTGAGGGGGGGGGGGTTGGTGTGCAGGAGGGGGTATGGGGTGCTGGCTCGGGGAGGGGGGTCAGGGATGGGGCTTGGGGTGCAGGAGGGGGCTTGGGGTACAGGAGGGGGTATGGGGTGCTGGCTCCAGGAGGGGGCTCAGGGATGGGGGTTGGGGTGTGGCTTCCCGCCAGTCAGCACTTACTTCCAGTGGCTCCTGGTTGGTGGCAGGTGCAGCAAGGCTAAGGCAGGCTCCCTGCCTACCCTGGCCCCACACCACTCCTGGAAGGGGCCAACATGCCTCTGTGGCCCCTGGGGTGCGGAAGGCGGGGGGGCACGTGGCTCCACGTGCTGCCTCTCTCTGCAAGCACCGTCCCCGCAGCTTTACCAATGGGAGCTGCAGGGGCGATGCTTGCAGGCAGGAGCAGCGCGCGGAGGGAGACCCCAGGGCCGTGGGGCTGCAGTGGCCGCTTCTGGGAGCTTCTGTGGGACCGGGGTAGGCAGGGAATCCGCCTTAGCAGCAGCCACACTGCACTGCTGCCGGAGATTGCAATTGACTGGGAGCTCCTCTAGGATCGATCAGTCAATTGTGATCGACTGGTTGGTGACCACTGCTCTAGGAAAAGCCCCTGGCGGGTTGGATCAGTTTGTTTACCTGCCGCGTCCGTGGGTTCGGCCAATCGCGGCTCCCACTGGCTGCGGTTCGCCGCTCCAGACCAATGGGGACTGCGGGCCAAGGGGCGTGCTGGCCTCCCTTCCCTGAACAAGCGGCGGACCAGCTTTGAGAACCACTGCTTTAGAGGACTGGGAGAAAAGCTTCCGATATTCAGTTTGAGCTTTCTGTTTATATAACACCTAGCACATTGTGAATGTTACAGGTAACAAATATAAAAACCTAATAAAACCAGTGCTGCATGTTCTGTAGATGGAAATGAGCCTCAGTTCAAACCATCACACACAAGAATCGTTGGTAAAGAGTAAAATAATTCTTTTACGTATTGCAGTGGGCCCGAATCAAAACCCTCATCCACACTCCCCATCAGATGATAATACGTAGCTCCAATGTAGCATGTTTTACCCATAGATCTCAAAGCCAAGCCTCCTTTACCAAGGAGGTCACAAGCATTATCCCCATTTTACAGGTGGGGAAACTTAGTCACAGGGAGAAGTGATTTGCCCAAGGTCATGCAACAGGCCAGTGGCTTAGCCTGGAATAGCAGCCAGGTCTCCTGGCTCCTCAAGCAGTGCAGCTGGAATAGCGAAGGTTTATTTTCTTGTTCTGTTTTATCAGGGAAAGTGACTCAGGCAATAGAGATGCCTGAAAGAGCAGGGGAAGAATTCACTGGAGTGGAGAGCCAGAGCAGTCTGTTATAAGTAATGGGAGGATTTAAAGCCAAGTTGCTTTCTTGTTTCGCAGTCAGTAGCTCCTTTCCTGGCCAGCAGGAAGGAATAGCCAAGTCAAGGAGTCTGAGCTGATCTCAGAGGAAAGCTCCTACAGGTCATCAGAATGGACCGCACACTCATGGGATGGAAATATCCAGCTGGTGACCTCTGCGGTCTCTGAGCACAGGAGGACATGCTGCTGGGATATCCTCCAAGGCTGGGCTGTGAGTGCCTTCCCAGACACTTAGTTGGGACCTGCATCAGTGCTGCCTACATCAAGCCTCAGCAAATACATGTGAGGCTGTTTAGAAAGCACCACCAGATTCCAAGGGCTTTACTAAACAGCAGCACACTCTCATCCTCCCTCTCTCTCTCCACTGCTTTCATAATCACTCTTTCACTCTTGCCCGCTCCTTCATTCTCATTTTCCCTCTGGAGTCTTGCACGCAACTTTGCAAGTCACCTCAATCCTGACTGATGTGCCAATGCCCAAACCCCAGCCTGGATCCCAGCCAGAGCCACCCCACCATCACTCACAACCCAGCCTTTACCTCGGTCCCGCTGTTGCCTATTGCACAATTGTGTCCCTGCCCCTTCTTTCCCCCAAAAGTGCATCCGGTATCCAAAAGCCTTCAAAATAGAAAAGGACCCTCCTTCATGTGAACATGCTAAGAGAAATTTAACAAAAGAGCAGCAGGGCTGCATCTGCAGTGATGCTCACCCAGGGTTTGTGAGTTGGGGAACCATGTTTTGTCTTAGTTTTACCCCCATTCCAGCTGAGATGATTCTTAGCAGTTTTGCAGGCCAGTGAGGGAGAGACCAAGCTGTTTAAAAAAACAACCAAAAAAACCACTTCCACCTAAACTGAGACCTAGAACTGTCTTTTTAAACTGAGTTTAAACGGAGTTCTCAGACTCAGCAATGGGTGCAGCCACTAGATGGTATTTATCTATAGAGCATATAGACAACCTATAACTCACTCCAGCAGGATTTTTAAAAGCATGATTTAATGACTGGGTAATTTAATGACTAGATGAGGCTTCAATGTCATCATACCGCATTCTTCTAGGCGTAAGTGGTCACCTGCAGCAGTCCAGAACAAGCTGCCCCTGTGCAGATAAATGAACGGGTGGCAAGGAGCATTATCATTTTCCTCTGAATCATTGATTACTGGCCTCAGCCAAGAGCAGGACACTGTACTAGGCAGGGTCATGGTCTAATCCAGCAGGTCAACTACTATCTTCCAACATTTGTCTCTCTTTTTTAGAAATCTGATTACATCACAGCCATTGTATTGTGATTCTGTGGTACAGAAGATCATGTGACACTGCTGATCTTCTCTTAAGGACAGGAGTGGGGAGAAATCCTGTTCTATCCCTGATGTGGCTGGGTTTACTGGCCAGCATGTCCCAGCTCAGGGAACGTGTTTGTCTAGTGTGTTCCAAAGTGCTTGATACTCCTTTGGCCAAACTCTTTTTGGTGCAGAAACTTTTCAAAACGGCTGTGACAGCTGTGAAGGAGCCACTGACACTCCCAGAATTCCTGCTTTCCCAGAGGGCTGGGCAGTTATCCACCCAGAGAGGGATGATGCTAACATGTAAACTTTAGGGTTTGAGATTAGCTCTCTGAGAAGTTTGCAATTGATTAATGAAGCTGCAAGAAGACTAACATTTCTGCTTACATTTTACACAATCAAGTAACTTATTGGGGCTCATTCTCAGTTACTTGGCACATGCTTTAATTCCATGGAGTCTTATCAAGGAGGTGGCTTGTTTTTCTGAAACAACATTTGCAGAGGTTTGGGGTTTTTTTCTGTGGGGGTTGGAGGTTCTGTTTTTAGGGGCTATTGACGTATCTGCTGGTGCAATTGTAAAGCCATTTTAGTTCAGAAAGACTTACTCAGCAGTAAAATATAATGGACTTAATAACCAAAGTGATACTATTGTATTAAAAATCAAGTCTGGCAATTTTATATGTTTTTACTTCATCTCTTATGATACAAAGCAAAAAAGAATAAAGCTATAAAATCCCTCCAGCACAACCAAACTTAAGCTAACTTAAGCATCCTTAAAAGCACTCTACAGACTTTTCAAAACGGCTCTCTGGAAAAGGGGCTGCAAACTGCATGGCCCAGTAGGTGGCACTGTGACCCTGCATTGGTGTTGGTGACTGCTCTTAAGCAGGAAGATACAGATGTAGAGAGAGAACCATTCTGGTTACAGGTATGGTTGCCAATCTTCCAGGATTGTCCTGGAGTCTCCAGAAATTAAAGATTATTTAATTAAAGGTTATGCCATGTGATGAAACCTCCAGGAATACATCCAATCAACATTGACAACCCTCACTACAGGATTGTTAAAAGAAAAGGAGTACTTGTGGCACCTTAGAGACTAACAAATTTATTTGAGCATAAGCTTTCGTGAGCTACAGCTCGCTTCATCGGATGCATTGTTATTTGTTTCAGAGTCACCATGTTTTCTGAAAAGTCTGTTCTGAAATACAGACGTTATCTTTGTTTATAGCATTCTAATCTAGATACTACAGTGATGAGGGCTATTTGAGTACCTTATAGTCATTAATCCAGGGCTCTCAGCCACCGTGAGCATCAGGGGGGACCCCGTAGCCCTAGCTGCGGTGGCTGCTGGACCCTCCTCCTTCCCTATTTTGTCACAGTTATTTTTAGTAAAAGTCAGGGACAGGTCACAGGTTTCTGTGAATTTTTATTTATTGCCAGTGACCTGTCTGTGACTTTTACTAAAAATAACCGTGACAAAATCTTAGCCTTAGGGATGAGCCATTTCATGAACAGTAAGAGCCAACCCCAAACTCAAACTGCTTTCTCTTTGAGGTTTGAAAAGTTGGGTTTAATTTTGTTTAAAAGACCATTTCTGTGCCCTGCTTGTGCTCCAGCCTGCGTCCAGAGTCTGGGATACTGAAATACAGTGAGGAAAGCTTTCCTTGCGTGCCCAAACCAGAGAGTGCTGGAAATCTCAAGAAAGTCTGATCTGTCCAGCCCACTGTCTCTTTCAGAGAGGTTCGGATGCTCTTTGGATGGGCATCTGGACTTTCAGATGCTTCTGCAACCTGAGGAGGGCCAGAGGTACAGTCCCGCTCCAGTCCCTTACAGTTGAAACTGCCTGCATCTCCCCAGCTTGGAGGAGTCCCCAGAGGGTTTAGGGCCAGCATAGCTGCTCTTACAACACCTGCCTCTTGCAGCCCAAGTGTTGGGAACACGGCCAGAACATGCTGTGTACAATCTGTCCCCAGCTGAGAGGCTGTCCTCCTGAGGCTTGCCAGGGGCTGCGGTGACCTCCAGGGCACTCTAGCATGTGCTGTGGCTGGGATGAAGCCAGGTAGGGACCCAAGGAACAATAACCAGCTGCTCCGTGCCCCATCCCTGAATCCCTAACTATACCAAGCAGATTTTGGCTATAGGAGAGAATCTGGGTCTTCAAACCTCTTTGAGGTTTACTCTTTGTCAGAGGCTTGTCTCTTTCATGTGCACCTGCTGGTGGCGAGAGAGTGGTTTACAGGTGTAACGATGCTGGTTCTGGTGGGACCCAACTGAGAGTGTCAATTCAGGACAAATTGCTTAAAGCAGGGCAGTTACAGCCCAAGGCTGGGGTTTTTCCACCTCTAGGGCAAACCAAACCAGCCAGAGAGAGAGGACTTTGGTTTTACCTCACTGGCTAACCACAAGTCACACAAGCAATTGCCTTAGACGCTCCAGTTTCCCAGTATCACCACCAGTGCCACTCATTATGGGGACGAATGGTTATGAAAACTAATACCCCAGTAAAAGAAAAAAAAGATTCTCTCAATCCCAGAGGACCAAGCCCCAGACCCAGGTCAATAGACAAATCAGATCTTACCCACAAATCACACTGTTGCCAATTCTTTAGAATCTAAAATCTAAAGGTTTATTCATAAAAGGAAAAAGATATAGATGAGAGCTAGAATTGGATACATGGAATCAATTACATATAGTAATGGCAAAGTTCTTGGTTCAGGCTTGTAGCAGTGATGGAATAAACTGCAGGTTCAAATTAAGTCTCTGGAGCACATCCACAGCTGGGATGGGGCTTTCAGTCCTTGGTTCAAAGCTTCAGTGTAGCAAAGTCCCTCCAGAGGTATGAAGCAGGATTGAAGACAAGATGGAGGAGCTGCAGCAGCTTTTTATATTCTCTTGCCATCTGGTCTGTCTTTCTTTGTTCCAAAGACAAGCTGTCCATCACATGACATGGAAAAACCTCAGAGTTCTGTCCATAGGCATGTCCCTGCATACCTTGCTGAGTCACAAGGTGTGTGTGCCTTCTCTCAGTGGGTCAGTTGTATAGCTGATGGTCCTTAATGGGCCATCAAACAGGCTAGGCAGAGCTGACACCAACTTGTCGGGGGTGTCACCCAGAAGCATAGCATAAGTTTGAAATACAGACAGCATAGAGACAATATTCATAACTTCAACTATAAAATGATACACATACACAGATAGCATAATTATAACCAGCCAATCATAACTTTCCCATAGACACCTCACACAACAACCTTTGTACAATATTTGGTGCCACTATGGGACCTTGGTTGCCACAATGATCTATACGGTCCCAGTTCAAGTCAATAACGTCACAGGTCACTGCTCTTGATGTGCTGGCTGCTGCTGGGCCCTGAGAACACACAGATTCCTAGATTCCAAGGCCCGAAGACACCATTGTGATCATCTAGTCTGACCTCCTGCATAGCATTGGCCAGAGAACTTCTCCAAAATAATCCCTAGAATAGAGCCTTTAGAAGAACATCCAGTCTTGTTTTAAACATTGTCAGTGACAGAGAATCCACCACGACTCTTGGTAAGTTGTTCCAATGTTTGTCACTCTCACCATTAAAAATTTACACTTTGTTTCCAGTCTGAATTTGTCTAGCTTCAACTTCTAGCCATTAATCATGTTATACATTTCTCTGCTAGACTGAAGAGCCTATTATTAAATATTTGTTCCCCATATAGGTACTTAAAGACTACAATCAAGTCATCCCTTAATCTTCTCTTTGTTAAGCAATGCAGATTGAGCACCTTGAGTCTATCGCTATAAGGCAGGTTTTCTAATCCTTTAACTGGTCTCGTGGTTCTTCTCTGAACCCTCTCCAATTTATCAACATCCTTCTTGAATTGTGAGCTCCAGAACCAGACACAGTATTCTGGCAGCGATCGCACTAGTGCCAAAGACACACATAAAATAACCTCTCTACACCTACTTGAGATTCCCCTGTTTATGTCTCCCAGGATTGCCACAGTGTCACGCTGGGAGCTCCTGTTCAGCTGATTATTTACCCCCAAATCTTTTTCAGAGTCGCTGCTTTTCAGGATTGGGTCCCCTATCTTCTAAGTATGGCCTGCATTCTTTGTTCCTAGGTATATACATTTACATTTAGCCATATTAAAACACACATTGTTTGCTTATGCCCAGTTTGCCAAGCAATCTAGATGGCTCAGAATCAGTAACTTGCCCTCTTCATTATTTACCACTTCCCCAATTTTTGTGTCATCTGCAAACTTTATCGTTGATGATTTTATGTTTTCTTCCAGATCATTAATAAAAATGTTAAGTAGCATAGGGCCAAGAACCGATCCTTCCAGGACCCCACTGGAAATACACCCATTTGACGGATGATTGTCCATTTACAGTTATGTTTTCAGTTCTATCAGTTAGCCACTTTTTAATCCATTTAATGTGTGGCATGTTAACTTTTATATCATTCTAGTTTTTTTAATCAAAACGTTGTGTGGTACTAAGTCAGACACCTTACAGAAGTCTAAGTATGTTGTGTCAATACTATTACCTTTATCAACCAAGCTTGTAATCTCATCAAACAAAGATATCAAGTTAGTTTGACAGGATGTATTTTCCATAAACCCATGTTGATTTGCATTAATTACTTTACCCTTCATTAGTTCTTCTTAGTTCTATTAATCGAGTGCTCTGTCAGCCCCTCCATTATCTTGCCTGGGGTCAATGTCAGGCTGACAGGCCTATACTTACCCGAGTCACCCAGCTTACCCTTTTCAAAAATTGACACAACTTTAGCTTTCTTATTGAAAATCAACATTAATGGTCCAGCAAACTCCTCAGCCAGGTCTTTTAAAACTCTTGGATGCAAGTTATCTGGACCCGCTGATTTAAAAATGTTTACATCACCCACCTTGTCTATTTAAAAATATCTATGTTGGGTAGCTTCTGTGTGTGATTGACAAATTGTGATCACCCGAGCTGCATTCAGAAGGGGCTAGAATAGCACGAGCCAGTTGCTGAATTTTTAATTGGTTGTTTATTAATTTATTTCATGCCATTCTATTAGCTCTTGACTTGTTCTTCTACGTAAATGACAACATATCAACAATATTGGCTTACAAAAATAACGTGTACCTGAAAAGATGTGGACCAAAACACATGCTATCCCAATCAGGTAAGTGTCAGATAAGAGAAGGTCTGGTTAAAGAATGCTAAGTGTCAGTGTTTGTAATGAGGCAGGTAACCTGTCCCATTTAAATGCCTAGCTTAAAGTTTCATCCTGGTGACTGCTAGTTCTGAGCCTTTTTTAAAAAGTCCAGTCTTTTTCTAAGTGGCAGTTTGTTTTACAGTTCAGCACGTATTGCTGTGTTTCAGTGCTCAGACAAGTAATATGCTGGAGAAAAGACTGTGGCTTTAAGCCATTACCCACTGGCAGCAGCTCCCTGACATGAGCAACTTGTGCCTGTGTGGGCCTTGCTCCAACCAGTAACAGAGTGTAGCTTGCACTCCCCGACCCCTCCAGATGGTGCAGAAGGGAGGCATGACCACTAGCCCTTCTTTGTTTCTCTTGTGAAGTTTAACTCTGCTATCTGCCCTAGACTTGACAGACCTCAGGAGGTGAGATCAAGGTGAGAGGGATGATGGTTAGTGCGCTAGCCTGGCACTCAGCAAACCTGGGTTCAGTTGCTTGCTTCTCCAGAGACTTCCTGTGTGACCTTGGACAAGTCACTTAGCCTTTCTTTGCCTCAGTTTCCCCATCTGTACTGTGGGAATAATAGCTCTGCCCTTCCATACAGGGATGTTGTGAGGGTAAATACATTAAAGATTGGAAAGCGGTCAGCTGCTACGATAACGAGGGGCACATAAGTACCTTATATAGACAGACCAAAAGGGCCTTGACCTTACCTATTAACCATCCTTCCTTACTGCATGTCCATACAGCCCTGGGCATAATCTAACCCTCATTAAATAAATAAGTCTCTTGTGCTGACCAGTGTCCTATGCATGCCCAGCTGCAGAGATGGGGTCATGAATGGTACATCATTGCTGTGCTAACTCCAAGAAATGTTTTGTATGCCAATGCAAAACCAAAGGATGTGGGAGCAAGTTGTCTTGTCACCGCTTGCTTTTCTAAAGCAATTATCTTTCTGTAAGTGCATGAGAACACGACATGCAGACATAAACCAGCCTACTGCCTAGTGCTGAGAAAGTTGAGCCTACATCCTGTTCACAAAAACAGTGGTGTTTTTACAGTACATAAGCCCGTTTGTCTAATATCTCATTGGTATAAATAACAGTTGAGAGAAGTGCTGGTACACAGTGTGGTCTGTCTAGCACTCATGTGTGGTTATAGTCAGAAAAGTAACAATGTTAAAGTGGTACCTTCTGACTCTGAGCGTCTCCCTGTTTACCTACAAAAATGGTGCCTTACAGCCCAGTAATGGGACAATGAGCTAGAGTCTATTCTGCCTCACACATTGTAATCAACAAAAGCATCAGCTGAATTCCAGTTCCACAAACTGCATTATTTGTGAGGATATAAGAGACAGACAGAACCAGGGGGATCATCAGATCCCAGGTTTGGATCTGCCTCGCTATCAATTAGAATATCTGTCACCTGACTTGTATGCAGGAAATTAGATCTGGCGTAAGCAAATCAATATACAGCCACATACAGGCGTTCATGTGCGCTTTATAGTGTGTAAATACTGTCATGAAGGTTTGATGCCTCATTATTGTGTGGTCTAGAATAGTGCCTGAAGGTTCCAAGCCCAGCTGCTCTAGGCACTGTACAAACATGTAATTAGAGGTGATCCCTGACCTAAAGAGTTGTACAATCTAAATAGATAAGACAAACAAAGAGTGGGATGGCACTACAGAGGAAGTGACCCAAAGTCACCCAAGAGGTTCATGGCTCGGAACAGAGCACTACCAATTTAGTGCCCTACCTACTGGATCGTCTTCTATGCTATTTTCAAGTCCTTTGTTAAAACACTGCATCTGGGTATTCCTTGCCATTTGTCACCCGGGACCTGCTATTTTGGGAGGATGATAGTGCTGTGGAAGCTGGAGAATCTCTTTCTTACTCCTCTTTATTTAAGGAAAATGGGAGAATTTATCACTCAAAGACATGTCGAGTATCATCGCATCCCTTGCTCTCAGTATTTGTTATAAGAATGCCTTTTGCAGCATGGATTGCTATGAGAGCCACTGCCAAATGCCCCCGGATCTAAACAGACAAAAATGGGAAGAGCAGGTTTCCTCATTTTGTCACATGATAGAAGGGGAAAGGAACTGGTGGTAAGAACAAGGCACATGATCACTATGGAGAAGGCCAAGCCGCTTTAGGAAATGCTGGCAGATGTGATGTGTTAGGGGTTTGGAAGAGGTTTCCCACTCTAATGTATTTAGGGTTGCCAACCCTCCAGGACTGTCATGTGATGAAACCCCCAGGAATACGTTCAACCAAAATTGGCAACCTTAGAATGTATTCCTTCTCTGCTTCCCAGAGATGATGCAGGGAGGGCTTTGGGTCCCACAAACTGAAGACCACATATTGGAGATGAGTGCCCCACCCCATTAACCCCTCATGGGGAAGGGTGTGCAAAGGAGGGAACCAGTCCCCTCGTCCTGTTAGACTGGCAGCTTGGCCTAGGTTTTAAACAGGAAGAGAGCCCCATGGCAGACACAGCACAACATCATGGGGGTTGGTGCCTGCTATTCCCCTGGGATCAGCGAAGGCATGGGAGCACTGTGTTTCATTTCTGTAAGCAGCTATTGCATTGTTGGCATTGGTTCTTGGCAGGCTGTATGAGTTTCAGCGGATAACCTTTCCTCAGCAGGGACCACCTTGTACTTAATGATGTGGTGTCTTGAGCAATCTTCTCCTGGCAGGCTGCTATGCTTACTAAATCTTATGCAAACACACCTGTCCTTAGGTTACTTTGTTTCCTCCCTCTACACTCCCTTTGTCAGTTTCTGCACCACTTATGACTGTCTAAAAGCTATATTGTGAGCTCTCTGGGGCACAGACTCTCTGTGTGGTGGTTTGTTTGCATCGTGCCTAGTACAATGGGGCCTCGTTCCTGTGCTGGGATCCTCAGGCTCAGCCATCATAGAAATAGTAAATAATGATAACCAACAGAAGACCGGCTTCCCCACTGTAGCTTCTCAGTGTCTGTTACTGAGGTTTGTCTGAGTGCCATCAACAAGGCTGTTGGTGTTGTTGCCTAACTCTGGTGTATAGAGACGTTGGCAGAAATTGCAACATTCCCAGCTATCATTTGAGTTATGGTTAATTAGCGATGTTTGCATGATGCCTTTGATGTTCCAGGACCAAATTCAGAGCGGGTATAAGTGGGTGCAACTCCATTGCCTTCAGTGGAGCTGCATCCTGCTACTCCACATTTGAATTTGGCCCACAGCAGGATGAAGTAACCACCCTGCTCTTGTTTTAGAACACGTCTGCGGACTTGCCCCAGCTGACCTCACAGACATTATCTCTCCCTTTTGACAGCCTGTTTCCTGCTGCTGTTGTAAGACCCTTCTCTGCGGCTCCTGACATCTGGAATTGCCTTCTTAGCTCTCTCCTCTTTGTTCGCCTTCCATCTTTCTTCAAGTTTCCAGAGAAGACTTGTCATTTCTCCCTTGCCAGTATCTCCTCTCGTATCTCCCCTGCTCTCACTGTTTATGATTGGACTGGATAAGTGTATCACTTAACCCTAGATAATTTGAGGATATGTTTTGTACAAAAAGCTCTACCAAAGAAAGCGTTGCATTGCTCTTGATGTGGTTATGCTAAGGATGGGGCTTGCTGGGATTGGAGCTGTGCTGCCAACAGCTTACCAGCACTCATGCTCTTCATGCTCATACATAACAGATTAAGATCATATCTTGCTTGAATGAGATCTCTTCCATCCATCCACGTGGGCAGGGGTCCTCAGGCTGCGAACAGGTCTTGTGCTTTAACTGCTAGGTCAGTGATTTTGTGTTTGTGTGTTTGTTTATTTGTACCAGCAAAGTCCACAGTTTTCATTCGGGTAGTGCCTTAAGCTGTTATATTGTAACTTGTGTAATTTCAGGCACTGTTTGAGCATGTCGTACTTGTTGGTCAGTAATGGCAATGCCAGGAGAACAGAACTGACTGTCCCAGGGCATGTCCCTCTATTTGGACTGACTGTGATAGGAGGTAGAAGCCAATGTGGGAGAAAGGGGGAGAGTAGACTTCCTCTCTTCGGAAAGGTTTCCTTCTTCCCAGCCAGGGCCTGTGGCAGTAGTAAGTTCTTCCCTCTCTTACAAGGGGAGAGACAGGGATAAGGAGTGGGTTAAAAGGGCACAACATCCTCTAGTTCCTGATTCAAGACTGGAACTCGAGGCCTTCTCTGATCCTACAGTGTGAGCTTCCGGTCTCCAGGCTTTGCATGGGTAAATTCTGGGTTTTGCCTGGGTATTTACCATTGCTAATAGCCTATACCTAAAGTCCCAGACAGGAGCAAGGCAGGTGGAAATCATCAGGGAGAGAGGCACTGTCTGTGTGTTGAGGAGGAGGAGGGATTCCTGCCCACCCCTGAAGAGGATAGGTCTGTTCTGCAGAGGCGTGTGTGGGATTTAACATTTTAGTTTCAGGCACATGAGACAGATGAAATGCTCAGTCTCCCACGCAAAGGGTGTGACCTTTCCTGTATAAAGGGAGCTTAGAGTTGCTGCTGCTTTGGTGGTAGCTGCGAGAACAGAGAAGGCTGCTGGTTTGCCTGCAGGGGAGAAAGGCAGAATAAAACTGTGATGGGGTAGTCTGCCCCTTAAGGGTGGTGGAGCCTAATGGCCAGCCCACCCCATCATGTGGCATGACCCTTTAAGAGGCTGGATGGTCTGACTACATATATAAAGACCTGGGAAATATTGGGAGAGAGGAAGTGGTCCTGGGAGTAAGAAGTGTTCAGAAGGAAAATTCTGTTCCTGCTTCTTTAAGGGGCTGGGGCCAGTAGCCTTGCAGAGAGCATGGGGCAAGGTTCTCCTCTCCCCCAACCAACTGGGGATGAGCTGAGAGACAGGGACCAGCATAAATGCTGCCTTCTTCGTAGCGAGGCAGACACCAGCAGGAGAAGATGGGCCTGCTTTGCACCCCTGAGGACTAATGGGGGAAGAAAGGGCCAGCTAGGGAGAAACTGGCTAAAGCCCTACAGTGGGCGAAATTACAGTCCAGCTCCAGAAGGAGAGCTGGAGATTTGTAGTTTAAGGAGAGGGATAATAATTGCCCAGCTCCAGGAGGGATGGGACTCCTGCTCTAAGGAGAGACAGAGGGCTGGGAACAGAGCTCGGAAGGCGGGCTTCTGGGGAGCCCTGAAAGCCACAAGGATCATTTGCTTATTTGGGACTTTCCAGGACTGTTTATGTGGGGTTTTGTAATATACCAGCCCCAAGGAGGGTATTATTGACTCAAAAGGGCCCAAAGTAGAGTGATTGGCTTCCTGTGAGGAGAAATGTTGGCAGGGCTTACCTGCAGTGCCATGCCTGACTGAAAGGGGGTGCACCGGGTGACCTCCCCACCGTCACAAAAACCTACCCTCATCAATAGCTACAAATTACTCCAGTTGCTGCTAATGTGGGGGTAACTTTAGCGCTTGTGAAAGTGTGACACTCTCAGTGCTGGTTTGACACGGACATAGTGCCACACACTTTTGCCATTGCAGCTCCATCTTGACTAGCATCTCCACCTGCTGTTCTAGTCCTGGAATCTTCCTCCCACCCCTACCACAAGGCTCTGCTAATGCACTTCAGCCCTGACGTGTAGTTCCCTGCTAGTACAGTACTTGACCTCTCCCCCTTCCTCCATCCACTCTGCTGATTCACTTCTACCTGCGCTGTAACAACCCTTGGTATTCAAGTCTTGGATCCCTACATAAATACCTCAGTCCCGATCCTCAGCATCACTTATTAGTTCCTGCCGTGTGTCCTTAGAAACGTTCGGCCAGTGCTCCTCACTGCTAACCAGTGTCATTCTAGCTCCTGGGCCCCTCCAGCAAAGGGACTGACAATGGTGCCACAGAGGGTTTGTGATATGAACGTACTGGACCTAGACAACCAGTCTGATTTTCATTTCTGGTCTGCGTCAGGATTTAAGCCTGGGTTCTAGTGAAGGGCTAGTGCACAACTAGTGCACTCACCCACTGCATCGGTCATCTCTTTCCTCTGCCCTCCACAATGTATTTTAGTGCTGCTTGTAATGTCTCATATCTGCCCTGGCATTGGTTACTGTGAGATAAACTCTTGTTATCCTGTGGCAGGAGCATGGTCTTCAGATTCTTTGTGCCCCTAACTTGGAGAGGGGACTGCGTGCTCTCACCCCCAGGTTTCATAATCATGGTATCTCAGAACTCAGGAAGGTAGAGAACTTAGAAGATTCTGTCCCTCTCTTTCCAGGCCACTGACAGGTACTGCCCAAACAAGCAAGACAAATGCATTCCAGAAAATAAAATACAAGGGTGGCCGGAAAGCTGGGGATGCCACACATGGTTTGGAGGCTGCAGTAATTGATAGACCAAAGAGTTTCCTTTCCCATCATGCCTTGGGGTGAATGTGTTGTAATTTGATACTTTGCTATTGTGTCACTTGTTTGCTGCTGATATGGTGGGAGCTCTTTATGAAGTTACCTTTCAGTGATTATCACTTTTATTCAAGAAAGGCCCAGGACTGGAATAGCTGGTGGAACAGCAGGTCTGGAGTGAGGTGCATTGGCACCACGACTAAAATATCCAAGGAGCTGCGGGTGCTTTGACAGTGCTATGGTGCAGCTCAGGACTGGGATGGCAGCAGGGTTGGGCAGACTAGGATTCTGTAGTGAAAAACCATTCCATTTCTCATCTCCTTTTGCACAATAAGCACACCAGTGCTTTAAAGCTATAAAGAATCTTGGGGAAGCTTGTATGCGCCTGCTTGTGCTGGCCTGGCCTTATCCAGCCAGGGTTGCCAGTTTCTCAATGCTATAAATATTTGAAAAGCTTTTTCAATGGTACCTGCATAGGGGACTCTACTGTGCTAGAGAGAGGGCTGATCCATCAGGCAAAGACCTGCAACAAGGAGGAATGGAAATGCCAACAGCTAGACAGAAATGAGCTCCAGTTAAAGACCTGGTAACAGCAGGACCTGGCACATAGGAGGAGGAAAAAGATGACAGTGTTTGAGTCAAGGCTAGTATATACTTATAACATAAAAACCTAGTTCCACTGCCTGGACCAGGGAGAAGTGCATGGGGGGAGCCAGCCTATAGGAGCAGCTGCTGAACCTATGCTAATAAAATAGCCCAAGACCTATTCCCAGGAGTGTGCTCAACCAGATTCACTTTCCACAAAACAGCATGTGTTCTTTGTTGCCTTTTTCATGAGAGCAAATTGGTGTTTGAATAATATAAGAATTTTTTTCTCCCCAGACCTTTGTTCAGAGTTTAACCACATCCAAACAGGAAAATGTTTTCACTTGTCTTTAAACTACAGAGGATTGTACTTAGTAGCAACATTTTCAGTTCCCAGCAGAAAGTTGTTATTATCGAAGAGTTGCCAGTAAGTGAAAGTTATGTTTGTGAGGCTGCAGCCAGGGAAGAAAGCCCAGGGGCCTGTTCGGTCTGCACATCCCAGCATTTCTTGTCCTGGCGGCAGCCCCACAAACCTGCCTCCTGCTGGGACCTTTCTTCCAAAAAATCATTGTGGATCCCATTAACATTAGATTCAGTGGGACGGGATCAGTTCCTGGTAAAAGTTGTTAATATTGGGACTGCTGTTAAGCAGCATCCACTGTATGTATGTATTTAATTATTGCACCATTTTTCTTTGGGTTTTGGCTAAAAGCAGAAGTTTCAAACACCAGTAGAAAACCAATTCTCAGAGGAGGTGAAGTGCAGAGGACATAGGACTGAAATTCAGGAGACCTGGGGTAAAACTCTGGCTCCAATGTAGTCCATGGGAGTTTTGTCACTGTGATAGATTGAAATCCTCCACCCCCATTCATGCTCTTACATCACTGACTTCAGTGGGGCCAGGATTCCACCCCTGGTTTCTGTTCTGTTTTCGTGAGGATCTGCAGTGCGACATTGGGAATGTCAGAAGCCTGACCAGTGTAAGTTCATTACCCAGTCTGCCCCTCCTTTGGTGTGGAGTGGACACACATTAGCCTTTGCACTTCAACCAAAATGCACTGTTTTAGGTAAACTATAAAACAGATTTACTAAGTACAGAAAGTTAGATTTTAAGTGATTAAAGGTAGTAAGCATAGAAATGCAAGTTGGTTACCTAAGAAATAAAAGTAAATTTCCAGTCTGAGTTCTATAAATGAAACAGGATTTGAATAAAGCAGTGTGTCACCCTGATAGATGGTATAAATAGGTCACTGATCTTCAATACACAGGCTGGAACTGCCTTCCAGACCGGGACCACCCACTTCAGTTGAGTCTTTGTCCTCCAGATGTGTTTCCAGGTGTTGAGTTGTGGGGGGAATGAGGCCAAGTCATGATGTCGCTTCCCCTCTTTATAATTTCTTCTAGTTTGTTGGAAAGATGTTTTGCTATGAGGTTGGTCAAGCAGTCTCCATTGTCTACGTGCTCTCCCTGAGAAGTTTCCATTGTATATAGTTCCTGGGATAGTGGATTCTCTTTAATGGGCCATCAGTACATCTGGCTACTCCACTGTTGTACCTGAAAGGCTGGATGTGGGTGTTCCCAAACTCACAACGTATTTCAGTAACATATACAGCAATATTTCATAACCTCACATACAATGATAGCACATTCAATCCAACAGGATATTAATGTTCAACAGATCAGGACTTTTAAAATGATACCTCACAAGGCATACTGTGTACAAAACATATCATAATTATATGATAGTGGTGAATATGGGGGTTCCTGGGTGTTGCTTTGAGTGCCACAAACATTCTCCTGTAGAATAATCTGAACCTTTGGATGACAGAAAATGGAAGGGAAATGAGAACAGCCAAGCCAGAAGAACTAGCTCCCAGTACAAAAAGATAAAGAGGTGTTACTGAGAATGCAGACAAATTTGTTAGGAGACAGAATTAGCACAGAAATAGAAGCGTTGCAAGAAGGAAGCACTGCCCCCCGTATGTGACTGGGAGAAGAACATGGGCAGTGGAGGAAGGACCAGTATATGGAGCAGGTGGCTGCCTCAGTTCCCAGTGACAAATTTTAGTGTCCAGGACAAATACTTTGCTTCCCATTTCCCCCAAGTACCGAGTACAAATTACTGCAGAGTGCTCAGTTTCTCTCATCTCCCACTGAAGTCAACTGGAGTTGAGGATGCTCAGCACCTCACAGGAGTAGCCTCTTTCTCGGGGAGTGGATGGGTGGGGGGGATTCTGGCCCCGAGGATTGTAAAGGGATGTGCAACTAAGAGTTGACCCAGAGGGCGTCACGAGCATGTCAAGGGAGGCTGGAGAAAAAGTTGCTCATCTGGCAACAATCTGCTTTTCTCTTGGATCCTGCTAAAATGTCCATCATGCAGCTCTGCTTAATTTTCACTTCCTTGCGTGCTTTCTCTGTGACTCATGAGCAGACACAAGGTGTTTGGTCTCATGCCTGATACTGGCTTGGCAGTAAGACAAATTGCATAAGCAAAGCAGCTTAAAAGTTGCCATTAATGGCTGATACAAGCCAGAGAGAGAGATGCTAAGGGAGAAAGTGACTAGGAAAAATTCCACACCTCCCAGGAGGCTTGGGTGGAACTCAAGAATTCTGGTAATAATGTATCAGAGGGAAGGGTAATCTGGCCTTGTCAGTCTTGCTTTTCGCCACCTCCCTGAGTCATACTGTCTCCATGTTTTCAAAAGCTCTTTCTGTTAGAATCAGAGTTTCAGTGCGGGGGAATCCTGGGGGCTGAGCCCAGCATGATCTGATAGAGGCTCCACTAGTTAACAAACTGCTGTCCTCTTCAACCCAACCAATGGTCCATCTCCCTTACCTCCACTCCCAGGAAGCACACACCTTAGGGCCCAGAGACCTTGGAGCACTTCTCTCTGTTGGAGTAAAGTTCACTCTCAAGGCAGGTATTGATTTGATCCTTTGGTTTCAGTGCAATTCTTTTCCCTCCATCGTATTACTGTGGTTGTACATGAGTGACCTGGGGAAGCTAGACGTTGGTGAGGAGCTCCAGTACCTTCCAGAACATTGCTTGCCCCTGCTCGCTGGCTCTTTGCAGTACCCTCTCCAGCTGCCAGGCTTTTAGAAACATTCTCCCATGTTTCTCTGTGATCTCCCCAGTGCCCTCTTCCACATACTGTAAAGGCAAAGAGACAGAACTGAAGCCTAAGTCTCATTTTACACACACACAAAGATGAGCAAGGAGCCAATGAGCACAGCCTATTGAGAGCAGCCTTCACAGCTCTGCATCTCGCAGCCCTGTCACCAGCACTTGAAGGCCAGCAGTATTAACAGTTACTGAAAGACAAGGAGTGTTCCTCACCAGTTGGAGACTGTCAGCTCTAGCAGCTCTGAATTTGTCAAGAGAGAATAATTATCTCACCTTTGTAGTTTGGGGTTCTAAGCATTCTAGATACCAAGATGCCAAGGTGTGGAGCCTGGGTGAATTTCTGTCTGCTTGCAAGACGTTCACAGCTGAGATTCATGTGTGGTGGGCCTGGATCTGTAATCCTTGGGTAGCAGAGATTTCATTTTAGCTTCATTTGGAAGGTGCGAACAGTTTGGTCTCTCTGAGAACGATTTAATTTTGTTTGCCTCTGTATCAGAAGATGCTGCCCCCTCATCCACTTGGCCAAATGCTGCCTAGTAGCCCTGTTCCAGTGTAATTTAGAAAACCTGCCTGAGCAGCAATGAGTTTACATGCCATACGAAAGATCAAGATCCTCCTTTAAGTGAATGGGAGCAGAGGATCTACTCAGTACTTTGAATAGAGAACATTTTCCTCATAGGTAAGAAAAGTAACCTGGAGAAATTCTCTCTCTTCTAAGAGCTTCTACAAACTTTCACGGTGTAGGCCGTACAGCATGTACCAAGGAGTAGTGAAATCACACTTCTATAGCTCTCTACCCCCTTAACCTTTCTATTTCTCTCTCTGCCTTTGCTACTCCACTCTCTCTGACAGCTTAAGTTAAATCAGTTTGAGTGCCTTATATTGATTCAACCAAATTGGTTTGTAAACTCTGTTAGTTAAATTGTTGAACTTCTGTATGTAGACAAACCCTTACGTATCCTCCTGGCATCTCGTTCAGTAACCCAGCAAATAGCAATGATGAAGACAGAAGGCCCAATTCTCAGTTGTCCTACACTTTGTGTAGCTATTTACACCCAATCAGAATGGTCATTTTTCACATCCCCTTTGCTCTGCCTCTTGGGCAGTTCTTTACATCTGTGCAATGGAGAAGCAAGTACGGAGTCACTAGCATGGCGCATGATCCACTTGTCTGTTGTGTTAGTGTCGGTTGACTTTGGCTATGTGTATGGCACTCTTTGCCCTTCCAGTGTATTGAATGTTGTTTTTTAGTTTGCACTTAGCTGATGTTTCCACTTCTATCCTCACTCACTCCTTATAAAGGTTTAGAAACTGCTTCAGAGTAATCCACCACGGGCAGAATGTCTGGGGCTCTGAAAACCTGACCCTGCTTCCATTTAAGTAATCGGCAACACTGTCAATTTCAGTGGTGCGCAGGATCCGGCCCATAGGCAATATTTTGAGAGGAAACTTTAAGTGAGCTTTAGGGAAAAGTATCGTTCCCTTTTTATTTTTCCTAAGCCCTGTGCCCACTTTTGCAGCATGAGTTCCTGCAAAGTGTCTGAGCACCATGCAGCTGTTTTTCACGCGTGCTGAGCTTCCACAGTTACAAGTCTGCTACTACTTGAAGCCAGTGGAATTTGCAGGTGCTCAGCAATCCTATAACTCATGATCAGTAGAGCTCAGATTGGGCACCAAACACGACAATTCTCCCAAATCATTGGCTACTTGGAAAAAGTCTCAAGTGTCATGTCCAAAGTCAGTGTCAGAGCCAGGAATAAAACTCGCATCTTCTGGCTACTGGTCGTATGCTTTAGCCGCAGGACCAGACTTCATCTGAGACACAGCAATGGGCTCAGCTAGGTCTCCTATTAACACATTCTTGTGTGGCTTTGTTTTCCCACTTTAGATTGATGAAATAGTCACAAAAATGGGTAACCTCTCCTTTGTGGTGCCCAGGGTTCCTCAGATGCTCAGTGCAGAGTAGGATAATGCAGGCAGGTGGCAACACAATCAATCACACGACCATGTTCACAGGAGCTGTCCCAGTGACATGATGGCATGGTGCCAGCCCTCACCCCCAAGCTGTTGGAAGAATAAATGTTCCCGGAGCTACCCGGTCAGTTTTCTCCAATAAAAGGAAACTGGAAGCTAGTTGGGTAGCTAGCCAAGATGGTCATGTTGAAAGAAATAAGGAGGTTTTTTAAATTAACAGATGAGTTTTCCCACACACAAGTGCAGTCCTACCCCCTCAAGACCAGTCAAGGGGAATCCTTGTGTTGAGTAATCCCGAAGAGTGAATTCCTCTCTTTACCCAGGAGAGGCTGTGTCCCCCAGGTGGTGCTGGGCAACCACTGATAGACAGGACAGGAGAAGCCAGGTTTGAATGGACATTGATTTAAGAGAACCCCTCTTTCTCTCTTTCTATCATTCTAACACCCTTCGCATTTGCTGAATGTCACCTCTGTCAGCCCTAGCAACTGAGGCCACTTTCAGAGGGAGATCACTACAGTGTGATTGCTTGCAGAGAGCCAGGCACCCTGCCGTCCTGGAGAAAAAGTTATGGCTGAAAAGGAGTTCTGCCATCATCAGGAAGGCACAAGGAGCTTTGTGCTTCTCCTCCTCCTCTCCTCCCGTGCAGACTGGATCTCTACTCAAAGGACTAGCAGACTGGATCTTGCAGCTTTCCCTGAAAGACGAGCCAGCCACAACAGGTTATAAATACCCCTTTTATTGCTCCTGCAGGGGAGGGAACACAGCAACACCCAGACCCAATCCCTTTAGCTTGGCTCAGCATCAAGTGACGTAATGCTATCCTTTAGTCATTTCACCTTTTGCTTGCACCAGACGGCCAGATTCCACCATGGCTAGGAGCAGAGTCTGGCCTGGAGGGGCAGATTCTGCCCATAGCTTGCTGGATGTGGAAGGACTGTTGGTAGCAAAATCAGTTCAATCAGGACCCCCGGAGTGCTCACAGCGTAGGGTGTCCGACTGGACTCAAGAGGCGAACAGAATAGACAAAGGGGGTGGGAGGGCGAGCTGACAAAATGAACTGAGTAAAGGGTGCTAGACCCACTAAGGTTACCCTGCTCTTCTCCCACATGGATTGGAGGAAACCTTCTGACAACCACCATCCCCAGCAGAGAGTCCCAGTGCCCAGACAAGATACTTGCACTGGATTTGACCCCGAGTGGCCTCTTACCCCTGTGTCTGGCTCTTCAAAGGATTGACTGGAGAAGCTGTCTTACCGCAGAGGCGCACTGCTGATTGGTGTCAGGAGATCAGTGACGAGGATGGATGCTCCTGCTGGCAACAGGAATGTCCCCAAAATGACCAGATTTCCTTTTAATGTCTCAGGGCAAGTAAAGCTAGGACACAGGCTTCTCACTGCACTAAAATTATACTGACAAATAGATGCACAGTGGAAGGAGGGGACGGGGCAGTGGAAACCAGGAAGGGTCTGGGTTTGGAGCACAGGGTGGTGCCTGGCAGGAGATCAGGCCCAGCAGAAGTCAACTAAAACAATATAAGGTTCTGAGATAAACCCCACAAGTCAGGGATGCCACTCTGTCTTTAACCCTTCCTATGCTGCCCATGTACATGGAGTGAAATCCTAGCCACCATTGAAATCAGTGGGAGTTTTTCCATTTATTTCATAGAATCATAGAATATCAGGGTTGGAAGGGACCTCAGGAGGTCATCTAGTTCAACCCCCAGCTCAAAGCAGGACCAATCCCCAATTTTTGACCCAGATCCCTAAATGGCCCCTTCAAGGATTGAACTCACAACCCTGGGTTTAGCAGGCCAATGCTCAAACCACTGAGCTATCCCTCCCCCAAGGGGCCAGAATTTCACCCACGGCAGATATCATCTGCCACTCAGATCTTTGCTGTGTAGACAACACAGTACAGCCTTTTGTAGCTCACTGCCAGACTAGGGCCTCACTGGACACATTTCTTCACAGCCAAATGCAATCAAGTTTCCAATTCTCCATTCTGCACTTGAAGGAACGTGCCTAAACAACTGGAGGCTGAGGAGGGCTGAGACACTGGTTCCAGGATCTTGGCATCTGGGCTGTGGGGTTCCACTCTCCAAGAAAGGTCTCAGACACTGGGCTATGTATCTGGTGTTTGCCTGAGAGACCCAGAGCTAGGGATAGTGACCAGTCACCTAACAGCACTTGAGATTCAGCAGTTGCCATCACAGATTGATGTCCACCCAAAGAGAGATGGACTGAGCCAGGTGGTAATAGGGGCTATATTAAGTTTGTTGAATTGTGTTCCTAATTCTTCCTATAGTATTCCCATCATGTATAAAGAGCAAGGGAGAGAAAAGTGTAGAAAAGTGCGTAATTTTCTTTTTCTTTTTTTCAGTTGTGGTTAATTGCACGACATTCTGAAACACTACAAGTGCAGAAATAACTTCCCCCCGCATCCAACTTTTCTTGCTGCTTTATTATGTCAATATGTATGAATATACTGTGATCTTGATAGGATAGCTGTGTCAGCATGGGAGACTTTTTGCTTTGTCTGTCTTCAGATCATGTGTTCAATAAAAATAGTCTTGCTGGCTGATGTATGCTAAAAATGGGATTTTGAATGCACTTAGCATTGGCTTAACTCTAATCCCAATTAAATCAGTGATAAAACTGCCCTTCATTTCCATGGGAGCAAAGTTAGACCAACACTGACTGCTTTTGAAAAATCTGACCCCAAAGTAATATAAAAATACTCATTTTGATAGATATAAGAAGGTAAGGTCCTTATTAGACAAAGTTAAAAATGCCATTTTTTCCCTTGCAAAAAACCTGAAAACAAATCAACCAAAAAAAAAAAAAACCCTGAAAATTTGAAAATTTTCATTTTGGTCATTTCTATTTTTCATTTCATAGCTCTGCTCCTCATTATTAATTGTGTGTCGCTCTAACAGCATATTAGGCACTATGAGTACCTAATACATGTGAGTTAGAATAAATCAGCAGTTCTCAAATTGTGGGTCGGGACTCCAACGTGGGTCATGACCCTGTTTTAATGGGGTCACCAGGGTTGGTTTAAATTTGCTGGAGTGGCAGGGGTCAGGTTACAGGCCCCCTGACTAGGCATGAAGCTCTTGGGCGTGGACTTTGGCCCCCCACACCAGGGGTGGCAGGGCTTGGACAGGCTTAGGCTTCCATCTCCCCTCCTGGGGTTGTGTAGTAATTTTTGTTGTCAGAAAAAGGGGCCGCAATGCAATGAAGTTTGGGAACCCCTGGAATAGATCCTTCAGAGAGGAGCTAAAAGTGATATAGTCTCTGTGCTCCACTACCCATTTCAGAGTGGCAATGGTTAGTTAAGATAAGATCTCCACTCTATTTTTTTTATCTAATAAGAGGTACAAGAGAGAGTGGAAAATATTAGTCTTTTGTTCTTTAAATAACAAAAATTGAGCCAGTCACATGACAGGCACGAGCTGGATCAAATTACAGCAGAGATGTAAAAACTCAGCAGTTCTGAGAGTATCGGGAAAAACAAAATCTCTGTAAAAGTAAATATGGGTTAGGGTTTCAAGGCAATGTGCCAAATTCACCCCTAGCGTATTCAGTGTGTACTATGGAGTCCAAATAAAAACTGATATTCTTTCTCTTGAATGATAGCCCTGGATTTGCAAGTTAAGCATATTCTGGTCAGAAGGAGGATCCCACACAGGTTGCAAATAATACCACATATATCTGTGCTAGAATGTGGATTTCTGAGCTCTTTTTTTTTCTTTTTCTTTTTCTTCTTGCAGATGAAGTGAAAGGTGCCGGATGAACAGCTCTTGCAACTGCAGCCCTTTGTCTATCCCCGCAAAGTAAGTATAGCATGAGCAACAACAGTCCAGGCTTGTCTGCAACACGTTGCTGAGGTGTCCTGAACCTTCAGGAATCTTCTCGAGGGCAGTGGTTCTCAATCTTTCCAGACTACTATACCCCTTTCAGGAGTCTGATTTGTCTTGCATACCCCAAGTTTCACCTTCCTTAAAAATTACTTGCTTACAAAATCAGACATAAAAATACAAAAGTATCACAGCACACTACTACTGAAAACTTGCTGACTTTCTCATTTTTACCATATAATTATAAAATAAATCAATTGGAATATAAATATTGTACTTACAGTTCAGGGTATAGTATATAGAGCAGTATAAACAAGTCATTGTCTGTATGAAATTTTAGTTTATACTGACTTCGATAGTGCTTTTTATGTCACCTGTTGTAAAACTAGGCAAATATCTAGATGAGTTGATGTATTCCCTGGAAGACCTCTGCATACCCCCACGGGTACGTGTACCCCTGGTTGAGAACCACTGCTTTAGGAGACAGAGTGTTATTCACTTTCCAAGTCCATTCGGTCCTCTGCCTTCCTACTGAGTTTGCCAACAATTATTTGACTGGTGCACTTTTGTAATGCTGCTTCTGTCCACAAGAAAATGGATACCCTAGTGGAAATTCCAGAAGGTTCTTTTTGAATTGTTCATTTGGCTTCCATTGAACAATTCAGTGGAAGACAAACAGGCCCATTTAGCTTGTTCAAAACCTGTTTGGCCACGTGGAAAAAGGGAGCTTTTTTAACTGGACTTCCCTCTAGGACTGAGACCAGCTCCTTTCAGAGAGGTCATCACCATAAACTCAGGCCAGATTTGTTCTGGTGCCCTTCAAGTGAGTGGTGCTCTGTGACTCATTACCTATCAACCAGACTCATCCAGCCTCCCTGATAGGCAGCAGACTGTAAAGCTGATGAGTGAAGTAAGAAGGATTGGGCATTTCATCCTAATTTTCCAGGACATTCATAATGGTCAGTTGACCACTCTCTGCCAGCACATGCCATCCAGAGAATCCTATGTTCTCCAGCTATTGTTCATGCCAGGGAGCTGTACAAGTACAAATACAGTAAGACCACCACCAACATACACACACCAATGGTATTTTTACAGGTTTCTAAAATTATCCTTTTCCTCTACCTCCAAGCCCTCTACAGTTGCCCATGGGGTATTAAAGCCCCTTAGCTTTACATGCAGAGGGAGTTAAAAAACAGTCTTAACAAAAATACCTCTCTCAAATATTTCTAAACTAGCTCATTTGTAAAATGTGGTATATGCACACAATGTAGTAGAGTGGGATAAAGGTTGTCTCAGCATTCGTTTGGGATGATTTGCATAACTCATTCTCTTGTGGCTTTGATGTTTGTGAATAATGCAGCCATCCTAAATTTGTGCTAATAAGTCTTTGACTGCACGCTACAGCACCATGTACTGTATAAATCTCCAAGGGTTTACATTTAAATTGAAGCCGGTTAAGGAAGACAGAGCTAAATTTATCACTAAGGCTTTTAAGTTTTTCTCTCTATTTCTCTTCTGCTTAATAGTTTTTTTTCCAAATGTGTTTGCATTAAGTGATTTATTCTGGAATGACCCATCCTGTTTGGAGAAGAACAGGAACTGAATGGGTTCTGGGTGCAGCTTCTGGGAGGAAAAGTACCTGGTCAGGGTGCTCCTGGAAACAATGCTGAGTGTAGCTCCTGTGAGGAGAGAAGCAAGGGCTTATAGCTCCAGACCAATGGGTTAAGCATGTGCTGTTTCAGAACTCTTGCTTTTTGCATGGAGCCCTCTGAAGCACAAGCACTGTGTTTACACGGAATGATCTTGCGCTAAATGTGGTCTGTAAGCACAGTCCTCTCCCTCCCTGCTCTGTTACATGAAAGTCTCGCTGTGTTTCATCCTAAATTAAAGAGGCGGGAAAGATGTAAAATATCTAATCATATATTCACAGACTGAGGCTTTTTATGACTGTTGCATAAAGCAAACAGTGAAGCACCCAAAGAGCTTGGCAGCAGCTGAGACAGACACCTCTCCTGGTGCTCGTTCTTGCTGAGTGTCTTTTATGGTGATCTGAGTCAACTGGATTCATACCTGCGTAGGTGGGAGGTTTAGAAAAGAGCCTTGGCACCTTGATTGTGAGCAGTGCTAAGAATGGGTCACGTTCCCAATGGAGGAGAGAATTAGAGGGCTGCCTGTGTTACGGGGTAGAACAGAGAACCCAGTGCAAAGCAAAGAGAGAGGTGGCTGGCACAGTCTCCCAGCTGATACCAATCGGTATATCTAGGTTTTTATATGTTCTCATCACCCTAGTATCAGTGTAGGAGAAACTTTCATCTCATTCTAAAGAGGCTGAGTAACAAGTTGAGGGAGAGAAGGCTGCAGAGAATCACGTGGGGTAGTTGGCCATGATTTTCAAAAAGAGAGGCTTAAAGTTAGGCTCCTAGAGTAAAATTCACCAAGAGCCCAACTGACTTAGGAGCCTTTCAGTGGGATATAGGCTCCTGAGTCAGTTCGGTGCTTTGGAAATTTTTACCCCCAACTAAGTTTTCAGAAGTGCTGAGTACCCACTGGGTATGTCTACAGAGCCAGTGGCCATGAGCCTCCACGTCTAGATCGACAGACTGAGGCTTGCACTAAAAATAGCTGTGTAGACAATGCTTTTAAATTGTGGCTCAGGCGGAGCTTGGGTTCTGAAGCCTATGATGAGGGATGCCACCCCCCACCCTGGGCTTCAGAGCCTGAGCTCCAGTCTGACCCACAGTGTCCATACAGCTATGTTTAATGCCATAGCATGATCTCAAGTCTCAGGAGAGAATTTTGCTCTGTACATGTTCACAAACATCACTTCATCTGAACACAGTCACCATTGGGCTAGAAAAAACATTACAATAATGTTACTGTCGAGCTAACTAGAGTGGCTTATGACCATGAGTGCCAAGCTTAGCACAGACAGTTAAGGAACAGAGCACAAATCCCAAACTGGTTGTGTGTTCTATATTTAGATTTCATCAACGAAGTATCAAGTATGAACTCCTCGAGCACTACAACAGCCATTAACATGGAGTCACAGACAGTCCCTTTGGACACTCGGGTCTATCTAGACACCTACGCAAGCTTGCCTTTGTGATAGATGGTCTCTTATACCAAAAATCACAACAATATTCAGGTTACTCCCAGTCACTTACCCCAGGTCAGTTGTACCTTAGATCTCTCCCCAAAGACAGCACCTGTAGCTAATCCTCTAATAAACCAACTAAAGATTTGTTAATTAGGAAAAAAAATTGAGAGTTAATTACAAGGTTAAAGCAGGTAAACATATATACCCATACAAATGAGTTACAGTCTTAGGTTTCAAAAGGCAATAGAAGCTGCTGTAATATGCAAACTCTATATGTTCCTTATGGCTAACCCAAGCTGAGCAGCTTTGGGATCCCTTGCTTATGCTTAGAAATATTGCCTTCTCCAAATTCCACAGTGATACAGTTCCGACTGATCAGGGACTTTTATTCCCTTCCCCCAGAGCTCACATGGATGCAGCAAGTATTGGTGCCTGCTTCCTCTTCATGGGTGTGCGGGGGGTGGGAGGGCGATCTTCACTGCCAGTGTCCTTTGATGTTTCGCTATGGCTTATTGGGTTTCAGTTGGCCTTCTTGTGTGCAGGACCAACGCTTTACATTAATTAACACTTCTTTCCTGTTTGGTGAGTTACATGATTACAGAGGTTTACAAAGCAAACACTCCATATAACTTCATACCATGGTCCAACCATAACCATACCAAGTGAGATCAATACATGCTGCATCCTACAAGCATTTCATCAAGTCTAAACACTCAACACATTCTTAGCAAATTAACATCTATGTTAACAATGCTAGCACACAGATGAGCCAGACTGGTTTCTCGCTATGCTTTTATCAGTATTCAGTAAGGCCTGGGGGCCTTGGCATGAGCTGGTGGCTCATAGTTACCTAGAGGTTTAGGAAAGAAAATGAAGATCCATGCATCGAAACTGCATCATTACCTAGAGGGCCTGGGATTTCAGGAGACCCACTCAGATGGGAAAGCCTGAGTGTTAGCTATAAATACTCAAAAATATGGCTGACTACCATGACATAACATTCAAAGGACATGCTGTGCCTGCCAGTTTACAGTACAATCCGTCCATGGAGTGTTCCAGTAAACCTGGAAGGAGTTATGGGACAAAGTGACCACAGCCTCTGAGCCTGGGGGGATCAGTGTTCTTCAAACTGATTGAAAGTTTGCCAAGTACAGTTAGTCCTCTTGGAATTAGACCATGCTCAGTAATTCCTTGTGCATTAACTGCAGCCTCCTGAGTTTACTGTTCTGATAGCTCACAAGTGTTTCATGCAATTCTAGATCTTTGGGCCCTGGTGCAGCTACATCTGGCTCAAACTGAAATATGTTTAGCTGACCAGAATGGGTGTTTGCAGTTTAAACTGATGTGAGGTTCCTTCTCTTTCCATCAGGCTGATTACCATGAATTCCGTTGCCTTAATTTCAGCTCTCCGCGATTCTAGGAATAGGTCCTTGATTAAATGCTCGGAAACTAATCTATTTTTAGTGCTTCAGTTACAGTACAGTATACTAAATATAGACATGAGCCCAAATCAAAACCCTAGATCCTGGGTTATGGGGGTGCTTGAGATCCTTGCCCAAATTTAAATTTTGTTGCTTGGGCCCATCTCTAATTAAAGCTAATGGGCCAGATCCTCCCCTGATATACCTCAGCATTTACACCAGGTGCGTATTTGGTCCAATGGCGATCCGAGTGGCTGCAAAAAGCCTCTTCTAGCTTCTTCGGTTCCTGATTCCAGTTTTAAGATGGCAATACTGAATAATGCCTCAGGTCAATGGGGAATAGAACTCTCTAAGGAGCAGCAGGGCAATAAAACCTTTTGGGTGGCGTTTGGTGTCTGAAAACTCTGAAATCGTAACTTGGGTGAGTTGAAAATGCTTATTTACATGCAAACCAGCCCAGTGGTTTGCTGACGACTTTGCATTGCTCACTCTGCTGGAGATGTTGCTATCTCTGGTCCTGTCCTCCTTTTTGCAACAGAGCAATGCTGAAGCCAGCTAAAGGTAATAAAAATAAATTCCCCTCAAGCTGTGAAACCTGAGAGACAGATCTGGCAGTGCAGAGAACTTTGCAGAAGTCTCATGACCAGACTCATTTACATCCTGCTCCATTGGAGCTAAGGAAATATTTTATGTGGCTAGCACTTGTGATGGACCAATAGCCCTGGAACCTGAAGTCTTCTAACTTGCCAACTGACCAGTTACTCTGCATCATAGGGAACAGCAATGGAAGCTGCTTCTACACCTTCCTCAGTAGAAAGTTGTCTTGGCCCTCACCAGGTGGTCACCTGTAGGACTGATGTGCTCTACAGACCATTCAATCATTGGCCTCTCTGCTGAAACTCCCAAAAAGGACACCGGTCTACTAGGAACCCCGTTGAGACCCACCCACTCAGTTCACCTTGGCTAATAACTTTCAGACAATAATGACTTGCAGGCACTGCTAGCCAAGGTTGGGGTTGAACCAGGGCTTTAAGGTGAAAGGCTGTGTAATGCATCATCCTGGCAAGCTGCCCAGACACTAGCCTCTCCAACAGAGCTCCCTTTTGTCTTGGCTCATTACCACCCCTCCTGAGTTTCATAGCTAGCTCCCGGAAGAGTAAAGTAGACTCAATCTGATTTTTATTTTCCCTTTGTGTCTCTCCCATTCGTATGCTGGGCACTGCTATCTGTCTCTGCTCTGAGTGGCACCGTGGGCAGTCACTTGCTCTGTGTCACTCTCAGCATACTTCACCTATGAACCAGATTATTGCCTTTAAAAATGGAGACGTCCCTTTCTATAGACGTTTCCACTGGAGACTACGGGGTAAGGGTTATTGTAAACTCCCTCCATGGACAGCTCTGCTGGGAATGAGCCCAGTTTCCAGTCAGCTTGTGGAATTTGTATTGCATGTTGATAAAATAGCCCAAAATAGCTTCCATAAGCTGGGTGATGTTGGAGGGTTCTGTATTTATTTCTGGGAAAAGTTTAAAAAATACAGTAGGTCACACTGTAACTGAACAGGCCATGCGGTGGTGGTGGGGAAACGGAGGGAATGATCACTCACCCAGTGATCTGATCTTTGGTGGTTTGATGAATTCAGCCTCTTTCTGCTTGTGAGCTGCTTACAATGTCCAGGAAGTTATTTGATAAAAGGAACGAGCCCAGCTTTAGAGCAGGGAGTTGCAGAGCTGGCAAGGAAGGAGTGCTCATACAGCCCTGCCAACGCCTTATTTTCCTCTGCCTTCCAAGAACAACACAGTGTTCCATTGCCTGCCGCCCCCTCAGCTGGTGCTGGGAAGAGCAGCTGAGTTTAGCTCATTGTTCCTGGAAGTAACTGAGATCTGAGCATTCTCTGCTGTCAGGAACTGCTTGCACAGAAAAAACGAGCAACTCTGAATCCTTCTCCCTCACTAGTGCACGTATAAAACTCTGCATCAAAAGAGACCACATAGTTGTTCTCAGGGTCCTCAAAAAATGTACAGGGCTCTCTCCCATAAGCCTGGAATTTGGGAGCAATTAGCATATTCAGACTATAGTGTAACGTCATGGACCCAATTCATCTCTGGTGTAATTCCAGCAAGTTCAGTAGAGTTTCCACCAGGGCCAATTTTTTTTCTTTGTTTAGCAAATTGAAGTAACGTCAACTGTTCAGCCAGTCCACATGATCTATCAGCCAACTATTCCACAGAGTCTGTGTTTGAAGAGAGACCTTGCCTTGCAACACAGAACAGGTGGAGCAAGGGGCCATTCGAATGTGACTACCCCAGGAGGTGGACTCGTCCTGTAACAGACAGTTCCATTGTGACTATGCCCTGGGGATACTGGAGAGGAGGGTATTCAAATGTTAATGCTACTTGAGGACACAAAAGATATTAATGCTACTTCACACCAGGCTATTAGGGCCATATCCAGACCTGGTGTGAGTGACTGACTGCAAACTCCATTGAATCAAATGAAGTTATAATCACTTCTATCAGGTCTGAATTTGGCCCATAGATAGGTGGATGGTTTGGGGAGTCATGTGGCCTGGGTTTGTTTCCTGACTGTGCCACAGACTTGCTGTGTGACCTTGGGCAAATCATAGCACCACCTGCTGCTTCAGTTTCCCCGTTTGTAAAATGGGCATAATGATACAGAACTACCTTGCAGGGGGGACAGTGAGGATTTATTAATGTCTGGAAGGTCTTCAGGGGGAAAGAACTATAGAAATACAAATTATTACTATGCCACTTGGGAGGTGCTCCCTGCGAGGCTGCTCAGTTCAGAGTCAGGGATAGAAGAGCTCTCTCTTCAGGCTAGCCCAGTGCTCTAATTGAGCAGCCATGTGAGGGGTCTGCAGTCCAGTCTCACACTCTGTCCCTGGTGTGCTGTGCTCTTTTTAACTTCAATACAGAGTGGTGGCAGAGAAAGCTTTAAAATGAGTGATCAGTGAGGAAGTTAAAGCTAGAGCAATAGATTCCTTAGTTCCTGGAATAGAGTCTGGCAGGAACAGGTCTAGTAGTTGGGGTATGAGGACATTTTTCCTAAGGTAGAGAGTCTGCAACAAGTCCTGATGGACAGGAGAATCTGGCACTCAGATACTGCGGTGATGGATGGGCAGTACAAAACCCCGAGACAGACTAAAGACAAAAAATTGTCTTCTCTTGGGAAGGCTAGTCTTTGATGGAAGGTTAAGGAGAGCCAAGAACAGGAAAGACAGAGAGAGCCCTGCTGAAGTGTGTGGCTTTCCAGACATCTAAGCTGGGGCATTCAGGCCAGCTGGGGGACTGATGGGCTGGAAATTGCTCTGGGGCAAACTATGGCGGATGCTCTGGCTTGGTTAGCTGTGGTGTGGAATGAGGGACCATCTGTGAATACTCTCATTGCTGCCTTCCTTGGTGTAAATGGTCTGCAGAAGAGCCTAGGAGGTATTGCCATATCATCCACTCTGGGATTAGTTGATGGGAAAGTCCGTGTTCAAGAGGGAGAAAACCCACTCTGGTTTAATTTTATATGCTTCATACCTCGTTCTCCCCCCCCACACACACACACAATGTCAACATGGGAACTTGCAGACATTCAGGTTTAGGCTCTACTTTCAGCAGTCCCCAAACCTGATGGTGTAAAGCTGCACCAAACAAACATTCTCCGTGCTCTGGAAGCCCTTCCCCAGAACACAGAGAACCAGTTGCATGGATACCCGTTTCTCCTTCTGCCCTCTGTATGGCCCATTACCAGAGAGCAGGCTCTGCGGGCTCGGGCAATAGAAAACTCTTTGCCCTTCCCTGTGCTCTGGGGATGTGTGTATGGCCCAGCCAGTGGCATTTGCATTACGATGCTGACAGCCTCAAACGTCTGCTGTTGCTGCCGTACTTGGGTTCCACTGAGCAGCAGAGAAGGTGCCATGTCAGACCAGGCTTGGTCTCAGGCTCTGGTTGTTCTTTGACTGTATGGCTCAGCCCTCCTGTTACGTGCAGCCTCCTCTGGGTCTGTGTGAATTCTTGCTCTTGATGCGCTTCGTTGGGACCCTGACACAGCACTGACTGTGGTGTTGAGGAGCCTTTCAAGTTTCTCTCTTCGGCTGCCTCGATTCCTGGAATCGGCTCAGGCCAGGCAGCAGCTTGAAAAAACACTAACCAGAAAAATAAACACACTTCCACTTGATGCGTTCCTATAAACGTTGCTGCAAAGGGAAAACCAGAGCAGTGCAAGATGAGCTGAGACATCCTGTGTGGTGAAGAGTGCTGGCAGCTGAGTCAAACTCAGAAAACAGCTAACTCAGAAAAACCCACCCATCCCTACACTCCGCTCCAGAGGCAGCTTCATCCAGATGCCATCATCATGGGAAGGGGAGGGAAAGGTAGGGGGCAGCATGACAGTGCCTGTCCAAAGTAGCATACTAACTAGGATTTCCCTGCAGGTCTGTGATCTCACATGTTGCCTATGGTAACAACATGTTGCTGCTCCTTATTGCTGAGTAACAGTCTCTGACCTCTGCTTGCTCTTCTACCAGTTAGCGAGAGCTTAACATGCACACACACACTCACCACACCGCTAAACCAGTGACACTGTTCACAAAGCCGAGCAAAGAATTCCAACCAATTGAAGTGCCTATAGAATTATGAATGAGTTGTCATTTCTCATTTTTCAGGGGTGGTTGGGTATGTGGATTAAAACCAACTTTTTTTGTTTTTTTGTTAATAGAAATTCTGGAATCAGTTGCTCCCTGCTGAGACTAAAACACTGCTACAGTATTCTCTTTCATAGAAGGCATGGCCCCATAACGCTAGTCCAGAAGAGCCTCTTTCATACTGCCATGCAATGAATCTTAGAAATACCAAGCAGAGAGTTTTTATTATGACTGATATTAGAGGAGCACCTAGAGTACCCTACAGAGACTGGGGCTCCGTGTGCCATAGACACATACTGTGCCCAAAGCTCTTACATTCCAAATAGGCAAGACAGAGAAATGATGGGAGGGGAAACAAGGCAGTTGGGGTATGTCTACTCTGCAGCTGGGAGCCAAGCAGACAGACAAGAGCTAAAAATAGCAATGTGGCCATTACAGCACTGACTAGCCACCTGACCTCAGACCCAGGGGGACAGGTGGGTCTGAGCACCAGTGGTTAGCCTGAGCCGTCACTCCAGTTAACTATCCACTGCTGCTATTTGTAGCATAATACCTTGAGCCTGTCTCCTCAGGCTTGGAGATTTGCTCCCCACAGCCCTAAGACATGCCCAAAGCAGAGAAGCTATTTGCCTGAGGTGATACAGGAGCCTAGTGGCAGAAACAGGACTGGAACCCAGGGCTCCAGGGAGCCAGCCAGTTTAGTATCAACACCACCTCGCAATGTAGAGTTAGAGTGGGTTTCTAAAGAGCACAGAAACTGAAGATTCATCTCCTCCCACCTCAAGGCATAAATATTGTAGCAAATCTGCAGGCATCGGTCTTTGCTACAGCTGCTCAGCGGCATATCACAAGCACTCAGAACTCCAGGGCAAGTGGGACTAGAACTCAGCCCTCCAGTTCCAAAAATCACAAGCCTTCTACAGCTTGAGCTAAAGACCACTTGTGCACACCCCTCTTTGAAAATCTATAGCAAAGCCATGCTCTCTGGGAAGACCTCTCTAGAAAATATACCTATTAAAAGCTAATTTTCCATGCAGCAAGGCCTGGATTTTCCCACCTCCCACTGTATCATGGGTTTTCCTGTGTGTTTTAAAAGAGATAAACTGGGAAAGAGAGAGAATAAAAGGTGCCTTTATAAAAGTGCTCGTGACAGGTTTGGGGGAGCTGCTGAGAAACAGCAGAAACATACTTGCATTCTCACCAGCACAGGAATATTACTGTGTTCAGGGGCAGTGAGCACTTGACAATTTTCACAACCAATCTCTCTTTTCAATCGCTCAGACGTTGCACAGATTCCTTTGGGGCAGGAATTTTCCAGGCCTGGTCTTGGCCCAGAGGAGAATAGTTTGTGGGGGGAGATGGTTGGTTGGTTGTTGTTTTGTTTTTAATGATGGAAACATGGTCTGCCAGTTTTGAGCTTGTGAAGATGTCTGAAAGCTTCCTGCACCAGTTAGTAGTAGTAAGATTAGTAATACTGTAGCACCCAGGAGCCCCAATCATGGGCCAGGACCCTGCTGTGGTAGGTGCTGCACAAATGCAGCACAAGCCCAGAGAACTGGCTCTGTCACCAGGTGGGGAATCTTCCTCGTGCTAATAATACCACGTGAGATTCCTCCAGTGCCCAACTTTGTGGTGAACAGGCATGAAATAGTAAATACCTAGAAACCCAATACCTAGAAATCCCTGGCTTTAGGGCTGTGCTGAGAATGAAGAGGGGTCGTCCCTCAGGCAGCTGCCTGCTCCCTTCCTGCTCTTTCTCTGCCTGTCCTCAGCAGACAATTTCTTCTTCTATTTTCCCTCCACCCTCCAAAACCCTCAGTTTCGCTCATTCCCCTCCTCCTCTTTCGGGCTCTCCTCATCCCCTCCCTGCTTCCCTCCAAAGTTTCTCTTGCTCCCTCTAATGTTTTCTTCTTCCACCAACCCCTTCAGTGCTTCCCATCTCTCTCCCCCCGACCCAGTTCCCCTCTTCTCCCTGCTCTCCCATCTCTCCCAACCACTCTGGATGTCCCTTACTCCCTGTCTTTCCTTCTCATCCCTTTCATGCCTCACCCCCTTGAATAGTCTCTTGTTCCCTCTCTTTTCCCTTTCTCTCCCACCCTTCAGCAGTCTCTCTGCTCTCTCCCCTTAACCCCCCTTCTGACTGCTTTGCACTATGGCCTTTGCACTTGTGTCCCCTGTGCAACCGAGAAGGAGCAAGTAGACTAAACAAGAGGCTTCTGCCAAATCCTTGCAGAGCTCTTGATAAATTCAGTGCTTCTGCTGCTCCTTGTTCGTCTGGCAGCATGGCAGGCAGCCCAGCATCCTGACTCCCACTTGATGAGCTCACCAGGAGCTGTGGTCGTTTATTCTAAGAAATCAGCTAACATACAGTACTGAGTAGAGGCACCCCTCCCCTGGGAGAATCAGCAGAATTAAGATGTTCAGTGAGCTGTCTTGGGGATTACACAATCTTATCACCTCCCGCAAGGCCTTGGAGAACAAGACTAGCACTACACGCACTGAGTCACACTTCCCCCTGAAACAGTGCAGGTTCCTTGACTCACATCCTCTCACAGGAGCGCTGCTTTCTTACATCTCTGAAGCCAGATACCCCAGTGCAAGCACAACAGAGACAGAGATATAAAGGCAGCTGGGGCTTTAAACCAGAATGGAAATTCCAACAGGCTCCACTAAAATCCTCCTATTTGTCCCCATTGATTTTAAGTGGAGAGCCAGTCCCCCGGGAGCCAGTACACAACAGACCTGTTCATTGATCGCACGTTGTGGAAGGCAATAAAGATTGTTGGTCGGCCTATGGGAACTAACAGGAGCTAGCTGAAAATTTTCTCCTATTCTTTTTACTAGGAAATAGCCCTGTACACACCCCAAAATGATAATGCACACAAAGGCACACACTTTAGGACAGGAAGTTTATTAACAGAGTCATCATCCTGCATAATCTGGATATAGCATGATGAGTGGAACTGGAGAAAGAAGGTCAGGTTCCACGAGGGACTGCATTTGGTGTGATATCAGGGGCTCAGGCAAGCAAACTGAGCCAGGCTCTTGCCAGACACACACACATCTCTCAGCAGGTAATAATGGCTTCTATGGATGGTCAATAGAGTGCCCTCCTACACTGCTACCTCTGCTGACACAGCATCTGCAAGTACCTAGCATTGACACAGAGCATCACTCTGTAGCAGTGAGTGGTGCAGTGTCTGTTGGAGTTGCTGTCGCTCTTTGGTATTTTTCTTAAAGCCGCAGCTCCTGGACTCATGTGATTAGGTGAGAATCTCAGCTTTCATTTTTATTATATATATATATATATAAAGATATTTCAAGCCCTTATGATTGCAGAGAAAAGCATGTAGGCATGGCTGTGTGATGGCTTTGTATTGCAGGAAGAACCTGGGTGGGGCCTACACACATTGTTTACACTGGCAGTTTTATGGAATCTCCCACCAGTGGGAACACTAGTACAGGCAGGCCCCTGGTGTTTTTGCCATCATGTTATCCGGACCCGCTTTGAGAAGCCTGGCAAATTCAGGCTGGAAATAAGGCACATGTTTTTAGCAATTAGAGCAATTAACCATTGGAATAATTTACCAAGGTTTGTGGTGGATTCTTCATCACTGTCAATTTTTAAAACAAGACTGGATAGTTTTCTAAAAGGTCTGCTCTAGGAGTTATTGTGGGGAAGTTCTACGGCCTGTGCGATACAGAACATCAGACTAGATGAGCACAATCATCCCTCCTTGCCTTGGAATATATGAAACATGATAAAATCTCCTAAGCCCCGTCTGCATAGCACTCCCATTATTGCTATCATAGCATAGGCTGTAGCGGGAGATTTCCCAACCATTGTCACTATAGACACAGCCCAGGTGTTCTTGTAAATTTTGCATCATGAAGCCAGGGCTCAGGGTAGTTCAGTTCTTCCTGTCTCAGAATTCATTATAAGAGAGTTGGCAAAATGGAACATCCTTTCTGATGTGTTAAAGTCTAACTTAACAGAGCAGGAGGGAGTACATTCAGTACTTATCTGAGAACACTGGAAGGATCTTAAGGAAAGAGCTGGAGAATGAACAACATGCCCTGCTGCTTCTTTTGTGAGTTTGCTTGTATTTTGGCTGAAGAACATGAGCAGGCAGTAGCATTATATTCAGAGTCTTCATTGAGTACTTTTTTTTCCCCAGCCTCAGAAGAGTATGTTCTTGAGTAAAGATTTCCTCACACTACCCAGGTAATAAGTAGTGACCTGGTTTAGTTTTCCAGGAAGTTCAGCTTTCTCTATTTAAGTGTGGTGACCAAGCTGTGAGTTTAAGTACTGGCAGTCCTATTCTAACTTTCAGATTACATGTTACTGGGAATCGGATAGACTTTGGCCTAGGGTGAGGTTATAGTGTTCTGCCACTCTGGCAGCAGAGATGATAGAGGAAAGGGCTATTTGCCGTCCAGCAGGAGTGTGTTCTCCTCTGACTTGGTAGCTGCTAATAGCTCAAAAACTCCACTAGCCAGCGGTGATGACCCCATGTCTCAGTATGGAGATAATTGTCCTGCATTCCATCCAGTTATGGTTTTACAAAGTAAGCAGGGCTGTCACAGAAGTGTTCAAACAAAAGTAGCCCTGCCCTTGGGAGTCATTCTCTATGAAGCCATATATTAATTTCAGATTCCTAAGAAGGGTAAAGACACCCCCAACTTCTGTCTTATATACTCCTATATTTGGAGAATGGAACCCAGAGCCTTGTATCCCACTTCAAGAGTAGAAGAATCATTGTGGTACACCTGAGAGTGGAGCATCAGCAAGGGAGGGAATTCCCTATAGCAAGTGCCCAGGGCATTGCTGTAAAAGCCAGGAATTCAAAATGTAGGCAGATTCTAATTCCAACAGCCAGCGACTGTAGGCGTCTCAAACTGGGAGAGCTCTCAACAGCTAGTTATCCTGTCAATCCCTACATGCATATGTGACTCTGTCATTGCACTTTATTCTGATTCCTTTTTGAGCCTTGGGCATTTAAAGGCAAAAGTTAGAAGTTGCAATGGATGGTTTGATTCCAGCTTGTAATGTCTGTCTACAGCAAAGGTCAGCAACCTTTCAGAAGAGGTGTGCCGAGTCTTGATTTATTCACTCTAATTTAAGGTTTCGCATGCCAGTAATACATTTTAACGTTTTTAGAAGTCTCTTTCTATAAGTCTATAATATATAACTAAACTATTGTTGTATATAAAGTAAATAAGGCTTTAAAAATGTTTAAGAAGCTTCCTTTAAAATTAAATTAAAATGCAGAGCCCCCCCGGACCAGTGGCCAGGACCCAGGCAGTGTGAGTGCCACTGGACATCAGCTCACGTGCCGCCTTTGGCACACGTGCCATAGCTTGCCTACCCCTGGTCTACAGCCTTATTCTGCCTGCACTAACCTAAACGTAAAGGGCCAGATACTGGGCCCCCTCCCAAGTGCCCTAGTTAAAGCAGAAACTGAGGCTATTCCGAGTTGACATAGCCAGCCCAGCCCATACCCCTGTTTCCCCTAACATAAGAAACATTCCAGGGGTGGTGAGTATGGGAACAGCAAAAGGGGAAAGAGTGAAGCACAATGTGCCCAGTTGTGATCCTGTGTGGCACAGCAGTCCTGCTGAGTTTAGTCTCTTAAACCAGTTTGGCCCCTGGCTGCACCAGGTTGAAGGAGTTGGAAAGGTGTCATAGTACCACCTAATCTCCTCCCTCCCCCACTTCTCCAGCATCACTGAGAGTTACACTGGTACATGTGGAGATCCATCCCCAAATGCAACATTGTCTCTGCAGGCAGGCAGGCAGGGTTTTTTCTCTCCTAGTATCCCTGACATAGCAATAGGTTTATGCTGTATGTCACACGCCAGGAAAGAGAGGCCGTTCCTGCCCTTGATCTTGCCATCTAAATAATTCAAGACAAATGAACACTAGATAAGATACCGGGCAAGAATTCAGGAAGGGGTCATAAGGAGATGATTAATGATGCAAGGAGCGGTGGAAGATCATTTATTCAGGTGGAGAGACACTTCGAATTTTCATTTGGAAATCTTGAAATTCTTGGGATGGGAAGGAGACTTTTCTCCCAAGCACTGGGGTGTGTTTGGAAATACAATCCAAATTAGAGTTTGCTACACAGCTGTCTCTGTGCCTCAGCCCGACAAGCCAGCAGAAGGGAAAGACTGTTCAAGCGAACAAAAGGCAGTTTTGACGTCAACACCGGGGAGTGTTGCCCTGACAATGGAAGGTGGAGCAGGGGAAGGAATCTGCAGTTAATAGGCTCTGGACTGGAGTGTACCTTGGCAGAAGGATGGCGGCTGCCCCTAGTTTCTAGGAATAATAGATCATTTCTGTGTTACTCTCCCTGGCTCAAGTTATGTGAGTCAGTTTTCAATTCACCTTCCCCCACAATAAAGTCAGTAGTCCTGGCAATCTCTAATGTCGGGTTTCTCAACCTGTAGGTCGGGACCCAAAATTGTTTGGGTTTCAAATGTTTCAAAGGGTGGCGTGGCAGCTCCTGTGACTCCTGTCCCACAGGGCTGGCTGGGCTTGCCTCCCAACTCCAGGCACTGCAACCTATGGGGTCCCAGCGCCACTGAGGTTTAGCCCAGCTGTCATGATGACAGGAGTCCGTGTAGGCCAAATTTGAGTGAATCGCACTGCAACCCCGTGAGCCAGGTCAAAACTCCACTCAGACAAATCTGATCCAGTCTGAGAGTGGGGCCAATCCTAAGCAGTGCTGCAACCCTGGAGGTTGCAATGCTTGGAGTGGAGAGCCAAGCCCAGCCGGCCCCATGGCACAAGAGCTGCCACTGTGGGGTGAGTGCCGGGCAGGGCCCAACCCACTCGGGCGACAGGACCTGACTGAAACCACCCCAGGGCCTCCACCCCCAGACTATTTACTGAGTCGTGACAGGCCATAAACATTGACAAATGGGTTCTAAGCCAAAAAGGTTGAGAACCACTGCTTTGTATTTCCAAACATCCAGTGGTTCTCAAACAGGGGTACGCATACCTCTGGGGTATGCAGAGGTCTTCCAGCGGGTACATCAACTCATCTATATATTTGTCTAGTTTTACAACAGACTACATAAAAAGCACTAGTGAAGTCAATACAAACTAAAATTTCATACAGACAATGACTTGTTTATACTGCTCTATATACTGTACACTGAAATGTAAGTACAATATTTATATTCCAATTGATTTATTTTATAATTATATGGTAAAAATGGAAAGTCAGCAATTTTTCAGTAATAGCTTGCTGTGACACTTGTATTTTTATGCCTGATTATGTAAGCAAGTAGTTTTTAAGGGAGATGAAACTTGGGGAATACACCAGATAAATCAGACTCCTGAAAGGGATACAGTAATTTGGAAAGATTGAGAACCACTGCTCTAACCCACACCACCCATCCCGCACACTCCTTTCCACTAAGCAACTGTGCATGTCATTGTTCCTTTCCTTGCTTTGATCAGTTTGTTTCACGTAGCATTCTTTCAATAGAGCTTTTGTTAGAAGAATGTGTTGTAATGTACTGCAGTGCACGTGTGTGTACCACAGCTCTCTGCTGCATAGAATCAGAATTGTTCAGTTGCTTGTATGTAGTCCCTGTACTGCTAACAGCTAAAGGAGATTCTCTCTTAACTCAAATGACAGGGCCCTGTGGACAAGAGTTCTGTCCTTCCGAAGTTCCGAATGGTCACAGTGTAACAGTGACGACCCTGAAGTTCTGGGAAGCTGGAATTTGTTACAGTACATGTACTGCTTTACATTAAAATGCAGTTGAAGAGTCCAGGCCACTCTCAGGCAAACTTTAAAATTACTAAGGCTGGACCAAACCCCCATGAAGCTGGAGTGTAGTTTGTTTCGTACTTTCCTTTCCCATCTCTGCATAGATTCCTGTGTATCAGTGAATACTGGTTCCCTGTCCAGTCCCCCTGGACGAGGAGCCCTGAATCCGAACACTTTGGAAAATCTGAATCTGAACTCCATGGTTCAGGCCCACTGCACTTTGAAATCTGCCACCATTTGGCAAAGGCCCCTTAAGATGCAATTCTGCATGGCTGCATTCAAGCCAGGATATTTAAGGTTAAAGCTCAGAGTCTGTTGTTCACTCACTGCTACCCTGTCCTCAATTCACTTTGTTGAGTCTAAGTACAGAATAAAGATAGTATGCAGACCCTCCTCACATGTTTACCCAGTCTAGTGCTGTATATAGGTAAAGGGGAGCAAGCTAAGGTTGTTCTTCCCTGGGAATTTCCTGCCTTTTGATTTTGGGCCAGGAGGAAAAACAAGTGCATTTTTCATTTACTTACTTAACGTTTGCCCTTAATTAAAGAGCTGATATGACATGGACAAAAACATCCATAAGATTGCCGTTGGCTTTATTGAAAGGAAGTGTCCCCTAACCATAGGTGAGCTTGCCTGTCTATTTGAATAGTTAGAAAACTCCTAGTGGTAGCTCTGATTGGCCAATGTCATGGACTCAGCAATATTTGTTGGGGTAAAAAAAAAATTATTTTTTTTTTTTGCATTCTAAGGATAGATTTTCAAAGTACTGAGTGGGGATGCACTGCTAGCTGTACTGTGAGGATGTAAAATGTTCTTAACCTTATAACCCTATGTTCTAGCTCAGAGCAAAACCAAGCAGTTACATTGGACAAATGGCTGCATCATTTTTAATGAAACATACATACTGGATTGATGCTGGTGATATATAAGAGTAACAGGAAGGGTTTCTTCAGGTATGTTGGCAACAAGAAGAAAGCCAAGGAAAGTGTGGGCCCCTTACTGAATGAGGGAGGCAACCTCGTGACAGAGGATGTGGAAAAAGCTAATGTACTCAATGCTTTTTTTGCCTCTATCTTCATGAACAAGGTCAGCTCCCAGACTGCTGCGCTGGCCAACACAGCATGGGGAGTAGGTGGCCAGCCCTCTGTGGAGAAAGAAGTGGTTAGGGAATATTTAGAAAAGCTGGACGTGCACAAGTCCATGGGGCCGGATGCTTTGCATCCGAGAGTGCTAAAGGAGTTGGCGGCTGTGATTGCAGAGCCATTGGCCATTATCTTTGAAAACTCGTGGCGATCGGGGGAAGTCCCGGATGACTGGAAAAAGGCTAATGTAGTGCCAATCTTTAAAAAAGGGAAGAAGGAGGATCCTGGGAACTACAGGCCAGTCAGCCTCACCTCAGTCCCCGGAAAAATCGTGGAGCAGGTCCTCAAGGAATCAATCCTGAAGCACTTACATGAGAGGAAAGTGATCAGGAACAGTCAGCATGGATTCACCAAGGGAAGGTCATGCCTGACTAATCTAATTGCCTTCTATGATGAGATTACTGGTTCTGTGGATGAAGGGAAAGCAATGGATGTATTGGTTCTTGACTTTAGCAAAGCTTTTGACACGGTCTCCCACAGTATTCTTGTCAGCAAGTTAAAGAAGTATGGGCTGGATGAATGCACTATAAGGTGGGTAGAAAGTTGGCTAGATTGTCGGGCTCAACGGGTAGTAATCAATGGCTCCATGACTAGTTGGCAGCCGGTATCAGGTGGAGTGCCCCAAGGGTCGGTCCTGGGGCCGGTTTTGTTCAATATCTTCATAAATGATCTGGAGGATGGTGTGGATTGCACTCTCAGCAAATTTGCGGATGATACTAAACTACTAGGATGATACTAGGAGGAGTGGTAGATACGGTGGCAGGTAGGGATAGGATACAGAGGGACCTAGACAAATTGGAGGATTGGGCCAAAAGAAATCTGATGAGGTTCAACAAGGATAAGTGCAGAGTCCTGCACTTAGGACGGAAGAATCCAATGCACCGCTACAGACTAGGGACCGAAAGGCTAGGCAGCAGTTCTGCGGAAAAGGACGTAGGGGTGACAGTGGACGAGAAGCTGGATATGAGTCGACAGTGTGCCCTTGTTGCCAAGAAGGCCAATGGCATTTTGGGATGTATAAGTAGGGGCATAGCCAGCAGATCGAGGGAAGTGATCGTTCCCCTCTATTGGACATTGGTGAGGCCTCATCTGGAGTACTGTGTCCAGTTTTGGGCCCCACACTACAAGAAGGATGTGAAAAAATTGGAGAGAGTCCAGCGAAGGGCAACAAAAATGATTAGGGGTCTGGAACACATGACTTATGAGGAGAGGCTGAGGGAACTGGGATTGTTTAGTCTGCAGAAGAGAAGAATGAGGGGGGATTTGATAGCTGCTTTCAACTACCTGAGAGGTGGTTCCAAAGAGGATGGTTCTAGACTATTCTCAGTGGTAGAAGATGACAGGACAAGGAGTAATGGTCTCAAGTTGCAGTGGGGGAGGTTTAGGTTGGATATTAGGAAAAACTTTTTCACTAGGAGGGTGGTGAAACACTGGAATGCGTTACCTAGGGAGGTGGTAGAATCTCCTTCCTTAGAAGTTTTTAAGGTCAGGCTTGACAAAGCCCTGGCTGGGATGATTTAATTGTGGATTGGTCCTGCTTTGAGCAGGGTGTTGTACTAGATGACTTCCTGAGGTCCCTTCCAACCCTGATATTCTATGATTCTATGATTCTATTTGACAATGTAAATGTTCTGGGCCGAGCATTGCCATTGGCTGAATTTATGTATTGAAATTAGTAGAAGTAGGTATTAGTTTTGCCCACTCTCCATAGTGTTCTTGGAATGGTGATGAATATACTGTCCTGTCGTGTATTCTATTTTGTAGTCTGAGCTTGAGTTTCCCTTGCCATGAGGACTCACCAGTTCCATCCTGTTTGACTGTTACTGTTCTATAGATTAGTAATGTGAGATTACTATTTTAGTCCATATAGGACCAAAGAGGCGGGGGATCCCCCATCTGTGAGAACATTGCGACTGACTCTGGAAAGGTTTATTCTGTGAATTAAGGGTAGGTCTCCCAGCCATTCTTAACTGCTATAATACAAAAACTGGGGGACTGGTAAATAAGAAAGAGGACAGGTCACCTGATGCAGAGCGATCTGGATCACGTGATTAACTGGGTGCAAACAAACAATATGCAGTTTAATACAGGTAAATGTGAAGTCATACATCTAGGAACAAAGAATGCAGGCCACAGGATGGGATGCGAGGGTGGGGGGAATTATTCTGGGAAGTGGTGACTCTGAAAAAGATTTGGGAATCATGGGGGATAATCAGTTAAACATGAGCTCCCAGTGCAATGCTGGGGTCAAAAGGGCTAATACAATCCTAGATGTGTAAATGGGAGAATCTTGAGTAGGAGTAGTAGAGAGGTTCTTTTACCTCTGTTTTTGGCACTGGTTGGAATGCTGTTGGAATACTGTGTCCAGTATTGGTGTCCACAATTCAAAAAAGACGTTGACAAATTGGAGAGGGTTCAGAGAAGAGCCATGGGAAATGATTAAAGGATTGGAAAAGATGTCTTAAAACTAGTGATAGACTCAAGGAGCGCAATCTGTTTAGTTTAACAAACAGAAGCATATAAGCAAAAAGAACAGGAGTACTTGTGGCACCTTAGAGACTAACAAATTTATTACAGCATAAGCTTTCGTGGGCTACAGCCCAAGGGGTGACTGGATCACAATCTACAAGTGCCTACTTGGGGAACAAATATTTGCTATTGGGCTCTTTAATTTAGTAGACAAAGATATAACGAGATCCAATGACTGGAAGTTGAAGCTAGATAAATTTGGACCAGAAATAAAGTGCACATTTTTACAGATTACCATTTACCAAGGGTTGTGATGGATTCTCTGTCACTGGCAATTTTTAAATCAGAAATGGACAGTCTTCTAAAAGATCTGCTCTAGTTCAAACAGGAGATCGTTCAGGGAATTTTTATGGCCCATCTTATGCAGGGGGGCAGACTAGAATAGATGATCACACTGGTTACTTCTGGCCTTAAAATCTATAAATACATTCCAAGAGTCATAATCCCCAAGCCCTTGCTCTCAGCAGCAGACAACACCATCTCTAGATAGAGATCTACACACACAGCACTGTGCATTGTAGCAGCACTGCTCATGCTGCTATAATTAAGCATTTCCTCACTAGCTTTTATCTAACTTCCCTGACCTTAAAGGATCATAGTAGTTCTTTATTGCTGCCTTCACACGCACATGTATACCACCAGTGAGAAATGCTGAAAATAGGTTCTGTCTTGTAATAATTTTAGTGGAGCATGAGCCACAGTGCTGCCTAAACCCATACGGACCATAAGGAACAGGTGGCATATTTGGGGACCTATAGCCCCTTTAGAGTCAAATGCTTCCCTTAAAAACATTGGGCCTGTTTCTGCTCTCACTTGCATTGGATTTACACCATTGTCCTCAGGCCTTCTTTGTTTAGTGGCACCTTCTCCTCTTGCCCGAAAGAAAAGTGTTCTGATGCCGGTGTCAGGGCTGAATTTAAGGTAAGTTCATGAAGTGTATGTATTTTAAAAGCATGGGCCAATCAGGCTTATGACTGGGAGTTCTACAACTCTTCAAGTAGACAAGTCTAGGAGTTTAATGGAATGCTAAACTGTATAGTACTGTTCGGCCACTGGATGGTGCTGTGTGTAAAATACCTTATTTAAACTAACCTCAGCCACACCTAGCAGAGCACTAAAGAATCTTATGATGAACACATCTGATGCATATCTCCCTCAGAAGTAAGCTCTGTAGTCAGTCTGTATCTGATACAAGAGCATGGCATGGTGTCAAAAGTAAACTAAGAAGAGAAAGAGAAGGAAAACAGCAACAAAGGTTGCAAACAGGAGGAACAAAGCAACAAAGGTTGCAGGATCTCATCAGCATGCCATTCTTCAGTGACCCAGAGAATTTCAGCTTTGACAAACCTTCTCAACGGACATACTGGAAGCAATATTTTGCAAGGTTTCACATTGCAAATAAGCTCCACAAAGAAACTGGAAATATATGGCTGTATTCTTCAATTTATGCTATGCAGAAGCAGGCAGTGCATATCTTTGAATTCTTTGACTTTACTGAAGATAGTCACAGAGATGACTGTGAAAGGGTTCTGGTTGTGTTTGATGCATGCTTTATACCTCAGAGAAATTTGGTTTGTGAAAAAGCATGTTTTCACCAGAAAATTCAAGAACCAGGGGGAAATATTGAATGTTTACAAGAGCTCTGCATCCATTGGCTGAAAACCGATTTTTTTGGGAATGCAAATTATGAAAAGATAAGAGACAGGCTAGTTATTGGGTTAACATAAAAATCTTTCACAGCAGTTAAAACTGAAGTCAGACCTAATCCTAGCCACAGATGTACAGAAAGCAAAGCAGTCTGAATTAGTCAAACAACAGAACAAAAGGCAGGAGCAACTTGAAAAACCTGAAACTAGCTTCGACGCTATAAACCGATACTTGAGTGTTAAAAGACATTATCATAAAACCCCTGAGGCAAGAAGAGAGAATGCCCAGACTAAGAGGGACAAACTTCAGCCTACGTGCACAGGTATGGAAGAAGTCATGTCCCCAGAGATGATGCATGTTCATCCAGAGACACGGTGTAATAAATGAATGAAATATGGACATTTTCCAGCTGTTTGCTGCACCAAAGCAGTCAGGAAGTTGACTCATATTACAGACAATCAGGAGCCATTCTTTCTGGAATCTGTCACTTGCAGTGACACAGAGCCTGCTGGAGAGTGAAACTGAATATTCATGGCAAGATTATTGACTTTAAAATTGGCTCAGGAGCAAATTTCACAGCCATCTCAGACGGGATTTACAATAATCATCAACCCCTCCTAGAGCTGAAGTCACCTAACACAGCTCTGACTAGCCCTGGAGGTATTCTGAACTGTGTGGGCCAGTTCATCATAGGAACAACTTGCAAAAGCTATGCATTCAGAGTGTACATGATCAAAGGATCACACACCAACAGCCTTCTCAGCCACAGTGTGGTATCCATGATGGGCTTAATGAGAAAGGTGGAAGAACTTAATGAAATATTCAGTGATATTGAACTTTTGAAAGGAGATCCGGTACAAATAACCTAAAGAGGCAATGCTGAACCATATAGTGTACATACACCTCACAGGATTTCAATCCCAGTACTTCATAAAGCAGAAACTGAGTTAAAGAGAATGGAATGGATTGGCATAATCGAGAAAATCTCTGCCAACAGCATGGAGTGCCACAATGGTACCAGTTATAAAGACAAATGGGAAAATACAAATCTATGGGGATCTTAAAAGACTTAATGAAGCAGTTGTGAGAGAAAGCTATATCCTCCCAAGACTGGACGACTTCCTCCCCAAAGTGAAAGGGTAAATTGGAATGATCTACTGAAGTCAGAATAGTGACACCAAGTTTTGACCAGTTCTAGCTACAAATGAGTTAACTTCCCAATTAATTACAATCCAGTTCTAATTTGGAGTGTGTATGGGACAGTAACTGTGTGCCCAGTTCATATTAACATTTTGCATAAGTCCAAGGCTGGAGCACAGACAGAAGATCCTGTTAAATCCAGGTTAGTTCCCATTTTCTCCTCAAAATAGAATGCTGTTTTAACCAGTCTTGTAAATGGGCCTCCCTACATCGTTGTTTTTGTAATGTAGTCAGGCACATGACCCGCATGCTACAGTATTCTCCAAGCTGGATGCCTCGAGCAGATTCTGAGAAATTCCTTTAGCCAAAGAAAGCACTAAACTGACTGCATTTATCACATCCTTTGGGGGAGTTTGCTTTCAAAGATCACCATTTGGGATTACCAGTGCACCTGACATTTTCCAAAGAATGTCAAAGAATATCGGACACATATGGAGTTGCAGTTTTCATGGATGATATTTTGATATATGGATCTTCGATGGAAAAACATAACAAAACCCTCAACAAAGTCCTAAGTCTAATCAGTCATTGTGGACTGAAGCTAAACAAGGAAAAATGCATTTTTCGCCTACCCCAAAGCGAGTTTTGGGGACAGACAATAAACAAAGATGAAATCAGTCCTAGCCCTGAAAAAGTAAATGCAATTTGAGAATTGAATGCACCAACTAATGTTCCAGAACTGAGACACATCCTGGGGATGGTAAATTACCTTCGTCAATGCCCACAAGACCTTTCTACAGTGACAAAACCATTGAATGAATGGTTAAAGTCTAACACATCTTGGGTGTGGAGGCCAAATCAAGACATTGCCTTCAAAAAGGTAAACAAAATTATCTCAGTAACTCCAGTTCTCAAGTACTATGTTGTGAACAAACCCACCATGGTCAGTGTGAGTGCAAGCAGCTATGGCCTAGGGCAGTGGTTCTCAAACTTTTGTACTGGTGACCCCTTTCACATAGCAAGCCCATGAGTGCGACCCCCCCTTATAAATTAAAAACACTTTTTTATATATTTAACACCATTATAAATGCTGGAGGCAAAGCAGGGACTGGGGTGAAGGCTGACCGCTCGCATCCCCCCTGGTAATAACCTTGTGACCCCCTGAGGGATCCCAACCCCCAGTTTGAGAACCCCTGGCCTAGAGGGTGTATTGTTTCAACAACGTGGGTATGAGTGGAAGCCAATTGCATTTTGCTCTCGCATACTCACAGAAGCAGAAAAACGATATGCACAGACTGAAAAGGAGTGCCTGGCAAGCGTATGGGCATTCATTACAGATATCTGTGTGGATTGGATTCATTTATACTGATGATAGACAACTAACCGCTTGTAACCCTCAACAATGGAAAAGACTTGAATCAAGCACTACTGAGATGATAACATCTATTTTTCGGGTTAATGTGATTTAACCCTGTTTCTAAATATGATCCGGGGAAAAATCTGGTAGTAGCAGATACTGTCATGGAGCCCTGTGTCAGAAAAGAGACTACACCAGTTATAGAAAGCAACCTTGAAAGACACACTACTTCAGGAAGTTCTAAGTTACATTAGAGCCAGCTGGTCCAAATAGCTAAAGGACAACAAGGAAGTGACAAGAGCCTGCTTTGCAATGCATGGACAATTAAGTGAATCAAAATGGACTTACAATTAAAGACAATTGCATCTTAATTCCAAACAAAATGAGAGGAGAAATCCTAAACCTTATCCATGAAGGACATCAAGGATTATCAGAGAGTATCTGGCACTGGTGCAACCACTACTGGAATAGTGTATCCACAATTGGGGGGCGGGGTAGCTCAGTGGTTTGAGCATTGGCCTACTAAACCCAGGGTTGTGAGTTCAATCCTTGAGGGGGCCATTTAGGGATGTGGGGCAAAAATTGGGGATTGGTCCTGCTTTGAGCTGGGGGTTGAACTAGATGACCTCCTGAGGTCCCTTCCAACCCTGATATTCTATGATTAACTAAATGCTGCTAATGGACCAACTAGTCAGTGTAGTAGCTAGGAACCAGCAAAAACAAAGAAGAAAGTATCTGCATGTGAACACTGCAGAACTAACAGACAAATACAACACAAAGAAACTTTAATAACAACACCTCTACCAGAGAGATCTTTAAAGAGACAAGCCGCAGATTCAGACAACATCATTACGTGATCGTCATGGACTATTTTTCCAGGTATATAGAAATAATGTGCTTGAAAAACATAACATGTCACAATGTTATCGAAAAACTGAAGTGCACTTCATTATTCCAGAACAACTAGTGATGGACAATGGGCCACAATTCATTGTAGCAGAATTTGTCATTCCAAATAAAATAAGATTTTGATCATATTACTAGCAGCCCACATTACCCACAAGCGAATGGAGAGGCTGAGAGAGCTCTACAGACAACCAAGAAAATCCTACAACAGGAAAATCCATTCCTTGCTCTTCTGAGTTACAGATCAACACCAATAGCAGCTACTGGGCACAACCCAGTACAACTTCTGATGGGAAGACAACTCAGAACTACTGTTCCAACTTTGGAAAAGAATCCAGCTCCAAAGTGGATCCAGACACGAAGAAAGTTGCCAAATTGGATAAAAAGGCTTAAAGAGCTTATGAACGCTTTTGCAACAGATTTCATTCAGTAAGAGAACTGCCAGGTCTAGAACCTAGTGACTGCTGGATGGATGGAGAAAAGGTGTTGACAACTCCAGCTGTCATAAAGAAAAAGAATTCAGTGCCCAGATCATATGCGATTGAGACTGATGATGGTGGAGAGTTCAACAGAATCCACTGACATCTACAATTTGTTCCTCAGAAAGAACAATGAACAGAGCAAACTCTACAGATGGTGGATGGAGAACAGAAGAAGAAGACTCAAGGATTCGGGACCAACTGCAGCCAGTCATTGCAACTAATGGACAGTCAGATGGCTAAGTGGTTGCATGTTCAGGTTGTGTAATTGGAAAACAAGTACAATTCAGAGACACTTAACAGACTGATACATCCTGAACTTCAAAGACAGTAAAAAGAAAAGGAGTACTTGTGGCACCTTAGAGACTAACCAATTTATTTGAGCATGAGCTTTCGTGAGCTACAGCAAATTGGATACTATTAATTTAGGCTTAAATAGAGACTGGGAGTGGCTAAGTCATTATGCAAGGTAGCCTATTTCCCCTTGTTTTTTCCTACCCATCCCCCCCCCAGCCTTCTGGTTAAACTTGGATTTATGCTGGAAGTGGCCCACCTTGATTGTCATGCACATTGTGGGGAGAGTGGTCATTTTGGATGAGCTATTGCCAGCAGGAGAGTGAGTTTGTGTGTGTGTGGGGGGGGGGGTTAAAAAACCTGGATTTGTGCTGGAAATGGCCCACCTTGATTTTCATGCACGTTGTAAGGAGAGTGGTCACTTTGGATAGGCTATTACCAGCAGGAGAGTGAGTTTGTGTGTGTATGGGGGTGGGGGGGTGAGAAAACCTGTATTTGTGCTGGAAATGGCCCACCTTGATTTTCATGCACGTTGTAAGGAGAGTGGTCACTTTGGATAGGCTATTACCAGCAGGAGAGTGAGTTTGTGTGTGTGGTTTTTGGAGGGGGGTGAGAGAACCTGGATTCCTGCAGGAAATGGCCCACCTTGATTATCATACACATTGTGAAGAGAGTGGTCACTTTGGATGGGCTATCACCAGTAAGAGAGTGAGTTTGTCTGTGGGGGGGCGGAGGGTGAGAAAACCTGGATTTGTGCTGGAAATGGCCCATCTTGATGATCACTTTAGATAAGCTATTACCAGCAGGAGAGTGGGGTGGGAGGAGGTATTGTTTCATGGTGTCTGTGTATATAATAATGTCTTCTGCAATTTCCACAGTATGCATCCGATGAAGTGAGCTGTAGCTCACGAAAGCTCATGCTCAAATAAATTGGTTAGTCTCTAAGGTGCCACAAGTACTCCTTTTCTTTTTGCGAATACAGACTAACACGGCTGTTACTCTGAAACCTGTCATTATTCAAAGACAGTGTGATAGTGTAAATATTGTCAGGTTTCAGAGTAGCAGCTGTGTTAGTCTGTATTCGCAAAAAGAAAAGGAGTACTTGTGGCACCTTAGAGACTAACAAATTTATTTGAGCATAAGCTTTCGCGAGCTACAGCTCACTTAATCGGATGCATTCAGTGGAAAATACAGTGGGGAGATTTATATACATAGAGAACATGAAACAATGGCTGTTACCATACACACCGTAGCCAGAGTGATCACTTAAGGTGAGCTATTACCAGCAGGAGAGCGGGGGGTGGGGAACAGTGTGGTTACAGTGTGTATGGTAACACCCATTGTTTCATGTTCTCTATGTATATAAATCTCCCTACTGTATTTTCCACTGAATGCATCCGATGAAGTGAGCTGTAACTCACGAAAGCTTATGCTCGTATAAATTTGTTAGTCTCTAAGGTGCCACAAGTCCTCCTTTTCTTTTAGTGTAAATATTGTAAATGGTAGGAAAGTAGAACTTAAATGGAGAGATGTAATGGAATGTGAAACTGTATTGTACTGTTCAGCCATTAGGTGGCAGTGTGTGTAAAATACCTCACTTAAACTAACCTCAGCCATACCTGGCAGAGCATTAAAGGATCTTATGATGAACATGCCTGGTGTGTATGTTCCTCAGAAGTAAAAGCTCTTTAGTCAGTCTGTGTCTGATACAGGAGCGTGACAGGGGAGGGGACTGGATTTCTCTTGGTTTCTTGAAGCAAGCCTTTAACTCTTGTTCTGACATGCACTTTGGGCTGTGCATGTTCCAAGCCTAATTCAGAGCTTTGCACACCACCATCCCCCACCTTACTTCTGCCTGGTTTTCATTTGGGTGGCGTCATCCAAGTGGTTGGTTTTTTTGTGTGTGTCATGCTTGCACAGAAGCCAGGTCCTGAGAAAAAGCAAAGAGCTGCTTTTTTTTCAAACTAGTTTCCTCTAAAAAATCTCCTCACCCTGCTGTGTGATTGGGCAGCTGGCAGAGGAGTGACTCGGCTTTTGTCTTGTCTGATTTCCTGGAAGATTCCAGCTATTGGCTGAAATGACTACGGGGAGAAGAGGGGAGGCACAGGCTGTTCTGCAGAAAGCTGATGGCAGAGTGGGGAGATATTTCTTAGAGCTCATTATGTTATATTGCCACAGTCTGACGGAGAAAGGGGAAAGAATGCTGCACACAGGCTGTGCCAGGTCACTCATCATCACACTGTTAGAGCCCCTTACAGCCTCCCCAAATAGGTACTAGCTCAGTGCTTCCAAGTCTCATTTAAGAAACTATATCAGAGCATCCTCACAAAGGAGACACTCCAGTCTGGCTCTTAAAGGCATCAGCTCTGGGCATCTTTCAACACTGTAGGTCACGTACCCATTACCCCTCTGCCTCCCATTTCATTTTCACCGTGTTTTCTCTGCTCCACATATTTTATTCTTCTCTTTTGAACCCTTTCCCCCAATGATGTGACTCAGACCATATTGCCATCAAGGAAGGGGAGAAATCCAGATGTTTTGGCAGCTGGATAGGGTACAGTTGGGGCTTTTGGCACCTGGGGACATAGTATGGGATTGGGAGATGAACACATGAGCTGGTTGTTTAAACCATCAGCAGTGAGATATTTACCACTGGCATTTACATTGTCATTTTTAAGTTTCAGTGTGAACACTGCAGTTTACAACAGTACTGCTTCAGGCTCTCTGCAGACTCAGACAAACAGCATTGCATCAGATTACACTTAGCTCATGGTTTTTGAGGTTTTCTTCTCAGCCGTAGGGGCTAGTAACACTTTTATTTTAATAAATGCTTAAATCTGGGTGCATAGTTTTGTGGGAAGGGGTGCATTGTGTGGCAAATTCTGTGGCTGCAGGATCGTGGTATACACAGGCCTTGAATAAAGTCAAGAGAGGATGACGACTAAGCTGTGAAAGGGAAACAGAATTTCTGAGTGGTAGTAAAGGCAATCTTGGTGGCGAAAAACAGCTCCCTGAGAAATTATTTTGAACTTTATTTTAAGTGTTCAGGCACTAGCACTGGTGCGGGTACTAAGCCGTGTGAAGTGCACCAGTGGCTCACGTGGTATGTAGAAAAAGGAGGTGATAGTGTTTTTTTAGAGCCGAAGAAATTACATGAGAAATGACTCTCTGTAGCTGGCTGGACCAAGCACTGTGCTGTCGTGCCCTGTGGCCATTCTGTGAAGGAGAAGAGAGCTCTACAGAAACATTCTGAAGAAAGTGAAATCAGCAAAAAAGGGAAAAGATACTTCTTTACAGTGCAGACACTATCTTTCTGTAGGTCCATCTGATGTCAAGCAAATGGCTGTCTTGCTATTCAACTTAATTTAAAATGTATGAGTCATTTTCCACTGATGGGTGCATATGTGTTAAGGCCAGAATTAAAGAGGGCTGGGGAAACAGAAGAAGGTGAAGATCCCAGGGCAGAGGTAAGCAAGATGGGACGAGAATGGAACATGGGGTAATTGAGGAGGGACTGTTCACATAGGGAGGGAATTGAGAGACAGGACTGGAAGGCTGCAAAGAATAAGAGGCAAGGAGATTCTGCTTTCCAGAGAAAGAGAAAACGGTACAGAGAGTGGTAAACAAAGAAAGAAAAAAGAAACAGTGAAAGGAGAGAATGAAAGTGGGAGAGGGACAGAAAAAACAGCCTTTGCCTAAAACATGGCAGCTCTGTGCAGTGCTGGGTTAGGGCTGAGTATTCCCACGCTCTCCCTATGGCCATGAGATCTTGGCTATCGCTTCTACAATTCATTGTGTGATCTTTAAAGCCCACTATAAACCTTAAACACCTGCTCTCCTATCACCATACTGCTGGGAATCTTACTCCCATAGGAATGGTATAAAATGTAAGTTTCTGGTTGGCCCAACCATGTGGTAGCAGATGGGCAGGGCTGTCACCACCATATAGATTTGAATTAAATATTGATCCCGGGCTGGGAGTGCTGCAGAAGCAGCACATGCAGTGCCAGCTGGTAGGAAGGGGGGATCTCGCCCAGTCCCTCAGAATGAAGTGCACAGGCTAAGAATGGAACCCCGTTAAGTTGTGTGAAGCTGGAAGGAGTGTTGCCACCACCAGGTTATAAGAAGGAATAAAGGCCAGAAATAGGGGATTATGGAGGACTGCAGCTGCCACAAAAGGTTAGTTGATTGGGTGAACTGGCATTGGCAATGGGCTGTACAGACCATATTAGGAGCTCTTTACAGAAAGGTCAGATTTCAATTTTGTTTGTGCAATTTGCTTCATATGAAAAAAATCTGTTTTGTATTTCTGAGCCTTTTATAGCTCGGACTCAGTACATAAGCCAAATCTGAGCGAAGAGTGAGAAAAATATCTGTTTTCTGCAATGGATGAATAATAATTTCTGGGCTGCCCCATCCATCCTTTTTCTCCTCAGTCGGCCAACCTGATGAAACCATTTTGCTGAGATGTGGTTCTTTTTGCTCTTACATGTTTAATTTGTATCTAGTTTGTAGTGTGTAACAGTCAGGAAAACCCTGGAAGGAGGCAGGCTCAAGGATGTGGTCTTAAAGAGGCAATGTCAGTCTGAATCTGTGGCGGAACCAAGCAAGGAGTACCTGCTGTGTAAGGGTGACCAATCATAGAGAGAACAGCATATGTAAGGAGAGCTGATCACTGCCAATTGCAGTACCCTGTAGAGTAAAGGAACTTCATAACACTGTAGACCAGCCCTCCTGATAATCTCCTCTTGCTGCCCCAGAAAAGGGTTGTTTATATCATTCTGTCTCAGTGCCAGATGATGAGGATGTGCTAAGCCCTCGCCTCCTGGAAACCCAGCACTAGCGCTGTCTTGCTCCATCATCTAGCAGAACATGTGAGAGAGGCTACAGACAGGGGATGCTCATTCCTTCTGACACTGCCTCTGGTGACATCAGCGTGACTTTTTACTGTTTCCTGTCCCCCTTCCCTTTACACTCTTCCATTTTGTGTCAAGAGAGGGGATTGGCTGCTAGGGAGTAGGTGACTCAGTCTCCAGAACTTTGTCTGCATCACATCCTGACAGTGACCTCAGTAGCCTGTGTTAGGTGGAAGTGCCGTTCTACCCAGAGATGACATGACTCAAGTTCTAGGACCAGCATGTGGCTACATGTTCTTCCTTTACAGGAAGTCACCTGATACTGGCCTCTGGAGGCAGCCCAAGGGTACAGGCTTTTCCATCTGTTGGTTTAAACTCACTTTGCATTGGTTCCCATAGGAAGAGTGGGGCTAGATGTGGAGCAATGCCAGGTTCCTAATCCTGCTTCTCACGGCCGACTACCCCAGTGGTCACTCCAAATGGGCAAAGGACTATAACTAAACTGGCAGAGGGAGTCTGGTGGAGGGGAGGAAAGAACCTTTCTTTTGGACTTAAAAGGCTTTAGGATAGTGGCATACACAAAATAATCTTGAAGCCTCTCGTTATTATTGCCATTGGATTTCTGTCTTTAAAAATGTATATTTATTTTCGAAAGCCTAAAATGCATTTACAACGGTTCAGCATTTGTCAGTATTTGACAGTGGATAATGGCATCTCCCAGAGCAAAGGGGAACTGGGGACCAGAATGTGACTGTCTGAGTTACTATCTGGTTCCTGGTCTACACTAAGGGTAATGAAACTAAGTACCGCTCCTTGCCCAACGCTTGTGTCAAAGCCACAATTTAGCCTTTTAGGTACATAATAATTCATACTGCTGACTACTTCCCTGTTGTCTATGACACCAGTGGCTGGATAGGCTCAGTGGCATGGCCTGAAAATATTCTCAGGCTATAGGTCTGAATAATTTCCTCTTCTTTTTTTCATTTCCCTGGCCCTGCAGAAACCAAATGGCTAGGACCCACATAGGAGAGCAGTTAGAGAGAGAATGAGAGATCTCCTCCCTATTCCCTTTCATAGCCCCCGTTCAATGTACTTGAGCAACAATAAATATTTTTCCTGGACACTGGCACACTCAGTTGGAGATCCTGAGGGTGAAAGTCCATAGTAATTTCTCTCTGCTACACAAACATCCTCTCTCAACCTTTTGTAAACCAAATAAACACACGGGATTTTGACCTTGGGGACAGGACAGGAAATGGAACCAAGTTGTCACCTTCCACCACCGTGCACACAATTGGAAAGAGAAATTGGTAATGGAGGCGCAAGGAAATCCATTTAGCTTATTACCATCTTTCCCAGTCTACTTTCCTCCTGGCTCCTCCCACATCTTTTGCTTTTATTTTTCAGTCAGTTAATTATTTTAAGAGCTCTTCCCTTCCAAGACTGCCTTTTTCTGGTAACCTCAAACCCATCAGCAGGTGTGTCAACTCTTTTGTATTAATATATATATTAATACAATATTAATACAATGGGATATACATGCAACTTCTATGAGTAGGGCTAAGAGGAGGCAGCTCCCATTTGAATGTATTGGAAAGCATTTATATATATGTATATATGTGTATATGTGTATATATGCTTTCCAATACATTCAAATGGGAGCTGCCTCCTCTTAGCCCTACTCATAGAAGTTGCATGTATATCCCATTACACATTTGGCTGAAAAGTGCATTTCTAGGGAATAAATGTCTACAACGTTAGCCAGTCATATCTGGGGACAAATTCTTCTCTTAGCTCTCACGTGCTCCCTCCCTCATTTTCATGAAGTTGTACCAGTGTAGTGGAGAAGAGAATTGGGCCCACAGTCCAGTTTATTTCCCAGCATTCCATTTGGTTGGTTTCTGATTCACACACATGCACTCTATGTCACAATCTCAGGGCAACTGCACCTGTTTTCCCCGTCCATGGTCCGAAAGGGCACCCCGTTTACTCCTCTGGCTCCCAGCTCTCACCTCTCTTGGGTGGAATGAATCCATGTCTCCCTCCCTCTTGATTTGGGATTTTAAGTCTGAACAGCTCCCTGCCTTATACTGTGATATCCCCAGCAAGCCAGACTGCCTAAAATGGCTAGCACCTGTGCTTTGCTTTCTCTCCAAGGGCTATGACTAGTGTATGACCTGTAGTTATATGTTACCACACTGCTCCTTCTAATATTCTTAAGATAAAAGCATTACAGAGAAAACATTAAAACAATAAAAGATCCTGCACACATTCTAGAAGGCTTACCAGAGGTCACTTCCAGCTCCAAGCTAGGGCTCTGGTAGGTTTTAGTCCTTCAGAATGCCCAGCTGGGTTTTCCCCATGGTTACAAATTCGTCTGTTTTAGATCCACAACCAGAACAAAGGCTGGGCAGATCAGCCATTATTTTATACTGCTCGGGCCTTTGATTTTGGCCTCTTGTAACAGGTAAATCAGAAGACAGTGACCCTCTCCTGATGGCATAGCTTCAAAAGGCTAGGTTTTTTCATCACCAGAATTGGGGAATTTGCATTAACCTCTCCCTGGGGATTCCCCAGGAAATCCACTTAACACGTATTGTCCCAGAAGTCCATACCTGTCTGACACATTTTCAGAAAAGTTTTTTGAACTCCTTTACACTTCCCAGGTCTCACATCTGTCACATCTCTCCCCAGGGAAGTTACATGCAATCCTGGCCCACCTTAATACATAAACTTCATACAGTAAGGTTTTCTGAGAATATTTCAGGAGATTGCCATATCTGTCACAATAGAGACACAAAATATGGGAAACTGGTTACTTTAAAAAGCCAGGAAGTTGTTCTATAAAACAGTTTATTTTCAATGTGTTAATCACGGGTTTCCTTTAAGACACATCACAGGCATTAGCCATGAAACCTGCCAGCAAGTGAAAGCTTATAAAGGATATCATCCCTTGGGGGAAATCCATCCCAGCACAGATCTTCCACACAGGCCCCAACACACAGTTTAAACCCTGCTGCATTGGGGTCCATTTCACCCTAAACTATTCATACCCAAGACAACACTTTGCATAATGTCCTTTGAACACTGAGAATAAAATCCAGTTTGAGAGACCGTCAACACTCAGATATTGCTGCCTCCTGTCCCTGAGTCATTCTTAAATTTGAGAGACGTGATTACTGAAAGCAAGCTCCAAGACATGCCAGCAGTGGGGAGCAGAGCCAGCTGGGGGAATTCCTTCCAGCATGGGAAGAGTGGGAATGGGGGGCAGCCTGCATGAGTGGATGGCCCAGACAGGCTGCAGCTGGGCTCACAGCTCAGGTTCATGCACTTTCTGATATTTAAAAATAAAATGAAAATAATCCTGCTGGGATTTGAATAAAAGGGGAGGGACAGGTTCTCGTATCCTTGGAACATGGGGTGGTGAAGGGGTAAGGGAAATGCGGCCTGTTTTCTGTGATTCTTCTCTCTCCACTTGCACCCTCCTACCCCGACTTCTAAAATGTTTTCTCGTTTTCTTCCCTCCTTTAGAATGAGTTCCCCAGCCCTGGGAGGTGACCAGAGGCCCAGCTGTTCTAGGAAAGCTCAAGCCGAGTCAGCAGCTGTGAATTCCAGTTCTAGGAATTGCAGTTGTGGGTCCTGGCGGAAACTTCCTGGAATTCTCTCTGCTATTCGAAGGAAAACAAAATAACTATTTCAGTGACCTTAAACTTCCAAAGACTTAGGAGCAAGAGTTTGGAGGCAGCAGAGATAGAAGGGATTAATATTTTTCTCCTGTAATTCAGTTGGTTGTTTGGCTTTTGCACTTTATTTAATGTCAGGGCAACTGGCATGAAAAAGCGAGCAAGAGAACTCTCTACACAGACAGAAGGAGATAGCTGTAGTGACCACAGGAATTTTTAAAAGGGAGGTACGGTAAAAAGGTCAGAGTTTTCAGGTATCAGCCACAACCTCTTTGTGAAAGGTCAGTGTCAGTGTCAGACCTGGGAGACACCCATAACCAACCTCACACAACCACATGGCCATGAATAAAAGGACCCAGAAAGCTACCAACAGAAAATGGTCCTGTTGTTTAAGCTGTAACTCAAGACAGCAGGTGCCACCTGGCACTATGTTACTTCTGTTAATTGTTCACCCATTCTCAACCCAGTCAGGGGTTTGTCACTTGCTCTCTCCAAACCGGAAATGATGGGGAGATTTCTCCAGTAAACCTGCAAAGCAGTTAAGGAAACAGACTCAGCATGGCACGTACAAAGTAACCCTGTTTTGCTCACTGTCAGCAGCCATATGCACATCTGCTCCTCAGTCTGGGGGAGGAGTGTTCTCACCATCCTAAGTTATTTTAATAGGCCATCTCCCTTCTGTGCAGCACCACTTAGGCACCATGGGGTGACTTAAAATCAGCAGCGGCATTACGGGAAAATTTTTTGACAAGTGGGCATTCAGCTCAAAAGCACTGTCATAGGTTACGTGCAGCCCTGTTACAAGTGTACACATTAGTACCTATTTTTCTTCTCTTACAAGTTTTAACTCCCAAGTGGTCGGGCAGCCCCTCTTAACAGATTCTGAAAGAGATACTCTAGCTCTGCCATAAGTTATTGAGCTTGAGGCAGGAATCACGGTGTGAAATTCTCTGGCCTATGTTATGCAAGAGGTCAAACTAGATGCTCAGAATAGTTCCTTCCAGCCTTAATGTCGAAGGATCTATTCATTTAACCTGGCTGTTTCCACTCAGCACTTGTTCCTTAGTTTAGATTTGCCCCCAGTCACCCTCTGAGGATCAGATGACAGATTTTGGAGACTTCACATCCAAACCACGACCTTAACCCCCTTCTTGCATTTCACTGTGTGTCTGTACATAATGGGATGGGTTTGCTATGAGATGGCAACTGACGCTAGACAAATTCAGGCTAGAAATAAGGTATACCTTTGTAACAGTGAAGATAATTAACCATTGGAACAACTTAACCAGGATTGTGGTGGATTCTCCATCACTGGCAATTTTTAAATTAAGATTGGATTTTTTAAAAAAAAGATCTGATCTAGTTTGAAATTATTTATTCTGTGGAAGTCCTATGGGCTTTGCTATACAGAAGGTCAGACTGGATGATCAGAGTGGTCCCTTCTGGCTTTGGGATTGCATTTCACTGCAGCTGAATGAGAACCAAGGCACCTTGTGGCATCCTAGGCAGCAGTTCTACTAGGTGAACCAAAGGGCACCCTCCCATTGGCCAAGTCAGCAGGAGCCATGCTGAGCTACTGTCAGGAGAAGCAGAAGTAGGTGTGTTTAAAATAATTTGCCTTTGCTGCTTGTTTCTTTCTTTTCAAGAAAAGAACAGGATGGAGATTAGGGGAGCCAGACAATTTCATACTGAGTTTAAAAGCAAACCAAGCCCAGGATTCTTTGTGTTTCAGTTCCTTTTGCTGGTGTAAGTAGCTACAGGTGTCACATTTTACAAATTTGCTCAGTAGTATGCAAAGTTATTAGCAGCTAATGCTCATGTTGGTGAAGAACCCATCAAGGCTTCAGATATTATTTACATGCAAGAAAGTCTCCAATAGTGATATTTTTAAAGGAAAACTTTTTGCCTTTATGGCAAACTAAAAACAGACAGAAGCTATGAAGTGGCAGTCAGTGTGATGAATTCATATATTCCAAGGCTGGAAGGAATCAGTGTGATCATCTAGTCTGACCTCCTGTATAACACAGGCCAGAGAACTCCCCCAAAATAATTCCTAGAGCAGATCTTTTAGGAAATCATTCAATCTTGATTTCCTAAAAGTTATCAGTGATGGAAAATCCACCACAACTCTTGATAAATTGTTCCAGTGCTAATTACCCTTGCTGTTAAAAATTTACACCTTATTTCCAGTCTGAATTTGGCTAGCTTCAACTTCCAGGCATTGAGTCATGTTATATCTTTCTCTGCTAGATTGAAGAGCCCATTATTAAATCCTTGTTCCCCATGTAGGTACTGTGACAAAGTTCCTCCTCTACCTTGGTGGGTCTTGCGCTTATTGGCGGATTTACTCGCCTCGGAGATTCACGGAAGCCCTCAATTTGGCCGTTTTCGTGAACCCACAGTCCAGGTCAATTCCTCCTGTGTCTGATCAGGAGTTGGGAGGTTTGGGGGAAACCTGGGCCCGCCCTCTTCTCTGGGTTCCAGCCCAGGGCCCTGTGGAATGCAGCTGTCTAGAGTGCCTCCTGGAACAGCTGTGCGACAGCTACAACTCCCTGGGCTACTTCCCCATGGCCTCCTCCCAACACCTTCTTTTTCTTACCATAGGACCTCCTTCCTCCTGGTGTCTGATAATGCTTGTACTCCTCAGTTCTCCAGCAGTATGCCTTCTCACTCTCAGCTCCTAGTGCCTCTTGCTCCCAGCTCCTCACATGCGCACCACAAACTGAAGTGAGCTCCTTTTTAAACCCAGGTGCCCTGATTAGCCTGCTTAATTGATTCTAGCAGCTTCTTGATTGGCTGCAGGTGTTCTAATCAGCCTGTCTGTCTGAATTGTTTCCAGAAAGTTCCTGATTGTTCTGGAACCTTCCCTGTTACCTTACCCGGGGAAAAGGGACCTACTTAACCTGGGGCTAATATATATGCCTTCTATCACTCTCCTGTAGCCATCTGGCCAGACCCTGTTACAGTATGTATAGCCTGTAATCAAGTCACCCCTTAACCTTCTTTTTGTTAACCCAAATTGAGCTCTTAGAGTGTGTCACTATAAGGCATATTTTCTAATCCTTTAATCATTCTCATGGCTCTTCTCTGAAACCTCTCCAGTTTACCAGTGTCCTTGAACTGTGTCCAGTTCTGCTGCCCACTCAAGATTCCCCTGTTTATATATACACGGATTTCATTAGCCCTTTTGGCTGCAGCATCGCATTGGGAGCTTGTGTTCAGCTGATGATCCACCACAACTACCAATCTTTTTCAGAGTCACTGCTTCCCAGGATAGAGTTCCCTATCTTGCAAGTATAACCTACATTCTTTGTTTCTAGATGTACACATGTACATTTAGCCATATTAAAATGCATATTGTTTGCTTGTGCCAAGTTTACCAAGAAATTGAGATAGCTCTGAATCAGTGAACTTCCTATTTACTATTTCCCCAAGTTTTGTGTCGTCTGCAACCTTTATCAGTGTTGATTTTATGTTTTCTTCCAGGTCATTAATAAAAATGTTAAATAGCCTTGGGCCAAGAACTGATCCCTGTGGGACCCCATTAGAAACACACTCATTCTATGCTGATTCCACATTTACAATTATATTTTGAGATCCATCAGTTAGCCAGCTTTTAATCCATATAATGTCTGCCGTGTTTATTTTATCTTACTAGGTTCTTAATCAAAATGGCATGTGGTACCAAGTCTAACACCTTACAGAAATCTAAGTATATTATGTCAACACTATAACCTTTCTCAGACAAATTTGTAATCGCATCAAAAAAAGATATCAAATTAGTTTGACAGGATCTATTTTCCATAAACCCATGTTGATTGGCATTAATTATATTACCTTCCTTTAATTCTTTTTGAATTGAGTGTGCTAAATCCTGGGCATGGCATTCGTGAAATTGTTCTACATGGTTGGCTCTTAACTGAAAGGATGGTGGTTTGGCCCCCTCAGGGATGAAGGCCAGGATGGGTATCTGAACCTGGCATATGGCTCGCACTCAGGTGAGGGAAAACTGGGATTGTTCTTATGTTTACCATATATCACCACATGCATGAGTCCCTCATAGAAGGATACAGTATGAAGGATATATGTAGCCTGCTTTGGGAGGTGATGATGTGCAGAGCACTTAGCAAGACTCGGCTCTTTCTGCAGGTAACATCTCCAAAGTAAGTGGCTTAATCTCAGAGAAAGCAGAGGAGAGCTTGCATCCTTTCCTACAAGGAACAGATGTTCTAATGACAAGGATTCACCCCTTACACTGTTATAAAAGCCCCTTGGGCAGTAAAGGGAGCATTCCTCTTTCACTGGCATTGCATTGAATAGGGGATGGGCACTGTAACATTCCGTAGGGAACCTGGGTTGGGCTACATAACTCAGAGGAACCCCTTGAGCTGACTAAAGGATTCCATGGACCCTCTCAGTCCCTGGAGCAGCCTGGAATTTGGGGTGCACGGGGATCAAATGTGGAGTGACACTGCCTTGCCCCGCTTCCTGCTATGCTCTGAGTTCTGCTCCGAGCATAGCAGGGGACGCAACACAGAATCTCACTCAATGTGTGTAATGGCACTTGCACACTGGTGACAGGACCCTTTGACAATGTGAACATGGTGGTGGCACAGAGAGGAATTTTGGCAGCTAGAAAGAAGTGAATATTGGTGGCAGCACAACCCTGAAAAGCCCTCTGTCTTTGTTGTGACCTATGCCAGGAGCAAGGAACATGAGCTTCCCCATCCGTTTTGCCATATGAAGCTTCCATCTCCTCTTAAATTAGCACAAAATAAGGAAGTGGCTCATCCCCTGCATGCACATTTTAAATTCTTTTGCAATGTTCTTGCTTGGTAGTTATTGGAAATTATAAAAGATGCTGGCTGTTGCACCACCCAGGGAATAAACTGGTGGGTTACCCTTGGTTGCCAGTGAAGTCCCTTAGTTACACCCACTTCTTTATGGGGCCGATGTGACAGATGTTGCAATCCCATGCAATGTCTTTAGGGACCAACTATATTGCTGTTATGAATGGTTTAAAGTGGTTTAAATGGATTCAAAACTGGCTGATGGGTCTCAATGTGTAATTGTAAATGGGGAATCATCATCATTGTGGGTACGTTGCCAGTGTGGTCCCTCAGGGATCAGTTCTTGGGGATATTCTATGGTCTGTGTGATACGGGAGATCACAATGGTCCCTTCTGTCCTTGGAATCTATGAATATGTGATTGCATTCTGTTCCATGGAGGGTGGGTTACCATAGCGCCTACAGGAACTAAAAACAGTGGGGAGTGTTAAGGTGAGTCACTGAGACTAAACAGTGCTAGAGAGGCCACCCCCTGAACTAGTTGGCGGGGTCATTCAAACTATGGAGGAGTTACATTAAGGATGAATTTGGCCCATATTTTGTGAAGCCTTTTGAGATCCTCCGCTGAAAGGCTCTATAGAAGGGCAGAACATTATAAGTACATGGGAATTTGGCAAGCTACCTCCCCCTACTAAAATGAACTATGTGGTGTGTATCGTAGCTATGACCATATGCCCTATCTACTGCATTTTATATTTCTAGGTATCTCCAGCAGGCATCTGCTATTTTGTTTTGAGTCCAGATGCATCATGCTACACAGGGGAGAGATACACACTTTGCTCTCTCAGGGAGATTTTCCTTTGTTGGTTTTCCCTTAGTGTCAAATAAGAAGTCATTGAAACTGAAAGTATACGGCGGCTTTTTGTGTCTGGCAAAATATTAGGAGTGCGATTCTGTGCTGTGCCTCTAAGCCCAGGGAAAATGGGGGCTGAGATGTGCTCACCACTGCCAAATGAGGTGTATGTGCAACAGAAACCACTCTCCCAGTGTGAACTCAAGAAGTTATTCCCACCCCAAAAGTCCACAATGAAGCCTACAAGTAAAACTCCACCACCGTTTTCCCAGGTCTTCAACTGAGACCCAACAGACAAGCTGTAAAGTGCAGGCCAAGAATATGTCCCTATTCCCTTTCCGAAAGAGAGAGCACAGTTATTCATCAGAACAACGCCTGCAGTACCCTCATGCCCAGGCATCTCCCTGTATTGTGTTTGTTTCTCATGCATCACCTAATTCATTCATAAACAAGAGGTTTTTAATAAAACATACTTAATTAGCTTCCTTTCAAAAATCTCCACTCCCTGCCATCTGATGGGCTGCTGGCAGAGGAATGACTCGGCCTGCTGCATGTCTGGGTTCCTGGAAGAAGCCGAGTGCCAGTGAAAATGACTCCAGGGAGGAATGGGCGGGAGCAGAAGGAGCTGACAGAGAGGAGATAGGTCTTGAAGCTCATTTTGTTTCCTTTCTCTAGTCTGACAGAGAAAGGGAGGGAAGGGGAGAGCTGCACACAACTTCTGCCAGGTCACTCATCATCTGAGTCCTGGAGCTCCCAGCCTCCTGCTTGCCAAAGGCAACAGCTAACCACTCCGTGTTTCAGTAAAGACGTATCAGGGGTATTCTTGGGGGGGATCCAAGAGCTACTTCAGCCTAGCTCTGACCATCTTAAACCCTGTAGGTCAGACACTCCTTACCCCACTCCACATTCTCTCTTTCTTACCTACACCATAGATTTTGTTCCTGTCTTTGGGATATTTCTCTTCACGTGTTTATTTTTAGTTCGTTAACAGACAGACTTTGAGTTGCAACTTTCAGCACCTACTGTCCTTATACTTTTGAGGTGTTCTGATCACGGGGTTGGGTCTGGCCCATTATGGAAAGAGGATTTTGTTTCCACCTTCACCAGCACCCAGACTTTGACGAATGCTGGGATATGGAGGGTAAGGGGTGGTTCAGGCTCATATCAAGTTTCTTGCCTCTAAAATCTAAATGTCTCTTAACTGGTTGGTGGAGACAAATTCCACCTGTCATTTCAGAGAATGGAGAAATAGCCCTTCATCTGAGGGCTGGGCAGGTACATGAAATGTAACATTAAATAACAAAGCAATATACACTCTGGTTTTGGAATTACAGGCAGATGGAATTGGGGAGCTGAAACCTGATCTCTAGCCCACATGCTGTCTCTTTATCTTCTGCCAAGCGCATCTTGCATCTTTATCTTCCCTCGTCCCTGTGGGAAGGATGGAAGCCGTTCTCTTCTCCTGCTTCCAAAGCAAACGCCTATAATTTTTGAGTCATGACTCAGAATGCTGTGTGGCTAATGAGGAAGTGATCAAACAGCTGGCACCTACAATTTGGGCTCCCTTACTTAGACTCACTTTAGGAATCCAGTTGGAGTCTAAATACAGCAGGTCATATTCATCTCTGGTGAACCTCCCATTGACATCAGTGAAGTTATATCAGGGATTAATTTGGCTCACTGACTGTACAGTATTTTAAAACCAAAACTGGGGCCCTCTCTGGCTCTGAGGCTATGGTGCATGAAGCTTTTTTCCTGGAGAGCACCACTAGACTGGTAGTGACTGAAAGCTATCACTGTCCGAGCAAAGACTGTTTCAGAAATTACTTGGTGAGCTCATTCCTGTTCCTAGCAATCTGGTGTCAGTGTCATCGCTGTTAGTCTCTGGTCAAGGACTAAATGGGATAAAAGATGAAATTATCTTCTTGACTCCAGAGGTGTTCCCTCCAGATTTAGCATAAGCAGCATGCCGATACTTATGTTATACTTCATTTGTGGATAAAGAGCTTCAGGGCTGGCAAGCCAAAACTTTTTCTCAACACCAAATTGCAAATATTAATTCTCCACTTAGCCACTGAGAAATCTGAAAAAGGTACACACTTCTTTCTCCCATAGATTACACGAGCAACCCAGCAACGCATGAGTTCACCCTGCTGGCTCTCCAGTTCCCACAGTCATTGTTGATTGTGGTGCATACTCAGAGGACTTACTTGCCTCTCACTCACCTTGTTTCATATCCGTGAAGCTCCACCATCTTCTGTGGAGCCCCTTCTGACTTACACTGGTGTACATGAGAGGGGATTGAGGTTCAAGGTATTCAATAGGGGATTAAAATAGGCAACATAAAACAGCAGGAGGAAAACACTCTAGTGTAACTGACTACCTTCCAGTGATGCCAGTTAGCAGTTAAAGTCAAGTTGGAATAGGCGTTCTCTGTCACATATAAAAAGGGTGTAGCTAGGACCAAAGGGTGTAGCTAGGATCAGTTTTCCACGAAAAGCTCATTAGCCAGCATAGGTATTAACCCTGTTCAGGAATTCTGTTGCTGTAAACAGGGAGTGCTGCTCCAGCCACGTCGTGTAATAATGTATTACCAACCAGCAATTATGTTTTATTGTATTCGGCTCCTGGCTGCCAAAAGATTGGGGATTGCAGGGCTGAGTTTAAGACTCAATCAAGAAAAAGGTTCATGAAGTAATCATAGCAACTCATGATCTGATTCCCTAGCGGAGGGGAGGCACTGCCTGATTTTCCTCCCCATTCTAGGGGAAAGAACCAGAGGGAAACCCTGTGCTTAAGGAAGCCATTGTGGCAGCTTTACTGCCTGAATATTCTAAAGCCACCACTGGAGAGAGTGACTTTTTCTCCATGTGATATGCAGCAGATTCCTTCAGCAAGAAGGGAGGACAACGTTTAGCAAAGTCCCCTTTGCTCTCTCTTTCCTCTTCTGTCCCTTTGCTCCCTTGTTGCTCTTCAGTGGGCTTGGACCAGGTGTAACCAAGGATAGAAAGGGGGTCCAGAGGGTCTACAATGAATAGTCCCCACTAGGACCTGAGCCAGTGGCCCTACTGTTGGTTTGGTAGAGGGCTACAGAGGTATTCACCTCGATGTAGAATGCTTTGTGCCTGATTCTAGATCCTGTTGCCCTGTCCTTTGCCCATTTGATGCCAATGGAGTTCCATTGCCATAAAACAAATGGAACAAGGTGGAAAATTGGGCCCTCTGTTTTACTCTGCTAGACAGAATCCTTCCTTAAGAATTAGATTATTTTTAGGTTGCACTGGGCCAGACCTTGAGCTGATGTACATTGATGTAGCTTCAGTGACTTCACAGGAGCCATACTGGTTTGTGCCAGCTAGAGATCTGGACCAGTGTGTCCAGAAAGTTTCCCAGTTGTCTCAGTTCTTACCTTGTTCCCAGCCCAAATTTCTGGGTGGGATGCTGTACTGAGCTTCTTAGGGTACGTCTACACAGCAAAAAACAAAAAACAAACAAACCTGCAGCAGGGAATCTCAGAGTCTGGGTCAACTGACTTGGGTTCACGGGACTTGAGCTGCAGGGATAAAAATAGCAGTGTAGATGTTCAGGCTTGGCCTGGGGCCCAAGCTCTGAAACCCAGTGTTGGGGGTGGGTCTCAGAAACCATGCTCCAGCCCGAGTGGAATCTCTACACTGCTCTATTTAGACTCATAGCTCGAGCCCCACGAGCCTGAGTCAGCTGACCCAGGCTGCTGCAGGGTTTGTTTTTTATTTGCTGCATAAACGTACCCTTAAACTCAGAACAGCACAGAACTCATAGCCCAGGGGTAAGGGAATAGGGAACCTTCAAGCCACCCTTGACTTCTCCCAGGCCTGAGCTGCTGCAGGGGCTGGAGATGCCCCCATATATTTTAGCCATCCCCAGGCCCCCTCCATCCATTTGTTTGGTGGCTGACAAACGTGCAATATATCAAGAATCTGGAGGTTCCTGGCCTTTGCAGCCGGTAGTGATTGGTGTAGGATATGAAATGTGCTGGTTGTAATCCTTTCACTGGCCCTAGTCTATGTTCTGTGTTATATTAAATAGATGAAATATGAATAGCCAGCTTAGACGTATGTTACCTGTTTAAGTAAAGGAGTGATTTAACCGCACCCTTTGCTCCAGGATTATTCACTGCAAAGGATTATTTTGTTTAAAACAAACAGGAATTGCCTAGTAACTGGAATAACCGGTTAAAACAAACATAGCTATGCTCTGCATTGCACTGAAATTGATGTTGAAGAAATGACCTACTTTCTGCAGAGAGAGCTGTCATTTTAAAGCAAACGTTGTTAAATTGATACTTGGTAATATTCCTACTTCCTTCTCAGTTGCTCAATTTTGTAGCATCTCAAGGTCAGGATGAAATGAAGCAGGTCACCAGATGAGAAATTTGGATGGGTAAATCTCTCAGATCATTTTCTAAAGATGCAGAGACAGATTACCAGTGCAGGAGACACAGACAATGCTCACCCCATCTCTTCATCTCTTCACATTAGTATGTAGGAGATGTTCATTCAATCTTCGTATTGGTTTTTATCTCCCCAACTGAAGCTCCTGCATCACTCTGACTCTGATGAATAATGGAACAAGCTTTTGTTATCTACTGGTAATCCCGAGTTCCAGGACATGCAAAGGGATGCAGTGTGTACCCTGTTCAGTTGTAGAAGGTCCAAGCACCACTCATCTGTGCAGAAATTAAAGCTTATTTTTGCTGGTATTTTTATTTATTTACTTATTTAACCTATTTTTAAAAATATTTTTTGTTCAAAGACCCAGAGCTAGGTTCTTCTTTATGCAAATAGCACCTCTTTAACAGTAGCAGACGTAGTTGCCCCTGCTACTTATCGCTCATCAACCATACCCTAGATTTATAGACTATAAAGTCAGAAGACACTATTGTGATCATCTTGACTGACCTCCTGCATAACACAGGTCATAGAACTTCCCTGAATTAATTCCTGGATGAACTAGAGCATACCCTCCTCTTTCTCCTCTTTGCTGTTGTTAAGAGGAGAAACAATCACTTATATATTCTGATTGTTTATTTAGTTCAGTAAGGACATCTACGTTTCTCGACTAGACCATAAGAAGCTTAGTTGTATTTCGTCAGTCACACTCTAGCTAGGTGAGATCTCTACTTACTTCTCAGCAGGCATTCTGCTCACAGGGACCCAAGAGAACAGCTAGGGCCTGGACTGGAAGGTATACTCAAGCCAAAGAGATCCTCCAGGAAGCGTAACTGGTTTCCTAGATCCATACTGGTGGCTTGGATGGAGGTCTTCCACATTAAGGAGCTAGGTTCTGTCAGCTAGAGAAAGTTGACCCCGCAGAGTCTGGACACCCTGTTGCCACAATGCTGATGGAGCTGGAAAAGGACATGATCTTATCCTGTTAATTTTTTTTTAGTTTTTCATCTGTTTGTAGCTAAAAGGAGTCAATCATATAATTCCAGGCCCCTATACCCCCCAAACACAGCTGTTTCAGGTGAACCCACTTGCAACATAGGATTGATTTAAAACATAGTTGGTTGAAACTATAGTAAAGAACATGATTATCAGCCATATATATGAACATGATATGTTGGGGAAGAGTCAACATGGCTTTTATAAAGGGAAATCATGCTTCACCAAGCCATTGGAAGTCTTTGAGAGTATCAACAAACATGTGGACAAGGTTGATCCCGTGGATATAGTGTACTAGGTCTTCCAGAAAGCTGTTGACAGGATCCCACATCAAAGGCTCTTAAGCAAACTAAGCAGTCATGGGACAAGAGGGAAAGCCCTGTCATGGATCAGTAACTGACTAAAAGACAGGAAACAAAGGGTAGGAATAAATAGTCAGCTTCCACAATGGAGAGAGGTAAATAGCAGGGTCCCCTAAGGAACTGTACTGGGACCTGTGCTGTTCAACATATTCATAAATGATATTATGAAGGGGGTGAACTGTGAGATGGCAAAATTTGCTGACCATACACAATTACTCAATATAGTTAAGTCCAAAGCTGACTGCGAAGACTTACAAAGGGATCTCACTAAAGTGGGTGACTGGGCAACAAAATGGCAGATGAAATTCAGTGTTGATAAGTACAAAGTAATAATGCACATTGGAAAACATAATCCCAACTATAGGTACAAAATGATGAGGTCTAAATTAGCTGTTACCAATCAAGAAAGAGATGTTGGAGTCATCATAGATAGTTCTCTGAAAACATCAGCTCATATTAGAAGAGATCAAAAAGCCTGGGACTGTTCATCTTAGAACAGAGACGATTAAGGGGGGATATGATAGAGGGCTATAAAATCATGTATGGTGTGGGAAAAGTGAGTAGAGAAGTGTTATTTGCCCGTTGACATAACACATGAACTAGGTATCACCTGATTAAATTAAAAGGTAACTGATTTAAAACAAAAGGAAGTATTTTTTCACATATCACACAGTCAACCTGTGGAACTCATTACCATGGTATGTTGTGAAGGCCAAAGCTATAACTGGATTCACTTAGCCAAGATTGTCAGGAATGCAACCCCATTCTCTAGGTGTCCCTAAACCCCGCACTGCCAGAAGCTGGGAATGGGCAACAGGGGCTGGATCACTTGATGATTGCCCTGTTCTGTTCATTCCCTCTGAAGCTTCTGGTGCTGGCCACTGTCAGAAGACAGAATACTGGGCTACATGGACCAGTGGTCTGACCCAGTATGGCCGTTGTTACATTCTTATGACTCATGGTATTCAGGAATCTGATAAAAATGTTCTCTTTACCATGTGTAGTTTATTCTTTACTCTGGGTTCATTTGCCAGGCTACACAAATACATATACTGAATTGTACAGCATGCACATCAGAATAAACATATATCAGTCTGGCTCCAGAGATACATCGATTATTAGTGACTGGTTGAGATAAAGATTAGTGGGTATTTTACCCCCATTTGAATTTGTGAGAGTTTAGGGTGGGTGAAAGGTGCTGGATTGCCAGTCCTCAATACTAAGACCTCAGTTCCCAGAATAGGTGCAAAACCAGCCGGGACAGGGCAAGCTTCCCCCACACATTGGCCCCCCCAATGTGCACAATCCCTGATCTGGAGGGACCATCACTAAAGGAGAAAGAGGCACTCGTTGCACATTGTCTGTTTAATTTTTAGCCCCTTTGCTGAAACTGCCCACAAAGATGCCAATTAGCACTACATTTAATGTCAGTTCTTGATGTGGACATTTGCCCACTGAGAATTAGATGGACAGGACTGGGCACTGTGTCATCCTAATCAAGCTCATTTCATAGGCCAGTAAAGAACTATTTGATGGTGACACAACTGACTTGGGCTATATTTGCACTAGTGACCTGGGGGCCTAAGACACATTCTAAAGCTCCTGGGGCATCCCCCCCATTTTCTTATTTGTTGGACCCTTGTTGCTAGCTCTGTGTAGACTCACTGATTGGGACCCCTTACCTGATTGGGAAGATTTAATATTCTCAATCATAAGGATGGTCTTGTGAGAATTATATGCTCACTTCCTCTGTCACAGCAGCATGATTCAAAATCAAGTTGAGAGTTGGCAGTGCCGTCGGGATATAGTGCTTGTCAGAAGTTATTCAGCTTGGTCACGATCCCTCCCATGGAGACACAGAGTTCAAAGTGCTACGTGTAAGCCCATATGCACTTGTTTTCTGGCACTTTGCACAGCAGATGCGGTGTGTGTTAAGAGAGCATATGTGTGAAATACTTAACTATGAGCAAACACGCTGTTGTGGTACCTATCAGACTGGGACACCACCCTTCTGGGAAAACCTAACCTGTGACTGATTTTCGTTATTTTCTTGTCTCTTTTTTTGCAAAATCTAGGTAACACTTTATATGAAGGTATGTGAAAGATGCACAAGGGGCAGAGTAGTTTCAAAACAAATGTTTCAACACTCTTGTCTTCAGGTTGTTGTTCACATGCCTCCCAGACCCCAAGGACTCCTTTGCCCTTCACCCACCTCCCATTTGTTTGTAGCTCATTGTCCGCCCTGTGTCATGGAAGCTGTCCTTCTGGCGCAGCGGGGCTGGGTAGAATACCCCTAAGAAGTGTGAAGTTCTCACCAGGAGCTGAGTATGCTGCCTCCACACTACCTTTAATCCATTTTAGACACGGAAGAATAAGCTAACAGAGGGCACCTAAGTCCTTCCTCAGTATGGAAGGACCTATCATGCAATCCTTACTACAGAAGGGCAGAGTATTACAGAGTGACTTGACAGGCTTTTGACCCAGGGGCGCTCACTTACTCCAGTTCTGAGCTGATGTAATAACCTCAGTGCCTCAGGGTGTGTGAACTAGCTGGGAAGAGTAGATTGGTCAGTAAAGTAGCAGGGAAGCACCCTGTTGCAGTGATGTTGTTGTAAAGTACACAGCTGAAAAGATGCACCGTATTTATTTTACTTTTCACATTCAGTAACGATTACTCTGCTGGCACAGACCAGAGCTAATAAATTACTTCCACAAACTGCTCTGCACTGCCTGTTATCCAGCTCCACCCAGCTCTCACCCATCTGACACATGTTGAATCCTTCATGCACCTCCAGGCAGCAATCCAGATGCAGTCTGCTGGCTTGGCTCTGCTTTAAGAGCAGGGTTTTGCTGTACATTGATAATCTGTGTGCCAGACAATCACAGAACATAGCCAGATGATCTTCACATACAGTTGCATGCAGTACTCTTTATTTTTTTGATATGCTACTGGGAGGAGGATATTGCTATTTTTAAACTTTCATTCTGATCGTTTATCCCTACTCTTTGTTTCATGTCTTTTAACCAGTTGCTGATTCATGAGAGACCCTTCCCTCTTAGCCCAAGACTACTTCCTTTGCTTAAGAGCTTTTGGTGAGAGACCTTGTCAAAGGCTTGGACAAAGTCCAAGAATACTATACCCACTGGATCACCCTTGTCCATGTATTTGTTGACCCCCTCAAAGAATTCTAAAAGGTTGATGAGGCATGATTTCCCTTTACAAAAGCCCTGTTGACTCTTCCCCAACATATCATGTTCATATATGTTGTTTCAACCAGTTTGCCTGTTAGTGAAGTTAGGCTTACTAGCCTGTAACTGCCAGGATTGCCTCTTTTTTTTTAAATTAGGTGTTACATTAGCTATCCTCCAGTCCTCTGGTACAGAGGCTGATTTAAGTGATTGGTTACATACCACAGTTAGTAGGTCTACAATTTCATATTTGAGTTCCTTCAGAACTCTTGGGTGAATGCCATCTGGACCTGGTGATGTATTACTGTTGAATTTATCAATTTGTTCCCAAACCTCCTCTATTGACACCTCAGTCTGGGATAATTCCTCAGATTTCTCACCTAAAAAGAATGGCTCAAGTGTGGGATCTCCCTCACATCCTCTGCATTGAAGACTGATGCAAATAATTCATTGAGTTTCTCTGCAATGGCCTGTCTCCCTGAATGCTCCTTTAGCACCTTAATCATCCAGCGGCCACACTGATTGGCAGGCTTCCTGCTTCTGATGTACTTAAAATTTGTTTTTGCTGTTAGTTTTTGTGTCTTTTGGTAGTTGCTCTTCAAATTCGTTCTTGGCCTGCCCAATTATACTTTTACACTTGATGTGCCAGCGTTTATGCTCCTGTCTATTTTCCTCAGTAGGATTTGACTTCCAGTTTTTAAGAGATGCCTTTCTGCCTCCCACCACCTTTTTCACTCTGCCGTTCAGCCAGGGTGGCATTTTTTTATCCTTTTCCTGTTTTTGTTTTTTTAATTTGGGGTATACATTCAGTTTAAGTTCTTGTAATAGTGTTTTTAAATAGCCTCCATGCAGGTTCTAGGCATTTCACTTTTGTAACTGTTTCTTTTAATTTCTATTTAACTAGTTTCCTCATTTTTGTGTAGTTCCCCTTTTTGAAGTTAAATGCTACTGCAGTGGGTTTCATTGACATTTTCTCCTACAAGGATGTTGAATTTAATAAAATTAGGGTCGCTGTTTCTGAGCTGTTCAGCTATATTCACCTCGTGGACCAGATCCTGTGTGCCATTTAGGACAAAATCAAGAGTTGCCTCGCCCCTTGTGGATTCCAAGACAAGCTGCTCCAAGAAGCAGTCATTGATGGTGTCTAGAAATTGTATCTCTGTATCCAGTCCTAAGGTGATATATATCCGGTGAATATGAGGATAGTTGAAATCCCCCATTACTATTGCATTTTCTGCCTTTGCAGCCTTTCTAATTTTCTTGAGTCTTGTTTTGGGGTGGCTGAGAAGCGTGGCTGTTGCTGTATCATTTCATTTCCTACACTGTGTTACCTGCTTTTACAAATGCTTTTACAAGATTTTTAAACATAATTTAGAAATAAGTTAAAGGAACGTAAAAATATGTGCGTAATAAGTAGATAGGACTACATTCAACCCCTGCATAATAGGTGCATCTTCCATTAAATTTGATGGGAATGTATCCAATTTGATTGGAATGGTAGCCGTGTTAGTCTGTATCCACAAAAACAACGAGGAGTCTGGTGGCACCTTAATGACTAATTGATTTATTTGGGCATAATCTTTCGTGGGTAAATACCCACTTCTGCATCTGAAGAAGTGGGGTTTTTACCCACGGAAGCTTATGCCCAAATAAATCTGTTAATATTTAAGGTGCCACTGGACTCCTCATCGTTTTGATGGGAATGTATTTACTTGAGGGCTGAATATAGTTCGTTTAGTTTTGCAGATTTCACAGGTAGGGATGCTTCAGGAAGAGCACCACCCAGTTCTGGTGGGTGCTCACCCACCAGCAGCTGCACCCAGAAAAGTTCAACAGGTGAGAGGTTGTGCTGTGTGCCCTTCTTCACAGGCGTGTGGTGTGGTTCAGTGAATAGGGCACTTGCCAGGGACCCGTGAGCCCTGGGTCCTATCCCCTGCTCTGCCATAACCTGTTGGGTGCACTTGGGCAGACTGACTGCACCTCTCTTTGCCCTCTGTCTCTCTTGTCTGATTAGATCACCAGCTTTCTTAGGCAAGGCATGCCTCTCACTTTGTGTTTGTACAGCATTTTGCAACACCAGTGCCCCGGACTTGGCTGGAGACTTTAGGTGCTATTGCAAGACAAATAATAACAATGATAATTGTCTGGGGCAGAGCGATGGAGCAAGCGAGTTACCTGCATAGATGGAATCCTCTCTTAAAATGCCTGTGTTATAAAAAATGAAGATCACAGACATAAGGGACGCCTTCTGAATCACATCCATTTGTGCATACTCTGTCACAGAGCTTGCGCTGCTACAGACCCCAGCTTCTTCACCATAGTCAGGCACTTCAGGGCCTAGCACAGAAGGTCATTAGTAAGGGTCAGAGGGGCACCTTAAAGCACTGATAACAAAAGCCTGAAGTCCATGTGTCTGGTATATGTGCCAGTGATTGGAAACCGCACCGACCTAACCCAATCCTTTGTTGAGGTGGGACCGTTCCCTATATTATATCCTCCAGTGCTTTGCCCTGCCCTATTTTAAATTAGTCAAGTGACGGGGCTTTGCTAGGAACATTGGAATTGCTAGACTGGCTCAGACCCAAGGTGCACCTAGTCCACTGTCCTCCCTCTGACAGGGCCCTGCACCAGATGCTACAGAGGAAGATGTCAGAACTCCACGGCAGCAGATGTGGGACAATCTTCCCCCACCCCCATCATGTGAGGTATCATCCAGATCTCTAGTAGTTAGAGATTGGTTTATGCCTTGCAGACTGAGGTTTAATTTCCCTTCCCAAATGTTTATTAACATGAGTGTAATTTTGGATATTCTTGTTATACATACAAATGTCTGATCCCTTTCATGGGTTTCCTCTGGAGATTATTTCACAGCCTAATGTATTTTAACATTAGGCAGATTTTTCTTTTATCCAGTCTAAATTTTCTTCTACCAGTGCCTCACCTGACCAATAATGTAACCCATTTTGACTGTTAAAGCTGCAGTTAGTCTGTGGAATAAGCCTCATTCACTTATGCGCGCACACACACCCTTGCCAGTAATAGATGCTTTTAATCTAATTTTCTTCCTATTCCCAGACTGTGTTTTTTCTTTAAGCCTTTTTTGCCTTACACCACAGGAGCCTTTGGCCTATTTGCTTTATTAGACGCATAGACTTTAATGCCAGAAGGGACCATTATGATCATCTAGTTTGACCTCCTGCACATCACAGGCCACAGAACCTCACCAACTCCCTCCTGTAATAGATCCCTGACTTCTGGCTGAGTTACTGAAGTCCTCAACTCATGATTTAAAGTCGTCAAGTGACTGAGAATCCACCATTTACATTAGTTTAAACCCGCAAGTGACTCATGACCTCTGGCAATCTGACCCCAGGGAAAATACCTTCCCAACCCCAATATGGTGATCAGTTGGACCCTGAGCATGTGGCCAAGACCCTCCAGCCAGACACCTGGGAAAGAATTCTCTGTAGTAACTCAGAGCCCTCCCCACCTAGTGCTCCATCTCTGGCCGGTGGGGATATTGCTACAAGCAGTCACAGGTAAGCCACATGCCATCATAGGCAATCCCATCATACCATCCCCTCCATAAACTTATCAAGCTCAGTCTTGAAGCCAGTTAGTTCCCGCCAATCCCCCACTGCTCCCCTGGGAAGGCTGTTCCAGAACTTCACTCCTCTGATGGTTACAAACCTTCATCTAATTTCAAGCCTAAACTTTCTGATGGCCAGTTTATATCCATTTGTTCTTGTGTCAGCATTGGCACTTAACACAAATAACTCCTCTCCCTCCTTGATCTTTATTCCTGTGATGTTTCTATAGAGAGCATCATATCTCCCCTCAGCCTTTGTTTTGTTAGGCTAAACAAGCCAAGCTCCTTGAGTCTCCTCTCGTAAGCTAGGTTCTCCATTCCTCTGATCATCCTAGTAGTCCTTCTCTGCACGTGTTCCAGTCTGAATTCATCTTTCTTAAACACGGGAGACCAGAATTGCACAAGTATTCCAGATGAGGTTTCACCAGTGCCTTGTATAATGGTACTAACACTTCCCTGTCTCTACTGGAAATACCTTGCCTGATGCATCCTAGGATCGCATTAGCCTTTTTCACAGCCACATCACACCGGCAGCTCATAGTCATCTTCTGATCAACCAATACAACCAGGTCTTTCTCCTCCTCTGTCTCTTCCAGCTGTTTTTCAACTTCATACCTACTCCCAATGGCCTCTTTCCTTGCCTAGCATGCAGCATGAGGGACAAGGTTTGTTGTCTTCCAGTATAGTTCTGAGTGGAGAATCCACGTGAGGCTCAAGTGAGGTTAATCATGATGTTCCACAGTGACTGAGAGTATGTTTTGAGCCTCCTTTCATTCCCGCTCCCCCACACTCAAGTGCACTTGGAAAAAAGGTGTGGGACTGGGGTGTGGGTGGAGAATGTATGTGTCTGAGAAAAAATGGGTTTGAGCAGGATCCTCAGCATATTATCAAGACCTTTAGCTCCTGTCAGGGTTCCTTCCCCACTCTGAACTCTAGGGTACAGATGTGGGGACCCGCATGAAAGACCCCCTAAGCTTATTCTTACCAGCTTAGGTTAAAAACTTCCCCAGTGTACAAACTTTGCCTTGGCCTTGAACAGTATGCTGCCACCACCAAGCATTTTAAACAAAGAACAGGGAAAGAGACCACTTGGAGACGTCTTCCCCCAAAATATCCCCCCAAGCCCTACACACCCTCTTTCCTGGGGAGGCTTAAGAATAATATCCTAACCAATTTGTTACAAAATCATCAAAGACCCAAACCCCTGGATCTTGGAACAATGGAAAAATCAGTCAGGTTCTTAGCAGAAGGATTTTATTAAAAAAAAAAAGAAAGGTAAAAATCATCTCTGTAAAATCAGGATGGAAAATACTTTACAAGGTATTCAGATTCAAAACACAGAGGATCCCCCTCTGGGCAAAACCTTAAAGTTACAGAAAACAGGAATAAACCTCCCTCTTAACACAGGGAAAATTCACATAAAACAAAAGATAAACTAATCCGCCCTGCCTGGCTTACCTATACAGGTTGCAATATTGGAGACTTGGATTAGGATGGGTTGGAGAAGATGGATTTCTGTCTGGCCTCTCTCAGTCCCAGAGAGAACAACCACGTAAACAAAGAGCACAAACAAAAAAGCCTCCCCCGCCACACACCAAGATTTGAAAGCATCTTGTCCCCTTATTGGTCCTTTGGGTCAGGTGCCAGCCAGGTTAGCTGAGCTTCTTAACCCTTTACAGGTAACAGGATGTTGCCTCTGGCCAGGAGGGATTTTATAGCACTGTGTACAGAAAGGTGGGTACCCTTCCCTTTATAGTTATGACAGCTCCATCGCCCCATTTTCTGGTATCCTGTTATGGGGGAAAGTTACTTGGTGCAGGACAGCAGCATCAGGTTGCCCTGCTCTCCCTGTGCTGCAAATCACATTCTGTCTGCCTCTTATACATGAAACACTGTGCTGCTGCTAATCTAACAAACCAAGAGGTGCCCAGGTGCTCTGCAGAATGGCAGGGCATACTCTGGGAATGTAGCCCTGGGAATGAAGCACTGGCAAGGAGCTGCGATGGGAAGGCTCCATTCCCTGGATAATTACACATTCAGGAAGATTTGATCTTATTTTTTTATTATCTCTCATTTTTCACTCTTGGCTGGTTCCTCTAATTATGGGCTGCCAAGTTTAATGGTTTTAAAAATTTCCCACCTGTGGAGCTAGGGGCAGGGCTTGTTAAAGTTGATGCATAAAACGTTTTAACTTTGCAATTAGGAATGGGGATGAGATGCAAAATTCTGAACTGCATCCAAAGCTGTGGGTTGTTCAGACCATCTCTACTCTCTATTCCCCTCCCACATATTCCAGTCCCTTGGACAGCAGGTGAGGTGGGGGAGGGAGACATTAATGGTGGTATCATCCATTGTATATGCGCCAGTGATCGCTAAGGAGATATTGGAAGCTGCAGATAGACAGGCGTTCCACGGACTTGACCATTAGTAAATTGCTGGGCCGAGTGGAAGAAGTGGAAGAACTGTATGTGGAGTATCCAGTTGTTTTGCTTTTTGAGTCTCCATTTCCTCTGATAACTGGTGAAAATAGCGATGGTCGGTGGCCCAGAAATGCAGTGTAACAGGCCAGCAGGGTTTGCTAGAAACATCCCACCGCATCTGTGGGTGTTGGTTCTGCCTCAAAAGGGTTAAGTGGATTGTGGTGATTCATTGAGAGTTTTGCTGACTAATTAACCCATCTGATTATAAGGGACTGCGTCTTCAGAGAGACGATCCTGGGCATGGGCTGAGCAGTCCAGGGGAAGGAACCCTTGAGCAGCGAAACCCAGAAAGAAGGTTGAAACTAAACCACGTTAATGTATAATTGGTTACCTGGTTAATAATAAAGCTAAGCCCCAGGAGAAGGGGTGAGATTTCCCTGTGTTTGAGAGCAGGGTGGGAAAGATGTCTGCTCACACGTACACACGCTGTCTGCTCAGAAGGGTGATTTCTTAAGGCATGAAGTGAGACCATAGGAGCTAGTGTGGAACACACTTTACCTGCTTATTTCATTTTGAAGCACTGCAGGGCATCTCTGTAGCACATTTTCATGGTTTGGAGAATCTGTCACATATCCTTCCAGCCTGCTTAGAGATCTGCTTCAAACACTCTGTGTGCATCTGTATGCATCTAGCCAGAAATAATACGCATGCAGAAAAAAATGCCATACGCTGGCCCGGCAGCAATGATACTTAGCACACTACATAAGCATCCCAGGGAGAGATATTAAAGCAGCACTTTTCATGATGTTATAATTAAAGTGCTGTCTGGGTTTTCATTCACACCCCTATTTTCAGAGATGTATAACTCAGCTGTAAAAATAAATTAAATCTGGGTCAAAACTTGGCACCTGGGCTCTCATAGCATGAACACATTTTCCTTGGCAAAATGTCCTGAAGATGCAGGAGTGGGAAATAATAATTACGATAACATAGGGTGTCAGTAAAACCACCTGTGAGCAAAACCACCCATGACTACCTTTGTGTGTTAGAGGGCCATATGCATACCCCAGATGACCTACCTCCAACTTCAAGGGGTTGCAGACCTGTAAAAAAGGGAAGAATTTGACTTCAGGGTATTTAAAATCATATTCAAGTAATTTCTTAGCGCTTTTCTTCTTTCTTTTTAATGCTCTCCATTGTTTGCAAATATTTCTTCCAAGTCTGGTCACAACTTCCCTCTTGATTTTATTTTTCCATTTGACTTGCCTTGATTTCACCACCCCTCCATCCCTCCAATGGAACCAATAGAGACATGTCTGTTTGTGTTTAACAACTTCAGCTTGAGCAGCAGCATTATCCTGCCCGCATATCCTTGGTGTGCAGTGGAAGTCTCCTCATGCGTGTGGTACTGGTAGGAGTGTTCTTTAGTGAATGACCATTCCAGGGCCAGTGTAGCGAGACCAAAGTGTGGATTTTGGGGGGCCCCATGAAAACAGAAGCTAATATTCTTGGCTTTCAGACAGTGGATTTTAAAAAGAAAAAAAATCCCAGATTGGGATCCAAATTCTACTCCCTTACAGAGGGGTGAATCTGGAGTACAGTAGAACCTCAGAGTTATGAGCACCAGAGTTACGAACTGACCAGTCAACCACACACCTCATTTGGAACAGCAAGTACACAATCAGGCAGCAGCAAAGACCAAAAAAAAAAGTTTTAAAAAATGCAAATACCGTACAGTACTGCATTAAACGTGAACTACTAAAAAAAAAAGAAAAAGGGAAAGCAGCATTTTTCTTCACATAGTAGAGTTTCAAAGCTGTATTAAGTTAATGTTCAGTAGTAAACTTTTGAAAGAACAACCCTAATGTTTTGTCAGAGTTACGAACAACCTCCATTCTGAGGTGTTGCGAGGTTCTACTGCAACTCCATTTAAGTGCATGCAGCTATTCCAGATCAGTATCAATGTAACTGAGAGCAGAGTTTTATCCTTGGGGCCTGTGGTGGGGCAGGTCCCCACCCTCAGCAGGAAGGAGTTAAAGAGCTCCTCTGGGCACAGTCAGCCTCAGCCTGGCATGCCTGTGAAGCCTGTCAAGCCTGGAGATGGGCAGGTCCTGAAGTGTATGTGTGCACTGCAGCTGGAAGATGTGATTCCCAGCAGAGGCAGGCAGATGTGTGCCATTTCAGCTCAAGGTAATGCACTGAGAAGAGCAGTGTGGACATTGTGGTAAGGGCTGTGGCTCAGGATAGCTAACCCAAGCCTGGCCAGCTTCCTGGGTCCAAGCCTGGGCAGCTAGCCTGAGCCAACACTCGCACTGCAACATCCCCACTGCTATTTTTAGTGAGCTAGCATGAGTCTGTTTACCCATGCTGGGAACGACACCACACAGCTGCAATGTAGACATACCCTAAAAGGAAGGGTCCCTGCTTGGTGCAGGGTAGCTCTCTGGAGCAGGACTGCAAGTCAGAGCTCCCCCTGCCACTGGAATCATGGGTTGCTGACCAGGGAAACGCCTTGAGAGTATTGGCCACCCAGGCCCTCTCAGAAAGAAGAAGAGCTGGTACTTTTTCTTTTCTCTTTGGCTTCCCTAAGGCCTAGGACTCTGCTCTCTGTGGGCTGCGAAAGCATGATGACTTTTTGTTTGGATTACTTTAGGTCCCCATGCAAGGGAGCAGAGACCCTGAACAGCATGGCCAGAGGGCTATGCCCCAGACTCCAGAACAGAAGAGGAGCCTACCATCTCCCCAAGGGAGTGCTAGAGGTGTATAGCCTACAGTAGAGCCAAATTCAAAACTGGTGTATAAAGGTGCACTTCAAAAGACTTCTAGTTGCATTGCACCTACTTACACCCAGATTTTAGACTCTGGAGGGTTTTCTCTCCCAGGTACTAGCAATATTAAGATGGGTCAGATGCTTTCATAAACTATTTGAGAGTGTTCCTTCCATCCCTGGCAATTGGAGACCTGTGATTTTGCTGCCCATAACTATTGTGTACGGAGTGGCAATCAGATTCCTATTCACCTTGTGATGTTCAGATCAGAATTTTCTAAAACTCTGAACTCTCCTGATAACTACAAAATAAAAACTTGGGTTTGTGTGTATTTGGCAGGACAGGGAGGCTGGCTAAGAGCTTGTTCCGTGTTCTCAGATTCGGTTTTTGAAAAGATTAAATGAAGAGTCACTGTTTGATGATCCTACTTGGATATGACCACAGAGTTTTAGATTGAATGGCTTTAAAATATCAGACTTTTATTTAAAATCCAGGTCAAATGATTTTAAAAAAACTGTTTCAAGGCTAGAAGAAAGTGACTTTTTGGAGTCTATGTATATTATTATTTATATTGCAATAGAACTCAGAGGCCCCATGTGCTAGGTGCTGTACAAATATCACAGAGAGCACCCTTGCCCATAAGAGCTTACAGCCTCCAGTTGTCCCTGTGCATCCACTCACTTTCAGATGGACCAAGCATGCCACATTGTTACCCTCTTCTCCCACCCATTCTTCCTACCCAGGAGCTCTTTGGGCAAGAGCTCCGAAACCTGCAGGCTCGATTCCCGCACCAGCCCCACAAAGGAAAAAGGTCGGCTGTTGGGACACAGCTGAATGGGAGTCACTAGTGGATGGTTCAGAAAGCAGAACCACTTACCCGCTCCCTACGCACATTACTGTAGTGACTGGGTCTCTCCCAGAGAGCTGCCACATATGCAGCTCAGCTTGGCAAGTCATACGGGTTTCCCAAGATCATTATTGTGAGTTCCATAGCTGGAGTTTCCCAATCTCCAACCCCCCCCACCCCCACCTCCACCCAGCGGACAGATGAGCTTGTCTAAAAGGAAGCCTTGTTCAGTGGTCTTATGGGTTTTTTTTAAATGTATTTTCTATTTGTTTTTTAATTTTCTATTCTCATTTGATTGCCTTTCCACAGCCCCTGCGTGGGGGCAGAGGTGCAGTAACAGAGAAACCTGACCTCACACACGCATGCTGTCAATCATCAAAGTATGGAAAACAAAGCCAGCAATACTACCAGCATGTAAAATGAGACAAGAAATGAGCGTTGACTAAATACACTGGGCCGTGTTGCCCCTTAAGCAGGATGCTCCTATCTAGTGGAGAGGAAACTCCACTGGTTTCCTTCAGACTATTATCCCCTGGGGTGTTGTCCTATCTCTTCCTCCCCTTCCAGCTCTGTGAACAAGCTGGGATGTCTCTCCCCAAATACACCCAGCCCTGGGACCTATGTAGGCCAGGGCCTACTGCCTGCTAAAGTCCTGAGGGTTCAGAGGTGAGGGAAGATGCTGTGGAGAGGAGCAGCCCCCCTAGACCCATGTGTCCCTTTCCCAGCTGCATCTTCCTCACACACACCCCCCACCCCCACAGCCCTGTGGACTGGTCTCCATGAGGTTGGGCAAGTGGTGGGAGATAATGATGGTTCCGAGGAGGCAGTCTTCCCCCTTCCATGCTCATTGCTATGCAGAATCCACCCATTCTGTGCCTCCTCCTTCTGCAGGGGATGATATGGCCCTTTGTGACCGATTTGCTGCATGGGGGCGGAGGCAGAGGGCTGGGGGTAATAGCTTCATTTTAGAACGCAAGGGTCACAAGACATTGATCAAAGATTCCACAGATAGAGGTCTGGGGGAGGGAGAAGGCAGGGCTGTAGGGTGTGGATACTGGCAAAGGGAGGAAGCTCAATTGCTGTTTCTATTATGGGATGCAAAAGCAATACTGGCATCAGTTAGATTAAGTCTCTTTCAAGTGAGAAGGTGCTACCAGCAAATTAAACAGGGGATAACAAAATCAGACACAGCTCTGATTGAAGCTGCCTGGTGGTGGTTGGCTAGTTATTTAGTGCTGAATGGGGCAGAGGGGCTGGTTATTTGGCAGCATGGTGATGATGGAGCAGGGACAAGTGTTTTTTTTTTCCCTGTGCCACTGAAAGAATAAATAAATAAATAACCTCAAACCATGTGTCGTCAGTGCAGCTCAGCAGAGCCAGCTTTGAGCCAGGGCCAGGATGCCACCACCCTTCTCCCTGCTTCACCAAGGCAAGGGCAGTGCCAAGAGATTGACACTGATGGGAAGAAAACACAATTCATTCGGGATAGATGCCCACAACCCCCAATGCCTGAAGATAATCAGCAGGGGACTTGGGTTGCCAAGGACTTGATTTAAAAGTGTTACTTGGAACTTCCTTTTGAAATGGGAAATAGAATGGGGGTGGGGAGGGGAACAGAGTGGGGCCTCCTTGTCCCAAACTCAATATCCAGAACCTGTGAACTTGCAGGGGAGAGGTGTTTTTGTTCAAAAATTCTTCCAATCTTGGGCCATCTTCCAACCGTGGTGACATCCCAGTGAAATATATAGATGCCTGCCATACATACACTCTGAGGTCACAGCATTTCCAGTTTGTGAAGAAAGGAAATAGACCATATGTTTCAGAGATAGGACCCAGGTGCCAAAATTTGGATCCAGACTTTCATCTGAATCTCAGTTTCCCCCCTGCTTCCAGGGGTGTTTGGATGTGGAATTTAGAGTGGCCTACTACAAAGACAGGGTCAAAGAGGTGACACTCAAATCCCGATCCAAACTGCCCTGGAGTTTTGGGTTTGGTCTGGGTTGGGATCCTTTATTCCAGCCCAGGTCCATCCCTAATTCCTTGAAAGGAAAAGAAACAAAAACAATGGACTAAAAGGTGCCTTAAAGTATCAGGAGAGAGGCTAACAAGGAAATAAATAGTGATAAGAACAATGGTAATACTCCTAACGTCACGGCAGCTCTGAAATTCAAGTAGTGTGCACGTGTCAAGAGCACTTCCTTCAAGCCTCTGAGGCTCGGAGGTCGGATTGTGTCCCACAGTTCACTGGTACAACCAGCTCCCTCCCTGGTGTAGGCATGGAATTGGGGGAGGGGAGAGAAAAAGTGGATGCAGCCACTGCTGATGACCATGTCTTTACTGTACCCCCTTGATGCCATGCTTCAGCAAGATAAAAAGACATCAAGATTCTAGTCTGTTGGTCAGAGGCCCATCAGCTGCACCTCAGAGCTGGAAGGGATATTGCTTCAAATAGTACCCCATCCTCCTGGGCAGTGGCAGCTGGTCCACCTCCACTGTTGACTTGTTGATCTGTAGCCGGCACAGGTGCTGTAGGCTGGGGACACTGTCCTTGCGGCTGAGTGGCCGTATCAGCTTCAAGTGCACTGCCGCAGCCACCATCTCCTTTTGCACGGGGGACAGGGGCGAGGGCGGTGGATAGGGGGCCTCATTCTTATTCTCCACTGTGCAGGACATGACATAGTGCTGGATAAGGCTGACCACATCTGGGAAGGCCAGGATGCGGGGTTTGGACAGGCAGTTCGAGTCGAGCCGGAACTTGCTGTCGGCATATTCAATGCGCACGTTGGTGGGACCCCGGTTGGTCTTGACAGAGAGCGTGAACAGGTAGCTGGGGTGGGTGCTGTCCCGTACCAGGAAGGTACCCTCAGGCATCTTCTGAAGATGCTGCTTGGCCTCGCTGGCTGTGATAGATCCCCAATACCAGCCTGGAAAGGAATCACAGAAAGAGAGTTCATTTAGAAAGAAAGAAAGAAAGAAAGAAAGAAAGAATCGTCACTAGACTGAAAACACAGGCTGCTCATAACAGGGAGGCAGGAGCAGGCTTTATGGGAATTACAGTAGAGATGGCATAGCCAAGCCCTGCAGGGTTTCCAGCTTATGTTTTTCATCAGTGTGCTCAGGCTGGAGGAGGGGAGGCCATGCTGCAGTGTTTGGGGCTTACAGAGACAGAGGAGCCAGTTCCTCTTTCTGTCAATGGAGCAATTAAAGGCAAAGCTCCCGTGTATGCTAGTGATGGGCTACTTTGTGATACAAACACTGGCTGTGTGGTGGCTGAGACCGGGACCACTCATTGCACTGATAAGTTTCCGCTGTAACAGTTTCTGGGGCAAGACACTTACAGCAGACCAACCTTAGTGCCCAGCAACCTTCCTAAGTCATTATGCAAGGTAGCCTATTTCCCCTTGTTTTTTCCTACCCCCCCCCCCCCCGGTCTTCTGGTTAAACTTGGATTTATGCTGGAAGTGGCCCACCTTGATTGTCATGCACATTGTGGGGAGTGGTCAGTTTGGATGAGCTATTGCCAGCAGGAGAGTGAGTTTGTGTGGGTTTTTTTTTTTTGTGTGTGTGTGTGTGTGGTTTGGGGGGGGGTGTGGGGGGTGTGAGAAAACCTGGATTTGTGCTGGAAATGGCCCACCTTGATTTTCATGCATGTTGTAAGGTGCGTGGTCATTTTGGATAGGCTATTACCAGCAGGAGAGTGAGTTTGTGTGTGTGGTTTTTGGAGGGGGGTGAGGGGGTGAGAGAACCTGGATTCCTGCAGGAAATGGCCCACCTTGATTATAATACACATTGTGATGCGAGTGGTCACTTTGGATGGGCTATTACCAGCAAGAGAGTAAGTTTGTCTGAGGGGGGGCAGAGAGTGAGAAAACCTGGATTTGTGCTGGAAATGGCCCATCTTGATGATCACTTTAGATAAACTATTACCAGCAGGAGAGTGGGGTGGGAGGAGCTATTGTTTATGGTGTCTGTATGTATAGTGGTAATTTCCACAGTATGCATCCGATGAAGTGAGCTGTAGCTCACGAAAGCTCATGCTCAAATAAATTGGTTAGTCTCCAAGGTGCCACAAGTCTTCCTTTCTTTTTGCGAATACAGACTAACACGGCTGTTACTCTGAAACCTTCCTAGGAAAGGAGTTTCTTCTTGGAGGTGGCTCACAGAGAGTTCTTCCCCACACCCTGTGGCCTCCTCACCCAGTGACCTCATGCTGGTGGGTAGAGCCTTACCAGATTCTCGCAGGTAGGAGAAGGTTTTTGCAATGCATAGCAGGTCTTCTTCAGGATCTCGCATCTGAGGCAGGTTATTCTCAGGAGCAGGTGCCATGAAGGCAGGAGCAGATTCTCCTTGGAAGACCGTAACGGAGCGAGGTTGCATGATCTGCTCTGACAAATCCACTGCAATGCCTCTGAGCGACTGTCTCCTGATCTTCTCCTCTGCGAGCAAAGGATGGGGTCTGAAACAAAGGACACATTGTATGATTTTTAGCTTGCCTTGCCTAGGGCTGCATTATCAGCTCAGACTCTGCTATGCGTGCTACAGCACGTGTTCTGTAAACAGATCCTCACTATGGTTATGTTTCCAACAGAAGTAGAAAAGGGAAAAAACAAACATCACAGAGCTAAAGATGAGCCCCTCGATGCAGGGAGGGATGGGTGGCTTTTTCCACCTTGGGAGGAACACTAGTTCAAACACTACCTTGAAACTCCAAGAGCCTGACATTCCTCTAATCCAGTGGTTCTCAACCAGGGGTACGCATACCTCTGAGGGGTATGCAGAGTCTTCCAGGGGGTACATCAACTCATCTAGATATTTGCCTAGTTTTACACCAGGCTACATAAAAAGCACTAGCAAAGTCAGTACAAACTACAATTTCATACAGACAACGGCTTGTTTATACTGCTCTATATACTATACGCTGAAATGTAAGTGCAATATTTATATTCCAGTTGATTTATTTCATAATTATATGGTAAAAATGAGAAAGTCAGCAATTTTTCCATAATAGTGTGCTGTGATACTTTGGCATTTTTATGTCTGATTTTGTAAGCAAGTAGTTTTTAAGTGAGGTGAAACTTCGGGGTACGCAAGACAAATCAGACTCCTGAAAGGGGTACAGTAGTCTGGAACGGTTGAGAGACACTGCTCTAATATATAGGATACTGCATTTTTAATAAGGCTGTAGGGAGGAGATACAGATAGGGTTCCTGATGACATGCAGTGGGCCTGATTCTGTTTCACTGGTGTAAACTTCACTGGAGTTACTACAGATTTATGACAGTGTGTCTGAGAGGAGAATCAGCTCCTCCACGTTATCCTCCTGTCACTGCAGGTTGGCCTGATCTTGTCATGCCTGTTAGAAGCTAAGCGTGTGCTGATCTTGAAATGCCATCACAGAGGAATAACTAGCCAGTCCCTGGCATCAAATGGCATGAAGGAAACTTAGTGTAAAGTGTAACCACCCAGCCCCTGGCATATTTATCATGGTAGAAGGGTTCCAACAAGGTAGTGCCATGGTGAGCATTGTTCAGTGTGGTTATAAATCTTCAAAGGGAGCAGTATTGTAGCCTTCTAGCAACTAGCTGTAATGTGTCCCATTGCCCTGTGATCAGTCCTTCTCTGTACCATGGGGAATGCTAAAAGAAGGTGTGACCTGTGGTGAGAGTACAGGATGATGGAGTGTGAGGAGGGAGCTCTCATTCCCAGTCAGACTTCTAAGTCTGAGGAATCAGCCCAGAGTTTTCACTGCCAAGGGAATGTACAAAGCTGCGTGTCCTGCAGGAGTCTGAAAATAAGCAGCACGTGTCTCGGTGCTCTAGGTGAGCAGCACCCCACATGCATGGCTCCTGCATGTGAAAATCCTACAGAGCTGGCAAGAATGAGATGCAAGATTAAAGGAAAGAGAACAAAAAGAGAGCAGCTGATAGGAGGGTCTGATTGGGCCTGGCTTGGGCCTTCCATCTTCTGGCACTCTTCACCTTCACTCAACCCTGTGCCACAGCATATCTCAAATGTTTATCTCTACTGCACCTGGCACCAAGGTGACCTCTCTAGGGTAAAAAAATATAAGGTAAATGTGTTCCCAGGGAAATGCAATACAATCCCCAACTTGAGACCTAGGGACTGTCTGAAGCTAATGGAGATTAAAAAGGCAGCTGCAGCATTCTCTCACGTCATAGGAAAAAGAGGGCGAGAGAGGACGGATGTCCCTGGCATTTCTCCTCCAATCTTATCAACTTTGTCCTTTGTATAGACAGTGACATTTAATGGGCACACAAATGTGGACGAGGCAGGGGATAAGGTTACAGACTGATCTTCCCCACCCTACCTTGACTTGGCCCACTCCTCTCTCCAGCCCTCTCACCCTGCTGTGTCCCAATTGTGGGACAAAGACCCAAAAGGAGAGACATATGAAGAACAATAGCACGGAGGGGATTGAAGGGGAGTTTTTCCTTTAAGAGAGAGAGCAAGCTGCAGTCGGAGTTCCATGGTTCTGCATTTCGAATGTAACTACGTAGAGAGTTTTTATGGGGCCATAGGTAAATCTGGCTCTAAAGTGAGGGACACACAGTGTTCTCAAACAATGAAGGGCAGTCAAGGAGGACACACTGATCCCACAAAATCAAATGCTCCACAGACTTTCAGAAGAGACTGTTGTGAGTTAAAACATCAGCCAAATGGTCTTCTTCAGCCAATCCCTACTTTAGAAAAGCAAGATATGACATGCATGGACTTTGAATCCTGCCTATTAATTTCTATCCTAGAAGACCTCACCTGCTAAATCTTTGTTCTAGCCCCTAGTCTTCACCAGTATTCTCTGATAACTAGTGTACAAAGCGTTTCTCTGTGGCTCTTGTCTTGCAGGCAATGGCTCTGGATAAGATTCCCTTCCATGGTAGCACTGTCATGAAGGAAGCCCAGACACTTTCTCCAAGGAGAGTCTCACCTGGGTATTATTTAGTAGCTTTTGGGCACTGCCTGTACTCTTTCAAAAAGAAAGAGTACAGGCCTGATCCTCCACTGCCTTGCACCTTGTGTAATCACTGTGCAAAGTGGGTGTCAAATGCTACTCTCGGTGGAGGATTCAAATTTGGTAGCTTTCAACACCAGCAGTTTGTGTTGCACAGGTATAAATGACTGCACAAGGTGAAAAGTAAGGGAGAAGGAGTCCCATGGTGCATAGGCCCCATTCCCAGCTCCTGAACAATAACACTGCAGCTTGGATTCCAAAATTGAGCTTGCTTCTTCTTGGAAATGTTTCTGCTATGCCCACAGGCAAAGTCTTGTGTTTAAAGAAATGTTTTCTTGTTGCTAGCATGAGAACCATTTTGCTTTTTAGACACCTGATTTGGGAAAGGGATTAAGATTTGTCTGAGGGAGATGGAGAGATCAGGAAGTGGTTTTGAATGGAATCTTTAGACAATCACTAGGTACCTTAACTGATCATTTATTAGAAAGTTCTGCTCCCGCTTTCACTATGCTGCTTCTGTATCTTCCATTTGTTTCGTGGAATGCTGTCTCTGAACCTCCAGGACTCATCTTGAAGCCACCCTGGGGAGGCCCTTTCACTAAAGGAAGCTGTGAATCCATTCACATTTCACTTCAGAGATGTAGAAAGGGCTCAAATCTTTAAACTCTATGTACAATCATAGGTGCTGGAACTAGGAGTGCGGGAGGTGCTGGCGCACCCTCTGGCTTGAAGTGGTTTCCATTATATACAGGGTTTACAGTTTGATTCAATGGCTCTCAGCACCCCTACTATAAAAATTGTTCCAGCACCCCTGTGTACAGTCCCCTCTCTGTAGTCACAAGGGCTCTTGTGAAGTGGGGCCAGTGTGGATCGGAGAAAGATGAGTTCACCTACAGTGCTCATCCTCTGGCTCCCATATGCTCCCTGACTATCCTGCCACCTAAAACCCGTGGAGCCCTAAACCCCCATGCATTTCCAGAGGGGCTTCTTCCACAATATCCAGGGAAAGGCCACAGGGGATGCTGCATGGATTGTGCTCCCCTGTCCCCTCCCATACATATAAAAAGCCTGGGGTGACACAACCTCTAGTGACCACAGTGCAGTGAAAGTAAGTTTTAAAATCCAGGTGTGGCAGGAACGTGGACCCATTAATGGAGTCTAATAAATGATGAATCAAAGGTGGCTGAACTACTAAACAAGACAAAAAGAAAAGAGGTCAAGGATCAGGAATGAACAGAATACACTGTGACTATAGCTGCTATTATGAACCAGATAAAGAACTATGTGGAAGAAACTGTATTTATAAAAATCAGCAGGTCCAGTTGATATGCATCTTTTTGTCCTAAAAAAAGTAGCAAACAAACTTTTTCTGACACCTCGAGAAAAGCCCTGGAGAACGGAGAAGATACAAGAGCGCAGACACAAACGGTACCAATTAAAGTGATCTTTGCCATTCCCTCTGTGATAAGTCAAACTTCATAACAACACACATAGTGAAACAGTACAGGAAGAAGGGTCCAGTCCTACACTCCTTATATTGGCAAACTCCCATCAACTCCCACGGGACTTTTGCCTGAGTAAGAAGGGCAGGATTGGATCCAAAATGCATACAATTTTAGAGGACAATGGAACTTGGAGCAATAAACAAGCAGCTTTATAAAGACAAACAGTGGACAAACCTCCCCCATTTGAATGAAGTACAGGTTATTAATGGATGATAGATATGCTGTAGATATGACATATTTGCACTTCAGTAAAGCATATGATAGTGTCCTGCAAAGCTTAACCTGAAAAATTAATTTCAAGCAGCTTGACTATGAGGACCGCCATGTGGGCTGAAAACATGGGAGAAATCAAGCAAAGGAAGACATAGGTTGAGCAGCAGGAAAATATTTGTAATATTGAGCTCTATGAGACATTGGAGGCTCTTTGGGGAAGTGGTGGAAATCCCCACACTTGAGTCACTTAAAAGTAGACAGAGCAGAAGTATAACACTGTGAGGAAAATCTTCTAGTGGCAGACAGGATGGTTAAAATGACATCATGGCCAGACATTAATGAAGGTAGGAGCTTGCAAATATTTCCAAGTGCACAAATGCCTGATATATTCATGCAGATCAGGTACGTACATATGTAGATGACCCATTTAGTCCCTAACTGGCCATGTGAGCATGCAAATGCCAATATGCATGCGCCAGCCAGGGGTACTTATATGATAAAATTAGGCATGCACAAGAATTTATTTGCACCTTATTGGCTATCTGGGGCACTAGGGCTTTTCCCCATCTTAAATTTTTATAATGCACTGTATGTATACACATGTATGTGTACACACACACACACACAATCTTGTATAGAAAAGCTATCCAAGAAGAAATATGCATTCATTCTATATATTCATTTGGAATTAGACAAGGACAGTTTAAAAAAAAATCCTGAAAAGCTTTTCCCTGTAAGTAGTTCGTTTCCATGGAGAAATCGGATAGCTCCTATTATTCTGTGCTTCTGTCCTCTGTAGTTTTACATATGATACATTGTATAGCATAGTCAGAATTTTCCCCTAGCTAATTTTTACCCTGTAAGGACCTTGAGTGCCATGTGATTTCTCAGCTCTAGAGAGAGCATGGATATCAGGGTGTCCGTTCATGCCCTTCTTGGACAAAATATATAAAAACCAGAAACACAACACACTCACATGTACTGAGGGCCAGATACTCAGCTGGTGCAAATCAGCATAGCCCCATTAACTTGAATAGACCTACGCCAGTTTATACCAGCTGAGGATCTGCCCCAGAGTCTGTTATTGACAATTCTCAAATCAAGCGTTTAAAATGAAGGCTGCGAGGAATCTTACCCCTGAACACAGAGGATCATGTCACTCCAGGACCAGGAAAAACGCATTAAGTCTTCAATAGGATGGGAAAACGGTCTTCCCCCTTTTCTTGCCTTCTTCTTCTTTGTTCCCCAGAGGAGCTAGGACAAGTCTTTAGTTAGGAATTCACAGGAAGAAAAGACTGGACTGCTCCCAACAAACCTCTCCCACGGCACTCTGGAGTTCACACACCGGGAGAAGCCAAGCAGAAAGCAAATCAGGCTGCCCAGAGAAAGACTTTACTGATTTTTCAGCAACTTTAGCTAGGAAAATATGCGCAGTCTTGGTACTTTTGAAGATAAGAAAATATATTCTTGCTCTGATTAAAAAGAAAAAAAAAATTTAAAATGACCAGAGAAAAGGAAAAACGATTTTAAAAGAAGGAATGAAATCTCCTTCAGAACGACCTTTCAAGTCAGGATAAAGCTCCTCCGAAATAACAATAAATATCAATAAATAATCTCCCTGAATGTAGAACTGGGAGAGCTGCAACCTACTTGAACGCTGGCTCCAGGACTAATGAAGCTCTGGGAAAAAACACAACTAAGTAATCTTTTGTTTGCCCCTTTTAATCTGTTCCAGGAAGTGACGGATTCCTGGAATTGTATTGTATTCACATCACTGTTCTGACATTAAAAAACAAAAAGTATAAATAGACGTGTCCATAATGGACATCTTGATGTCAGCACTGCACTCCAGAGAATTGGGAGGGGAGAGGGAAGGGAAGAGCCTCCAAAATATACCAAAATCCTCAAGGAAAAAGGCAGGATCAGGTCAGATTGGTCATCTCCTTCCAGGGACCCAGCTGAAAAGTTGTAAATTGTTTTCTGTTTTATAAAGCATTTGGCTGCTGTCCCTCTATGTGTTCAAAGAAATACCTTTGATAGATTTCCAAGAACTTTCCAGGAAAGCAGGGCTGGACCATAGAGCTCTGCCAATCAGAGCAAACCGAGGCTGGGCTGGACCTCAGAGCTCTGCCAATCAGAGGCGAATGAGGCTGGGCTGACGCTGGAAGCTGCAATGAGCCCAGCCCCACAGTCACAGAGAAACGCACGCACACAGCAGAAAAGAGGGAGGGAAATGCAGGCAGCAGTTACAATCACCAGGGGCATATGACTAGGAAAAAGCGAGATTAGAAACCTCGCTGACCATTCCCAGATGGCTATGTGAAAACAGAGAGTTGCTGTAATGCACCCCCTGCTGCAAATATCAGCAAGTAACCTCCTTGTTAGGCTGATATGTACCACAAGGCTGTGATCAAGAAATTTCCCCTCCTCTAGTTTTAACTTGAAGCATCAACCTTGCCAATACCCCCTGCTTTCTCATAAAAACAAACAATCTTTCCCTTTCCTCACCAACCTGGCAGTGTCTGGCCAGACACGCTGAGATTTCAACACTGAGATTCATGTTTTCCAAGTGGATTTGGTGAAGGTGAAAGGTGCTGAGTTGACAGCCCCAGAGATAATTCCTCTTTAATTCACAACACAAGGACAGAAGGGGCAACAGCTGAGCAAACGCCTTCTAAGGAATATAGAAGGTAAGACTGGAAGGAACTTCCTGGGTCATTGAGTCCAGTTCCTGCTATTGCAGGCAAGCCCATCCTATAATCCCATTAATAAATTTATCATGTTCCCTCTTCAAACTAGTTAGTTTGTTTGCCCCCATTCCTCCTACTGGGATGCTGTTCCAGAACCTCACTCCTCTGATGGTTAGAAACCTTTTTCTGTTTTCCCACTTAGATTTATTAATGGATAAATGGATAAATTCAGTACCACCCAGGCCAATGCATCTCAGCCACTGACCTGTGGAGATCACCTTAAGGGATAAGACAGTAAGCAGGTCGAGCTCTAGAGCAGTGGTCAAACTCTTTACCTCACACTCCCCTTTACTCCTGTCTGTGCCCCTCCCGGCCGCTCTGGGTGGAGGGTGGCGGATGCAGACAGGAGTAAGGAGGCCAAGGCTGGGGCCACAGCTGAGGGTGGAAGAGGGGCCATAGCCTCAGGGATAGGCTGAGGCCAGGGCCAGGACCAGAGTTGGGTAGTGCTCCCTTCCCACTCCCCTGTAAGGGCTGGCCTGGCCCCAGCCACACCTCCCCCCCCCAAAAAATGTTCCTCCATGCCCCGCTAGGAGAGTGCGCCCCATAGTTTGGGGACCTCTGCTCTAGAGAAATTGAATCCTTGGAACCTCCACTGGGACTGTCTACAAGAGTGCCAGTGAAGAGTCTCTTATAGTCAGAAAGACAGCTGAACACTAGACATTGGGCTGTATAGGGTGGCCAAGTGCCCTCGTAACCTGGGAATTTCCTAGTCTTTGAAGGCCACCCTAGCCTCCAGGTAAGGTTTATAAAACCAGTGATTCCCCCTACCTTCAGAGACACTTTTAACATAGCCATGTGGCCTCAGGAAAAGGGAGGGGGGAAGAGAACAGAGCAGGTCCCCTACAAGCTGCCAAAAAATTCCATTTGCATCTTCCTGACTTTCCAGGTAGTAGTCTCTGGCAATGACTAACCTTTACATTCACAGTGCATCTTCCTCTTCAGTTATGAACAGGAGTTAAGAGCATAAGAATGGCCATACTGCGTCAGACCAAAGGTCCATCCAGCCCAGTATCCTGTCTACCGATTGGCCAGGTGCCCCAGAAGGAGTGAACGTAACAGGTAATGATCAAGTGATCTCTCTCCTGCCATCCATGTCCACCCTCTGACAAATAGGGACTAGGAACACCATTCCTTACCCATCCTGGCTAATAGCCATTAATGGACTTAACCTCCATGAATTTATCCAGTTCTCTTTTAAACCCTGTTATACTCCTAGCCTTCACAACCTCCTCAGGCAAGGAGTTCCACAGATTGACTGTGCGCTGAGTGAAGAAGAACGTCCTTTTATTTGTTTTAAACCTGCTACCCATTAATTTCATTTGGTGGCCCCTAGTTCTTATATTATGGGAACAAGTAAATAACTTTTCCTTATTCACTTTCTCCACACCGTTCATGATTTTATATACCTCTATCATATCCCCCCTTAGTCTCCTCTTTTCCAAGATGAAAAGTCCTAGCCTCTTTAATCTCTCCTCATAGCCTCTAATCTCTCCTCATTGAGATTATAGATTTATTATATTTTAGGCAGGAGCACTGCAGCTCCAGTAGGACATGGAAAAGGCATCTTCACAGATTTCTTAGGTTTGTAATCAGGCTCTATCTAGTGGCCATTTTCTGAAAAACACTTCTCTCTCTCTCTCTCTTCCCCCGAGGAGTAGGAGTACATAACTAAGTACTGAGTGGCAAATGCCAAGAATCAACAAATGCACTCAATTTGATAACTCAGTTCTTTGGTGCTGTGGGAGTGGTGGTATGTGGGTGAGCACATCAGTAAAGAAGTATACTGGTGTATGTATATGTAACTCAGTTTGGTAATCCCCTGAGAGGTGGTGGGTAAATCTGTTCCAATGAATGTCCTCTTTCTAAGTACTAGATCTATTACTAAAACCTGTCACCGAAATATGGAAGGAGAACAGCCACATTTTAGTCAGATCTGCACACACTCCCGCTTCTGTCTGTATTTAACTTACAGATGGTGAGGCAGATCCTCAAAGTTCCATTGACTTCAATAGCTCTACGTCATGATACATCAGCTGAGAATCTTGCCTCTCATTCCCACTCCTGACATCCCTGATGCTTGCACCAATGCACAAAAAAGGTAATAAACAAAACAGAGAGCCTGATTCACCATTGTCCCTCACGTTGTGTAGTCATCTACCCCTGTGCAAAGCCAGTGTAACCCACTGCCATTCTGACTAGGTAGGATTCTATACCCTCTTTGCGCTCACTGGTGTAAATGTCTGCAAAAGATACAAGTCAATGGAGAAGAAGGACTTTGAATTGGGACTTAAAAGACACAGCATTACTTACTGCTGACCAAATGGAAGAGAATTTGTTTAAGAGAGAATTTCAAAGGATATCAAAGCTCTGGGAGGGTTTACAATAATGATAATGGGAAGTGAAAAATATAAAAGTGAATAAGATGACAACCTCCCTTAGGAAATTTCACCAACACACTATCACCATCTACTGGTAAATGCCTGTATATACGAAAAGATAAATGGGCCTGACTCTTCTTTTCACTGACACTTTACACGACTCTAGTTGTGCAAATGGCCCTTAAAGTGGGTTTAAGTATAATTGTTGCCCACTTTAAAGTTGCTTCACACTGCCAGAGGGGTGTAAAGTGGCCTTATTGTAAATGAGAATCAGGCCCAGAAATGTTTCACATTTACCCCTAAATGTAAAATGTTATACCCACAAAGGACAGGAAATTCTTAGGTCAGGTTTTCACAACAGCCTTAAATCTAACCCAACTGCTCAAGTCTGCTATCATTTGATCCCTAATCCCTGTAGGATCCCTTGACAAGGGGGCAGAGCTAACTGCAGGTTTAACAAGCCACCTCCTAAGCCACCAGAGGAACTAGCAAACAGGAGCAGGAAACAGCGGAGTTTTGCAAGGGAGCGTGAGAGCCAGTCACGCCTAACAAACACACTCTAAATTTAGGCCAATAATCCCCCCCAAAACAAAGAACGAACAAAAAACCCCACAACAGTAAAAATAATGCAGGCAGAAATGCAACAGCAGATGGGGGCTATCCAATTCATTGCACTGAATGCAGCATGTACAATTTCCTGCCTTGTGAGCAGGTGGCATGTGTGTACATTTGGTGCAATCAACTCATGGCCCTCAGAGACTGAGTGCTGGCTCTTGAGAACCGAGTGGCTGAACGGGAGGAGCTAAGGGAGACAGAGATGCACATAGACGAGACCAGAGATCGGTAACCTATGGCACACGTGCCAAAGGCGGCACGCAAGCTGATTTTCAGTGGCATTCACAGGGCCCGGGTCCTGGCCGCCAGTCTCAGGGCTCTGCTGCTGACCTGGGGTTCCATCCGCTGGCCCCCTGCCAGCCAGCCCCACTCAGCCCACTGCCGGCATGGGATTCCAGCTGCTGTCCCCCTGCCAGCCAGAGACCCGGCCGGCGGCCCGCTGCCGGCGTGGGATTCCGGCCGGCGGCCCGCTGCCGGCGTGGGATTCCGGCTGCCGGCCCGCTGCCCGCGTGGGATTCCGGCTGCCGGCCCGCTGCCGGCGTGGGATTCCGGCTGCCGGCCCGCTGCCCGCGTGGGATTCCGGCTGCCGGCCCGCTGCCCGCGTGGGATTTCGGCCGCCAGCCCCCTGCCAGCCGGGGACCTGGCCGCCGGCCCCCTGCCAGCCGGGGACCCAGCTGCCTGCCTTGCTCAGCATGCTGCTGGCCTGGGGCAGGGCCGGCCCACAACATTTTGGTACCTGAGGTGCGAAGCTCAAATGACGCCCCCATGCCCCCTCGCTTGGGCCAAAACTTGGAAAGGTCTCAGTTCTGCCTTCTTCCTGTTCTACTCCTCTCATGGTACTGCTCTGCTACCTATCCCAATAAAGGAGAACTAATAACTTAAAATGCCTTGTTCAAAAATGTTAAGGAACACTTAACTTTCAAACGCCTGAACAGCAAATGTAACTTTTCTTGTCTGCATAGTAAACACTGGCATTGAATAATCAAAGTGGTGCTTTCCGTGCCTTCTTGGTTGCAAAGTTTTGAACTGCTTCCTGAAGGTCTACAGTCTGGGCCAGCTCATGCTCTATTGAGATGGTTGCAAGGTTGACCAGCCTCTCCTGTGTCTTTGTGGAGCATAGATGTGTTTTTATTAACTTCAGCTTGGAGAAGCTGCGTTCTCCACTGGCAACTGTTACAGGAAGTGTTAGAAGTATGCACAGAGCAACAAAAGCATTTGGAAAGAGGGTGGTCATCTTATTTGTGCACATATATTCCAGAATAGCCTCTGGAGTTGATCCTGCTGAAATGTATCTTGAAAAAGAGCTTTCAGTTCATCACCTAAATCACTCACATCAATATCGCACATGTCATCATATGTCAACACTGTCTCTAGTGCCCTGCATTGCTGGTGTAGGTCTTTTTCAGGTATAGTGAGGAGTTATGGAATAAGCATACAACATCCCAAATATACTGCTGTGTTTCTTGAGCTGCATGAAACGTTCTTCAACTGACTGTATTGCACAATCCAGCCCCTGGTTAAAGAATTCAACTTTGAATTGTTGTTTGGGGTCTCTTATGGGGTTATCCCGTGCCTCGTAATCAAAATGTCGTCTTCTTCTTCGGTGACTCTTGTATTCTTGAATGGGTGGGAAAATAGCTTCAGTGTCAAGTTCCTCTGCCAACTTCTGTGCACTCTTCAGAACGTTTTAAAATCCCTCATCTGACCGGTAAGACTGTAGGTATGACTTTGCTTTGTCCAGTTCTTCCATTGCTCCAGATATATTAAGGTCAATACCTTGGAGTCTCTTGCTTACAACATTTATTTCAAACAGTATGTCATGCCACAACACTAAGCCACACAGAAATTGGAAGTTATATATGTTTCTGGTGATTCCGTTACCCTCTGCCTCTGTTCTCCCACGAACAGTTCCTGTCATAGCATTTTCCTCCATAATGGCAACTGTGGCATCAGCTATCTTCCCTATTTGGTGTTTGATAGGCTTTATCGCCTCCATTCAACTTTCCCATCGTGTGGCACTCAGTGGTTTCAGTGTCAGAGAGGATGTTCCCAGATGTTGCTTCAAAATTTGCCATTGATGAGTTGATGCAGAGAAAAATACACAGATGTTTTGAATTACATTAAAAAATTCAGCAGCCACACTAGAAGCTGATGCTGCATCACTGACCACCAAGTTCAATTAATGAGAACTGCATGGGACAAAAAAAAGCTCGAGGGTTTGACTCTCTGATCCATGTCTGCACTCCTCTGTTGTTTCCTCTCATGTTGGCACCATTATCGTAGCCCTGACCTCTCATGTCAGCTATCGCAATTCCCATGTCTTCCAGCTTTTTAAGAAGCACATTTGTCATACCAGCCCCTTTAGTATCATCAATGTCAATAAATTCTAGAAAATACTCTCTGACAGTCACCATTGCAGGGACATTTTCACTAGGTTCTGTTGTTGTTACAAAATGCACCATTAAAGTCATTCGTTCCATATGGCTGATATTAGGTGTGCAGTCCAGAATAACACAGTAATATCTTGCTGACTTCAGATCTGCCACAATCTTCTGTTTGACTTTTGTCACCAGTAACTGTATGATCTCATTTTGAATTGTTTTTCCAAGATAGTGGTGGGTGGTGACTCTTCTTAGATGCTCCTGGAATACAGCATCAAACTCAGTCATCGGCTCCAGAATTTTAAGGAAGTTTCCCTCGTTTGGCACATACAGCTGATCTGAAGTGCCAGGCAGTGCTAGGTTTTGGGTAGCAAGCATTCTCACAATGGCAATGAGCCTTTTCAGAACATTTTGCCAGTAAAGAGACTCTGATGCAATCTTCTCTTGATGCTGATCATCTATGGTGGCCTTTAACCTTAGTCTCATCTCAACCTCTTTCCACCTAAGGAATGCTCTCTGGTGATTTGCTGACTTCTCATGGCATGCCAGATTTCTAGCCAGATTTTTCCAGTCCTTTGTTCCTGTCGAACCCAATGTGGTTGGAACATTAGACTGGAAGAGTTTGCAACAAAAACAGTATGCAGCATTCTGGATTTTTGAGTACATAAGCCATGGCCTCTCCGCTTTGTCAGCATTGGGGATTTCACACCAGTAATGTGTTGGATGGAAACTTCTATTTTCATTGTCTTTGGGGAACATGAAGTTTTTCCCTTGCTGTGGCCCATGCAGTACAAGGAAGTCCCTCAAGCTACTGCTCAAGTGGGTCCACAGTCCTGGATCATCTAGACTTAAGGAACTCAGCAGCAGCTGTTTCTTGTGCCTCCACCGCACTCTTCTCTGATCTACACTTTTTTTCAGGAATGTGCAGGGTTACATCCATTTGAGATGAAGATATGGATGCTGCAGTAGCTGCCAGGTCACCTGCACTCTGACTAACTGGAAGATCAGGCATCTCTTCACCATTCACATCCTCACTGGGGCCGGAAGGTTCACCGTGAACATTTGTGTCTACGTATCTCAGGAGAGCTTCTTCCTGCTTAGATAGAAAAGCTTCCTTTGCTTTCTTTCTTTTTCTGAATGCTGCCTCGGAGGGGCATTTTCTTCTTTCACTCATGACTGCTGTTCTGTGCCAGCTATAGTGGCTCTCAGCACTCAGTTGAAGGGGACAAATAAGCAGGCTGGTAGCTGGGCCTGAGTGAGGGAAGATATCAGCGTCTTAAGGACCTAACTGGCTCCTACTGCTTCAGTTGACTGCCTGTTCTCCTCCAGTGGGTTCAGGGAAGCAGCAGAAACAGGAAGCTCCCTGAGAAGCTGGTATTAATCAGTCCAGGCTCCTGGGGGTGCTAGACAGGTACATAAGAGGCTCCTCCGCCTCTCTCTCCCTGCAGCTCCTGCTGCTTTCTGTTATTTCCTGTCACCTTTTCTCCTGCCTGCCTGTTATGTCTCTTGTGCCCTCCTTCCTCCAGCACAGCACTCCACCAGCTCTGTGCATCTAGAGCAGAGAGAATACATATGCACCAGCAGCAGACACAATTTTCTACACTCTGGGTCCTAGTGGTGTCCCCCTCCCCCCCACAGTCTGGCACCTGAGGCAGCCGCCTCAGTTTGCCTCATGGTAAAGCCCGCCCTGCCCCAGGGTCCCAGCTGCCAGCCCTGCTCAGCCGGCTGCCGGACTGAGGTACCGTCCGCCGGCCCCTTGCCAGCCAGGGTACCAGCTGCCAGCTCTGCTCAGCCCACTGCCGGCCCCAGGTCTTAGCCACTGGTCTGGGGGCTCCGCTGCCAGCCTGGGGTACCAACCACCGGCCCGGGGTACCAACCACCGGCCCGGGGCTCTGCTCCTGGCCTCAGCCCGGCGTTCTGCAGCCGCCCCCAGCTGTGGCCCACTGGCCCCAACCTGGGGCAGTGAGGGGTGCAGACAGGGGCAAGAGGGGGCACAGCTCAGCACCCCCACCTTAAAAATTGTTCCAGCGCCACTGAGATATTTTTAAGTCCTGATTTGCTGCTTACATCACTATCATGCCAGGTGGAACAGCGCACTGTGTTTGACATTGTGCGTGCTGTCTGTCGCAATTTTTTTCCCAGCTGTGAGTTGAGGGGTACATTTGACAAAATGTTAGCTCCTAAGAAAGCAAAGTTAGATGTCCATTCATTTCAGCCTTCTTGGATAGACACATTTGGATTCATTCAAAAGAAGGACCATGCTGTTTATGCTTTCTGTTGTGAAAGTGCTGTTTGTCGCACATCAAGTGTTTGACGCCATTTTGAAACGAAGCACAAAAAAAGCAACACCTTTCTTGACAAAGCAGACAAGACTGAATCAATCAAAAAAGGCCGTAGCAGGATACGAGAAGCAAAGCAGTGTTTTTAAATACTGAAATGTAAGTAAAAATCAAGCCACAGAGGGACGTTACAAGATTGCACAGTGCATTGCAAAAACTGGAAAGCCATTTACAGTTGGGGAATATATAAAAGAAGTTTTTCTCAGCAGTTCGGAGGCTTTGTTCAATGATTTGCCAAATAAAGATATGATCGTATCTGAAATAAAAGAACTGCCTGTCTCTGCCAGAACAGTTGGGAGATGCGTAAGCGAAATGGCAGAAAAAACATTAACTAAAAGCAGACAACTGCATTAAAAGATACAGCAGTGTTTAGTGTTGCAGTTGATGAGAGCGTGGATATAAACGACGTTCCATGTTTGGCAGTTGTTGGAAGATATTCTGCTTCTGATGAAATCCAAGAGGAACTTTGTTGCCTAAAACCCCTGCGTGGCACAACAAAGGGAGAAGATATAGTAGAAAGTTTTGTAAACCATTTTGAAGAACGAGGAGTTGACATCAGAAAAATATTTTATGTGACAACAGACAGTGCTCCTGCCATGGTCAGAAAACAGAAGGGATTTGTAAAGTTACTTGAAGATCAAATTGGCCATCTGACAGTCAAATTTCACTGTATCATCCATCAAGAAAACCTGTGTGCTAAAATTTCTAATTCAGAGCTTAATAATATGATGAATACAGTGGTGCAAATTGTGAATTTCCTTGTTGCTCGATCTGCTTTGACTCACAGACTGTTTCAAGCACTGCTAGAAGAGATGGACAGTGCTTATAGCGACATCCCACTTCACAGCCACATTCGGTGGCTAAGTCGTGGCAAGGTTTTGGTGCGCTTTGTAAACTGTTTTGATGCAATCAAGGCCCTTTTGTCAGAAAAAGGACAAAACTACCCCAAACTGGATGATGAAAAATGGCTGTGTAAGCTCATGTGTCTAACTGACATCACCGCTCCCCTAAAGGAACTCAACCTCTGTCTCCAGGCTGCTGGGCAAACGGTTCCGGGTCTTTATGAAGCCTGGAAGTCATTTGTTGTAATACTAGCAGTTTTGTCTCGGGATATTCGAACTTAAACTTTCCACTACTTCCAACACGTAAATGAGCTATCGACACGTTGCACTGTCAGTGTCGATGAGATTGGAATGTACATGCAAGAACTGGAATCAGAATTTTCCGACAGATTTCAAGATTTCCAGCGATTTGGCCCAATGCTTTCTTTTCTAATTAAAACCTGAAAAGTTCAACGAAAGTGTTGCCGGCACCCAGTGCCGAGAGGCAAAACAACAGCAGGGGTTTGTTACCCAGTGTGTTTCACTCAATAATCACAATGCCTCTTTGCTTCCTTCCTTGCTTTAGCTATGACCTGTTCTCGTTCAACCTCAGTCAATAATGTTCGCAGAAGGACATTACAATCATCCCAGTCTGCCTTGTAGCTACTAAGACATCCCTCAAAAACCGATACAAACTTGCTTGGGTTGATAGAAAATTCTCCAGCCTGTGCTTTGAAAGCGGCCAGGTCCATAGGATTAAAAGGTGCATGAGTATAGACCTGCATGGTAACAGCTGGTCTACCTTCCGCTGCATTCCGAGCAATTTTAGTCTCGGTAAGTAACGGGTATAGTCCAGCAGATGGAGCTCGAACCTCACTATGAGCTTCACTAGGAATCTTACTCTGAGCCTCGCTCTGTGTGGGTGTAGGGGCCAAAGGGGACACACTCTGTGTGGGTGTAAGGGCCGAAGGAGACACCGGATCTGCCATTACATTTGGGGTGGGGGTCCGGGGACTGACATGAATTGCTACCGGGCCAATCGGGGTTAAATTACAGCGTTGTAAAATATCAGTACGAGACCACAAGGTCATAAACAAGTAAGCATACGAATGCTCATTCCACTTCCCCATTCGCTGACAGAACAGGAGTAACTGGAGGATTGTATTATGATTTAGTGATCCTCCGGGAGGCCACTGTTCCTGGTCCTCTAATTGGTACTGAGGCCAGTCAACCGTACAAAATCGCTTCAATTTACCCTTAGTCATTGGATCTGATCCAAATACCTTCCAATTTACTAAAATACACTCTAGGGGCGTGCACCGTACCCTACCTCCCGTGCTCTGTTCCTGTCCCATACCTACAGGGTAACTCTGGGCGTCCCCAGGTTCTAACAGAGCATATAATCCGGATTTCAAAAGATTTCTACCTTATCCAAGGGACCGGTTCCCCACCGTCGCCCACAGCTGCTTCTCCACTATGTGAGTGCATTGCACCGTTGTGCCCTCCGGGGTCGATCAAACTGCGTCTCCTCTGAGGCCCCCGATGAACTCACCGGTGCGCGCTGGGCGTCGGTTGTTGCTGCAATCCTCGACCTCTGGAAGGGATCCGGGCAAGGCTAAATTGCAGCCTCGTCGCCCCACATTGGGTGCCAAAAGCTGTTGCCGGCACCCAGTGCCGAGAGGCAAAACAACAGCAGGGGTTTGTTACCCGGTGTGTTTCACTCAATAATCACAACGGGGTGGAGAAGCAGAAAAGTTTATTTGCAGCTGCAAACAAGGTACAGGGAGAATAGAATCTCAAATCCTGCACACCAGAGCAGGTCATTACACACACTTTTATATTCCTTAATGCTACTGCACTACACATCAGCCAATTAAAACTTTGCACAAATACTCTGCCTTCCTTATATGGGTTACAACAATGTTTATTTCCTGCAACCTCTAACAAGCATTCCTAGCAACTTAAACAACCAACACATTCTGTCTGGCCTTGTAACTATCTCCTATTATCTTTAGCTTGGCGTCAGCAAACCTTACACTATGAGGCATTATCTGCGGCTGCAACATTATTTTAAGAGCAAAAGAGCTTACTCAAACCAGCCAAGCCTGAATTCTATTAAGGGGGGTTGAGAAGAAGCCCTTAGGCCTTCAGCAGGGAGACTTCCTCAACCCTTATGGCCTTCCATCCCCTCGACTTAACTAGTGGCCATGCCTTGGGGTCTCCAACAAAAGCGACTTGGATTTGTCTGGTTTCAGAGTAACAGCCGTGTTAGTCTGTATTCGCAAAAAGAAAAGGAGTACTTGTGGCACCTTAGAGACTAACCAATTTATTTGAGCATAAGCTATCGTGAGCTACAGCTCACTTCATCAGATGCATACTGTGGATTTGTCTGTATTTCAGTGGATGGGTGTTGAAGATTTTGAAATGCAGCTCATTCTGTTTAAAAGCTCAGAATTGTGGGCATCAAAATTTGGAGATCTGCAAAGTGCACTTGAAGCTACCGAGAGAGATCATGGGGCCTCTATTCTGACCTGTTGGACATCCCTGCCAGTGAAATTTAACTGTTTGAAGAAAATTGCATTTGCAGTGCTTTCAGCATTTGGATCCACATATCTGTGTGAACAGGTATTTTCACACATGAAATATGTCCTCTGTCTCTCTTGGAGCCGGTTAACAACTGATCACTCAGAAGCCTGTGTGCAGCTTAAAGTATCCAAATACGTGCCAGACATTGGAAAACTCAGCAAGGAAAAGCAAGGGCAAAGATCACACCAAACTGACAAGATCTGCATTTTAATTTAATTTTAAATGAAGCTTCTTAAACATTTGAAAAACCTTATTTACTTTACATACAACAATAGTTTAGTTATATAATATAGACTTATAGAGAGAGACCTTCTAAAACGTTAAAATATATTACAGGCACACAAAACCTTAAATTAGAGTGAATAAATGAAGACTTGGCACACCACTTCTGAAAGGTTGCCGACCCCTGGACAAGACTTTCAGGGACACAGTAGAGTGATCCGAGCCCAGTCTGACAGCCTCTGTGCTGTTGAGGAGGATAAAAGTCTCAGGGAAGGAGAACATCAAGCTGGAGTGGAGGGAAATGATCCCAGATGATGTTTGATATCCTCTCGCACTGAGGATACTCCTCCTGGGGAGGGAACCCCAGTTATTAGGAAGAGACAGGTAGTAGTAACCGGGGAGTCGATTATTAGAAATATAGATAGTTGGGTTTATGATGACCAGGAGACCCACATGGTGAATTTCCTCCCAGGTGTGAAGGTTGCGGATCTCTCAATACACCTGGACAGACTTATGTGCAGTGCTGGGGAGGAGCCGGCGGTTGTGGTACATGTAGGTACCAATGAAATAGGGAAAGGTAGGAGAGAGGTCGTGGAGGCCAAATTTAGGCTGCTAGGTAAGAGATTAAAGTCCAACCTCCATGATAGCATTCTATGAAATGCTTCCAGTATCATGTGCAGGGCCAGTTAAACAGGCAGAACAGCAGGGTCTCAATGTGTGGACGAGACAATGGTGTTGAGAGGACTGATTTAGGTTTATTAGGAACTGGGGAACCTTTTGGGAAAGGAGGAGCCTGTACAGGAAGGATGGGCTCCACCTAAAACAAAACTAGATGGCTGGCATGTAAAATTAAAAAGGTCATAGAAGAGTTTTTAAACTGAGGGCTGAAGCAAAAGCCAACTGGTGCAGAGGAGCCCATGGTTCAGACAGACATATTCCTTAGGCAAGGATTTATTAAAGGGGATACTCTATATCCCAGTAGAGAGGAGAGAATGGAAGTTGATAAAGTACAGTAGGAACTGAAGAGACAGTCAAATGAAAAAGAGTCCCATTCAATTATATCACATGAAGGCATACAACTAAGTGCTTTTGTACAAATGCTAGAAATGTAAATATTAAGATGGATGAACTTGAGTGCCTGGTATTAAATGAGGATATGGATGTAATAGGTATCACAGAAACGTGGTGGAATGATGATAATCAATGGGACACAGTAATACCAGTGTACAAAATATATAAGAATGACAGAGTAGGTCACGGTGGTAGGAAATGTAACATTATATGTGAAAGAAAGCAGAGAGTCAAATATAGTAAAAATCCTAAATGACTCAAATTGTACCATACAAACTGTATAGATAGAAATTCCATGTTTGAAGATTAGGAATATAGCAGTAGGAATATACTACTGACCACCTGACCAAGATGATGACAGTGATTGTGAAATGCTCAGGGAGATTAGAGAGGCCACAAAAACAGAAAACCCCTAAATAATAGGGGATTTCAACTATTCCCATATTGACTGGGTACATTTTACCTCAGGATCTGTTGCAGAGATAACATTTCTAGACACCATTAATGACTGCTTCTTGGAGCAGCTTGTCCTGGAACCCACAAGAGGAGAGGCAATTCTTGATTTAGTCCCAAGTGGAGGGCAGGACCTGGTCCACAAGGTGTATATAGCTGAATCTCTCAGTTATAGCCACCGTAATGTAATTAAATTTAACATCCTGGGGCGGTGGGGGGGGGGGGGAGGGAGGATAATACCAAAGAAACCCACCAAACATTTCACTTCAAAAAGTGGAACTACACAAAAATTAGTTAAACAGAAATTAGAAGGAACAGTCACAAGGGTGAAATGTCTGAAAACTGCATGGAAACTATTTAGGACTCAAACTAAATATTTACCCCAAATTAAAAAAAACTGTAAGAGGATCAAAAAAATGCCACTATGGCTAAATCACAGAGTAAAAGAGGTGGTTAGAGGGAAAAAGTCATCCTTTAAAAATTGGAAGTCAAATCCAACTGAGGAAAATAGAATGAACTCTGACAAATCCAGTGTAAAGTATAATTATGCAGGCCAAAAAAGAATTTGAAGATCAACTAGCAAAAGATAAAAAAAATAAAAATAGCTGTTACTTTTTGTAAGTATATCAAGAGCAGGAAGCCAGCCAAACAGTCTGGATGATTAAGAGCTAAAGGAGCACTCAGGAAGACAAGGCCGTTGCAGAGAAGCTAAATGAATTATTTGCATCAGTCTTCACTGCAGAGTTTATGAGGGAGATTCCCAAACTTGAGCCATTCTTTTTAGGTGACACATCTGAGGAACTGGCCCAGATTGAGGTGGTTTTGGAACAAACTGATAAATTAAACAATAATAAGTCACCAGGGCCGGATGGTATTCACCCAAGGGTTCTGAAGGAACTCAAAAATGAAATTGCAGAACTGCTAATTGTGATGTGTAACCAGTCACTTAAATCAGCCTCTGTACTTGATGACTAGAGGGTAGCTAATGTAACGCCTAATTTTAAAAAAGGCTCCAGAGGCAATTCTGGCAGTTATAGGCTGGTAAAACTAATTTCAGTACCAGGTACATTGGTTGAAATTATAGGAAAGAACACAATTATCAGACACATAGATGAACATAATATGTTGGGGAAGAGTCAATCCAGCTTTTGTAAAAGGGAAATCATGCCTCACCAATCTATTAGACTTCTTTGAGGGTGTCAACAAACATGTGGACGAAGGTGATCCAGTGGATATAGTGTACTTGGACTTCCAGAAAGCCTTTGACAAGGTCCCTCACCAAAGGCTCTTAAACAGAGTAAGGAGTCATGGGCTAAGAGGGAACATCTTCTCGTGGACCAGTAACTGGTTAAAAGACAGGAAACATAGGGTAGGAATAAATGGTCAGTTTTCACATTGGAGAGAGGTATATAGCGGGGTCCTTACTGGGACCTGTGTTGTTCCATCTATTCATAAATGATCTGGAAAAGGGTGTGAACAGTAAGGGGGCAAAGTTTGCAGACAATACAAAATAACTCAAGATAGTTAAGTCCAAAGCTGATTGCAAGGAGTTACAAAGAGATCTCACAAAACTGGGTGACTGGGCAACAAAATGGCTGATAAAATTCAATGTTGATAAGTGCACACTGGAAAACATAATCCCAAGTATACATACCAACTGATGGGATGTAAATTATCTGTTACCATTCAAGAAACAGATCTTGGAGTCATCATGGATAGTTCTCTGAAAACATTTGCTTAATGTGCAGCAGTAGTTAGAAAAACTAACAGAATGTTAGGAACCACTAGAAAAGATACAGATAATAAGTAAGGCTACAATTTAGTCATGGTTATTTCTAGTAAAAGTCATGGATAGGTCACAGGCAATAAACAAAAATTCAAGGCCTGTAACCGGTCCACGACCTTTACTATAAATACCCCTGACTCAATCTTAGTTGGGGGGCCCCAGGGTGCCAATGCTCTTAGGGCCCCCCAAAGCCAGCCCCACTGGCTGCTGCTTGGATGGTCCCCGGGGCCAGGAGAAAGGGGCTGCCGAGCAGCAGCTGGTGCAGCCACCCTCAGGGTCACTGCTCTGTCCGCCTCCAGGACCACTGCTCAGGCGGTCCCCGGGGCCAACCACACTGGCTGCTGCTTGGGCGATCCCCAGGGCCAGCTGCCTGGGGCCGCCTGAGTGGCTGGCTGCGGGGCCGCTCCAGCAGCAGCTTTCGTGGCTGTTCCTGGGGGTCACCTGAGCAGCTGGCCCTGGGGTCAGCCACACTGGCCGCTGCAGAAGTCACGGAGGTCACAGAAAGTCATGGAATCCATGAGTTCCGCAACCTCTGTGACAGAGATGCAGCCTTAATGATAAGACAGTAAATATCATAATGCCATTGTATAAATGCATGGTACATTCACACCTTGAATGCTGCATGCAGTTCCAGTCACCCCATCTCAAAAAAGAAATATTAGAACTAGAAAAGGTACAGAGAAGGGCAACAAAAATTATCAGGGTTATGGAACAGCTTCCATAAGGGGAGATATTAAAAAGACTTGGACTATTAGGCTTTAAAAGAGATGACTAAGGGGGGATATGACAGAAGGCTATAAAATCATGACTGCTATGGAGAAAGGGTAAATAACACATCCTTATTCACTTTCTCGTAACACAAGAAGTAGGGGTCACCAAATGAAATTAATAGGCAGCAGGTTTAAAACAAACAAAAAGAAATATTTCTTCACACAATCCACAGTCAACCTGTGGAACTTGTTGCCAGGGGATGTTGTGATGGCCAAAACTATAACTGGATTTAAAAAAGAATTAGATAAGTTCACAGAGGATAGGTCCATCAATGGCGGTTAGCCAAGATGGTCCAGGATGCAACCCCACCTTCAACTGCCAAAAGCTGGGACTGGACGACAGGGGATCACTCAAAATTGTCCTGTTCTGTTCAGTCCCTCGAAAGCATCTGGCACTAGCCATTGCTGGAAGACCATTCTTATGCTTGAGCTGTGATGGATTGTTTCAGTAATAAGGCCACAGAACACTGGGGAAGCTGACCTCCCCGTCAGCAAATGTTTATTTTACAGATATGGGTGAACAATGAGCAGGTACAGAAATGTATCATACTGCACCCAGTTAGACTATCTGGATTATATGACACAGGAAAAGTTGACCTTGTCCCTTCACCTGACTCCTACTCCCTTCCTCTGCTCCTGCCCCTCTCCCCACCTTGTACCTGTATTCATTGGCACCAACTTCCTTTCTACCGGGGGAAGGAGGTACTCAACCCCACCCTCTGCCCCAGGCCCCACCCCCACTCCATCCCTTCTCCTAAGCCCCTGCCCCGCCCCACCCCACCTCTCCCATCCCCGCTCCGCCCCCACCCTGCCTCTTTCCACCCTCTCACCTGCGCGCGCCCCATCCCTGCTCCTTTCCCTCCCTCCCAGCGCCTCCTGCACAACGCAGAACAGCTGATCATGTGGGCCAGCAGGCACTTGGAGGGCGGGGGAGGAGTGGATCAGCAGGGCCATGGGTGGGCGAGAGGCGCTGCGGGGAAAGGGAGTGGGGGGGGGAGCTTGGTTTAGCACCCACTCATTTCTGTCCCTGCCTCCAGCTCCTAACCCCCTTTCCCCAGATTCCTATCAACCTCACCCTCCCCCCCCCCGGGTTCCTGTTCCTGCCCCCGCCCCCGCATTTCTTCCCCCTTGCCACAGTCTTCCTCATTCCTCTGCATTAGGGAATCAGGCTGAATTCCCCTTCTCCAGGCCACCTGAGTGCCAGCAGGGGGAGCATTAAGAGCACAGAAGAGATTGGTTTCCCTGCTTTCAGTTCTGATGCCTGATGGCAGGCCTGGCAGCTTGCGGGATCAATTGCAGGGAAAGCCCTGCTAAGTTCCTGCAGCCCCAGCATGGAGCACACTCAGTTGCTGTGTAAAGATGGCACTTTTGGCACATGTGCAGTCCAGCTGATATGCAAGAGATGCAAGGGGAGGGAGGATGTTCCGTGCAGATGGAATCTTCAGAGAATTTAACTGCCAAACTAATGAGTAAAAAGAAAAGGAGTACTTGTGGCACCTTAGAGACTAACCAATTTATCTGAGCATAAGCTTTCGTGAGTTACAGCTCACTTCATCGGATGCATACTGTGGAAAGTGTAGAAGATCTTTTTATACACGCAAAGCATGAAAAAATACCTCCCCCCCACCCCACTCTCCTGCTGGTAATAGCTTATCTAAAGTGATCACTCTCCTTACAATGTGTATGATAATCAAGTTGGGCCATTTCCAGCACAAACTAATGAGTCTCTACTGAGCATGTGCAAACAGATTTTTCAGAGGCTGATAACTTGGCCAAATGTAATGAATTTTAATGGGGGTGACAAAAGGCATATAACTGACAGCGTGCCAAATATCAAGTCCCTGCGCCAAAGGATGGAGGTGGTAGATCTTCTCAGCTAAACAGTTATAAGGATATATTCATGTAGGCAAAATAATGTATTTTTCCCTAACTTCATTCTCAGGTATAGCAGAACCATTTTAGCTTAAAATTTCCCCAAAAATTCAGCCTTAGGCAGACACCTGGCATAGAAACTTTAAGCCTGAATGGTTTGAATTTAACAAAATTATAAGGATTTGAAAAATGGGGTCTTAAAATGGAAAGTGTCAGGTAACCTTAACTATAGGCATCACTGATTGCACCACATATTATAGCATTCTTATATACAGTAGAACCGCAGAGTTATGAACATCTTGGGAATGGAGGTTTTTCATATCTCTGAAATGTTCATAACTCTGAATAAATTATTAGGGTTGTTCTTTCCAAAGTTTACAACTGAACATTGACTTAATACAGCTTTGAAACTTTACTATGCAGAAGAAAAATGCTGCTTTTAACCACAGTAATTTAAATTAAACAAGCACAGAAACAGTTTCCTTACTGTGTCAAATCTTTTTTCCAAACTTTTCCTTTCCTTTTTTTCAGTAGTTTTCGTTTAACACAGTACTGTATTATATTTGCTTTTTGGTTTTTTGGGTTTTTTTTTGTCACTGCTGCTGCCTGATTGCTGCTTTCGGATGTGTGGTTGACTGGTCAATTTATAACTCTGGTGTTTGTAACTCTGAGGTTCTACTGTATATATAGTCGGTTATATTCTCCAGTCACTACTCACTTATTTGCAACATGACTAAGGAAAAGTACAAAGACCAGGCTGAGGGATGGATAATAGTTGGGGAGACTTTCAATGACATTATCTTCACAGATTGGGGAGATGGAGACACACAGAAAAATGTCTAAAGCTCCTGCAGGTAAGGGTTCTGTTCCCTTGCCCTGGCAACACTAATGGGGGGCAAAGTATCCATGCCCTCATGTACCCCTTCATTACCCTTTCCCTTCCTTATTCCTGCTGGTTTCCCCTCCCTCCCCAAACATCCCTCCATCATTGTCGTTAATCCCTCGAGGTCAAGGATGATCTCTTTCACAGGTTTTATTTTTTTTCGGTCCTTTGGTGCCTGAGGAGTCTGATCCTTGAGCCGAAGGCTCATTGGCAGATGTTACAGGTAGCGTTGGAAGTCAGGGTTGGGCCACAATTGCTGCATGATGGTGGTCTGTCCTTTCTTTTCTGGCATTTTTCTGTGACCTTTTCCCTCAAAAGTGGACATTTCTTCTCTGACAAGTCTTCACCAGTTATCCCTGTCCTGGGCTGCTGTCTCTCAGTGTGTTATGTTGATGCCACATCTCTCGATGTTTATCTTGAGGATGATTTTAAAGCATTTCTTTTGGCCTCCCGTTTCCTTTCTCCTTTGTTGAATTGGGCATACAGCAGTTGTTTTGGTAAGCGTACCTCAGGCATGCACACACAGTGCCCACTCCACCTCAGTTGGTGCTGGATAATCAGGGCCTCAACACTGAAGATGTTGGCCTCTGTGAGGACCCTGACATTAGTGTGGCGATCCTCCCACTTTGAGGAACTTCCAAAGAAAGTGCTGGTGCTGGCTTTCCAGGTTTTTCAGATATTTTCTGTAGGTCACCCAAGTCTCACAGCTGTAAAGGAGAGTTGGGATTACTGCTGCTTTATAAACTAAAAGTCTAGTGTGTGTTCTGATGTTGCGATCATTGAACACCCGGCGAGACAGTCTGCCACAGCATAGAAGGAATCAACCCTGCCCTCTAGCATTCTTCTTTTCCCCATGTAGCCCCCACAGAAATGCCCCCTGGCCTCAAGGGACGTGATTTCCCTCCTCCTCAGGTAGTGCCTTTCTGATGAGCTTCCTTTTGGCTTGTCAGACCAATAGTCCCCCCTGTTGATTATCCTGCAGGAGGCCTGCCTGTTGAGGAAGCTGTGCAAGGAGCTATGGTGGCCCCAGAACTACTGTGACAGCCCCAGAGATAAGGCCTCTTCCTGCCTCCACACTAGCAGCCTTGCTCCTCAGATTGCTTGCTGCAGCTGGAGCTGCAGGATGAGCTGAGCTGTTAGCTATTCTCCTGACAGAGCTCCAGTACTGCTCCTTCCCTCTCCATGCTCTCTGTCTGGTTTGGAGGTTGCAGAGAGAGGGAGGGGCCTCAGGATGCAGAGTACTAGCAGGCTGTGGATTGCTAGCAGTCTGTCATAAGAACATAAGAACGGCCATACTGGGTCAGACCAAAGATGGACCTATCCAAAAGAGCTAGAGGATAGGTCCATCAATGGCTATTAGCCAAGATGGACAGGGATGGTGTCCCTAGCCTCTGTTTGCCAGAAGCTGGGAATGGGCGACGGGATGGATCACTTGATGATTATGTTGCCAGCACCCAGTGCCAAGAGGCTGAACAACAGCTTGAGTTGGTTCGCTACCCGGTGTGCTACACCCAATAATCACAACGGGGTGGAGAAGCAGAAAAGTTTATTTGAAGCTTCAAAAAGGTACAGGGAGATTTGAATCTCAAATCCTGTACACAGAGCAGGAAGTAACACAGGCTTTTATACATCCTTTTTCCCAGCATACTTATCCAATAGCAAGCTGCCCTAAGTATCCATATAGCCAGCCAATCCAGTTCCCAGCTAGTTCCCTGGTTCTCTGTATCATTTGTTAAACTATACATAAAGCTGCTTTATTCAGCATTGTTCTTCCATATCTGCCCTGTGTGGCCTTGCTTAGTTTCAGGCAGTCTGACTCTGCAACATATTGTTGCAGATTCTCAGCATAACTGCTGTGTGTGCCTCCAGGCGGGGGGGCCAAGGACACTTGGGCCTAGTACGCAGAGCTGCTGCGAGTGCCTCCAGGCGGGAGGGGGGGCCAAGGACACCTGGGCCTAGTGCGAGGGGGCTTCATCGACACTCGTGGTCTTCCATCCCCTCGAGTTACCTAGTGGCCATGCCCCAGTGTCCCCAACAACTACCTGTTCTGTTCATTCCCTCTGGGGCAACTAGCATTGGCCACGGTCGGAAGACAGTATACTGGGCTAGATGGACCTTTGGTCTGACCCAGTTTGGCTGTTCTTATGTTCTGGCAAAGAGTTCCACAGGTTGTGTGAAAAATTACTTCCTTTTGTTTGTTTTAAACCTGCAGCCTGTTAATTTTATTGGGTGACCCCTAGTTCTTGTGTTATGAGAAGGAGTAAATAACACTTCCTTATTTACTTTCTCCACACCAAACTATGATTTTATAGACCTCTATCATATCCCCCTTAGTCATCTCTTTTCCAAGCCGAATAGTCCCAGTTTTATTAATCTCTCCTCTTATGGCAGCCATTCCATACCTAATCATTTTTGTTGCCCTTTTCTGAAACTTTCCAAGTCCAATATATCTTTTTTGAGATGGAGCGACCACATCTCCATGCAGTATTCAAGATGTGGGTGTACCATGGATTTTTATAGAGGCAACATGATATTTTCTGTTTTATTATCTATTCCTTTCTTAATGATTCTCAACATTCTGTTAGCCTTTTTGACAGCTGCTGCACATTGAGTGGATGTTTTCAGAGAACTATCCACAATGACTCCAAGATCTCTTTCTTGAGTGGTAACAGCCAGTTTAGACCCCAGCATTTTATTTATATACTCGGGATTATGTTTTCCAATGTACATTACTTTGCATTTATCAACTTTGAATTTCATCTGCCATTTTGTTTCCCTGTCACCAAATTTTGCCACCTCACTGTTTACCCCTTTTTCCAGATAATTTATGAATATACTGAAAAGGGCCCAGTACAGACCCGTGTGGGACACAACTATTTACCTTTCTCCATTCTGAAAACTGACCATTTATTCCTACCCTTTGTTTCCTATCTTTTAACCAGTTACTGATCCATGAGAGGACCTTCCCTCTTATCCCATGGCAGCTTAGTTTCTTAAGAGCCTTTGGTGAGGGACCTTGTCAAAGACTTTCTGAAAATCTAAGTACACTATATCCACTGGATCCCCCTTGTCCACATGCTTGTTGACCCCCTCAAAGAATTCTAGCAGATTGGTGAGGCATGATTTCCCTTTACAAAAACCATGTTGGTTCTTCCCCAACAAATTATGTTCATCTATGTGTCTGACAATTTTGTTCTTTACTATCGTTTCAACCAGTTTGCCCACTACCAAAGTCAGGCTTACCGGCCTGTACTTGCTGGGGTCACCTCTGGAGCCCTTTTTAAAAATTGGCGTCACATTAGCCATCCTCCAGTCATCTGGTACAGAAGCTGATTTAAATGAAAGGTTACAGACTACAGGTAGTAGTTCTGCAATTTCACATTTGAGTTCCTTCAGAACTCTTGGGTGAATACCATCGGGTCCTGGTAACTTATTACTGTTTAGTAGGGCTGTTGATTAATCACAGTTAATTCACATGATTAACTCAAAAAAATTAACTGTGATTAAAAAAATTTATCGTGATTAATCACACTGTTAAACAATAGAATACCAATTTAAATTTATTAAATATTTTGAATGTTTTTCTACATTTTCAAATATATTGATTTCTATTACAACACAGAATACAAAGTATACAGTACTCACTTTATATTATTTTTTATTACAAATATTTGCACTGTAAAAATGATAAACAAAAGAAATTGTATTTTTCAATTCACCTTATACAAGTACTGTAATGCAATCTCTTTATCGTGAAAGTATAACTTACAAATGTAGATTTTTTTTGTTACATAACTGCATTCAAAAACAAAACAATGTAAAACTTTAGAGCCTACAAGTCTACTTAGTCCTACTTCTTGTTCAGCCAATTGCGAAGACAAACAAGTTTATTTACATTTACGGGAGATACTGCTGACTGCTTCTTATTTACAATGTCACCTGAAAGTGAGAACAGGCGTTCACATGGCACTTTTGTAGCCAGTGTTGCAAGGTATTTACGTGCCAGATATGCTAAAAATTCATATGCCCCTTCATGCTTCGGCCACCATTCCAGAGGACATGCTTCCATGCTGATGATGCTTATTAAAAAAATAATGTGTTAATTAAATTTGTAACTGAACTCCTTGGGGGAGAATTGTATGTCTCCTGTTTCACCCACATTCTGCCATATATTTCATGTAATAGCAGTCTCAGATGATGACCCAGCACATGTTCGTTTTAAGAACACTTTCACAGCAGATTTGACAAAACGCAAAAAAGGTACCAGTGTGAGATTTCTAAGGATAGATACAGCTCTTGACCCAAGGTTTAAGAATCTGAAGTGCCTTCCAAAATCTGAGAGTGACGAGGTGTGGAGAATGCTTTCAGATGTCTTAAAAGAGCAACACTCCAATGCAGAAACTACAGAACCTGAACCACCAAAAAAGAAAATCAACCTTCTCCTGGTGGCATCTGACTCAAATGGTGAAAAGAAATATGCGTTGGTCCGCTCTGCTTTGGATCGTTATCGAGCAGAATCTGTCATCAGCATGGATGTATGTATTCTGGAATGGTGGTTGAAGCATGAAGGGACATATGAATCTTTAGTGCATCTGGCACATAAATATCTTGCGATGCCAGCTACAACAGTGCCATGCGAACGCCATGTGAAAGATGTGGGCAGCATTATCTCCTGTAAATATAAAGAAACTTGTTTGTCTGAGTGATTGGCTGAAGTAGGACTGAGTGGACTTGTAGGTTCTGAAGTTTTACATTGTTTTATTTTTGAATGCAGTTTTTTTTCGACATAATTCTACATTTGTAAGTTCCACTTTCATTATAAAGAGATTGCACTACAGTACTTGTGTTAGGTTAACTGAAATATTCTATTTCTTTTGTTTTTTAGTCAAAAATAAATATAAAGTGAGCACTGTACACCTTGTATTCTGTGTTGTAATTGAAATCAATATATTTGACAATGTAAAAAACATCCAAAAATATTTAAATAAATGGTATTCTATTATGGTTTAACAGTGCGATTAATTACGATAAATTTTTTTAATCACTTGACAGCCCCACTGTTTAGTTTACCAGTTTGTTCCAAAACCTCCTCTAATGGCACCTCAATCTGGGACAGTTCCTCAGATTTGTCACCTAAAAAGAATGGCTCAGGTTTGGGAATCTCCCTCACATCCTCAGCCGTGAAGACCGAGGCAAAGAATTCATTTTGGTTTTCCGCAATGGCCTTATCATCCTTGAGTGCTCCTTTAGCATCTCGATCGTCCAGGGCCCCCACTGGTTGTTTAGCAGTCTTCCTGCTTCTGATGTACTTAAAAAATGTTTGCTATATTTTGAGTCTTTGGCTAGCTCTTCTTCAAATTCTTTTTTGGCCTTCCTAATTATATTTTTACACTTCATTTGCCAGAGTTTATGCGCCTTTCTATTTTCCTCACTAGGATTTAACTTCACTTTTTAAAGGATGCCTTTTTGCCTCTCACTGCATCTTTTGTTTTGTTGTTTAGCCACAGTGACACTTTTTTGGTTCTCTTACTATGTTTTTTTAATTTGGGGTATACATTTAAGTTGAGCCTCTATTATGGGGTCTTTAAACCGTTTCCATGCAGCTTGCAGGGATTTCACTTTTAATTTCTGTTTCACTAACCTCCTCCTTTTTGTGTAGTTCCCCTAGTTCTGCTGCTTTTTACTTCCAAAACCAAGATCTGATACGTTTTCATATTTCAAATGGTAGCCCTTGCTTTTGCAACCACACACTGGATCTTATCAAGGGCAATCTAATGAGATATGTTTGCTGTGTTCCTACTCATTCTTTTTTCCATAGCTGTTCACAAAAAGTGTTCAAAGAATTTTGTACCTTTAAAACAGCTGATTTTTAGGGTGCCTTATGTTGGGAACCTCTTGGTCAAAGGAATTCAAAGTTTCCCTCGCTCCAGACCCGACCTACCAATTTTTAAGCTGATTTTAAATTTCCTGTGGATTTTAGAGAGGATGCAAAAATTCAGCTTTAAACAGAAACTTAGCTGCAACCGTAACTGTGGAGTGAATAGCAGTCACTCCGTAATAGTTGTCCTGTGAGAGGATGAGAACAGAATCCCATTTGTTTGAGTTTCTTGCCTGTCCAGTGGCTCTTCAGATGATGATGTGAGACAGCCACTACACTGAGGTTAGCTGGAGCCAGCACAAAAGTCCTGCAGGCTAAGTGTGGCAGATGGCAAAAGTCTCAGCTGGCTCTCTAGGTCAGCACATTTGCCATGTGGACTAGCAGTGTGAGGTGGCAAAGAGATGGAAGCCTCTGCATGTTAGCACAGCTCTGGACACGATAGATGCATATATGTGTTTGGCAGCCTGCTCACAGATGTCTCTCTGTGATGCAGGGCATCCCTGCAGGTTATGAGTGTGAGATCTCAATCACGGGAACTGGGTCATTTCAGCCTACTGGATCGCGACACAGCCATCCGTGCAGAACTTACATTCAGTTCCTCTGGGTGAGCTTGGCATACAATGTGATTTGGGAGACGACTGCAGTGTGCTGCTACTGTCTGCTGTTAAAAACACGGCTAACATTATATGGCAGGGGTGGCCAAACTGTGACTTGCGATCTGCATGCGGCTCTTTTACAGTTAAAGTGCAGCTCGCGGAGGTTCCCCCTCCCCCAATTCTCCACCTACCAGACTTGCAGGGAAGGGAGCTCAGGACCTCTGCGTTGCAGCAGGGTGGTGGAGTAGGGGCTTCTGCCCAGCAGGGTGGGGGGTATCAGGGCTTCAGCCTCATGGGGCATGCCCCAGAAGGTGTGCCCCAGCTCTCGAACTTCTGAAGATTGTTGTATGTAGCTTGGAGGGTCAGTAAGTTTGGCCACCCCTGTTATATGCGTTGGAGACAAGGTAGTGAGGTGGGGTGGCAGTTGGAGGAGGAGATAAGAGAGGACAGATTGAAGCAAGACAAAAATGGTTAGAGGCAAAGTAAAATCCAAGGAGACAGAAATCGGGAGAGATGCTGCTAGTGACACAAGAAATGACAGAATCCATCCCTCCAGAAACTTTTCCTCTTGTTAATCCCATACAAGAATCATAGTTTCTAAAGAAATCAATTCAGGAGTGATGCAGAAGGCCATGCCAAGCCTGTTCAGACAGTGCTGCCATACCTGCAGTTGTACAGTCCCCTGGAGCCACATAGTCCCACTCCATCAGGGGCAGGTGATGCTGCTGTGAGTCACTGCTCATTCTCCATTGGTGTGTGGTATGGCGCACAAGCTGCTACGGTTTGACTGGGAGCTTTGTGAGGATCACTTGAGACCCCTGGGGAATGTTTCCCCTTTATTGCTGGTTTTCCCAGCTGCTCCTCCTTTTTAACTGGAACAGTATAATACCCCCACTTCTACCCCAGCTCGCTCCATGAACACACATACACAGTTTGCTACGGTAGCACCCAGTGACCCCACCTGAGATTGAGGCCTCAGCGTGCTAGGTGCAGTATACACACTGTAGGACAGTCCCTGCCCCAAAGAGGTTTGAGTTTAAATAGACAAGATAGAGTGAAGGGAAAGAGAATCAGTGATTTGCTAAAGGTTAGACAATACCATGGAGCAGAGGCAGGCTGGTCTCCTGATTTATAATCCAGGGCCCTTTCCTCTAGAGATGCTGCTGGACATGTATTGCAGCTTGTCTCCCCCTGTTCCTGCCCCCAAGGGATTAAAGCTCCTCAGTTCGCATTGGCCTTTAGTGCAAGTGGGTGTAGGATGGAGGTATATCAGATTGTACGTTTAAATCTTGATCCTGGTAACAGGAGGCCAAGTTTGCTTGCATTAACCCTTGGGCCACCTCAGGCAGGAAAACAGGAGGCAATAGAGAGGTATGACCCTTACTTTCAATTCCTGACCCCCATTTTTCTTCACCCATGTAATCTATCATGGAGTGGCACTGTAAGAGGGAGCAGGGCCATTGCACCTGTGCCAGGCCAGCTGACCCCTGGTGGGCTATGAGGGAAGGCATCTGGGCCTTGCAGAGGGGAAGTATGGGTGAATTATATCCGAGAGAGTGGACAAGGGGCTGCTCGTTGCCAGCTCCCTGGGAATTGGAAGACAGGCCTGAAAAATTCCCTGAAGTGACCGACAGAGTCCTCTGGGAGGTGAAGCAGCAGGAGCCTGTTGAGAGAGATGTGGTGAATCAGGTTGCTGCAAGAAGCAGGAGCAGCAGGAAGCTCCCTGGGAGATGAGGCAATGGGCACCTCCTGGGGGAAAGGAGCTTCTAGGGAGAGAACTCTGGGGATTGTGCTGTGTGAACAGAACATCAAAACTTCCTGCAGGAAGGGCTGAGTGATACAGGGGAAAACCCCCTGAGAGCCGTAGCCCAGGGTGTACTGAGGAACTGGTTTGGTTAATTTTGTCTGTATTGGGGAAAATAAAACTGCCAGGAAAGAGACTCTGGGTATGGTGGTGGGCCCTTTGCCAGCGGGGCAGAAGGCCAGCTGGTTACGCTGTCCTCCTTGTTGGTGTTTCTGAACTGAACACTCAGCTCTCCTCCTATGCCGAGTATTGGAATTTCCATTACTAGTACTGCTGGCTAGATGTGTGTGACTGCCATGGCACAGGTGCCTTTCTAGGGTCCACAACTTTTGCGGCAAGGTGTGAATACTGGCATGATCACAGGCACAAGCCCACATCAGCACAGTAGCCCCACAACCCAACCATGTGAGATAGCTACCCTCACAAATGTTGCAGTTTGTTTGAGACATCTCTGACCTCAGAATGGGGTAGCCATCAATAGAGGAGCAAGAGTGGAAAATAGTAGAGCCTTCTGGATGACTAGTGGGCCTGCCTTTAATAGAGTGTATGAGCCCAGGGTATTAAAGGGAAATCTCCTAAGCTAATACCACCCTGTCCTAGGTTTTCCTAGAATAATATTGTGATGGCATGTACCAGGTGTCTTTCCTCCCCTTCATGCATCCTACCCAAAAGGAGTCCTTGAGGGGGAACAACTCCCTGAGTTTAGGAACTGCTTAGGAAGGCCACCCAGGACAGATGTAGGTGGAACCAATGAGAATTGGTCCTCCAGGGACTAGAAGGACTGGGAGCAGGCAGAGGCCAATCAGGACCCAGCATGCAGGATAAAAAGGGCTGGCTGCTTCTCCTAAGGGATGAATTCTCAGCAAAGCTAGGACCAAGGAGGAAGGCTTGCCCCCCCTTAGCCAAAGAAGCCTGGCCTAGTCAGGGCTAATCTTTGACTGCACCTTTGTTTCAAATCAGTGAAAGACTACTTTGTAGAAGGAAAGGCCTAGGTGTGCCATGCTGAGTTAATATTCATTTGACTGTTGTATGACTAAGGAAGCATGCTTTGGGAGATAGTCCCCTGGCTCAGGCGAGCCTGTGACAAATAGCTGTGTGAATGTGAATATGGAAACTGATGGGGAGGAAGCAGTGTGGAGTTCATAAAACAGCTCATGCTGATCCTTTGTTTTTAGGACAAAAGGCTAATTCAGTAAGCTGGCACTCCTGACTCTCCTCAGTTTCCAGTTAGTGTCTTCCGTGAGATCCCCGGAAACAGGCCTCGTCCAGGGCCAGGCATGCTGAGAAGGGTATACATTTTACAATTAGCTAAGATTTTTGCATCAGATGAACCTCAGCAGCTATGTTACTGCAACTGAACAGAAGTGGGGTCAGGCTCTGCTGATAGGTTTTCCTGGAAGCTGTGGGTAAGAGAAGCTACTCACTTTGGTTTTTTTGTTTTATTTTTTCTTGTCTTTGTAAAGAGTTTGAGGCAGATGCAGAAAATTCTTCTATAGAGGATAGACTGGAAAAGAAGATCCTAGGCAGCAAGAGACTTTCCTGTTTTTATAAATTCTACAAATGTGCCTTGCCCTTGTCCACCTTCCCCTATACCTCCCTCCCCCCAAACCCCATAAAACCCTTATCTCTAAGAAAGCCTCTCCTGCATTAGCAGTGGATAGCAACAGGCCTATTGTCTGGCCCCTCTGAAGGCAAGATGAGGATAGATTGGTTCCTAAAGACATCAGAACTGAAGGGGGTTGTAGACCATCAGGCTGTCCTGCCCCTTTTTCTGGAAGGTTGTGTCATAGTTTCAAGATAACTACATCTATATTGCTCTTCTCCCCCTCCCCCGGCTCCACCCCAGGAGGGCCCAGTCAGGTCTCCAGCCATCACCTGTTTTTCTCATTCCTTTCAGGAAGTTTTAAGGCTTCTGTAATATCCCCAACAAGCCAGTCTGCCTAAAGGCCAGCGCCTATCTGTTGCTTTCTCACTCAATGAGCAGTGTATTGCCAGTAGTTGCAAGTTCCCACACAGCTCTTTCTAAGCAAGCACATTTATTCTTGAGGTAAAAGCATTACAGAGAAAACAAACAGATTTAACCACACACTAAACGTACTAGGAGTCACCCATCAGGCTTATGGGTCCCTAGTAGGTCAAAGTTTTTCCATCGCTTCTGCAAGGGTTGGGGAAGCGCCCTTGCACAGGAGGTCCTGTCTGTTTGTCTGAGTCCATTTAAAACTAGCTTTGTATATCAAAATAACCTTTCTTTGAGTGTTGGTCTCTGGAAAACCCACTTTGAACCAGTATATGCAAGCTGGGCCAGGAGGGGCACCTCCCTGGAGGTGGTTACAACCTAAGTGACTCACATTAATCACTCCCTAACATGCTGGGTTTTTTTGGTTCCTGGAAGAGCTGTGATAACCATTTCCCCCTTCCCCGCATCGAGTTGCATACAATTCCAGACTCACAGAGATGCAGAAATTTAATACAATATAGTCCAAGATAGTACATGGGATTGAAATACTTGGCACAGGGTGTGTAACGTATGGATTATGATACAGAGTATATGAAAATGCACAGACCTGAGGGACTTGCACTTAAGATGACTTCCAAAAGGCAATATCCCATTTTAAAATACACTCGTGATTTCCAGTACACATTTTTTGCCATTGAGTTGAAGGCTGAGTTTAGTGAGGCAACTGACTTTTGCTGGTCCTAAGGATAGGTGCAGAAGATTTCATTGTATTCGACCACAGGGCCTCTGACGGGCTAAATCTTCAGCACGTCATGTGGAAGGTGCGGATGCCGTAGATAGTGTAGTTTTGAAAAGTTGCTGCTTTTTCAAAATCCTAGATTTATAATACTTTGTACTTGATTAATGATCCAATGACTGAGGACTTGTCTTCACTACTGCGCTAAATCAGCGCCACAGTGATTGATGCAGTGGTGTCGATTAGTGCACCTGATGAAGACAGGACAGGAACACGCTCTGTCGACATAATTAATCCACCTCAAGGAGAGTCAGAAGCTGGCGGGGGAGTGTCTCCCGCTAACATAGCGTGCTGTAGACACCACATTAAGTCAATGTGAATTATGTTGCTCAGAGGGGTGGTTTTTTCACACCCCTGAGCGATGTAACTTACATCAACTTAAGTGGTAATGTAGACAAAGCCTGAGATGTACCTCCTTTTCCATGGGGACGCTTCTGTCAACCTTCATAGGGGGAAAAAAACCCACATTTTTGCAGAGAGAGAATCTCTTTCACTATCTACAACCATCACAGATGCATCGCTTCCCGAAGAACCTCCTGGGAAAGTTTAACAAGGGTATAGTAATTGCCCAGTCAGCCAAAGATCTGTCCTCACTTGATCCCAAAAAATATAGAGTGTATCAGCTGCCTAGTGACAGCCTACATCACGCAGCCTGGATAGTGGAGTTCCCACAAGACGAAAAAAAAAAAAATAGAGATTGCTCAGAGGAGGTGATATTCGAAAGAAACAAGTCAATATGTTTTCTTCCGTTGGGGTTTTCTTTATTGAAACTACCATTATCCCCTCAGGAAGTTGCCACTGAAGGATAAATTTCTGAATAATTCACCATTTGTAGACATAAAGACCTAGATGACTTCAGAGTTTGCATAAGAGAAGGAAGACATGAGGACTTTAGATCTTCTGGCTTTCCGGATGATTGTGGGATGAGAAATCTCATTGTGTGTTCTTTTCAAGAAAAGCAGTGTCTGAACAGGTGCAGAGCACAGATGTTTCTCAATAATCACTGAATGGATATTACCGAGTGAAAGCGACATGCAATGTGTGATAGCCAAAGTTAGCCCCTCCCCCCTTCTGTTTAAATATTATTGCCTCCCTATAAACCTAGATGAACTCTAATTGGACACTCCCACACCAATTCCTGTATCCAATCATTCACCCATCTACAATAACAATCAACTCAGAAGTGCACAAAAAGGAGCACTCAGATATTTAAAAAATACAACTTGTGAAAAAATGTAAATAGCGGGCCATATTTAGAGGGGAGTCTAAGAAAATCTAGAGGAGAACTAAGCTGGTGTAATGTATGCTTTCTTCTGCTCTTCTCAGTGTGTATGCTATACTAATTTAGGACCCCTCTAGAAGCCTATAAACTGACTTAAATTCCCATAGGTTTACAGGTCCTAACAAATTTAGAACTTACTCTGCTCTTACTCCTTATGCAGCACCTATAAATTTGGCTTACTGAGTCTAAGCTGCTGTAACGGGCTTGTAAGATGGTGTGAGGTCACAGACCTTCCGAATTAAACACAGACTCTGCTGCTACCACTCCAAAGCATGCTGAGGAGAGCACAGGAACCTGCCAGGCTGAGACACTAATGATTGCCCGATATAAGAACACCGCCACTCCAGAATATGAGCCAAATTCAGAAGTGGTGTTCAAAGAGTTGTAAACTAGATTCCGTTACAAGAGTTAGACTCAGAGTCCTTCAGTCTCACTGGCACCCATTCACCAATGCATAACTGTAAGGGGATCTAAACTGGTGTAATGTAACTTGTGGGGGAGCCAGAAGAAAGTGAAAGTTTAAGTGCACTTTCTTATCCTCTTGTTTTGTTTCTTCTCCTGGCTATGTTTCTTCCTTCAGGTGTTGAAATCTTAATCACCCATTTAGACTCCCTTGCCCTCTGAGTTAGTGGACCAGATACAACGGTGATGTGTAAGGTGGGATACAAATTATGCCCTGGTAAAGGAAAGTCAAGTCTGGTAAGAGCCAGTTATTACCAGTTGCGATGGAAGTTTTGACATGGAAAGTGCACTTAAACTTATACCTTCTTCTGGCTCCGCAGTGAGTAATTAGGAAGTTAAGTCCTGTCATCTTGTTGCCTACATTGTATGCCATCAGAATTTTGACTTCTTAATGATAAGTGCTTTGCCTCGTGTTTTAAAATCATGTGTATTAGTCATTTTTAGTTTGGGATGATAAAAAATCTAAAATGGCAGCAAATGTAAAATAGTATAAACATGACAAAATTCCAGTATGAGAAGAGTTTGGTCATAGAGACCACCTTGGGACTGTCACCTGATGTGCTGAGACTACCTCGGAGCCCATTTTCTCTGCCAGTTTGGGCCTCCAGAACCCTGTCTTATTGAGCCAGATACACTAATCTGCTGCAACACAGACCCAGGGTCTGACCTACACCCCCAAAGCTGCAGATATAACTGAAAATGGCTCACCAAGTGCTCCTGTCTCTAGCACCCAGTTCCCAATGGGATCCAAACCTCAAATAAATCTGTTTTACTCTGTATAAAGCTTATACAGGGTTGTGACGGTGTTGGGACTCACCACCGCGGCACCTCCTGTTGGTAACTCTGGGAATTAGCTCAGTCCATGTGGCATGCCCTCCGCTGGTGTGTCCCATCCATCTCTTGCCCTCTGTTGGCATCCAGACCTGTGTTGCTCCCTTCTCGCAGCATCCACTTCCCTAATCCATGCTCACCCCCTTCTGGGGGAGGAGGGGCCTTCACCCCAGCCACAGTGGCCAACCACATCCCCAAAGTCTAACCCCTTCTATCAGGGGGTCGGGTGCAGTCCGCTATGGCCACTTGTAACGGCTGGGTCTAGTACAAGGGGGAAGGGGGGGACCCAGGCCTGCCCTCTAGTCTAGGTCACAGCCCAGGGATCCTTTGGCAGTAGCCTTCCTTCTCTTCCTGGGCCATTTCCCCTTCAGCCCTTTTGCACCACCTAGGCCCTTTCCTCAGGGCCTGCAGTCTGGCAGGTACCAGGCTAGAGTTCCCGTCTGCTCCCTCCACCTGCCCTGGGTGCTGGTCTCCTCACACAGGAGACAGACCTTCACCCTCTGAAGGCCTGGGAGAGACTCCCTGCCTTTCACCTGGGAAGCCTTTATATAGGGCCTAGCCTGGCCCTGATTGGCTGCCTCTTGCTCAGCCCTGATTGGCTGGCTATCCACGCAGTCGCTCTTGGCTGCTGTAGCCCAATCTGGCCTGGGGGTGGGGCACCGCTGCACCACAAGGGTAAACTCATAAATTGTCCGCCCTCTATAACACAGAGAGAGATGCACAGCTGTTTGCTCCCCCAGGTATTAGTCACTAACTCTGGGTTAATTAATAAGCAAAAGTGATTTTATTAAGTATAAAAAGTAGGATTTAAGTGGTTCCAAGTAATAACAGACAGAACAAAGTAAGTTACCAAGCAAAATAAAACAAAAGATGCAAGTCTAAGCCTAATAGAGCAGGAAACTGAATACAGGTAAATCTCACCCTCAGAGATGTCCCAATAAGCTTCTTTCACAGACTAGACACCTTCCTAATCTTGGCCCAATCCTTTTCAGACCAATGTTGTGGCTTATGGCCTGGGTCCAGCAATCACTCACACCCCCATAGTTACTGCCCTTTGTTCCAGTTTCTTTCAGTCATCTCTTTGGGGTGGAGAGGCCATCTCTTGAGCCAGCTGAAGACCAAAATGGAGAGGCTTCCAGGGCCTTTTATATTCTCTCTCTTGTGGGTGGAAACCCCTTTATTCTTCTGTGCAAAGTCACAGCAACAAGATGGAGTTTGTAGCCACCTGGGCAAGTCACATGTCCATGAATGATTTCAGCTTTTTGCAGGCCAATGCCATTGTTTATATGTTGGTTTGAATGTTCCCAGGAAAGCTCAGATGTGGATTGGTATCTCCCAAAGTCCATTGTCAGTTAGGTGTTTCTTGATTGGGCACTTACTGAGAATAGTCCTTTCTCAAGAAACTGACCAAATGCTTCAATGAGGCTACTTAGAATCAAACACATTGAGATACAAATACATAGCCAATATTCATAACTTCAAATACAAAAATGATACAGCATAATCATAACCAGCAAATTACAACCTTCCTATAGACACTTTACTTGACCTCCTTTGTACAAGATTTGGTGCAACTATAGGACCTGGGTTGCAACAATGATCTATATGGTCACAGTTCATGTCAATAATGTCACAAAGAGTACCACCAAATATCCAACAGGAAAAATCTAGAGCCTCACTGGGGTTTCATGCAGGCTGAGGGGTCTGCTGGCACACAGCTCATTGCAGGATTGGGACCTATACTTGTTCACCACCACCACCACCACCCACGGACTGCAAGTTTTGGGGCCACGGCAGAAACAGGCTGACTTTAAAATTCTGAGATTAAAATCTGTGGTTTATTTTCAGTGAAACCTGGATTAATATTTAACTTGCACGCTTAGGTTTGTTTTGTTTAAATAAGGATGAAAGGACTCTTGCCCCTGCTGGGCTCTTATCCAGCAACAGTAATGCTCTTCAGAGAGTAATAAAAAAAATGCTATCCAAAAGAAAAATGCCCCATTGCCCTCTCAGCTGCAGTGGGCCTGTCAGCATCCCCTTCATTAGTATCTCAAAAGGATTCTAAGCCACTAGACCTGCCAGAAGCACAAGGGAAGCAGTAGGATCCACAGTGCAATTTCTGGATCACATTTAATATCATCAGTCCCCAGGAAATCTAAGACTAATATTTGAGGGCGGGCACAGCACAGCACATATTGCAGAGGTTTCTACAGCCAAAGGTGCAGAGAACGTGATGGTACAGAAGTTCCATTCTATTCTCTTGCCCCAAATGTGTGGGGTGGGGTTAAACTGCATCCTCAGGTATTTCTTGACCCAACATGCTTGCTCCTTCAGAAAGCTTGGCAGAGAAATTATAAAATGTTAACTGGCTCAAGAGAAGAATATTGCACATATGAATATCCATACTTAGATTGGAGAAGTCAGGATTTTATGATCAAAAGAATTTCAGAATGGTCATTCCAGCACAGAGAGCTGCATGGATTATGACCTTAAAAAGCATGAATTATTCAGTATGGCTGAATCATTGTAACACTGTTATGCCTAAAACAAATGATTATTGGTTCTCCTTCATTTTGGCCAAACTAACACGAAATGAAAAGCACTAAGTGGGAAGGGAAATCAGGTTGAATAAGCTCCTGTTCTGGAGGAAAAGGAGTTTTAAGGAGTTAATAGGAGAGGATTCATTCTATGAGCAACAGGTGTCTGTAGCTGTCATGAGTTGCTCATTAGAGGCAAGTGGCTCCACTCCACAAGTGCCTAAAAACAGCCTACTGAAGAAGGAAGTTAGAGGAACTTTTGATTTAACAGTATTAAGGAAAGAACATTATTGCAACCAATTGTAAGGACTTTGTACTAACTGGGTGAACTATTTGTGTTTGGGAAACCTGCCTAAAAAGAGCAATTTCTGTGCCGAGCAAGATAACAAGTGTCTTCTCTGTTCTCTGGCAACAAATTTGGATTCAGTAGCCCCAAGTGGTGAGGCTATTAAGTACTTGTGCTGATGCTGGAAGGGATTCTTCAGAGTATACAAAAGGTGAAACTCACTCCTGTGAAGAGGACTGCTATAAAACCCTCTTACTAAACACCACTCAAGCCATATGTTGAAGATGTAAGTGGTGCATAGCCTCTATTCTGGCTCTCTGCAAAAGGACATGCTTTACCTGCTAAGAATATATCCTACTAACATCCAGCCATGAACTCAAACCAGTGCTTGAGAGCTATTTCTGTGATACAGCACTTCAAATAGTGACTTCATAACACCTACCTATAAGGGATTGCTATTTAAATTTGTCCTGTTGAGGAACTATTTATTTGTTTGCCGCTTATGAAAAGACTGTTCCTCTCTAGTTTGTTTAGAACCAGGAAACGTCAGAGAGTGGAAGACAACAATCTCATTCTTTCATTTTATTTTGTATGGGCAACTCTGTACTGTGTGCATTTATTAGTCTCTCATGATACTTGGTTAGGAGAAATGGTGACTTGTTTAACTTTTTGGCTGAAGATGCACCTTATGGGCTCCAGAGATGTACCTTAACACTAGTGATTTCCTAGGGAGGTTCCAGTTTTGGATTCATGCCTTCTCTTGTGATTGACATTGCGCTGGGCAGGGTACAGATCATCTTGTGCCAGTATTAAACAGGGTTAGCTGCCTGCTTTGATCAGGCTGAACCTTTCAGCACTTTTTGATATGACTGACCATGTGGTGTTACTTTGTTAATGAAGGGAAGTCTGTGGCTGGAATCACTCCCCAGTGGCTCTAGTTGCATCTTTCAACATAGTGATGGTAGACAACTCTCATTGCTGTGGGAGTTCAGATCTAGTAATCCATCAGTTCTCCTTCATCTCTCATGCTTCCCAACATGTGAGCCTTATGGCAAGGTCATTTCTCTACATCAAATATGGCTGTATGGCTCATATTTTGAGATTGGAGCCGTGACTAGACAGTCCCTCTTTGTCCCACCAGTGGGACTGATGGTATAGACAGGCTTCCAGGCAGTAATCTGCATTTAAACACCATGTTACTTAATTCTGTACAGGATGGTCTTCATGACATGATGCTTCAAACACCAGCATTTGTCAGCACGTTGTCTATGGATAGTGAGAGCTGCATAGGTGGGAAAAATCAGGGAAAACTTAGTGTACACATTAGTGTAAATGCTGCTGCAACAAAATGGGGATTGAAGGGCCCAGAGAGGGAGAGAAGACTAACCATATAGGAATACTCTGCTTCTGGCTGCTCCAAGGCAGGGCTCTGAACTTGTTTAAATCCAACTTCTATTTTGATCCTGAAAATCACTTTAAAAACCAAACAAAAACTTACTGTACACACCCCTGCATACTGCAGGAATGCTCAAAAGCAAAGTCAGGCAGAACAATGCGGTTCTTACTATCAGAGTTAGACCTTTGATACAAAGAAGAGACAGCTGTAATAAATTTAACACATGAACACTGTGATACAGCTGTGATCACAGCTAAATGTTAATGCCTGTCAGAGGATGCTGATATCAGTGATTACCATTACCGCATTTGCTTTTCGTGAGGTACACATAGCTTTCTCTTTGTGTACAAAAGGTAACTTTTGGAGAGGACTGAGGGGGCAAGTAATGAACTGGCTAAATAGAACACTTAAATTAATTTGATCCACAGTGAAGTGCGTGCACTCAAAATTAGACCAGCTCGTAGTTGGGAGTGAATAGCTTGGAGGCACAGATGAATGAATTGTGCACAGAATGACACAGTAACTGCAGCCTGTACTCTATACCTTTGAACTAGTTAATGACCTATGCACCCAAAATTATTGAAACCTCTTTCTTGTGGGGCATGATCTCATTGAAGTCAATGGAAACAGGCCCATAGATCTCTGGATGCTCCTAACCGATGTGTTCCCAACATTAGCATTTTGGTGGAATAGCTCAATGTGGCTAAGGGAGACCACCTCAGACAATAGTAGAATCTGGACTCCTCAACACGTTAAAAGCATGTTGGAAAAGTGAAAAATGTCATGCTTTGAGTCTAAATCCTGTCCATCTGCCCAAGAGGAGGTGAAGGAGGATGGGCTGTCTAGTGGATAGGGTGCTAGCCTGGGACTTGGGAGACCCAGGATGAATTCCATGCTCCACCACAGACTTCTCTCCATCTGTAAAATGGGGATAATAATACTTTCCTATCTCCCAGGCACTGAGGATAAATGCATCAGACAATGAGGTGCTCAGATCATACAGTAATGGGTTCTATATAAACACCTTAGATAGAAAATGGAAGGCATATTAGAACAGACAAGATACATCTAATAATGCATACTACCCAGATAGTTGACAATGCTTCAGAGGAAGGTATATAACCACTACAGTGCACCTAAATGTCTATAGCCAAATGCAGAGGGTTCTTCCTAACTGTAACAATGTGGTCTGTCCCTTTTAAGGGGTGTCAGGCCCAGGGGCCTGCCAAACCCCTTTGCCAAGGCAAACCTCTTTAATGGTAAGTATTTCATCAGAATGGGGGCCAGCTGTTTTAATAACATGCCTACAATTCTTAGCAGGTAAAAAGACGGGGGGGGGGGGAGGGGGAGAGTCTGAAGAGAGGTTCCCTGTAACCTGATAAGGGTAAACTAGGGAAGCCCGTGAGGATTACAGCACAGTCCCTGTGCGGGGAGGGGGCTGTGATAATCTTGTCTCAAGACAGAAGGAAGTTTGGGCTGAGGAGGAGGTGCTGGGAAGGAGAAACAGGACAACTTGAGGGGCAGAAAAAACTGATTATTTAGGATTTCCAGGTCTGGGAATTCATGGCAGAGGGAGGGTGTGGGTTCTCCCTAGGCTACCATCCTGGTAGAGAGTGCAGCAACAGGTGTTGCTAAGAGGAGGTAGAAGGAACTAACCAGAGCCCAGGAGGGCTGGAATTTGAGCCTGGGAATAGAAAGCCAAAGCCGGTTATGTGACCGGCGCAGGTCCAAGATGGAAGACTGATGTTTTTCTTTGGACTTTGATTACACTAGAAGGGTTGGACTTAGCCAGAAGGCCAAGCCACCTCAGAAACTGAGTCACTGAAAACCCAGGAGGGAAACTGAGGCAGGTTGTCTGCAGTGCCACACCACACAGGGGCCTGCTCTGGAACTGCACCCTGCTATGTTAACCCCATTTTATACTCTGGGGGATTCATGAACCACTGTAACTATTATCCTACCCACTATAATTGCAGATGCTGTTATTTTATGTAAAATGTGAAATCTCCCTTTTAATCCCTAAGGAATGGATACATGGAGATCCTTGCATTGAAACAAATACAGCTACTTTTCAATGGAATGATTAATATCTTCACATGTACAAAAAGCTCAGCATCTCATTTCAATGGAATGATTAATATCTTCACATGTACAAAAAGCTCAGCATCTCACATCCACATAACAGCACTCTGTGCAACAGTCATGAGTGACGGTGTGAGAAGTATCATATTTTTAATATCCTGACTGAGCATCCAGATGTGTAATGAAACATTGCACAGCTCAGGAGGGTTGTGTGTGTGTTGGAGGGGGTGTGTGAATTGGATATCCATGTTGAATATTCCAGTAAGCTGCGTATCCATGGAGATAAAGCCTGTCCAAATCACTTTACTGATTCCTTTTGCTTAGCTGTGTAGAAGAAATTTTACAGGTTAATAAACTGACTTTATTGAGACTGAATGTGACAATCCTTTCTCACTTTTAAAATACAGGTGCAGGATACAAATTTGATGCAGGCTTTGGGAAGATTGCTTCAATCCTCCCTGTTATGCTTTACCAGTTTGCTGTTGGACTTGTTCTAGAGATATGCCCATTATCACCAGAAGGTGTCAGACTGCTACCATATCAAAAGTGGAGTGTTACCAAAATTCAAAGAAGGCTAATGCAGCTGCATTTTGTAAGTGGTTTCCTCCCCTTTACTGATCAATCTGTGCCTCAAGGAAGAGTGTTACTGGCAGTGGTACTTGGGATTCTACTCCCCCCCCCCTTTTTTTTTTTTTTTTTTTGGAATATAGTCTTTCTTCCCAGGACCTGTTGCACTGATACAGCTACTGACTCATCTGTTAAGGGAACAGGGCAAAAGCGTCTGTAAGCTAGGCTTCTTTGCCATTAGTAACCCTTCTCTACAGCTGAGGGTGCCCTAAGAAAGGAGTGACAATTCCTTTGCTGATGTTTTAGGGTCTCAGGTTTTGTCACAGCCCCTTCTAGTTTTGGTCTGCTGCTCATTGGTCTTCTAACAGCATCGTCATGCATGCATGGTATCCCCATCATGTAACTACTGTGACAGCTGTCTTAAAAGACCATCCCAAATTATCCCCAGCTATACTGAATGCATCTTCCTTCCCCTTGCATCCTAAAGAGTGGGCCATAGAGCTGGTGCTGGAGCCTTTCATCTCAGAGTATGCAATGCAAGCCTGATTGCCTGCTGCTGGAGAAGCATGTCCTTGGCTTTCTTAGTGAGGAAGAAATACAGCTCTTTTGTTATTGCCTCTCTCGTACATGTTGCCTGCATCTGCACACAGGCATTGAAGTGACAACTGGGCCTTGTCCACCCAAGGGTCACTTTGCAAAAAATCCACCGAGTTCAGCTACACTACTGTGAACAATATTGGGGTGCCTGTAAGGATGGGCTGCTGCAGTGTCTGAACATATTGATTAGAGATGGTCTGAACTGGGTTACTGGACACAGTGGTAAAAATACTCCAGGTGTGTCTGTTTCCTACCCTCTACCATTGTACCCTCTGGGGGAGCTGCAGCAGCAGAGACTACAGTACCTCAATTTCCCATTGTAGAAGAAAGCAAAGGAGAATTGAGTCATAATGCTCCCCATGGAAAATTATAGCTTTATCAGTTCTGTGAGCAATACTTTATTGGCATTACAAGTGTTGCCAAAAAAAAAAAAGCAAACACAATTTTAAGGAAGAACCCTCGTGAAGTTTGTCAGTGCTACATTACAGCAGGCATGGGGGCCTTCAGCGTGGGTTTGTGTCTTTATTTTTATTCCCCTGTCTCTACTAGTCATGCCTGCCTCACTCACCAGTGATAAGGTTCTCCCTGCCCTCTGACTCACCCTTTTGCTCTCTACCAGGAGGGGATTCACTTCAGTGCTTTTTGCCTCAAAGCTGATTTCTGCCTGTTCCCCCATCCATCTAATTAATCCATAATCCTTGTGTCCCTCCCTACCACAACCCACAGCCCTGGCAATGTGTCCCTCCTTCCAGGAGGAAGGTACGTGTACCCCTTCATGATACCACCTCTTCCTCTGCTGTCTTGTGTGTCTGACCTGGCAATGCCCCTGTGGCTAATGCCCCCTGCCCTTTGCACGTATCCTAGTCAAGAGGCTGGTGCTTGGTCCCTGCTCTCCCTCCTAGGCTGGCGGGTATCCTGTGTGCCCCCCCTCAGCTGGTACCTTGTGTGGTTCCCCCTCTTCCCGCCTTGCAGGTATACTGTGTCCTCCCCGCCTGCCTGCCTGGCTCATACCATGTGCATTCCCCCCTTGACTAGAGGGTACCCTGTGCCTCTCACCCCTGACTGGCTGGTACACTGTGCACCCCACCCTTCTCAGCTAGCTGGTACTCTGTGCGTCTCCCCCCGTCAGTCCACTCCCATGGTTGGCTGGTACCCTGTGCATCTCCCCCCTCCACAGCCCACTCCCCATGGTTGGCTGGTACCCTGTGCATCCCCCCCCCCCCATCCTGGCTGGCTGGTTCCCTGTGTGCCCCACTCCCCCCTGGCTGGCTGGTACCCTGTGCGTCTCCAACCCTCCCCCCTGCACACTCTCCCCTCGTGGCTGGCTGGTACCTGTGCATCCCCCCCCCCCCCCCCGCACATACTCCCTATGGCTGGCTGGTCCCTGTGCATCCCCCATGGCTTTCTGGCACCCTGTGCCCCCCCCTTGCATAGCTGGCTAGCACCCTGTGCATCTCCCCCTCCACAGCCCACTCTCCATGGTTGGCTGGTATCCTGTGTATCCCCCCTGCCCCGGCTGGCTGGCACCCTGTGGCCCCCCACTCCCCACCATGGCTGGCTAGCTGGCTGACACCCTGTGCATCACTCACCCCCCTCACACACTCCCCATGGCTGGCTGGCACCCTGTCCCCCCGCCCCGCCTGGCTAGTACCCTGTGCACTCCCTCCCCTTCCCCGACAGCTGGCGCACCACGTGCTCCTGCCACTCCCCTGGGCCGCGTGTCTCCGCCGGGACCGGCTGTAGCAGGAAGGCGGGACCGGGACGTCACATGAGCGGCCGCCTCTCCTGGCTGCTGGGGGTACAGACCGCGCCGGACCCTGTGCGGGAGGCGGTCCGGGGCTGCACCAGCCCCGCCCCCCCAACTCACCTGCGGCGGGCACATCAAGGTAACCCCCCCCCGAATAGTGCGGCGGGCAGGCTCACCTGGGTCCGTCCCGCCCCTAGCTCTGCGCGGGGCAGCCATGTAACCTGCCCGGCTCTGCCCCTCCCACCGCCTGTGTCCTGCGGGAAGCCCAGATGGGTCCTCACCTGGGCCTTGCCTGTGTCCTGGGGGAAACCCAGGTGGGCCCTCACCTGAGCCCCACCCTCCCAGCTGGGCCCTGGGGGAAACCCAAGTGGGTCCTCACCTGGGCCCCTCCTTTCCACCTGGCAGGGCCTTGGGGGAAACCCAGGTGGGCCAACTCTTTTGTCCTTCCCCCCACCTCTGTGACCTGGCCTAGAGGAAGCCCAGAGGGGCCCTCACCTGCCACCCACCTGTGCCCCAGGGGAAGCCCAGGTTAATCTCCCCTCCTCCTCCTATGCCCCAGAGTGCTCTAACTGTGGTAACTAGGTAACACCTCACCTGAGGTCTCCTCTCCTCCAGTCTGCTGTAGGTTAGCCAGGTAACTTCTTACTTTGGGGCTCTCACCTGTGATTCTTCACCAGGGCAGTCATTACCACCTCATCTTGGGGCCAGCTTTTCCACATATACCACCCCACCCCACCCCCATCTTGGATGCTGAATTGGGGGTAGTCATGTACCTCTCATCTAGGGCCTTCACCCCCTTGAATTCTACAATAGAGCAGCTGGGTAAACCCTCACTTGAAGGCCTTCTTCCCCCATACCCTTGACCTGTGCACCAGGATGGCCATATAACTCCTCACATGTTTTACCCCACCCCTGAATTCTTCACCAGGGCAGCCAAGTATATCCTTAGGTGAAATGAAATACATGGATATCACCTGCCCCTCTTCCTGACCCAGCACTGGAGTGGCCAGGTGATTCTTCACCTAAGGTCCTTCTCCCCCCAATCTGACTTCACCTAGGGACTACTCTTGCACTGGAATTACCAGGTAATCCCTTGGCTGGGGGCTTCCTTCTCCCAGCAACTTGTTCAATCCTATATTTTGGGAATTTCTTCCTTTTGACCTGTGCATTGGGATAGTCAGATTGCCCCTCAGCTGGGGACACCCTCCCCCCTGCTTTTTCTCCAGCTTATGTACCAGGGCAACTAGGCAACCTCTTATTTAGGGCTTCCTTCTATCTCTCTACCAAGTCCTGTTCCTGAGTTGGTGATCAGTGACTCATTTGAAACCGGGTTCACTTAGGCCTGTAATTAATTGGGTGAGTTTGAACCTTTCAGTCACTGTTCAGTCCTGTAAGGCTGATATTCAGCTCATAGGTAAAACTGTCTTCAACATTTGTTATTAGAGATTGTAAGCTCCTTGGGGTATAGGGACTAGGGTGACCAGATGTCCCGATTTTGGGGGCTTTTTCTTATATAGACACCTATTACCCCCCACCCCATGTCCTGATTTTTCACACTTGCCCTCTGGTCACCCTAATAGGGACCATCTTTTTGTTGTGTTTGTACAGCACGTGGCACAGTGGGGTCTGGGTCCATGGCTCAGGCCTTAGGCTCTGCCACAGTGTAGATAAATAGTGATTGACTGTTACCTGTGAATAAATGATTCAAGGCAACTTGGTCAAGTTCTTTATGCTGATAGGTGAAAGTTACTTTTCTGATGTGAACAGCCATCTTCAGTCATTTGTAAGTCTGGTATTGCCAGATGTCTAAATATGAAGAAGGGAGGAGAGAGAGGAGTTTGTGTAGGAGCGGAGTTTGATTCTACCAAGTACATTGCTAATATTTATTTGCGTTCTTGTTTAGGAAAACTGAGTGAAATACAACCAAATGGACTCCTCGAAGCACTTGCTTTGATCTGCTGAGTTGGGGGGAAATCGTACTGAGGATCTGGTGTCTACCTCTGTAACCTCTAACTTCTCAGTGCTATGGAACAAAGTGAGGGCGAGCAGGCACCCCAGCCAGAGAGTCATGAGGACAGCAAGAGCAATGTGAAATCCTTGCCTGGGGGAGCTGTCCATGTCTGGGGAGAAATAAAAAAACATGCAGTTACAGATGACTACAAGCTCTCCAAACGGGTGCTAGGTTTGGGTGTTAATGGCAAAGTACTGGAGTGTTTTAACAAGGTGACAGAGCAGAAATGTGCTTTAAAGGTACGTAGACATTTCCTTGTATACATTTTTGAGGTCAAAGCTCATCTCTCAAAATCCCATAGAAGGCCATCTTTTCTGTTGATGCCTAGGTAAAACAGAGATGGATGCGTTAGAGATTCTTGGATATGTAGAGAGACAGTCTAGTGTAGCGGTATGTTGGTCCAAACTCAAGAGGTCTTTTTCAGACTGTTCCTGAGTGAGTTTCTGTAACAATTATCATTTATATAACTGACTGTGCTTTTCTACCTGGATTGAAAAACCCCAACCCATGAGTGGTTTAGCCAGGGTTTTTAATATGGATACTATGCAATCAACAGTCAGGAATCTGTTGCAATAGGTCTAGGGCCTGATGCCTTTATGTGTATTGCCAGTCTTCTGGTTTTCCATCTTTAAAAAAAGTACTAAAGGGCAATTTGGATCCTGGAGTCCAAGACTTACAGTTCTGATGGAAAGGAGTCCCTGACAAATATTTGTCTGTTTGTTTTTCTTATAAAATATTTCTTAGGACTTTAAGGAGATTTTCTAGTTGTTGAATAAAAATTGCAGGGTGAGTGGGTAATTCCATTTTCTTATCTACTTCCAAAACAGTAGGGCATCTGAAAACAGATCAGAGATATCCGGTTTGGGCAGATGTGTTTACCCACTTACCAATGATGAGCCAATATTAGGGTAATAAGTGTCATTTATATAAATAGAGCAGGAAACCTGCACTAATAAGTGTAGGGCTTACCTATCGGTTTGTGCAGTATTTAAGATTTCTTTTTTAATTACAGATTTAACCCTAATAGTGACAAAGTTAATCTTCAGTGAGTCTGTAAACAAGCATAAGTGACAAAATTCTGTGAACTGCCTCAGAATGCAGTACTGCTTCTTTTGCATTAATTGGGATAACTAGAATATCTAGAAGACTTCATATACCCTTTTCTGACCCCACCCTCAAACCCTGAATGCATTGGCAGAGAGTAGGACAAATCTGCTAGTGATCTTCTGGATGACTTGTTGAGGTATAGACAACACCTTGTCTCTAGCAGGCTGGACCTGAATTCTACAGCAAGGTTCTTGCATTCTGTAGTATGCTGGTTGGACAGTTTCATTTAAATTTTAAAAAAGAGACTTTTAATTGATTAAACATGAAAACATCAATTTGTACAGAAATGTGGCCTCAAAATAACGAAGGGACTAATTAATGCATTCCTCGCATTTTCAGTTTTCATGCTGATTTCTGTATTGACAATGCATAGTTGAATTGCAGAAGTTTATTAGGATGGAGTTGCAGGTTTTGGCAGGTGGGGGAATGTTGAGGCTTCTGGCACACAGGCAGGCATAGGAGGGTGTTTGAGATTGTCAGATAAGTACATTAGCTTGTTGCTTCTGATTAAAATGACCAGCAGTGAATCTGGAGTGTAGTTGTAGCCATGTCTGTCGTAGTGAATTAGTTAATATTGACACTTATTTAATTTTCAGACCTAACTCATTAAAACGAAGGGAACAATTAACATTCAAAGCTGTTTCACTGTGTCTGCAGACTCAGGCAGGCCTCATTATATAAGTTTATGCTTGGTTCACATTTTCAAGGTTTTCATTGCAGCTCTAAGAGCTAGACATTTTTAAAATGTGAGTTTACTTTCTAGAGCAGTGGTTCTCAACCAGGGGTACACGTACCCCTGTGGGTGCGCAGAGGTCTACCAAGGGGTACATCAACTCATCAAGATATTTGCCTAGTTTTACAACAGGCTACATATAAAGCACTAATGAAGTCAGTACAAACTAAAATTTCATACAGACACTGACTTGTTTATACTGCTCTATATACTATACACTGAATTGTAAGTACAATATTTATTTTCTGATTGATTTATTTTATAATTATATGGTAAACATGGAAAGTCAGCAAGTTTTCAGTAATAGTGTGCTGAGACACTTTTGTATTTTTATGTCTGATTTTGTAAGCAAGTAGTTTTTAAGTGAGGTGTAAGGGGGTATGCGAGACAGATCAGACTTCTGAAAAGGGTACAGTAGTCTGGAAAGGTTGAGAGTCTCTGTTTTAGAGCATGGTTCTGTGGTAATAGATGAATTTCAAAGCAAATTCTGTGACTGTGGAATCGTGTAATAAACTGCGTCGTGGATATAGATGTAATATTAAAAAGCTAATTCAATACTGATTAAGCTACAGAGAAGAATGTCAGAAATTAAAGGTAATGTGCTTTTTAACAGGCTTCCCTTTGCCTAATGAGCAGGAAGAACTAACGATGGAGGAAGGGATCTGAGACATCCAATTTAGAGGTTCCCTGTAATCAAAAATGAGGCTGAAAAATCAGTTAATCCCTTCAGTGCTAACATACTTAGGGCACAAAAAACCCCATCCCCTACCTCACCTCCCACATACACATACACAACCAAAACTATATTCTCTGTGATGTACCTGGTATATCACTGAAGTCCTGTTGTTATGTTCCAGTGGAATGTCTGCACTTCAGGGAGTGCTCCCTTTTTCTGCTGAAATGGCCAGAAAGGTGTTAAGATGTGTGTAAAGGCCATGGGGAACTAAAACAGCAGCTGATGCCTTATTCTGTGTATACAGTTTCACCACTATGGATCAGAGTGCCGAATACAAAATGAATTATGCAATTATGTAAAACTGCCCATGGCTCAGATTGCAGCCACTCCCAAAAAATGGCAAAGAAAAAAATAACCATGGAAGGAGAGACAAAATGGTTTAATTGTCCTGAACAGAAGAATCTTGTATTGAGCCCTGAAGATACTTACAGAGGTGGCAATGTTCAGGGACGATGTTGTCATTGTTTCACGGGGATCCTGAACCAAGCAGCACAAGTCCCTCTCCTGCTCCTCATGGGACCTCAGAACAGCCCATCCAGATAAAATAGCTGTGTAAAACCTTCTGGAAATATGTTCTGTTCAGAAACTCTGCTTTTATATTGTACAGTGTAGGGCTTGTCCTCCTTTTGGAGGAAATAGGCTCAAGAGTTCTCAGTTTACATAGCTCTCTATTCCCAAGCTGCATGTGATTGTCTCACATTGGTGGGGTTAAACAGTAGGTGCAGATGAATTATTTAAAAAAGACTCCCTATTTGACATGTAAATGTCAAAAGTAGAGAAATGCAAACATTACCTTGTGTGTACTTTTTTGTATAAGGAGCCAAAAGCTGAAAAGAGGGACAGAGGTGGGTATTTTTAAGGCTTTATTTGTGCGTGTTGTATAATACATAGTGTTTTCTACATAATGCCTGTGCACGCGCGCACCCACTTCCTCCATTACTTCTCTGCTCCCTGTAACCAAGCCCCCTGAACAAAATCAAAACCTCCTCTTGCTGCTGAAGGTAGAGCTTATCAACGGTAGGTTCTCTTTACCACCAAACTCTCCCATCAAAGCTGCCCCTGACTTGGCAGATGGCACTGCTTTCTGCCTGCAGGTTTTCTTTCACAAGGGAACAAAGCCAGCACAGAGCTTACTCAATGGAAGGAGTTTTTACGGAGGTACTCAAGAGAAAAACTCTTGAAGAGGCAGAAACATTCATCCACAGAGCCATGTGTCAGTCAAGCACTACATATTATAATTGGGAGGTCTCTGTTGTCTCCTTTAGTCCATGCCTGTAATTGGAACTAGTTAGAATTTCACTAATCATTTTAGACTGGGAAAACACAAGGCATCCTCCCAGGATACTGCAGGGGCTCTAACTGTGGCGTTGCTTATTTTTCTGAAGTGTTATGTGGCTTCGTTTACTCTGCTTGGCATAGTGTTCTGTTATACGCTTTTTAAAAGTGCTGTCACCTTTGCTTCCATTAGATTGAAATGCCACCCACACTGCTGCCACAGTTAAGAAAATCTAATCTGGCTACTTGCTTATACGTGTAATGACACGTTGGCTGTACAGCAATGTTTCCAAACAATAAGGGTGGAGGAGTAAACAAACTGGTCTGCAGGACAGTGGCGTTCTAGAAGGCAATTTTGAGTAGTCCACACATCTATTATTTTTCTACCGGGTAGGCAACTAACCTAGATTCACTTCCATAACTTAGGTGATGTTAGAAGCCCTCCTGCATTTTTGTCCCTTCCTTTGTGTCCTGACCCCATTCTTCATAGTTCTACTTCGCTGTGGAGCTAGACTTGGAGAAAATGCTGATACTTAACTTCCCTTCTCCTCGCAAGCTCTCTATTATGTCCCTTCCTTATGGGGATAAAGAAATCTGGGCCAGCTTTCTACCTGGGACAGAGATGATAAACATGAGGGTTACTGAAAGTTGCCTTCTTGAAAAAGGCCAGTGGTTCTCAACGCTTCTTTTTTTCTTCTTCTGTGGAATGAGAATCACAAAGTGGACAAAAAAATCATCCCGTGACCCACCCTATCCCACAAAGCTCTGTGGAACTGAGGATGATGTGATTTAGGTTTATAGGATGGAGATTGTGGATCAAAAAAGGTGAGGAGGCTGGAGGGTCTTCTGGATCATGGAGACTTTTCTGTGCTTGCACAGTGCTCAGTTCCAGGGTGGCGATGAACTGCTGCTAGTGGATGAGAAGCTGGTCAGATAGATCGTTAGAGCACTGCTTCTTCTTGCCCTGGAGCCTAGCACTGTGTGGAGGGAGAAAACAGCTTTCCTCAGACTGTGGGGTGGATAGCATCAGCAGGAGTGAGCCGCCTCTTTCCTTTTGTCACTGGGCTCTCACTGTATCCTGGTGGGTTGGAGCATTTTGATACACTACGAAAAAGGACTGAAATGGCAAAGTGGCTGCCTGTGACTTTTTCCCTCCTGCGCGCGCGCGCGCACACACACTATACGCTAACAGCCTCCATCTTGGTTAGGGCAACGTGAGTTGGCTGTATGAATGGGCCTGCTCCCTCAGGTCTTCTAGCTTAGAACAAACTAGGCTGTCACCTTCTGGCGGCTGGAAAAGTTAAGAGTTAGAGATTATGGCTCCCCATAAGCTAATGGCCAGACATCCTGCCCTGAGAACATAAGGACATATAAAAACATGAGAGGCCATACTGGGTTAGACCAAAGGTGCATCTAGCCCAGTATCCTGTCTTCCGACAGTGGCCAATGCCGGGTGCCCCAGAGGGAATGAACAGAAAAGGTAATCATCAAGTGATCTATCCCCTGTTGCCCATTCCCAGCTTCTGGGAAAGCAGGCCTTGAATTCACATCAGAACAGCTCAGCAACAGGAAACTTACCTATATTGCAGGTAACCTTTGCTTTCTTAAGTGCGTTTTTTATTATTACCTGAGAGGGTAATAAGTTTGAGAGAGAGAATACAAAGTTCATATGAGGGTAGCATTTACAGAGTGCAAAAAATGTGCAGTTTTACATGACTGAGACCAAGACAGTGAATCAGCATTTTCAAAGTGCAAATGTAGGCAACGGTTATGATTGTAGTGCATAAAATCATTGCCATTTTCCTGAGATGTTTGGGCTGGCATTTTCCTGTGAAGGATCAATACCTTTGCTTCTTGAAGAATGTGGAAGTGATTTTCAGCTGATGATTTGATACAGAACGATAAATGTTAGCAAGTTTCCTGGTCGATAGGAGTTGGTATTAAATCTCTTTCCATTGAAGTCATCCTTTAGAGTGAAGAATTCCAACTGTGTAACAGTGCAAAACAACACTGTGCAACATTTTAGGACAGGAAATAAGAATGCTGTGTCATACTGAAACTGCAGGGGAATTCAGGGTGTCAGAATATAATGATCAGAGTTGGAATTTTGTGAAGGGTGTAAGAGTGATTGTGTTTTGTAGGTGGAATTTTAGGACTTCCGACTACAGGACACTTCATCTTAATCTCATCTATTTTTTTTTTTTAACCCTTGCCATCTGTTTAAACCAGTCTGTCTCATTGGTACAGGACTCCTAGAATCATTATCACAAACGATTACATGTAATGAGCTCCAGCGAGCTAATGGGATGAGGGAGAAGGCAGATGCTGGGTGAAACAAGCATACTTCAGGAAGATTCCACCTGAACTGGAGTAGAACCTAAAATATGGATAGTGTGAGACTGGTACCCTGAACTTTGTTCTTAGATGCCAAGCCCAGAACATATATGAAATACCTAAAATAAACATCCACTGGGTGGATAGTGGATTATTTTATCTGTTCCAAGAAACTTTTTGCAAATCAATGGGTTACTTGAAAGAACAGGATCTTCAAGCACTTACCTGTCTGCAGTTGATCTAGAACTGATGCATCTTATGGACTAGTTGTTTTGATTTGGTTATCAGTGGAGTTTGTCAATTGGCTTGCACTTTACAGATGTAAATAAGTTGGTTAGTCTAGTGGTCTCTTGTGCTTATTGCCAGCCTGGGCTGATTTCTAACCATAGAAGAGTTATATAATAGGGGTATAGCAGGTGGAAGCTAACTCATAAAGCCTGTAAGGTGGAAATGCAGAAAGAAAGGGGATGCTGTAAAACGATTAAGGTCTCTGTGAAAAGCAAGCTGTATTGCTGCTTCCTCTGTGCTTTTTATGTTCTCTTCTAGTGTGCCAACAAGCTGAAACATGTTCCATCCAGACATGTGTAGTAACAAAGCTTAGGAAGATCAAGGCGTGTCCCTGTGGTTTCAAGCAGATTTGAAGATCTGAAAAACTGTTACAGATACAAATCTTATCATGTGCGTCTGTCTGTCCATCATACCTGACTAAGATCTCTCTGTTTTAGGAATAGATGACCCTTCTCCCCATCTCTCCCCCTTTATAGTCTAAATCCTTCTGTTCCATTTAACGACAGTAGTTCACTACTAATTCACACTGACTGGGCATCTCATTACAGATAACTGGATTTCCATATCAGCTTTAATGTAAGCACCCAGTAAGCTAGAATAACAAAATGTTCATTTATTTAGCAAGTCTGCTCCAGTTTTAATTACGTCTGGTAATATGTCGCAGCAGAGGGATGCCTGAACAGGAACGTCTGATCCAGCCTTCTGCAATTTGAGGAAAATCACATCCTCCTTTGAATGTCAAGGCTCAGGCCTGTTTCTCCTTCATAGTACTCTATTAAACGTGGTACAGTATCTTGTGTACAAGTAATGCAGTCTTAGAAAAATGAGGAGTCCTGCTAGCCCTCTGCTATTAAATCTCTGCCCAAAAAATGGGGAGAGACACCAATTTTCCTGTGTTAAAGTGATAGGGAGCACAGATTAGCAACATTCTGCGGTAATTGGGACCAACATGCACCTAAGGCACTTAATAGATAAAAGTGCTTAGCATACATAGAATGTTTAATATTAATATTTTAATTGTATATTAAGTGAACCAATTTAAAGCAGATGTACAGATGTGAACTGATCAATTTACAACACTCCATTCTAAAATATTTTGCGAACTACATTTCATTCACTCTTGAAAAGCAGCCATTGTTAGCATGAAATGTTTATTGTTCCATATTATGGAATAATAGCTACACTCCCATTTTTTTTCTTGATTTTCCTGACTTAAAGATGTATTTAATTTAAAAAGTCAAACTGTTTAGGACTATGCGTAATGTACCAATGGTTGCTGTTTAGCAGTCCTTATTTCTTTTGCCACAATAAGAGTTTGTTGAACTGTTCAGCTTCATGGTTTTAATACTGCACGTTCCACATGGAAACCTTCTTGAACAGCAATGTGGTGTACATGTGTCCAGTGATGGGACTAGAGTAGAAACCTACTTGACTGGAAAACCATGAGAACGTCTCTTTTTTTAACCAATGGAACCAACAGCCTCTCAGGATTAGAGCATATAAATTGTCTGGATTCTGGTACTTTTACACAGACTTCCTAAGTATTTAAGATGATTCAAAGCTCTCTTAATGAGATTAAGCTATAACTCCCTTGCATTTTAATACCTCTAAACTGAAAGGAGGAAAGAATTCTAGTTCAGCCTGCTAATCGGCCCTGGGCTTCCTATTTTCTGAATCTTTACAATATGGCATTTCATGCTGAGGCGTTTAAAAACTGCTTTGAGAGAAATAGCAAACACAAAATGTTTAAAATTAATTTATTCCAAAGCAACTTTAACAATGCCAAACTTTTGATAAAATAGTCTGTTTCATCTTTAAAATGTAATTTCAGACACAACCAAGCTGGCCAAAGAGCCAAAGCTTATTAAAATTGCACTGTTCTCGGGTCTGACCTATTGTCAGTTCACAATCTGGCTCTTCTCCACAGGCCTTTTCCCAAAAATATTAGGTCTTCCCAATTCCTGTTCTGAGTGTGCTAAAGGTTAAGTAAAAGGCCCTCGAGCAGCTTGTGGAATTTGAGTCAGCTACTGTCTGGGACAGATTTATTATGCCTATTTCAAGGGTGGAGTTGAGAAGTGCAGAATTCTGTTGGAATGCACTGCTAAAACATACAAACTCAGGGCCCCATCTCTGGAAGCCACAGAGAGTAGCTAGAATGGTACCATTTGGTTGCTCTCCATTGAGATTTTGGCTACTGAGAGTGATTTGCCTTGTGAACTAGCCGTGATGCCCCTAAGAGTTAATGTCTCTGTTATCCCTTACAAACACGGGAGTAGGTAAGGTAACTTATAACCATTATTGGTTTTCAGTTAAATATTTTTTTGAGGGAGAGGAGAGAGGGAAATGCCTGGATGGTGAACTACTAGTGTCTTTCTTGCACACTGTGCTGTGCATATATATCCTGAAAATCTAGGATCTCTCTAAGGTTTATGGCAGATTGGATATTACTGTTGTGGGATATTTAAAGCCCTGTTCACAATACCATAGGGTTTAGTGCACAATAGAAGCCCTGCTACCAAAACATTCTCCTTGTTTGCAAGTCTGTGTGTCTGTTTGGGGGCTTGTTTGTTGTTTTTACCAAAAACTTAAAATCCTAATTTTTTTTCTTTTAAGAATTCATTTCTCACAGGGCTTTATAACGATTCCGGTTTCCCACATGTTGCTTTCAGTCAATGTGGCTTTGTCAAAAGCAGTCTGGTTGCCACAGCAACAGAGTTGTTAATAGCAAAGATGTCATTGCCTGAAGGTGGGGAGAGGGGGAGGGTGGGTTTCTCTGGCTCAGCTGCCTCTCCACAGTAGAAGCTCCTGCTGGAGCCACACTACAGTACAAGGTCTCCATTGTTTTTGTGAGGAGTAAAAGCCTTTTATTTTGTTCTCTTCCCTTTCCAATCAATTTACAATCAAAATTTGACACATGGGAGGGTGACGGGGCTTGACATTGGCTTGATTCTCTGAAGCGTTCCTGTTCTTTCAGACTCTTCAATCTCAAGGATACTGCTGTTGTCCTCTGTGTTTAAAAGAAAGTTTCTGTGAACAACAAAGCACTTGCATACATGCAGAACCTGCAGCGTTCAGTTTGTGTTTATAACTAAAATAACACATGGATGCGCCATCCTCTTTCCCTTTAGCTAACAGCCTTTTTATGAAGGTAGTGTGAAAAATGATCTATCCCTTCACCCTGTGCTGTAATATGAAACCAAGAGGATGCTTAAAGGGCATTGGGTTTTCAAAGGAGCCTAATGATGGGACTTGGACACCTAACTCCCTTAGGAAAATCCCATTCTTAAACAGTGTGTTACTTTATTAATATTTAGTGAACCTGTAGAATTCTCTGCTCCAATAAGTCAGTGAGACCAACACTATGAGGATTTTAAACGGGATTGGGTCATGTTTATGAACCTTAATGAAATGTGTATCTCTGCAAGAAAGTTGTACAAACTTTTGTGTTTTGAAACGAATAAAGTGCTATGAAAGTCCTTTGTGTTAGCTTGCAGTGATATTACCCATGCTTCAGGGAAGTAGCTGATTCTCTCTCTTTCCCTGCTGCTAAATATACCACCTCAGCAAATATAGCATTCTGCTAGCCAAGGAGAGAGAAAGAAGCTAGGCTCTGATTTTGCAAGTGCTTATGGACATTACTCATGTCATTCACATGCATAAAGTTATGCACGTGTAAGAGCTTGTCCACAGGGAGAGGTTATTCTGTACTGTAGGAATCCTCCAGTTATGTACACAAATAATCTGGGTAGCAAAAGGGAAAATCTGTGCGTTGTCTGTATCTTTTATGCTGGAATTTGTTGTTTTACAAGGTAAACCTCTTGCAGGATTAAGTGGGTTGTGTCTCATTAGGTTCTTCACTTTACAGTATTTGGAAATTGACAGGATTTCCAGCACCAGAGAGAGAGAGCGAGAGCTGGGGAACGGTTGATTAATGTAGAAACCGTCTCAGTTATGTACTAGTGTACTAGTGGCCATGTCAGTCACAAGAGCTGTGTGTGGCTGGAAAGCTTGTGTCTCTCACCAACAGAAGTTGGTCCAATAAAATATATTACCTCACCACCTTGTCTTTCTAGAACTGTACTAGGTAATTTGCCTTAACCATTTTGTAGTGTTCAGTTATTTTTTTAAAAAAGATTTTTTAAAATATATTTGCCAGGAAACTATGTGTATCCTGTAATGTGGGGTGGAGTGCCTAGGAGAAATTTTAGGAAGGACATGAAGACTTGAAGAGGAACAGTCGTCCAAGACTGGACCCTGGAAGAGGGTATTAGTATAAAGTGAGAATAGACTGGGTGGAAGTTCATTAACAATAGGAGGTGAAAGTATTGATGATAGCTGCTGAGTGTGTTGTGTCTCACATGTCAGTTTTTGCACGATTAATGGTATGAGTGCTGTGATCTCCAAATGCAGATGTTGTCGGTATTGGAAGGATTGAGGGGAATTATGTGTGTTTGTTTTGATTTTTATTTTTTATATTGCAGTATACCATTTTAATTCAAGCCTATGGGGACATTCAGTGTTTATATTCTAAACAACTTTATTTTGTAATAAAACAACAACATTGTGTATGTTCTGCATATGACTACTTCACCCCACTGCAGCTTCTCTGTGGAAACCTTAATCAATTAGAGACAAGGTGGGGGAGGTAATATCTTTTATTGAACCAACTTCTGTGGATGATAGACAAGCTTTTGAGCTACACAGAGCTGCTCCTCAGGTCTGGCAAAACTACATGAAGTGAATTAAGACACTCCTTTCTCCCTTCTAGGATTAGTCTAGTGACCTGTATTTGAGCATTCTTAGAGCAGGGGTTTCACCATCCTTCCTCTCTTGAGCTTCTGTTAGTCAATAGCCTGTCCAATAATGATAGCCAGTCAGGTTCCTCCTTTCTCTGTTGCTTAATGAAATGCTAATTATCTGGTATTGGGAAGGAGAGGGAAATCAGTTATTACGCTCTCACTTGCACTGTGGTTCAAATGGTTCTTCATTTGAACAAACTGAACCAGAACTTCACGTAACTTGTTTCAGTTACATGCAGTTTCTTTTACATATGCTTTTGTGTGCAAGTGATGGGTATAGCAAATATCCGACATGCAGTTGGTAAGAAGTAAAATAGTAATGGCTGTGTTTTTAATAAGAAAGTTCAGTGACATGGGTATGACAACCTAGCCATGTAAGGGAATATTTAAGTGTGTGAAAAATCCTAGAGCAGATTTTACGGCATTTTAAGTGATAGAACTTCAGAATCTGAACAAAATGAAGACAGCTATTTTACTCATTGTGTGGGAATGGGTGCTTCTGACTATGCTGCTTCAGTCACAAAGGGAAGAGTATAAATATGTTCGTGGAGTAAGTGGGGGGAAATGGAGAGGGAGACACTCTTAAATACATTTCCTAGAGCTGTGCAACGTATCTAGTTTCTTCCTTGCAGTAGGTTAGGGACTGAAGAGATTGGAAAAATGTTCCATATTCTTTTGAGATTTTATTTTACTGCCACTACCTTTTTGGACTTGTTTGCAAAATGGTGCTGTGGAGAGGGCATTGGACACCCTGGCAATAGATACCCTTAAAATATTTTAAATAATTGCTGCATCTCAGATTGGGAGAAAGTAGCATTAGTAATTCTTTAGGGTAGTATTTTAAAGTATGATTTATTGGCAGAGCTGTTAGTCTACTGTGTTTACCGTAATGAAATGGAAACAGTTGATGCACATGGGATTCTGAGATTAGGCTTAAACGTAAAATACACAGAGGCTGAGGACAATAGGCTTTTAAATGTTGAAGACAGTAGAAAACCTGAGATGGTAACAAAATTTGGTGGCGAGGAGTAGTATACAAGAGGGCAAGAGATCAGACCAGGAATAAAATTGACTGGAGGTAGTGGGAGACAGGATAGGCAGCAGTGGAAGATTTGGCTAGCCAAGGGCAATGGTCATCTAGGATGGTCTAGTCTAGGTTTCATAGCATGAAGGGTGGACCATAGTGTACTGCATGGATACTTAAGCCCCAGAGTTGCAGATTTACGTACATGCTCAAGTTTAGCGACATGAGTGGTCCCACTGAAGTAGACTCAAATACTAATGTCTAAAGATAAGTATATTGTGTATATCTTTGCAGGACTGGGGCTTTAGTTTACATTTTCCTGTTAGTTCTATTGAGTGTTATGATTCTTTACAACTCAGATAGATGTAGGTTTCATTTTTAGAAGATACACACTATACATTTTTAAGTGATTTATTTTGAAAACTTTTCAGATTAGTTTTACAGCTATATCAGAAAATGAATGATTGTTTGGTTATTTTATTTACCACAGGTAATTGAAGCAGATATTTATGAAGTCAGTGGGAGGTGAACTGTCTCCAATTCAACAAGTTAATCGTTAATATTTGGAGGATTTTCTTGCCATGCTGTATTAGGAGGAGAACATCACCAGACAGACATTTAAATTGTTTTATTTAACTAAAACAACAACATTATGTATTATGGACTTTTTTTTTCTTCAACAGCAAACATAATATTTTGACAAAACAAGCATATGAATTTTTGAATGTAGTGTGACAAAGTTCCTCCTCTACCTTGGTGGGTCTTGCGCTTATTGATGGATTTGCTCGCCTCGGAGATTCACGGCAGCCCTCAGTTTGGCCATTTTTGTGAACTCACAGTCCAGGTAAACTCCTCCTGTGTCTGACCAGGAGTTGGGAGGTTTGGGGGAAACCCGGGCTCACCCTCTACTCCGGGTTCCAGCCCAGGGCCCTGTGGAATGCAGCTGTCTAGAGTGCCTCCTGGAACAGCTGTGCGACAGCTACAACTCCCTGGGCTACTTCCCCATGGCCTCCTCCCAACACCTTCTTTTTCCTCACCATAGGACCTTCTTCCTGGTGTCTGATAATGCTTGTACTCCTCAGTTCTCCAACAGTACGCGTTCTCACTCTCAGCTCCTAGTACCTCTTGCTCCCAGCTCCTCACACGCACGCCACAAACTGAAGTGCGCTCCTTTTTAAACCCAAATGCCCTGATTATCTTGCCTTAATTGATTCTAGCAGCTTCTTGATTGGCTGCAGGTGTTCTAATCAGCCTGTCTGTCTGAATTGTTTCCAGAAAGTTCTTGATTGTCCTGGAACCTTCCCTGTTACCTTACCCAGGGAAAAGGGACCTACTTAACCTGGGGCTAATATATGTGCCTTCTGTCACTCTCCTGTAGCCGTCTGGCCGGACCCTGTCACAGTAGTTAAACATTCAGGTTTTTTAAAATCAGGTTTGTTTTTGTTAAAATTGTTTTTAACTGAAATAGTTAAATGAAATATTTATTTAAAAAAAAAAACAACCCAAAAATTAAATTGACTATGTTAGCCAGGTCAACATGAGAAATTTAAAATATTGACTTCTGCAGCTAACTCAGTCATTTTCACCTTCATTTTCCTGTTTGTTCATAGTCTGGAAAAGAAAATAAGCTTTCCTGCTTTTTCAGGTCCCAAACGATTTCTCCATTTGGAATGAATTAGTCCAAAGGAAGAAAATTATTCTTTCTACACCAGCAGAAGAAGCTATTGCTGTTAAAAGTGAGATTATCCCTTCAACAGTCTCTGAATCCAAGTGCTTAAGTGACTTCCATCAGCTCACTGGTGTGACTGTCTTTAAAACATCATCAGCAAACATATATTTCTTGAATGGTTCACTCTTAGCTCTGAAGTTTATTATAGTTGGCATTATGGAGGGATGATTGCTGGATGTCCATGTCACAGCCAACTCCTCTTCTTCAGTAGCTAAGGTTTGACCCTGGTACTGAGTATTAAGAATATTTGCTAGAAAAAGAGCTGAAGATAGTGCTTGTCCCATTTGTTTTTTTAATGCTTGTAATTTAACTCCATCATTGCATATTTCTCTTTTTAAGATCTCACTCAGTTCCTTCCAAATTTCAACAGCGTCAGCAATAAAACAGCTATTTCCCTGCATTTTGTTCAAGGCTACAGAAATAGGCTTCAGGGTACTCAGCATGTGTTCAACATTTCTCTTAAGCCCAATGTTGAGAACTTTGGCTGTGACAGTGCCATCTGTTTTTTCACAATTTTGTTCACAAAGTGTCATCAGATTAGGCCAGTTCTTGATCTAGTGCTCAAAACAGTCCACTCCTGAGTTCCATCACATGTCTTGTGGGAGAGTTAGCTTGGTTCCTCCCACTGTTTTCAGAGCAGCTGCTGCAAAGTGGTTGTTATGGAAGTATTTTGCAATTTCAACGACATTAGCCTTTATTTCTGGAACACTGAAGCCTTTGGCTAGGAGGTGCATCAAATGAGCACTGCAACTGTATGTTATTATCTTGGGACTCTCTTCTAAATAATTTCTTCTCATCTTGGATACATTTGCAGCATTGTCTGTGACCAAGCTGCATACTAGATATTTGCATTTTTTTTCACAGTTTGTTATAGCTTTTGCTGCTGCTACTTGTAAGTATTCTGCTGCATATGCATTTCCTGATGTATCAATTGTTTCTGTAAGGAAGACATTCCCTTCTTCTGTTGCCACACAAGCACATACAACAGGATCATTGTGGACATTGCTTCACCCATCAAGACCTAGGTTAACAGTTCCACCCTCTAAACCTTTTGCACGCTGCTCAATTTCTCTTTCATACACTTTATCCAGCAATTTGCTTGCGACGTGTGTTCTGTTGGGTGCACTGTATCCTGGTCTTAATGACTGAACCGTATTAATGAAGTGTGGGTTCTCAATCAAATGGAAAGGAGAGTTTGTTGCATAAACAAACCAGGCAATTTTTTCTCAATTAACTCTTTTTCTAATCTGCTGGTTCTTATCACAAACTTATCGATGGTGGTTTCTGGATGATGGAGATTTTTTTTTCTTTTTGCTATAGGTGATATACTGTGGCTATGTGACATACATGATGTGACTGAAACAGTGTCATTGGCAGATAACTCTGAAACTATAGAAAATGATGGTGATCTGGAAGGTGGATAGTCTTCAGAATCCTGTATGTTGAGGATGGATTCTCCTAAAGAAAATAAGTCAATGCGGTTATTTAATTATTATTACCATACTGCTCATTTAGTATTACTCATTGCATTCACTGACACTCAGTACTACTTTAAAGGTGAAATTGTAAAAGGAAGATCTGCCTATTTCAGTTATTTATTTTTTTATCACAACTGCATCTAAAATGATTGTACCATAGAGTAACAACTATATTTTTTGCTCAAACATGAGAATTCAAGAATAGTCCAGAAGGAAGACAGGCAGTCCTTAAGAAAGAAGTATGAAATAAAAAAGTTTTACCAACCTGAAGAGCCTGTATGATCAGACATGTATGTTCCTTTCATCGTCTTTCAACGCATCTTCCTCCTGAGAAGGAACACTTATCATGATGATGTTTCATTTGGGCAACCAGGCCTTGCATTTCTTTGTTGCACTGTTTGCATTTTGCACCCATGCCTATCTTACCCACAGGTAGAGGAACTTCATTAAAATATTCCCAAACTGGGTTTCTTTTATGGCCTGCTGCCATTATAGGTTTTCCCTTCTAGTGAGAGAATGGTATGGTAGATCTCACATCAATGAAGGCTGCACTCAGAAAGACCTCAGGACTTCTGGAATATGCTGCTCAAACAATTTCACTTTTGTTACTATTGCCTGTCCTTGCCTTCTCACATTTATCTCCAGACTTCTTCTCCTGGTCCAGATCTATTCATTGAACTTTTTGAAACTTTGCACTTTTAGAGAGAGGTAAGGGATTGACTCTGTATATACAAATTTGCAGAGGGACAATGGGGTTAAGGTCTGTTATTTCTCACCTCTATATATTATTTATTTATTTAATAACATTTTTGCTGTTAACAAGCATGTTATCTCTGGAGACACAAATCCACAATTTGAGAACTGCAAAACTAAGCATCTCTGATAGTGTCTTCTAGATTGATCACTGAGTCCCATTGGGTAGATAGAAAGATTAACCTAAATAATCTATACAGAAGCCCCTGGAACCCCATAAGATTGGGTCCCTAATCCATGAACTATTGGAACTCATTTACAAAACTTTTCTTAAACATTAAATGAATATATTGTCTCATACTATAGAATTAGAATTTATAATCCCTATTCCATGATGAGATATCTTTGAGCTATAATGAATCTTCAGATAGGTTTTTTTCGTCAAAAAGCATTTTACCAAAAAAATCCGATTTAAATAAAAAAAATCCGATTTTTTTTTAAAGCTCATTGATTTTTATCCACCCAGGTATTATCATTAAATTCTGGCACTTAAATTATTCAGTGCTCATCTACCCCCTTCCACCGCCAATACTTGAAATTTCTGAGTATCCTTATTCATGAAACGCTAGTTTGAGTTTTTAGTACATATACGTGCATTTCTAAGGCACTTATCATTGTATCTGTATTAGACAATATAGTCTAGATAAATACAGATGCTAACCCTGCCTGGAAGAGGCAAATTGAACTTTTTTTTTCTTTTTCTTTTTTTTTTCTTTTTTCTTTTTCTTTTTTTTTTTTACTTAAGACTGCAGTAGAGTGGAGAAAGGCCAGTGAAGAGGTCTGCAGAGTTTATTTGCATTGGCTTCCCACATTGTTCCTGCTGGTTTCTGGATGATATTTACACGCCTCTTTATTTTGCCGTGGATACTTTTCAGGTGCTGGTGGTATGTGAGGCTTTGGTCTAATGTCATGCCACAACAGTTCAAGTTGGGATAACAAAAAGCTGCTAGCCACCAAAGTGCAGGTGCACCTCCATCCTAGCGTCTCTATTGCTTAGATGAAATGCTGACATGACATTCTTAGTAAGTTTTGGTTTTAGCCTCCAATATAAGATATATTCTGTGGTTTTAATGCCCTTTGGTTAGGGTTTGTCGTATAGTAGGTAGATTTCATGCCTGTGTAGTCAGAGCAATTTTATCAGCATAGACTGATTTCCATAATGTTTGGGGAAGGTCAGTGGTGCAGATATTAAACAAGATTGGTGCTAAACCGGTTGCTGAGGTAGGCTGTCATTGTGAGTGCATGGCCTGCTGATCTGGTCACCAACAAAAAAGCAAAACCTATAGCTGACCAAAACATCTTGGAGGAGTTTTATCATAGCAAAATTATCTCAATCAACGCAGGCTTTCAAGAGAAGGACATTCCTCCCTATGGTGTCATAGGCATCAGATAAGTCTAAGAAAACTTCCCCAGTCTTGTGTTTTCACTGGAACTGCGCCTCAGTGTGTGGTGGTCAAGCTAATACTTGGTCAGTATAGCTGTGGCCTGGTCAGAAACCTACTTGTTTATTTAGTAACATTGCTTCTACAAGCGGCATAATCTTTGCCAATAATATTCTCTCCATGACCTTGTGTAACATGCAGAGGAGTGACATGGGCCACTACAATGGTTGGCTTGTCAATGGCTATGACCACAACCTCACACCAGATCCCTCGGACAAGCCATGAGGAATGGATACTGGAGAACAGTGCTTCCAGCCATTTCTCTCCTTTAACTCTGAGGTTTTTAAGAAATTCTGGAAAGAAGCCATCAGGCCCTGCAGCTTTCCTAGCTTTTTTGAGTGAGAGTCGTCTTCACCTTTTCAGTGTTGAAGGGCAATGATGCGGGGTGGGGGTGGATAGTGTTTGTCAGTGCTCGCTGAACACGTTGTGCTTATTGGACTTGTCCCCTAAGCTTACCATTCAGAAGGTCTTCAAGAGGCGCCTGTCTGTCTCTACTCCACCTCCCTGATTTCCTCTGCTTCCCCACCCCAAAAAAGAGGAAACAAGCAGGGAAACATTCTATCTAAAGTGCTAGGGATTATTGGGTGCTATCTAATACTGGTTTAATAGAATACTATGTTCTTCACCCTATCCCCTAGGAAAGATGACGCTTAGGGTGTAGTGGGTACCCAGTGGCTGGAATTTTATCTTGAAGTTCAGGTACTGTAGAACCAAGATCCCCCAGTGAACTTGTGTGGGTGCCACTTCAGCTCCCACAGGCCTTGTAGGTATCGATCCTATTGTTCACGTGAACCAAATACTGCAGGATCTGTTTGAGGCTCATGAGTGCCCCCACTTAGTACCAAGAGTAGTTAATTGGCTGGTCAGGATTGTGCCTGTGAGTTTGGATAAGAAAATTCAGTCTCTCTCTCTCTCTCTCTTTTACTCCCTTTTATGAAAGGGTGAGGATAAACCAACTGATGCTCTCTCTGTTTAAAAATGGGGGTAGTTTTGTGTGTGTGTGTGTGCCCATATATGTACCTAACAGTCAGTGTAAATAAAGAAGGAGATTTTTACAAGATGTGGAATGTATGAGAGTTGAAAATGACCACCACCATTTAGATCCAGGCAGAGAAAACCGGCAATGGGTAGATAATCTACTGAGTCTCATGAAGTGCTGTGCAATGATAGATCAGTGACTCTTCTCCTTCCCCAACTTGACTTGTCTCTGTGATCCTTCTCTTGCACAGATGGAATAAACATCACTGGCAGCTTCCTCCTCCTCCTCCTCCTCCTGCCACTTGCCTGGTGTGAAATGTTAGCTCAGCTCTGTAGAGAGGGACTTGCAGCTGCACCAGTAGGACAATCTGCCTTTCTGTTAACCTGGCTTTAGTGTGGGTGTTTCCCTGATTCCCTGGCACATCATGTCCAGGAGAATGATAGTGGATGGCACATCATGTCAGTGAAATCCATCTCTTCAAAAAGCATTTTACAATATCATGAAGCAGCTGCTGCTGCAGCTCCCCCTGCTAGGTTTAGAATAAGAGAGGTGACTTTTGATCAGACTCTAAGCAGATAAGTGCTATTTCTCCCTTTTCCCCCACCTCCCAGCTCCTCTTTCTCCTTCTCCTAAACCCACGCTTTTATCTTAGAAACATACTGACTTTTGGAAATGAGCCAGCATTGCAGGCTGACACAGGACCCTGCCTTTCTCCTCCTCTCCCTGCAGCAGTTTCTTTCTGTAAGAGGCAATTGGAGGTGTGTTTCACAGCTTGCTTAAGAAAGGGTTGAAACTCCTAGAATGGCATTTGTTTTCCACCTTTGCGATGTCTTACTTTTCTTCCCTCTGTTATATCCCGTTTAATGAAGGAATGAACATTAGTCTTCCAAATATTCTTGGAATTTTTCCCTTTCCTCTAATGTGCATGGTCATCAAGTAGGCATCCAGTGACAATACTATAGAGCAGTGGTTTTCAACCTTATCTCATTTGCAGACTCCTAATAAATTTCAAGTGGAGGTGCGGACCCCTTTGGAAATCTTAGACATGGTCTGTGGATGCCCAGATGTCCTCAGACCACCGGTAGAAAACCACTGCTGTAGAGGAATGGAGAGGAAATCTATTTAGGAACATTAAGAAACCTCTTCTGATTATAGCAACATATTCTTTTCCATTTGAATTGCCCTGTTCGTACTTCGCTATGTTTGACTCTCTGCAGCCCTATAATCCAATAGCAGGGAGTGCAAAGGAGATTGCTTTCTTTCTAATGCCCGGAAAATTGGATCACAGATCTTGGAGTGGGCGGAAATCACTGTCTCCCCTCCCTCCTCCACAGCATGATCTTGGCTAGGGAAAGGCTTCAGAGGAAGGTCACAAGGATGGAAACTGCAATAAGGTGGGGAGTGGAGTCAAAATTACATTTCCTTCCTGTGGGGTTTGAAAACTGCTCACTGCAGGGCAAGTGGAAAAGGAGACTGGGGATCTGAGGGGTATTCTGTATGTCTACATTCCGATAGATGATGAGCATTTGATTCAAGGCCAGAAGGATCCATTTTGATCATCTAGTCTGACCTCTTGTCTACCACCGGTCATATAACTTCCCCAAAATAACTCCTAGAGTAGATATTTTAGCAAAACATGCAGTCTTGATTTAAATATTGCCAGTGATGGAGAATCCTCCATGACTCTTGGTAAGTTGTTCCAATGGTTAGGTACCCTCACTGTTAAAAACGTATACCTTATTTCCAGCCGTTGGATCACGTTGCACCTTTTTCTGCTGGATGGAAGAGCCCATTATCAAATATTTGTTCCCCATGTAGGTACTTACAAACTGTGATCAAGTCACCCCTTAACCTCTTTGGGTACGTCTACGCTATGGAGACTATACCAGCGTAGCTATGTCACTGTAGCTATGCTGACATAACCCCACAGTGTAGACACAGCCTATACTGACAGAAGAGGTTTTTCCCGTCAGCATAGGAACACCATTCCCGCAAGCAATGGCAGCTACACTGACAGAAACGTTCTTCTGTTGGTCAGGGGCTTGCATTTTTCATACTCCTGACCAACATAGCTATGTCAACCTAACTTTTAAGTGTAGACTCACACCTTTGTTAAGCTAAATAATTGAGCTCCTTGAGTATGTCATTATAAGACATGTTTTCTAATCCTTTAATCATACTTGTGGCTTTTCTCTGAATCGTTTCTATTTTATCAACATGCTTTTTAATTGTTGTCACCAAAACTTAAGAACATACATAAGAATGGCCATACTGGGTCAGATCAATGATCCATCTGGCCCAGTATCCTGTCTTCTGACAGTGGTCCATGCCAGATGATTCAAAGGGACTGAACAGAACAGGGGAATCATCAAGTGATCCATCCCTTGTCGGCGAGTCCCAGCATCTGGCAATCAGAGGCCTAGGGAAACCCAGAGCATGGGGTTGCACCCCTGACCATCTTGATTAACAGCCATTGATGGACCTATCCTCCATGAACTTATTGAATTCTTTTTTGAATCCAGTTATACTTCTGGCCTTCACAACATCCCCTGGCAAGAAGTTCCACAGGTTGACTGTGCATTGTGTAAAGAAGTACTTCTTTTTGTTTGTTTTAAACAGGCTGCCTTTTAATTTTATGGGGGACCCCTGATTCTTCTGTTATGTAAAAGGGAAAATAACACTTCCTTAGGTCTGGGCTACACTGGGTGCGGGGGCGGGGGGTTCAAACTAAGATACACAACTTCAGGTACGCTATTCACGTAGCTAAAGTCGAAGTAGCTTAGTTCGACTTACCTGGCTGCCCTCACGGCGGTGAGTTGACCACGGCGCCTCCCCCGTCGACTCCGATTGCTCCTCCTGCCGAGGTGGAGTACAGGTGTTTATTTGGGGATCGATTTATCGTGTCTAGACAAGACACGATAAATCAATCCCCGATAGATCGATTACTACCCGCCGATCCTGCGGGTAGTGAAGACGTACCCTTATTCACTTTCTCCATATCATTCATGATTTTATAGCCCTCTATTGTATTTCCCATTAGTAGCCTCTTTTCCAAACTGTCCCAGTGTTTATTATTTCTCCTCATATGGAATCTGTTCCATACCCCTAATCATTTTTGTTGCCCTTTTCTGTACCTTTTAAATTTCTAATATATCTTTTTTGAGATAGGGTGACCAGAACTGTATGCAATATTCCAGGTGTGAGCGCACCATGGATGTATATAGTGGCATTATATTATTTTCTGTCTTATTAGCTATCCCTTTCCTAATGGTTTCTACCATTCTGTTAGCTTTTTTGACTGCACATTGAGCGGATGTTTTCAGAGAACTATCCACAATGACTCCCAAGATCTTTCTTGAGTGATACTGGCTAATTTAGATCCCATCATTTTGTGTGTATAGTTGGGATTATGTTTTCCAGTATGCGTTACTTTGCATTTATCAACACTGAATTTCATCTGCCATTCTGTTGCCCGGTCACCCAGTTTAGTGATAACCCTTTGTAGCTCTTTGCAGTCTGCTGTGGACTTAATTGAGTAAATACCCCGTCTTGTGCTTTATCTGTTAGGACATTAATCATAATTATTCAAGATCATGTTCTGCCAAGTTGTGAGTGACTCTGAAACAGGTAATGCCATTTTTGACAGTGTGTCACTCTCCCTCCCCTTTGGACCAGCTGGATCTTGAGAGGTATCTTTTGCAATTTCCACTTTGAGGACCTGGTATCGACTGGAAATTCTAGCTGTGTGGAATTCCTCCTGGTCATCTTCTCTTTGGTGGCCTCAGCCTTCCCATTCTTATCTGTCTCCCGCTGTGCAGAACTTGTTGCAGTTCATGGTCACAACACTATGTGCTGTTTCTCAATCACTCCTGCTTCCTCCCTCTTCCATGCCCCATTATCTGACTTGGAGTGAAGGAAAGATAGCTGAGGAGCAGCAACATAGAGCAGGCTAAGCTCCAGAGAGCAGCAAATTGGCAGAAGACTAGCAGGAAGTAGGCAACTGAAGGGAGCAGAACAGAGCACTGGACAATTAACCATCTAGAGAAGGGAACCAAGCAGTGGGGAAGTCCTGAGCCTGTAGGGACCCAATCAGTGGGAGAGGCAGGCCAGTGGAGCTCTAGACAGTTGGAACCCACCCAGCAAAGAAATCAAGTTCTTCTCCTTTTCCACTCTTTGTTCTCTCCACTCCTTTTCTGAGAAAGATGCTTTCTAGGCTACTTACTGCAGGGACCTATTTCAAATGCTTTCATTGTTTGTCTGTCTGTCTGTCTCTCTGGAAATCCTGAGCTGTAGATAATGTCCTGAATGCTACTGTGATGAATCTGCTGAGTGGTTTTAAGTCAGGAAAGTGCATTGTTATGAATCTGCTGCTGCTCTTTTCCTCCTGCTTGTGAAGGTTTTAGGCCAAGAGTGCAGGATGGTTATGTGGCAGTTGGTGAGTAGAGGGTCATAGAGACATGGTATCTGGGGACCTTGCTGGAGTATAGTGTTTCTGGAGGCAGTTGGTGAAGGTGTCTGGAGGACCTGCCCGTTGTTAGACTCTATCAGGCTTAGCTGTTGAAGCAGCTAGAACACTTCCTAGAGTCATGGTGTACAGAGCATGGTGTGACATCCTGCTCAGGACACCCAGAATTATGAGCTGCTGTGTTACCCCTCTCTGCCTCAGGAAGGGAGAGTTTTTCTGTTGCTAAGCTGTGTCAGCCCCCTGACACACCATCCTGTCTGTCTTGCTGGGAAGCTCTTCCGGACTCTGCCAGTCCAAATCTTGCATTGCAGGTAACAATCAGTGAACCCAAATGCCCCAGAGATGTGTCTCTGCTGTGTCCAGTCCCTCTCACTGTGACACTCTCAGAAATTATCAAGTTTGCTGCCTCCAAAAGAGACAGAACATGCACAAGTGCCAGTTTTGCTGAGGACTCGCATAATACACGGCACTGAGGTGGTTTTGTAATAAAACAAGAATGTTTGTTAGCAAAGAATAGAGATTGAAGTGATACTAAGTATGACGTTCTCCTCTGGTGTTATCTGGACCAGTGATCTGCTAGGCCACTCCAATCCTTGACTCTGGAAGCCAGCCTTACCCTCCTCCGCTTTGAGAACCCCCATTCCTGGGCTGTTCATGCACAGCCTCTGGCATGTAAGCTGCTCGCAAGTGAATGACACTAGCCAATATCTCCAGTCCCAGACAGAACCCTTTTCAGAGTAGCAGCCGTGTTAGTCTGTATCTGCAAAAAGAAAAGGAGTACTTATGGCACCTTAGAGACTAACCAATTTATTTGAGCATAAGCTTTCATGAGCTACAGCTCACTTCATCTGATGCATAAAAGTGGAAAATGCAGTGAGGATATTTTTGTACATACAGACCATGAAAAAATGGGTGTTTATCACTTCAAAAGGTTTTCTCTCCCCCCACCCTACTCTCCTGCTGGTAATAGCTTATCTAAAGTGATCACTTTCCTTACAATGTGTATAACACAACCCTGGGAACTTCTGTCTTGCAGTGTCCAGTTATGCCTGCAGGACACTGCAAGCTTATATAAGTTCGTCAGTTTAACAAAGAAATTGATATGTACCAGGCTTGTTCTCCCAAGGGGAGTCTGACACACTGCAAACCAAATGCACTGCTTCAGGTAGAATAAGCAAGCAGATTTATTAACTATAAAGGTAGATTTAAGTGATTATAAGTCAAAGGATAACAAGTCAGATTTGGTCAAATGAAATAAAAGCAAAATGCATTCTAAGCTGATCTTAACACTTTCAGTATCCTTACAAACTTAGATGCTTCTCACCACAGGCTGGCTGCTCTTCAGCCAGGCTCTCCCCTTTGATCAGCTCTTCAGTTGATTGGTGGTGATGGAGTCTGTAGATGTAGGTGGAAGAGAGAGAGCATGGCAAAATCTCTCTCCTTTTTTTCCTCCTGGCTCCCTCCCCCCACCCCCTACCTTCAGTCAGGTGAGCATTACCTCATCGCAGTCCCAAACTGCCCAAAGGAAGGGGGGTGACTCCCTCAAGGGTCTAACAGATTCTTTTGTTGCTGCCTAAGCCAGCGTCCATTGTTCCTGTGAGGCTGTGCTGGGTTTGTCCCATCCATGCCCTGACGAGTGTGAACTGCCTGTCTGTTCTTGGAGATTTTGCATGGGCTTGCTTTAAGCCATGAGGATACTTTTTCAGCCTCATAACTATGTAAATGAAATTATAAACTATAACCTTACTATAACATTACTGTAACAATTACTATAACATCACTATCACAACTGTGCTCAGTGCATTATGAGCCTTCCGAAGATACCCAAGATGACAAACTTTGCATTGGATACCACACAATCATTTTATAAAGATGAACATGGGGGTGTAGGGTGTTCCCCAAGGTACAGAACGTCATACTAAGTAAGAATAAAAAAGACAGGTATGGTTATAAGCAACACAAAGCATTCTTTTTATTGACTAAAATGTAATTTCAGCAAATTACAATAGCTGGTTAAGCAGATTTCTCACTCGCATGAGTTTCCAGTAGCTCTTGCCTTTTAGGCCAAGAGGATCCAGGTTCAAAGGCGCAAAGGGTTCTGTACCCTATTGTCCCCTCAGTGATGGATCCCTAAAAGGTCTTTTTGCTCCCCTTATATTACTCAGAGTCCATTGTTTCTGCCTCAAGAGCCAGGAAGTCTTCCTCGGATTCTGTCCCCCAGCATGAGGGGATTGGGCCAAAAGAAATCTGATGAGGTTCAACAAGGACAAGTGCAGAGTCCTGCACTTAGGACGGAAGAATCCAATGCACCGCTACAGGCTGGGGACCGACTGGCTAAGCAGCAGTTCTGCAGAAAAGGACCTGGGGATTACAGTGGATGAGAAGCTAGATATGAGTCAGCAGTGTGCTCTTGTTGCCAAGAAGGCTAACGGCATACTGGGCTGCATTAACAGAAGCATTGCCAGCAGATTGAGGGAAGTGATTATTTCCCTCTGTTTGGCACTGGTGAGGCCATATCTGGAGTATTGCATCCAGTTTTGGGCCCCCCACTACAGAAAGGATGTGGACAAATTGGAGAGAGTCCAGCGGAGGGCAACGAAAATGATTAGGGGGCTGGGGCACATGACTTACGAGGAGAGGCTGAGGGAACTGGGCTTGTTTAGTCTGCAGAAGAGAAGAGTAAGGGAGGATTTGATAGCAGCCTTCAGCTACCTGAAGGGGGGTTCCAAAGAGATTGGAGCTCGGCTGTTCTCAGTGGTGGCAGATGACAGAAAAAGGAGTAATGGTCTCAAGTTGCAGAGGGGGAGGTCTAGGTTGGATATTAGGCAACACTATTTCACTACGAGGGTAGTGAAGCACTGGAATGGGTTACCTAGGGAGGTGGTGGAATCTCCATCTTTAGAGGTTTTTAAGGGCCGGCTTGACAAAGCCCTGGCTGGGATAATTTAGTTAGTGTTGGTCCTGGTTTGAGCAGGGAGTTGGACTAGATGACCTCCTGAGGTCCCTTCCAACCCTAATCTTCTATGATTCTATTGTAAATGTTCTTCTCCCCTGTTCATTTAGCTTGATGACTTTGTTTACCTTATATATGTAAATGTACTTCTATTGTCCTCTGCCTGTAACCAAGCCGGTCAGATGGGAAAATACACATTCCTTTGTCTAGGGCAGGCTGAGCTCATGCTCTGCCTGCCAAACACATTTTAAGAACATATTCCCAGCACACATTTATATCACTTTGTACACAACCCATACATACATCAAATAATGATTTTTGGGACCAGCTTGTCACCAGGTTACACACATCTTGCCCGATGCCTATGATCTATCTATCAAAATATTACAACAACAGTGTATTGGGGCAATGAGTGTCAGGCCTGATGTGAGTTACGGTATGGGAGGGGGCCCCTTTGCCTTTGGCATTGATGTGCTCCCAAGGTCACAGGAGGAAGATTGACAACCACTAATGTGTTCTGCCTCTCCAGGATAACTGGGGTTTTGGAGATGAATACTGGCAAACCTAAACAAATATCAAAGTTAAAATCCAACACCTCCTTAGAGATAAATTGTGTGTGTGTCAGGATTTAGAACCACTTTAGGGAATATAGTGAATAGAGTGCTGCAAGAACGCGTTGTTGCTGTGAGAAATGTAGGGTTAATAATCAAAGTGAAACAGTGAAAACTGCAACAGGGGTTCACGTGGATAGTCCCAACAGCATTCTATTTAAATTTAGATTTCAAATATCACACTGCTTGCAAAGGATCCTTTAGAAATCTCTTCAGTATTGGATGAGTGAAGAGAGCATACTTTTCAGAGATACATGGTAATCTCATGTTGCTCCTGTGCACTTTCAGCAAAGGACATTGAGGAAACATTATCTTTCAACTGAAGTAGATAATCTTGAAGATATCTGGAACTGAGGATGAAACAAGATTGAATTATTTTCTCTCTTCCCTAGTTGGATGAATTGTAGCCATTTGGAAGAAGCTATGGATGGAGGAAAAGGCAGCGCAGGCTGGACTAGCCTGGAGAATGCCCTTTTCCCTGACAGCAAAGGCAGTAACTGACATGGGCTTGCAGTTGTTGTACTGTTATAAGCTCAGATGCTTCTCTGGGTTAGCCATACTCAAATCCAATGCTGCATAAAAGCCCCAGCAGGCTTCTAGGCCTAGAATTTGAAGGGGGTATGCGTGTGAGAAGAGTCCTAAAGCTACTTTCAGCTAAAACAAACTGAATATCTAGGACTATACAGTACTACAGTGCAGTTAATCACAAGAATACTTTAAGCCTAGATCCCCAATTTTGGAGCAAAATTAGTTGGACTGTCTAGCTCGCTCCAAGCCTCCGAGCTTTTGCAGTAGTTGGCTGTGAAAAGGAAACATGGTGACTACAGGAGCTCGTTTATAGCTTCTCATAAATTCCATGCACAAGGAACTCGTGGGTTCAACAGCCACTGCCAGCAAAGGGTTCCAGACACATGGCTAAAGGCACATGCATCCCAAATGTTAAGGTGGGGATTTTTGTGATGCAATTCTCAAAGTATCTGTTATCTTGTAATACAGGTTAGATGGTAAAATGCATTTGCAAGGCAAGTCTATATTGTGTAATATATGTGCAAGAAATAAAATATGATTGTTTAAGAAATGTTTTGACCTTCTAGGAGGGTGAAGGGTTTGTTGTTTTAACCTAAAAAACAGATGACTGCTTATGTTCATAGCTAAACACCAACCCCAATGAATGGATTATTGCATGTGTGAATGATTTGATAATGTATTAACACACCAGAACATGGGTTTGGTTTTTTTCAGTACTATTGGGCACACAGTCATCTTCTGAAGTGCGTATTTGCAAACTGCTGTCCTGTAAATCTGAGCTTATTTCCCATAGCTGCACTTTCTTCTCTACACTGCAGGTTAGCATAGGGTCTGACTGATCACATAAATGTCATGCTTTCCAGGCCTAGTTAAGACTTCCACAAGCCTGGGCTTTGAGAGAGTGGGAAGTATGGGAGGGGACTATGCATTGAAAACTATGCTAATAGTCACCTCATAACCATCTCTTCTGTCCTAATAGTAAAATCTTACGCCGTGCAAGATGTCTCATATTAATTGCATTCTTGGGTGATTGCCTATTAACAAACAGCCCCCTGGACATGATTAATAGTCTTACTGTACTGTCACCCATATGAACTGAGTCCACCTTTGACTTTTCTTTGAAATTTTGTTTTCTTCTCTTTGAATTTATTAATTTTCTTGGCTCTAGAAGCTGCATACTCAGAAAAGCAAGCACAAGCAGAGGTTTGGAGAGAGTTATTTTCACCAAAGTCATTCCTACTTCTCGTATTTGCTCTCTTGAGTAGCGATACAGAAATGGCACCTGCATTTGGAACAGTTCTGATTTTCACCCCTTGCTGTGTCAAGTGTGCCATGTACAAGATGTGCAGATCCCAGTGATCCTCTTGATCTGTTGCTCTAATGCAGTAGTTTTCAACCTATTTACCATTGTGGGTCTCATCTGCAGCTGTCTCTGTGTTATGTGGGCCGCATCCACACAATATATATACTACCTGTATGGCCCTGAGGATATCACATGGGCCGCAGCTCTGTGCTGACTGGGCCATGGGTTGAGAACCACTGTTCTAATGTATTACTCCTGCTATAGGCTGGGTTGTGACTTAGAGATAGGCTTGGTCTCTGCTTTAAAGCACTTACGATCTAGTTCACGCAAACACAACTCTGCAAACATATACAGTGCACATCAGATAATGGTATGGGCTCAAAGTGGTGGAGAAATGTGAATAGTCCCATTGTTGAAAGATTTTGCAGACGAGACTTGATGCAAGAGAGGTAGTTTACACATATGACACATTGCAAGAGAAAATGGTGCTACACTGCACTGGATCCAGTTGGACAGATACCAGAGAGTAATGGTGGGCAGCTGTTCCACGTTTCCTGGATTATATGGAGTCCTACAAGATTCTACACCTCTCCTGTTAGAGATTGTGAGATACCATGGACCACCAGGCCACCAATATTTGGACTGCATTCAGCTTTATGTCTCCTCTTCCCCCAATGGAGCCTCTGGCATAGACATGCCCATGCCTGGAAGAAATAAATGGATGGATGAAGAGCAGGTGGTTCAAGCTCCATCCAGGAAAGAGGAGACATTTCAAGGAAGTTGATGGTAATCTATCCTCCCCATTGACTGAGAGCATCAGGTCACAGACAGTCAACATTTTGTTAAGCCACAGGCTCATGCAGAATTCCTTGCTCCTCCTGGACATGCACATTGCTCTAGTAATGAAGAACAGTGTTTTCTTCAACTATCCACTAAACTGCTCCCTTTCTGCTCAGAAATCTACCCACTGGGCTTGAACATAACTATCACACAGGCCCCACTTAATCTGATGCATGATTGCACCATGTCATCAGTAATAAAGGAATAATACCTCACAAATACCACTGCTCTGTCCATTTTGAAAGCCCTCATCTAAGCCAGAAACCACTTATTTTGGTCCCAATCTGTTATCTTAGTGACTGCCTCATTCTCTGCAGTAGTGATATTTTTTTCTCCTATGAGGAAACTTTTATTTCAATTTCCGGAGTAGGGCCATAAGTGAAAAGTGTAATTATTTCAGATGCGATTTTAAACTTGAATAGCAGTGGTGGAGCTGCAGTTGAGGTCATTTGATTGAGAAGCCCAGTTTACTGCACATAGGTACTCACTTTCCTCCTGCAGTAAATATCCTTGGAAGGTTTACCACCAGCAGTTAACCCAAATATGCTGCAGTCAGAACAGTAATGGTCTCGCAGGCCAAACAGGCCAGGATTTTAGGTGGCTCGGTTGTCTAACACACTAGACTTTTACCTCTGGATGCTAGTTCAAATCCTGGCTTTGGTCAGGTAGAAATGAGTTTGGTCATCTCCAGCCAACCTAATTTATGCATGCAGCTGGAGCTGGCTGAGATCCCCCCCCAGTGATGAATGACCAGGGGCATCCTTACCCAGATGCAAACTACGCTGCTGCGTAGGGCACCAGGAAATTTGGGGTACCAAATTGCCCCAAATTCCCTGGTGCCCTACGCAGCTGCGTGCTGCTCCAGCAGCCAGCCCAATCCCCCAGCTGGCTGAGCCAGCCAGGAAATCTGCCCCCGCCCCTCCTCTTCCCCAAAGCCCCCGCCCCAACCCTGCCCCCGCTCCAGCCCTGCCCCCACTCCACCCCTTTCCCTAAGCTACATCCCGGAGGATTGCAGCAGGGGTCGGGTGCACCCTGCACTCACCGGGCAGCTGGAAGTTGAGCGACCCGGCCCCAGCCCGCTCCGCTCCGGCGGCTTCCAGCCGCGCCACCGGTGAGTGCTGGGGGGCAGTTCCCCCCTACCCCCAAGTCCCAAGGCTGGGAGCCAGGGGAGCAGAGTGGAGCGGAGCACTCCACTTCCCGCCACCCTGTGACTGCAGGGTTGTGGCCCCCCTGCTATCACCGGTTGGCAGGAAGTGGAGCGACCCTTCCCCAACCTGCTCCGCTTCGCCGACTCGTGCTCGGGGGTGGTTTCCCCCCTGCCTCCAAGCCGCCTTCTGCCCCCACCAGACCTTGGGCGCAGGCTTCCCCCCCCCACCGAGGCCTGGGGCCAGCGCTTCCTCTTCTTCCCCTCCTCCCCCTGCGCCGCTGCTGCGGGGCTGCATAAGGCACCACACTGTCTTGGCCCTGTGAATGACCAAACATCCAGCATAAGAGCTTCAAGCAAGAACTTGTGGTCTGCACAGTCATTCTGTATCCTGTCTGTTGGTGGAGATGAGGGAGACTAGAGAAGACTCAGATTACTTTGGTGACAGGCAGCCAGTCTTTAAGTCTACTACTGTATTAATGGAAAGAAGCTTGTCTGTGGCAGGGCTTTGAGACAGAGGGTTCTACCTGGGTGATGACTGTTGAGCCTAGAGTTATGATAGTACTGTGTGCGTAGGTCATCGATAGCATATCTTGCTAATAGTACTTGAGAAGCAGGGCCATCCTTTGGCATAAACAGCATATGTGGCTGCATAGGATACCCCAAAATTTGGAGTACCACCAGGACCATAGGCACCAACTTCTCATCTTGCCAGGGGGTGCTCGACACCTCCCCGTCCGCTCCAGGCCCTTCCCCCACTCCACCCCTTCCCCAAGCCTCTGCCCCACTTCGGTGCACGAGAGGCATGGGCGGAGGGGGTCGGGGAGCTTGGCGCCAGTGGGTGCTCTGCACCCACTAAATTTTCCCCATGGGTGCTCCAGCCCTGCAGCATCCACCCACGGAGTCCGCGCCTATGACCGGGACAGCAGGTAAGAGCGGGTTTGCTCCCACACATCCAGCACATGCTGCAGCTCCTTACTAGGCAGAAGGCAGGGGCCGTATTCACAGAGCCGAATGTGCTGGCATAGGGGCACCAGTTTAATAATAATGCGTAGGGTCCCATAAATCCTAAGGATGGCCCTGTTTAGAAGTAAAAGTGGACTGGGAAATGGAGCCCTAGACCTTCTTAAACAAATTGTCAGTCTAATTTTGTGGGAGAAAAAAATTTGTGGCTGTGGCTTTTTAAGCTACAGTGTTTAGAATAACATAGAAACTGTTAGAGTTTCATCTAAACCGTCTGTGGGCGGCTTGTAGCTTAAATCTTATTCTGTTCTAAAATGCTAAGAAAAGTTGGTGGAGGAGGTGGAACAAGGTTACTCTGTGCAAACAGCACTAGAACGCCACCTTCTTTTTGGCTTATGGAAAATTGGAAGCCTTTCAATAAAGGGCTAATACTTATCAACATTTGAATTTTTTAATTTTGGGAAATGAGAGAGCCTGACCTGTGAAGTCGCCTTCCTTCATTCTTTCCTATCCCACCACCACCACCTCCTTCCTGACCTGCCTTTCCTCTCTCACCACTACAGATGAATGTAACTTTTATTCTTATGGCACCTATCATGTCTTTATCCAACTTGCAAAGATAGTATAGTGCTAAAACGCAAATATACAGTACTTAACAAAAAATAAACGGAGATGAGACTTTTAAATCAAATTATATATGCAGTGTGGTATAAAACATAAACCTGAGTAGTTGGGTCACCATACTTTGATGAGGAAAACACATTCATACTATTAAATATAACAGCTCATTGGTTTGTTAATATAAATTATGGTTTTTTGCTTTACTCTGTGCTAACCTCATGTGCAGAGGATACCTTTGAAATATATATTCAGCTGTTATTTTGCCATTTCAGTTGCCCTTGCCCCATCTCTGCTGATGTTATGAGTAGAGACACTTTACCTTTGCAGAGTGAGTGGCTAGCGATATGTGTAATTAGAGTTAATAGCTGAATGTCTCCTTTATTTATTTATTTGTACAATCATATTGCTGGGCACCAGGCCATCTTCTGGGTACCTCTACAATAAAGTATACTGTGACATACATTAAATAGATATATTGAAACGACTGCCCAAAATTACCCACCAAGGAAACCAATATTACTCAGAGGACTCCTTAATTCCTCATACCAAATCCAACTAACTCCCAAATGCTTGGGAAAACAGTTGGACTTTGTAGTGTGTCCAGAAGGCTAATAAGTCATCCTCTCCGTAAATGCACAGAGATCCTTGCATTATTCTAAAAACAGAGGAATCTTGACATACAACTTCTGTCCCTCTTGCTCCCTCCTATCTCTGCTGCTGAAACGTGAGTATTGCTTACTGTGCACCTCATAAATTGACCACATCTGGTCTCAAGCAAGTTTTACAAATGGTCAGATTTATAAAGGATCATACCTCTTTCTGCTTGTCTGTCTTCTTCCCCTCTTTGCCTCTTTTTGTTTTTCTCTTAAATGTGCTCTTTAAAACTTCTTATGGAACAGTGTCCAAGGTTTGAGTGTCTGCATCTAAGCGAGTTCAGTCTTCTTCTGGCACCACATGCAAATACTCCTCTTTAGCCCCCTTCACTCTAGCTCATTCTGGCAGGACACTGAATAGCATTCTTCCAGTTTTTGCCTTTAGAGTGATTAGCTGGGTATAAATTGTAAGAACGGAGAGAGAAGGAGGAGGAGGGATTCCTAAAGCAGACAAAGCCCTGGTCTACACTACGGGGTTAGGTCGAATTTAGCCGCACTAGGTTGATTTAAAAATGACTGCATCCACACAACCAACCTCGTTTCGTCGAACTAAAAGGCTCTTAAAATTGACTTCTGTACTCCTCCCCGACAAGGGGAGTAGCGCTAAAATCGACCTTGCTGGGTCGAAGTTGGGGTAGTGCGGATGCAAATCGACGGTATTGGCCTCCAGGAGCTATCCCAGAGTGCTCCATTGTGACTGCTCTGGACAGCACTTTGAACTCTGATCCACTAGCCAGGTACGCAGGAAGAGCCCCAGGAACTTTTGAATTTCATTTCCTGTTTGGTCAGCGAGGCTAACTCAGCAGCACAAGTTACTATGCAGTCCCCCCAGAATCGTAGAGCGTAGAATGTTTCTACGCTCCTCCTATCATTTCCGTCCCTGAGGTTATTGCAGATTAGAAGGCAAAAAAAACGCACTCGTGATGACATGTTTTCCGAGCTTATGTAGTCCTCCCGCACTGATAGGGCACAGCTTAATGCATGGAGGCATTCAGTGGCAGAGGCCAGGAAATAATTAAGTGAGCATAAAGAGTGGAGGCAGGATGCGATGCTGAGGCTAAGGAGGGAGCAAACGGACATGCTGAAGCATCTGTTGAGGGAGCAAACGGGCATGATGAAGCGTCTGTTTGAGCAGCAGGAAAGCCAACAAGAGCACAGACCCCTGCTGCATCCACTGTATAATGGCCTACCCTCCTCCCCATGTTCCATAGCCTCCTCACCCAGATGCCCAAGAATGCGGGGGGAGGCTCCGGGCACCCAGCCACTCCACTCCAGAGAATGGCCCAAGCAACACAAGGCTGTCATTCAAACAGTTTGATTTTTAGTGTGGCTACAATAAGCAATGTGGCCTTGTCCTTCCCTCCTCCCCCACCTCACCCGGGCTACCTTGTCCGTTATCTCATTTTTTTTTTAATTAATAAAGAAAGAATGCATGGTTTCAAAACAATAGTTACTTTATTTCGAAGTGGGGAGGGTGGTTGGCTTACAGGGAATTAAAATCAACAAAGGGGGCGGATTTTCATCAAGGAGAAACACACAACTGTCACACCAAAGCCTGTCCAGTCATGAAACTGGTTTTCAAAGCTTCTCTGATGCTCAGCGCACCTTGCTGTGCTCTTCTAATTGCCCTGGTGTCTGGCTGCTCAAAATCGGACGCCAGGTGATTTGCCTCAACCTCCCACCCCGCCATAAACATCTTCCCCCTTACTCTCACAGATATTATGGAGCACCCAGCAAGCAGCAATAACAATGGGAATGTTGGTTGCGCTGAGGTCTCACCTAGTCAGCAAACAGCGCCAGCGAGCTTTTAAACATCCAAAGGCACATTCTACCACCATTCTGCACTTGCTCAGCCTATAGTTGAACTGCTCCTTACTACTGTCCAGGCTTTAAGAGCCATGGGAGCAAGGGGTAGGCTAGGGTAGGTGCGACCATGCGGTGCTGCCGGCTGGGAGAGCAGCCTGAGGCAGAAGCCTCTAGCTTTCATGATATTCCAGGCAGGACTGAACCTCCATAAAACGAAACTTAAAGAAGAGAATGACCTGGAGTCTCTGGCTCCCGTTTGGTGCTCTAAGAGGAGAATAGCCATGTCTGTCCAGGCGCCCCTGATCGACCTCACCAAGGTCTGCCAGGAGCACCCAGGAGACGTACGACAGCTATCAGTCCTACTGCACTGTCTGCCATGAAGTGGGGAGGGATAGCTTGGTGGTTTGAGCATTGGCCTGCTAAATCCAGGGTTGTGAGTTCAATCCTTGAGGGGGCCATTTAGGGATCTGGGGCAAAAATTGGGGATTGGTTCTGCTTTGAGCAGGGGGTTGGACTAGGTAACCTCCTGAGGTCCCTTCCAACCCTGATATTCTATGATTCTATGAAGGCAAGGAGCTGCTGCTGTGTAGCAATGCAGTACTGCATCTGCCAGCAGCACCCAGGAGACGTACCGTGATGGTGAGCTGAGCGGGCTCCATGCTTGCTGTGGCATGTGCATGGGTAACCCACGAAAAAAGGCACGGAATGATTGTCTGCCGTTGCTTTCACGGAGGGAACAGGGGCCTGACGATATCTACCCAAAACCACCTGCGACAATGTTTTTGCCCCATCAGGCATTGGGAGCTTAACCCAGAATTCCAATGGGCAGTGGAGACTGCGGGAACTGTGGGATAGCTACCCACAGTGCACCGCTCTGTAAGTCGATGCTAGCCACGGTGGTGAGGACGCACTCTGCCGACTAAATGCACTTAGTGTGGACATATGCAATTGACTGTATAAAATCAGTTTCTAAAAATCGACTTCTATAAAATTGACCTAATTTCGTAGTGTAGACATACCCAAAGAAAACCCTTGATTTTGTGCCTAGAGGCGTTGAGTAGGTTAGGTACAAAACCAGAGCCATCTTTTAAACCTGTTCTAGATACCTTGGCATTGTTCAGGTTTTTAATGACTTTATCCCTATGTGGGCTTATGAAAGGTGAATGACAGCTCTTGACCAAACTCCCTTGTGTACAAGTATAGCACAGGCAGGAGCGATGCAAGCTTTGTTACTGCACAGCACTTCTTTACTAACCTGGAGGGACCACCTCTGGGGTTGGTCTTTCCACTAAGGGTGTCCATTAGTGCCGACTGCAATGGTAGCTTTGGTAACGTGGACAGCTCCTCCTGAATTGGACTAGAGCTTCATTACACTTAGGCCACCAAACAGTTTTGGTCACTAACACCCTGGTTTAGAGACCTAGAAGTGAAAGGCTTTGTGAGCCACCACCAATCCCCGGATCCATCCAATCCACCTGGTTATTTTTAAATATCCCACAGTCACTGAAAGATTTTTAAAAACCCTCTTCTTCCTCGGGGGTTTGCTGGCATGTGTTGTCTGCTGGTTTAACTGCCACAGCTAACATGCTTTTGCTAGATCTCTTCTGGCTGATGCTGATGCACAAACAAGGAAGTAAACATTCTTGTTAACATCAGCTCCATTAGGAATGTAGCACAAAGGACTACTTTCACCATCCTAATGGACTGTTAGAAATCATGATGAAATTTTGGGTGGTTGTTTTGTTTTGTTTTGTTCCCACCGAGAGCGGAAGAGAAACCTATTCAGAGGGATATGTTCAACTACTGCATTTTTTCCCCTTCCCCCACTATTTAAGGGAGAATGTGGACACTTCACCACCAGCTGATGCTCTTCTCCTATAAGGATTTTTTCACCTCTTTGGGTAACTGTCTTGCTTCCATCTACCTACCACTAAGGCTACATTTTAGTCACGGGTATTTTTAGTAAAATGGACAGGTCACAGACAGTAAAGAAAAATTCACTGCCCATGATCTGTCCATGACTTGTACTATATACCCCTGACTAAATCTTGGGGGCAGGGGTACCGCAGGTGCTTGTGGGGAGGTGGCCCAGGACCCCCACTGGTGCTGGGGGGGGGTGGGATTGGCAGGGCTGGCAGGCTTCATACCTGGCTCCTTCTGGCTGCCCAGAAGCAGCAACATGTCTCTCCCTTAGCTCCTAGCTCCATGCACTGCCCCTGCCCTAAGCACCGGCTCCACAGCTCCCATTGGCCATGGTTTCTGGCCAGTGGGAGCTGCGGGGGTGGTGCCCGCGGGCAGAGGCAGCGCGTGGAGCTAGGAGCTGAAGGAAGGACATGTTGCTGTTTCCGGGGAGCCCACCAAGGTAAGCACCGTCCAGAACCCTCACCCCCTCCTGCGGTCCAACCCCCAACCCTGAGCCCCCTCCCACACACATGCAAACTCCTGCTACTGGGGGAAGGGGACAGTGGCCCAAGACTGCCCCAGCAGCAGCAGGCGTGGCTGGCCCAGGGGCTGCCCGAGCTGTTCAGGTGGCCCCTGGGCCAGCTGTACTGGCCGCTGCAGAAGTCACGGAGGTCCCGGAAAGTCACAGAATCCATGACCCCTGTGAGAAACTCTCAGCCTTACCTATCACTGTCTGTTCCCCACCCCCTCTCCAGTTGAGAAGCGTCTTGAAAAAATAGTGAGTGAAACAGCATCTCACTGATACCTGAGCTTCCCAATAGAGTTTTCTGTTTTCAAGGTCAAAAAGCTGTTAATGTTAAGAGCAAGCAGTATAGCAAAATGCAAAACATGATCCTCTTTGGGGAGTTACAGCACTTAGAGAAAGACAGCGCGGTATCTCTTAGTGAATGGCATTAATCAATGGTCTCTCCTCCATTCCCTTCCCCTACTGCACCTTTTAGTCACCAGATTTCACAGTCTTTGCAAAAGCCTTTTCAAGGTGTCCTGAATGAATAAAAATATAATTTAACAATCAGTGAAGTAAAGCTATCAGAACATGCCTTTGCTGAAATTGAGGTGCAATCATCTTGTTAAAAACCTTTATGGTTGATTCGGTGTCTTTTTCTCTTTCCACTCTAATGGCACACGAGTGGTCTCCCCAGCATGTTCACATTCATTATGCATTAGAGCATCCACATGTGCCTTTATAGAGGTAGTGTAGAAATAAGGAATTGACTACAAGACAACATGTGGTCCAAAGCCATCGTGGTAGAAACATTTTGTGGGTGGGGGAAGAGAAAAGGGACAAGTAAAAGCTGCATTAATCATACATAACTATACAGGCCTCTTTGTGACAACAGCAGCTCTTGAATAGAAAATGAATGGAAGAGCAGCTGTGGAGCAACTGGTGTTAGTTCAAGTGCATGAACAAAGCCTTGATTCCTTTAATCCATGCTCATAAAAGCAGCATGCAAAGAGGAAAAGTAGTAAATTGAGGTAGACAGATGTCCATCATTTGCACGTGGTGGGTGACTTTGTCTGACTGCTAAACTATAAATTGCTGCAAACAAAGTTTGAATCTGGATTCAGGTTTCCCCCAGCTGAGTGTTAGGATCTGGACATTTAGTTCAGGCCCATCTCTGCTAATCTTACAGCCCTATCTCTGACTGAAATGAACAACAGAAAGGTGAGGACACTTAGTTTCTGTTCTCAGGCAAGACTAGATGCTGGGAATGGGAGTAAATGAGTGAACCTAGAGAGGGCCACTTGTAAAATCAGATGTTACTGGGACAACTAAATTCAAGTGCAGATGCCTAAAGTAGTAGTCAGTGAGTCTGCTAGAGGTCTAACACAAGTCCCAGAACTTGTTGGCATCACAGGGACTTGAGAAAGAGGAGGATTTTTCTTAATCTACTATAGAGGGACAATGTCAATGGATATGTCTACCCTGCAAAAGAAGACCCACAGCAGCTACTCTCAGTTGACTTGGGCTCATGCTATGAGTTCGACTTTGGTCTGAAGCTTGGGCTCCAAAACCTGGCAAGGAGGGAGGGTCTTGGAGTCCAGGTTCCAGCCCGTATGGGAACGTCTACACTGCTATTTTTAGACCCTTAGCGTGAGTCCCAATCAGTTGACCCAGGTGCAATGAGTTTTTGCAATGTAACTGTATCCTTAAGCCCCAGAAATCAGATGAAATAGTAAAATCACTTTCCATGGAAATGTTACACACCAATCACCTAAAAGAAAAGGAGTACTTGTGGCACCTTAGAGACTAACCAATTTATTTGATGCATCCGATGAAGTGAGCTGTAGCTCACGAAAGCTCATGCTCAAATAAATTGGTTAGTCTCTAAGGTGCCACAAGTCCTCCTTTTCTTTTTGCGAATACAGACTAACACGGCTGTTACTCTGAAACCAATCACCTAGTAGTTCTTGGTGTACATTGATGGGAAATCACACGGTTGTCATAGTATGCTGTCCTATGCTCCATTTCCTACTGCACCAGCCCACGGATTCCATTACTACCATTCATTGCACAAAATGCTGCATATATTTGTACCTGTATAAAGTATGCAAAGGGCTTATTTTTGATATCTGTGTACCAAATAAATACAAAGGATATTTTCCAGAGTTTAACCCTCACCCTCTAAAAATGGCTTTTGGCAGACACTTTGACATATAATGATTGCTACACCGCCTCCTTTCTTCACTTCTGGCCAACAGCCCAGGTGTGATTCCTAGTGCCAGACTTGACTGTGGTAATGTCAAGATGACAGCTGGAGGGAGTGGGAGAGGGAGAGAGAACACACAAAAATCGAGAACAGAAATGTGGGGACTTGATTCACATTTCAGGGGTGGTTTGATTTATATTAACTCTTCACGGTTAAATCTTTACAGGTAAGAGTGCTACAAAAATTAAATTAATCTTTGGTTTCAAACGTAAAATGAGATGCCCTTATCATATCTTGGAATAGGACTTGGAAAAACCACTCACCTGTGCCAAGAGGGAAACTCTCCTTGGTGAGTGCAGGGGCTACAAACAAACCATTTCTGCAACATTTAGGCTGTCATTTAAAACCACTATTAGGATTCTAGCTCTTATGGGTGCAAAGAAAATTTTCCAGATTTGCACAAACTATAAACTGGAGCAGTGTCATCGTCCTGAGTCTGTAGAAAGATGGCATTGGGCCTCCTGCTGCTAATAGCCTTGTCAAACAACAGCAAAGCGAAACTGATAAGACTGGAAATCAGTTTCACTGATGATTTTCAGAGCTCTGAAGACATCAAGAAAACTGAAGAATCATGTTGGTTTTTTCATGCTGTTGGTTCAGAGAGGCAGCTGAAACAAGAACCAGAGTTCTTCCTGGAAAGACCCAAAAATGGAGGCTAGGAGAAGCATAAAGTAATAGAAATCTATTTCCTTGGCCTCCCCTCAGCTCTTTGCAGCAGCCAGGAAGGCTCTGAGGGAAGAGGTAGAGGTTCAGTGTATATGACAGGAATAAGGCCAGGACCCTGGTAGAAATTCTAGCACACATTCCCATTCCAGTAGCTGGTGGTGGAGGCAAGGGCATTGCCCCTAGGGCCTTGCTTGTCATCTTTTGTGTCTACCTCTGGCTAGCAATTATATGTTAAAAAAAAAAAGAATTGAGCCCTGCCTCAGAATGCCTGCTCTAGCCTTGTTTTGTGAAATTTCTCTTGATCATTTCTGCTGAAAAAAAAAAAAAAAAAAGGAGACTGGGAAATTACACTGTATCTGCATTTGCTAATGGAACTTGCATTGATTGAGCATTGTGTAAAAGGGAAGGATGGCAGGAACTCTCGCACCTTAATCGTCTGACCTTTTCCGGAAATAGCCTTCTAAGAACTCCAGTGAGAGGCAAGTTTCAGAGTGATAGCTGCGTTAATCTGTATCAGCAAAAACAACGAGGAGTCCTTGTGGCACCTTAGAGACTAACAAATTTATTTGGGCATAAGCTTTTGTGGGCTCAAACCCCGTCATCAGATTCATGGAGTGAAAAATACAGTAAGCAGTATATACATACAGCACGTGAAAAGATAGGAGTTGCCTTAGCAAGTGAGGGGGTCAGTGCTAATGAGGCCAATTCAGTTAAGGTGGAAGTGGCCTGTTCTCGACAGTTGACAAGAAAGGGTGAATATCAAGAGAGGGAAAATTACTTTTGTAATTTTGTACATTTGTAGTGCTAACGAGGCCAGTGCAATCAAGGTGGATGTTGGCCATTTCCAACAGTTGACAAGAAGGTGTGAGTATCAGCAGAGGGAAGATTACTTTTTGTAGTGACCCATTGTGATGTTCCCCTCTGGTGTTATCTGGACCAGTGATCTACTAGGCCTCTCCAATCCTCAGCCAGCCTTACCCTGCTCTGCTGTGAGAGCCCCCACTTCTGGGCTGTTTACGCACAGCCTCTGGCATGTAAGCTAATCCCAGCTACTTGCAAGCGAATGACACTAGCCAATATCTCCAGTCCCAGACATAACCCTCGGAACCTCTGTCTTGCAGTGTCCAGTTATGCCCACTGGACGCTGAAAGCTTATATGAGTTTGTCAGTTTAAGAAAGAAATTGATATGTACCAGGCTTGTTATCCCAAGGAGAGTCTCTGACACACTTCAAACAAAATGCACTGCTTCAGGTAGAATAAACAAACAGGTTTATTAACTATAAAGACAGATTTTAAGTGATTATAAGTCAAAGCATAACAAGTCAGATTTGGTCAAATGAAATAAAAGCAAAACGCATTCTAAGCTGATTTTAACACTTTCAGTGTCCTTACAAACTTAGATGCTTCTCACCACAGGCTGGCTGGTTACTTTTCAGTCAAGCCAGTGTCCATTGTTCCTATGAGGCTCTGCTGGGTTTGTCCCATCCATGCCCTGACGAGTGTGAATTGCCTCTCTGTTCTTGGAGAGTTTTTGCATGGGCTTGCTTTAAGCCATGAGGACACATTTTCAGCTCATAACTATGTACATGAAATTATAACTGTCAAGGTTCCTCCCCCACTCTGAACTCTAGGGTACAGATGTGGGGACCTGCGTGAAAACCTCCTAAGCTTACTTTCACCAGCTTAGGTTAAAACTTCCAAGGTACAAATTAATTTTATCCTTTGTCCCTGGATCTCCACTGCCACCACCAAACTCTAACTGGGTTTACTGGGAAACGTAGTTTGGACACGTCTTTCCCCCCAAAATCCTCCCAACCCTTGCACCCCACTTCCTGGGGAAGGTTTGGTAAAAATCCTCACCAATTTGCATAGGTGACCACAGACCCAAACCCTTGGATCTGAGAACAGTGAAAAAGTATTCAGTTTTCTTACAAGAAGACTTTTAATAGAAGTAAAGAAATCTCCTCTGTAAAATCAGGATGGTAGATACCTTACAGGGTAATTAGATTCAAAACATAGAGAATCCCTCTAGGCAAAACCTAAAGTTACAAAAAAGACACACAGACAGAAATAGTCATTCAGCACAGTTCTTTTCTCAGCCATTTAAAGAAATCATAATCTAACACATACCTAGCTAGCTTACTTACTAAAGTTCTAAGACTCCATTCCTGGTCTATCCCCAGCAAAAGCAACAGACAGACAGACACAGACTCTTTGTTTCTCTCCCTCCTCCCAGCTTTTGAAAGTATCTTGTCTCCTCATTGGTCATTTTGGTCAGGTGCCATCGAGGTTACCATTAGCTTCTTAACCCTTTACAGGTGAGAGGATTTTTCCTCTGGCCAGGAGGGATTTTAAAGGGGTTTACCCTTCCCTTTATATTTATGACAATAACCGATAAGCTGACTATAACATTACTGTAACAGTTACTATAACATCACTATAACAACCATGCTCAGTGCATTATGAGCCTTCCAAAGACACCCAAAAGATGAACATGGGGGTGCTGGGTGTTCCCCCAAGGTACAGAGCGTCACACATCCCCTCTCAGTTTACTGCAGGAGGGTTAGTCACTGACTAGCTTGAAGCCAATTTTTTGTTATAGTTCTCTTGGCATCCAGCCATTAAGCCATGAGGCAGTATGCCTCAGTTTCCCCATTCACACACAGCAAACCAGTTTTTTTATGGTTTCTCTGCTGTGATAAGCTTTAAACCCGTTTATAGGTTTTAATTGAAAAGTAGCATTATCATAAAGTTTAACCTCTGTGTTGAAATTCTTATCCCCAAAACTTAACATTAATACCAACATTTTTATCACAGATGGGTGTTTACAAGTATCTTTATGATACCGTGCCCTCTGTTCAGTTAGTGTGATTTGAGGTTAGTTTGTTCATTATCTGTGGTGTCCTTTGACTCTCTCCCATGTAATCAGTCACTGGTTTCTCTTTCCCTCCAGTGTTTCCCTTTTTGTTGGCTCTTAATTTAATCATGTTTCTGGCATTTTGATGTCTCAGGGTCTGGTAAGATAAGGGTCCAGGGGGATCCTGCACATTGGCTGGCCCTTTGGGGAGCGATCTCCCAACCCCAGGACTGTACATATTTAGAAAATCCAGCTCCCCTTTTGGGCTTACCCTGTGTTTCCCCCTCCCAGCACTGAGTCCTTCCCTGCCCCCTAGAGGGCTGTGATCTGTGCTCTCTGGGCTAGGTGTGTTTACCCTTTGATCAGATTCACCTTTTCCCAGCAGCTTTCTCATAACTCCTCTCTGTGTCTCACCAGCCTGGGGAAAAACACCCCCTTCTCTGTCATTTGGGTTATTTGTATTCTGGCAAACTACTACCTGGCAATTTCTGATCCCAACTCCTCTGTTATCACAAGCATGGGAGCTGCATTTTGATTTAAAGACACATGGTTACTTTCCAAAACCTTATCAGAAATAGCATTCTGAAAAACTGGGATTTGGATTGAGGTACCCTCCATCACCCCTTTCTCTGTCCCTGAGAAGTCAGCTGCGTGACTGCTTCCCTCTAGGAGGTCAGTTTCAGTTCCGCCTCAAAACCTGGGTCACGGGCGGAGTGCCTAGGTGCACAGATGCTGACACAGCCATCCTCCTAGTGTCCTAGGCATCCTGCCCCAAGTGACTAGTGAGGAGACATTCCTGTACCCCCACTATTCCTTCCCCAGTTTCCTCCTCTGGGCCCCCTCCTAAGACACAATTCTTTGGGCTGCCTAAGAAGGGTTCTGTCTTTTGTTCAGCTGCAGAATTCTGCCAGCTAACAAGTGGGACAGTTTCCTTAATCACCGACAACACCTCTCCTGTCCCTGCACCTGAGGTCATGTTGCCTTGTGCTGGAAAGGAGCCAGTCTCAGCCCCTTCCATACTTGGAAGCACCCTGCTTCCCTGTGTTACAGAGTCACAGGAATCCTCAGTGGTTTCTGAGATACCCTGCCCCTTCTCTGGGCTCTCCTCTGGGACACATTGCTCTATGCTCCCTAGAGCCGGTTTTGCCACTTTTTCAGCTGTGATCTGCTGGCAGCTAACAACCAGGACAGTTCTCTCTCTGGCAGGCATTACACCCCCATCCCTTCCTGATGTGGTGCTGCTTCCAGCTGCAGTGTAGGAGTTGATCTCAACCACCCTCCCACCTGGAAGCATGTGGCTTCCCCCAGCTGCAGAAGAATCGAGGAGACTCTCTCCCATTCTCTCAGCAGTTCCTGAGACCTTACCCTTTCCCTCGGGGGTCCCAGTATAACACTCCCTCCTGCTGCAGGCAAATACTTTAACCTGAGCTACACGGAAAAAATCATTACCAAGGAGCAGGTCGAATAGGAGGTGATCCATTACCCCCACAGTCAAAACACTTTCCAAACATTCCCAAACCACATGGATTTTTAGCTAGTGGTATGAGGAATCTGCTTTCGCCCATCCCCACAATCTCTGCCATTTGGCCAGGCAGCATACTGGCCTTTGGGACCACACTCTGCTTAACCAGAGTGATCTGGGCCCCTGTATCCCTCTGCCCCAAGTATTCCCTGTTATCAATTTGGACAGCCTTAACATGCTCCATATCTGGTTCTGCAGAGGCCAGCCTCACAGAAGCAATATGATAGGTTTCAATTGCTTGGGGCGGGGGCGGGGGGGTTCTGTGTTGAGGACAGCAGAACTAACATGAGCTATTGGTTGCCCACTTCCTCCTAGCACAGGGCAGCTATTCCTCAGGTGATCAGTGGAATTACACTGATGGCACCTTTTGGGCTCTTCTACTTTTACAGGAGATTTGGGATAGGAGTTACCAGTAGAGGAATGTTTTTGGGTAAGAGACTGTTTAGGCTCCCAGCCCCCTTCCCTCTTCCCAGGGGCAAAATGGGATCCTCCCTTCCCACCAGTTCTAAACCCCTCTTTCCGTGGCCTGCTTTCAATAGAGGCCTGATTCTGTTCGAAGGCATCAGCTAAAAAAAGCCATCTCATCCACAGACTTTAGATCTTTGTCCCATAGATACTGCTTTACCTTAGCCTTACATATGCTTAGGAAATGCTCTTGAGCAAAAGATCCAACGTTCCCTCAAAATTTGCCACCTCTCTACCCCTCACCCATTTTCCCAACAAATCTTTCATTTTGTTTACATATTCCCCATTACTCATACCAATATCCCTCTTAAGATTCCTACATTTAACTCTGTATGTTTCAGGGGTAAACTGAAAACTTCGCAAAACAGTATCTTTAAATTTACAATAGTCTAAACTAAAGCATCTTCAATAGGCATTCCATTGAATACATTTTGAGCTTTACAAGTTAATTTCACAATCAGGGTAGGAACTCTCTTATAATCAGGGATTTAATGAATTACACACAGCCTTTTGAAGGTAGTCAGTTATTCAGCAATATCATCGGTCTCACTGTATGCAGGACATAAGTGTTTCCATTTGTGTGTAAGGGGACTGTTGCCCCCTTACTAACATTCAGTGGGGGTGTTTTAGTTGCTAGCTCCCAGTACTCAAAGGGGAAGGGTCGATGGGGAATCATGATGCTGAGACTGGCAGTCCCCAGGAACAATGGGGAGAGGCCAATGCTCCAGGTCAGCCTGAATGACAGGGCGGGCAGGCTAATCAGGGAGTCAGGAGGCCAGGGAGGTCCTGTCCTCCATGTGAGCTGGAATTGCCGGGGTCAGACAGAGTGGGGCCGAGCTAAGGAGGAAGCAGGGGCCCAAGCTGAGCTGGGGCGCAGAGTTGTGCCAGATCCAGAGAGAGCAGAAAAGCAGCCCAGAGAGAGCAGATCCTGTCCTGGGAGCAGAGCTGCAGCCCCAAAGCCAGAGGCACAGCCCAGAGAGAGCGGACTTGCCCTGGGAGGAGAGCTGCAGCAACCACAGTCAGAGGGGCCAGAAAAGCAGCCCATGAAGCAGGTCAGTGCTGGGAGCAGAGTCACAGAAGCAGCCTGCAGAGCAGACCTGTCCTGGGAGGAGAGCTGTAGCAACCAGAACCAGAGGGCCAGAGAAGCAGCCCAGGGAGCTGGAGGCAGAGCAGCAGCCGTGCTGAGGTAGAGTGGAGCTGGAGCTGGGGCTGGAGCAGTCCGGAGCTGGGTGTCGTGAGCAGCTGGGGAAAGCGAGGGGGGGACCCTGGGTAGTGGGCCCAGCACAGGGAGACACCTCAGCCAGGAGGCTCTGCAGGCCAGACTCGGAGGGGGATATGTAACCCTGACAGGGTGGGGGCAACGCTGGGAAGAAGGGCCCTGCCATGTAGAGCCTGAGAGCATGTGGCCACCACCAGAGCAAGTGTCCAACCCACAGCATCCCTGCAGCACAGCCAGGGCCTAAGAAGGAGGCCTGGGACTTACAAGGAACAGACTGTGAACTGCCCTGACATTCCAGAGACACTGTTTGTGATGTTCCCTGCCACAGAGTGGGTTGATGTGTTTCCTTTAACCTTTCCCATTTCCCCTTATTCTTTTTAAAATTAATTGTTGATTAAATAAATTGCATTTGCTTCAAATTATATGTAATAATCAGTGGGTCAGAGAAGTGCCCAGTGCAGAGAGAGTACCCCAGAGTGGGGACGCCCTAGCCCCTGTCCTAGGTGACCGCAGCAGGGTTGGGGGTCGAGCTCCCCCAGGAATCCTGGGCCCAGCCTTGTTGGGGTTACGAGGACTCTGCCAGACAGGAGAGTGGAAGGGGAGTCCTCAAGGGCAGGGAGGCCGCTGGGTAAAGGAAGTGGGAGCGAGGACTCAGATCCTTTTGCTAGCCCACTTCACCGGGGTAGTGCAGAAGCCAGGAAAGTTCCCCACAATAGCGGGACTATTCCCCCACTTACATGTCGATTTTTGGAGTGATGGGACTAGTTGGGGTCAGGGGGTTCTGGTTCTGCTTCTCTAGCAGGTCCAGTTGGTGTTTTCGCCCTCTCTCTCTTTCTCTTTCTTCCCACTCCCTTACTCTTTCTCTTTCTTCTCTCTCTCTTTTTCTTTTATCTCCAGTTCTTTCTCTTGCAATAATCTCTGGTGCTCCCTCTCCTTTTCTGCAGACTGAAGCCTAAAAAGCTCCAACTTCGCAATCGCTTCACTGCTTTCACTAATTTTCCTGCTTTCCTGTTCTTACTTCCCTTTCCCGAAATAAGCAAACAGAAAATAACAAAACCGTGACCTCCTCCTAACTGTCCTTATATGTGAAACGTGCCATCATGTGCCAGAAATGCCCGTCTGCCATGTACATTGGCCAAACTGGACAGTCTCTACGCAAAAGAATAAATGGACACAAATCAGACATCAAGAATTGTAACATTCAAAAACCAGTAGGAGAGCACTTCTGTCTCCCTGGACACTCAATAATAGACTTAAAAGTGGCAATTCTTCAAAAAAAAAACCTTCAAAAACAGACTTCAATGAAATTGCAGAACTGGGATTAATTTGCAAGCTGGACACCATCAAGTTAGGCCTGAAGAAAGAGTGGGAGTGGATGGGTCACTACAAAAAGTAATTTTTCCTCTGCTGATATTCACACCTTCTTGTCAACTGTTGGAAATGGCCGACGTCCACCTTGATTGCATTGGCCTTGATAGCACTACAAAAGTAATTTTCCCTCTTTTGATATTCACCCCTTCTTGTCAACTGGGCCACATCCACCTTAATTGAATTGGCCTTGTTAGCACTGAGCCCCCGATTTGGTACGGCAACTCCCATCTTTTCATATGCTGTGTATATATACTGCTTACTGTATTTTTCATTCCATGCATCTGAAGAAGTGGGTTTTAGCCCACGAAAGCTTATGCCCAAATAAATTTGTTAATCTCTAAGGTACCACAAGTTCTCCTCGTTGTTTTCAGTGAGAGGCAAGTGGCTTTCTGGGCTTTTCTGAAATATCAAGGGGGCAGGGGGCAGAAACACAGGAAAGGTGAGTGGGATTTGAGGCATCATAGAAAGAAATGGTGCTACATCAGCAACATCTGGGCAGCAAAGGTCAGTATACTCTTAAGAAACTTCTCTAAGTATCTTGGCTAGAGAGAGAGAGCCCTGAGGATGTTTGGGCTTTGCTATTGCACATGTGACTCAATGAGCTTTTAATTAGACCTTTAGGCAGCAGCCCAAATCAGGAAAGGCAGAGGGGAAAATCCACATGGACAGGGCCACTGAGCTACAGCATAGTGGTAGTGAGGGAAAGAACAGGCTGAATGGACTGATGACTGAAAGAAGTACAGTTACTGCACTTGGACCTGCTAATAGGCTGCCTTTTTTTTATATATATAAATCTAAATTGGATCAGACTTTTCTTTGAGAAATAGTATGTATTGGAAACCAGGCCATATTGAGGCTGGTGGGAGGATGGCTATGAAGGGTGAACTCAGGTCACAATTGATGGCATTGGAAGAAGCCCTTATGGCCTGGTGCAGGTGTCCTGAGTTTAGGAATAATGTTGCAATGCAGACTCCCTACAGCAGTGAACATCTCGCACTTTGTGGAGCTTTTGTATCTTTGGAAAGGAGCTGGAGAAGTTTGGGGCCCATGGTGCTCAGTGGGATCCCTGGCCATTTAACTAAAGAGGAGGCAGGTCCTTGGAAGAGACTGTGAGCCTCATCTTCAGCTGCACTGAGACAGCTTTCCACCACCTCCAGGAGCGTGAAGATTTCCTAAAGTCTCCTGCCTGGGGGAATCCCCAAGTAATGTAGAAACGCCATAGTCACTCCGATGTCTCCCATCTCCCTCCTCCCTGCATCCAGAACAGGGGCTGCTGCCAGGAAGAAAGGGGCGATAGCTAAGGATCTCAAAGTACTTCACAAATATTTAATTGATTTATGCATAACAAGGCCCCGTGAAGTAGTTTTGTATTGCTGCCCCCATTTTACAGAAGGGAGAACTGAAGCACAGAGGGTAAATGGCTGTCCCAGTGTCACATGGAGAGTCAGTATCTGTGCCTGGAAAAGAAACCAGAACTGCTGCTATCAGTTCCTTGCTCCAACCTTTAGACCATGCTTCTTTCTCTAATTGCCTAGTGTATTAATGACAGAATACATTTCGATACTTGTTCTCAACAAGTATCTTCAGTTCCATTTTGATCTAATATAATAAACGAATGAGACATGAGATACGCTTTGGCCTCATAAAGCCAATGATAATGATGTTGCCAATTTGTCTGAAAATATTTCACCTACTATTGCTATACTTAACTCCTAAGACCCCAGTGACTGAAAGAAATTAGAGAAAATTATTTTCTTTTTCCTTTTTTTACTTTGTGCGTTTGAAAATAGTGTGTGGAGAGCCAGTTTCATTATTTCTCCAGTCCTGTTAATGCTAATATTACATTAGCACTGAAAGGCATCAACCAATATCAAGACCCATTATGCTAATCACTATACTGATGCACTGTATGAGACAGTCCTTGCCTTAAAGAGTTTACAATGTCTAAATAGACAAAACAGGGGGAAGGAGTGGAAGAGGAGTCAAAACTGAAGGTTTGTCTATACGGGGATATCCAGTAAAGTTAATCTGAATTAACTAAAGGTATGAATTTGAAGTGGATTAATCAAACTGCATTAAATCCCTGTGTGGATGCTGTTATTCATAATTAAAGTGGTCTTAATTCAGTTTAGCTTAATTCACCTTGGAAGTGAATTAAGGTAAACAGAATTAAAACCACTTCAGTTCTGAACAAGGGTGTTCATACAGCACTTCAATGCAGGAGTTTCACTAATCTGCTTCAAACGCACCTTTAATTAATTCAGATTAATTTTCCCGGATGCCCCAGTGTAGACAAGCCCAAGAGAAGTGACTTGCCCCACGTCACACCACAGGTCAGTAGAAGAGTCTGGAATAGAACTCAGGTCTCCTGCCTGCCAGTATACAGTTGTGTTTCATGCAGAACACCAGACATCAGATCTGGCTCGCACAGTTCATTTTCAGTCATGGTGTTTTCTGGCAGATGAATTATTAGAATGGTAATATCAGAAAGCTTCTCAGAATATTTTTGGGGAGGGAGGGAATATATTTCTTATTGTGCAGAGCTCCCTGTGATCAGGAAAGCTAATCTCTAACCTAACCTACCTTCTGAGGGGGTTATAATATTATATGTCACCGCATATAATAGAGAAGAAGCTTGAGTATCTAGCCAGCCCTGGGAACATTAGAAGTTTGTTAATACTCAAGGAGCATACTCACAAACGGAGGACTGTATACACAGTCACTGCACACTTTTAAAATCTCACTACATTTTAGGGCTCTGTAGTGCACCTTAAATTTTCCAGGCACCATGGTGGCTGGACTGGGGAGGAGGAGTTGCTAACCTCAAAATCGTCTGGACAGCTGCAGCCTCCTACTTCATTCACACTACCAGTTGCTTCTATTATGGAGAAGCCCAAGAGCAGTGCTAGCCTCTCGCTGCTATTAGACGCTAATGCTTTAACCCTTAGATCCCTAAGGATGTGTCTGTTCTTCTTAAGGTGAGGGACAGGAACCAAGTCAATGCTGCTCCAGCTCCCTCAGCAGCCCTGGCTCACTTACCCTGCCAGCTACACGAAACTACCCCCTGCCCCTCTGTTGCCCCCACTCCCTCCAGCAGGTGAACAGCGTCACATTCTTTCCCCACCTGTCCAACTTCACTGGCTGACCAGCCTCTCTGCATGGTGCCTCTTCTGGGCTCATGCCAAGAAATCCCTTCCCACAGCTGCTGCTCTGAGCAGAGCCGCTTCTCTATGTGTGTGGCAGTGTTAGGATCCCACACAAGCCAGTGAGGAAGGGAACGTTCCTAGCAAGGAGTGGGTAGGGTAGGACTGCCTCCATCTAGGAATCCCAATGCCGCCCCTCCTCCTTGCAGCCACAGCCCCTTTCTTCTCCAAGGAACAATAGCCCTCTGTAGCCTTCCCACTAGTCCAGGAAGCTTGTCGGTCCTGATAGCATAAAACATCTCAGGATGGGCTAGCATCCTATGGGCTGAGAGGACAGCCAAAGAGGATTCCTGCCACAGTCTTGAGTGCCGCTGCTGTTTGAACCCTAGGTACTAGATTTAAGCAGAATAGCTTAGACCAGTGGTTCTCAAAGTTACTTGATCGGGCCCCCCTTCTTTTTGTCTGTAGTCGTTTACGCCCCTCTCCCACAAGTACAAATACTGCCACCCAGCTCTGAAGGCAGCACCACACCAGCAGCAGCACAGAAGTAAGGGAGGCAATGTCAAAAGTGATATTCGTCAATATCACTTTTCACAGTGGACTTAGCACCCCATTGTCACCTTTACTTCTGTGCTGCTGCTGCCACCCTGGGGCTAACAGCTGGAGCCCCACCGCATCCCGGTGAGGGATTGTGAGGCTGGGAGGAGAGCCCGGGAGCTATGGCTGTCCTGTTTATCCCCACATCCAGGGTGTGCACGGCCCTTCTGCACAAGCTCTGGCTGCCTGGGGCTGACAGAGCTCTTAAAGCGGGGTCGGGGAGGGAGGGGAGCACACAGTTCGCACCTGCCATGACACATTCCCATGTCTCCCTTGGGAGGCCTGCCCCATAGTTTGAGAACCCCTGGCTTGGACTGATAGCGTTGCTCTCTCCTGTCTCCTTACAGCTCCTGTATGACAGTCCGAAAGCACGACAGGAGGTGGATCATCATTGGAGGGCGTCAGGGTGTCCCCATATTGTCCACATTCTGGATGTGTACGAGAACATACACCAGGGGAAAAGATGCCTCCTCATCGTCATGGAATGGTACGAACCAGGGAAGTCCCTTCCCCCCGATCCACATTCAGGAGAGTAGAGGGAATGTGACCGCTGGCTGTAAGAGCTGGGAGCAGTCCTGGCTGCAGAGCCTTGCCATGCAGTAGCCTCGTGCATCTCTCTCTTTACAGGATTTATGGGGAAACCTGCAGCTGCTCCAAGCAGCCTGTCTGTGGGAGGAACAAGAAAACTAATCATGAAACTAACCTTCCTTTGCACTCAGAAAAAAGTATCTTTATGGAAACATGGGTATAATTAATACATATATTCAAACGTGCATCTGTCACTTTCCTCAACACATTCTCGTGGGGGCTGACTGTCCTTATAAGATCATTTGGCTCCCCTCAGGCTATAACTATACCTAATTCTTCCCACTGTCCCCTACCCTCTTGATGCCACTGTCGCAATGGTGACTTCCTCTGGGAGGGGGGTGAGGGCAGTTTAATATCTCTCTTATCAGTTCCTTATTTGCTTGCTTGCTTCGTTTGTTTTTCTCATCCCCAAACCTTAAAGAACTTTTTTGCAGTGCAGTAAGACCACAAGAATTGCTATCAGCCTTCTGAACCAGCATCTGACCTGTCATTTCTGGTCTCCCAGCAGAGATGTGTGGCAAGTTACCAATGTCAGTGATTATGTTTTCTGGGAAATGCCTCACTACATATTAAATCACAGGCCTCAAAACTCCTGTTTTGTTGTTGTTGTTGTTGTTTTTTAATTTAATGGCAGAGCAGGCAGCAATCTGCACTGGACCTATCAGGAACAGATTATTTAGCAAGTTCAAGTCTCAGAGACAGGCAGGCAGGTTACCTAGCTTACATAAAACCATAGTTGCTGCAGGTCCATGCACACAAGATGATGCACACTCTGATGGAGATTTTCTTTTGCTCGCCCCCCTGATTTTGTTTTGTATGTGTTCTCTGTTTCAGCATGGAGGGAGGGGAGCTGTTCAGTAGGATCCAGGAGCGAGGAGACCAAGCTTTCACAGAGAAAGGTAGAATGTCATGAGAAAGTCTGTGAGGTTTTATTTCCTTCACCCTCCCTCCCTACCCAAAATAAATGGAAAATGTTTGCGTAGTTTCTGCAGGAACTTTACTGGGTTCAGTTTTGTTTCCTCTTGTTTTAAATTTCTATTTTTTATATTTAAAACAATTTAATGTCACAGCTCAAGAAAATGAGAAGCTATCAGAATTGGCTAGATTTAGGCATAATGTGGAAAGCTAGACGAAAACTTCCTGACATACATCTGCTTATACACTTCAGTACTAAACTGCAGCAGCCCCTGCTGTTCTAATTCCTGGTCCTCGCACAGCTCTGCCAGCATACCCCCATCCTGACATGCAGTCCCTCCCTTGAGTAGCATCAGTTGTGTTCAGCTGTGTTGTGAATAAATGGTTATAACAAACACTTAGGAGAGAAAGGCAACATGACTTGTTTAAGGTCCCACAGTGAATCAGTAAGAGAGCCTGGAACACAAAAGGCTTGTTGTTGTTTATTTAATTATTATTATTACTTACTATTTGGACAGTACCATAAATGCACATGACTGCAAAATTCTACTTGCCCACTCACTGCCAGAGAAGTGGCTTGCTTTTATTGAAGAGTAAAATACTATTAGCGTTGTTTCATTATTGTCCTCATGAAAGGGATAGGTGAGTGGAATTTATACCTGGGTTGTAAATTATCGTGACCATTGTGCAAGGCTGGTATAGAGGTCAGGTTTTCTGATTCCCAGTTTCCTATGCTAATATCTAGTCTATGATGAATCTCTCAAGAGGCATGAGTGATACATGTGGAGCACATGAACTGGATGCAGTTCTAAGGAGTGTACTGTGTAGTTCTGTCAGATACAAGACTCCAGAGGGAAAGAATGGTGCTGTGACTGTAGGTGATTCTACCCTGATAACAACATGACTTTTACCTCGAGTGTTTTCTCCCAGATACCCATTCACAAACCTTTGGGGACTACAAGAGAAAAATACTCCACTTGCGCAACAGGCGCTGAGAAATTAATATCCCTCTTTCTTTGAGGGACCTCCCAAGATCCCACTCTCCACCCACCTAGCAGATAGCTTCACAGTGCTCAGGGCCTAGGTAGTAAAGGAGAAGAGTATGCAAGGTTTTACCTCACAGCTTCCAAATGGGATGCATTTTTCCTCCCTTTGATTGTTTCTGCCTGACAAGGCACAGTTTGTGCCCTCAAGCAAGACATCTCTGTATCAGTCCAGACCTGGATATTCCAGCCAAAGCAGGAGATTTGCTTTATACCCAGATGGGTCTATATAAACTAGGTTTGCCTGGTTACAGTAAAATAATCTTGGCTTTCCCCTCCAGCCTCTGAAGCTGAGAGCATCACTTTATTTATGCTCCTACCTGTGCAGGAAATGAACAGCCAAGTTAAAGATATTAACTCTGACCTCTGTTAATTCAGACAATGTTGAATAATATAGATATTTATGTAGACAGTGTTGACCAATAACAGTGGGAACAGAGAAAATGAGAGAGAGACTGCAGGTGAAGTACCTTAGGGGGTTGAAGCCAAAACTAGCACTTGCTCTAGAATAGCTGTTCAGCACACAGAGCTGGGGGAGGCCACAACCCTCTTTCTCTGAAATGACCTCCCACATAAAGCTCTTCTGGCTGCCGCAAGTCGATGACCTCTTTCAGGCTCCACTTCATGAAATCTGTTGCTGGGGGGACAGTCAGCTCACTGGCCACTAGGATTTCCTGCTGGAGTATGTATCAAGTGCAGAAATTAGACATAAAAATAAACTGGTGAAAAAATATACTAGGATAGGCTGTGCAGCATAAAATGGCTAATTCACTTTAATTTTTATATGAGGAGACACTGTTAAGGCTGCTGAGGACCAAAAATGTAACCTACCATGATATTATTATATTATGATGATGATCTGATGCTAAAAGAATTTTTAGCCCCTGCAGAAGTAGGTGTGCACTGTTAGTTAAGCTTCTCTGCTGGGCAACCCAAAAATATATCCAGGGGCACTTTCTTCATGATCTTGGACATTGCTCCATCACTCTACTATGCCCTTAGTACTCTGTTCTGATGAGCACAGCAGAGCATTAATTTACAAGTACACACAGAGCAGGAGTCTCAACTATTTAAGTTACTGTGCCTGCTCATGAGAATGGCTGAGCTGCCGGGGGATTGTGGGGTATGATTGCCTTCCAAACAAAAACACAGCTGTTGAGGCTAATTTTAGGTTTTTCAGCGTTGACACTAGCCCTGTATACAGACAAGCTGGATGTAACTCAAAAACATTCCCAAGCATGTCTCTGAGTTACAGTGGGAATGTTAATATGACCTTTCTCTAAAATTATATTTATAGAGGCCTCTGAGATAATGAGAGACATCGGAACAGCCATCCAGTATCTGCATGCAATGAACATTGCCCATAGAGACGTCAAGGTGAGGCCTGAATGTGCCTATGCAGGGGAGAAAAGTTAAACTGAAAACAAGTGGATGGTGGTGATCTATATAACATTTATGAATACAGTACAGCATAGGTGCTGGAAGTAGGGGTGCTGCCACATCCCCTGGCTTGAAGTGGTTTCCTTTCTATACAGGGTTTACAGTTTCGTTCAATGGCTCTCAGCAGCCCCACTGTACAAATTGTTCCAGCACCCCTGCAGTAAGGTGGCCAAAGTGTTCCTGTTTCACGCCAGTGTGGGGAGGATCTGTTCATGCCCAATCAGTTCAGGGTCTGAATACCCACCCACATCAAGGCCAATGGTTTTCAGTTACATATGCAACACAGAAAGATCTAGGTAGTCATAACTGGTATTAAAGAGACATTCAACTTGAAGTCTAGTTAATTTAAAAAAATGTATTAAGTTGTTTCAGATACTGCACCCGCACCTGAAGTCCCCTTGTCAGTTTTTGTAGTTTCAGAATCATATTTTCCTATTTTATGTTTTCAGAAAGAACACAAAAAAAGGAAAAACTGCCTGTGTAGAGGAAAGTATGAAACCAGTTCCACACAAAATAAACAAACTGGGGAGGGGGAAGAGAAATTAATATTAGACTTGATCCTGACTAACAGGGAGGTATTGGTTGCAAATCTGAAGGAGGAAGGCAACTTGCGTGAAACTGATCATGAAATGACTGATTTCATGATTCTAAGGAAAGGAAGGAATGAGAGCAGTGGAATAAGGACAGTGGGCTTTGAAAAAGCAGATTCAGAAAACTCAGAACTAGTAGGTAAGGTCTCAAGGGAAGAAAATCTAAGGAAAAAAGAATTCAGAAGAGCTGGCAATTTCTCAGTGACAATATTAAAGGCACAACAGTAAACTATCCTGTTGCGAAGAAGAGACAGTAGGACTAGCAAGAAATCAGTATGGCTGCTTTAATGACCTGAAAATCAAAAAGGAATCCTACAGGGAAACATGGACAAATTGCTAAGGATGAACACAAAAGAACAGTGCAAATCTGTAGGGACAAAATCAGAAAGACTAAGGTACAAAATGAGTTACATCAAGCAAGGAATATAAAATACAGTAAGAAGAGGTTTTATAAATACAGTAGGAGCAAGAAAAAGATGAAGGAAAGCATAGGTACACTACTTAGTGGAAAAAGAGAGCTAATGATGGAAGAAATGAAGACGATTGGGGTGTTTTGTTTTGGTCGTCACTAAAAAAGGTTTCAATGTAACCAGATGCTTAACACAATATTAACAACAAGGGGAAGGAACACAAGCCAGAATAGGAAAAAAATAGGTTAAAGAATATTTAAATATTTAAGATGTATTCAAGTTGGCAGGGCCTGATTAAATTCACCCTGAGGTACTTAAGGAACTCGCTGAAGCAATCTGAGAACTGTTAGCAATTATCTTTGGGACCTCACCTGTCCTCCATGAGTTCTCAGAGGACTGGAGAAGGGCAAATCTTTAAAAAGGGGAACAAAGAGGAGCTGGGGAATTATAACCAGTCAGCTTAACTTTGATACCTGGAAAGATACCGGAACAAATTAGTGAACAATCAGTTTAGAAACAACTAGAGAATAATAAGGTGCTAAATAGCAGCAAATATAGATTTGCGAAGAACAAATCATGCCAAGCCAACCTAATTTCCTTCTTTGACAGGGTTACTGACCTAGGAGACAGGGGAAAGCAGTAGATGTGATATATCTTGATTTTAGTAAGGCTTTTGACACATTCCCACATGACATTCTCATAAGCAAACTAGGAAAATGTGGCCCACACTATAAAGTGGGTGCACAACTTGTTGAAAGGTCGTACTCAAAGAGCTATTGAGTTATCAATGGTTCGCCTTCAAACTGGGAGGGTATTAGGGGTCAGTCCTGGGTCTGGTACTGTTCAACATTTTCATTAATGACTTGGAAAACAGAGTGGAGAGTATGCTTATAAAATTTACAGCTGATACCAAACTGGGAGGGGTTGCAAGGAGGACAGGATTAGAATTCAAAATGACCTTGACAAATTTGAGAATTGGCCTTTTATTGAATTTCATCTTGTTGATTTGAGACAAAGTACTACAAAGTACTGAGGAAGGAAAAATCAAATGCGCAACTACAAAATGAGGAACAACTGCTAGACACAGTACAGATGAAAAATATCTGGGGGTTATAGTGGATCACAAATTGAATATGAGTCATCAGTATGATCTAATTATAAAAAAAAGGCTAATATCATTCTGGGTTGTATTAACAGGATTGTTATACGTAAGACAAGGGAGTTGATTGTCCTGTTCTGTTCAGCACAGGTGACGCTCCAGCTGAATATTGTATCCAGTTTTGGGCAACACACTTTAGGAAAGATGTAGACAAATTGGAGAGAATCTAGAGGAGAGCAACAAAAATTTTAAAAGGTCTAAAAAACTAACCTATGAAGAAATATTAAAATAACTGGGTATGTTTTGTTCTGAGAAAAGAAGACTGAGGGGAACCTGATAAATCTTCATATAGGTTAAGGAATGTTATAAAAAGGACAGTGATCAATAGTTCTTTATGTCCACTGAAGGTAGGCCAAGAAATAATGGGCTTAATCTTCAGTCAGGGAGATTTAGGTTAGATATTAGGAAAAGTTTTCTATCTATAAGGAAATTGAGTAGTGGGATGGGTTACCAAGGGAGGTTCTGGAATCCCTGTCACTGGAGGTATTTGAGAACAGGTAAGACAAACAAACACCTGTCAGGGATGGTCTAGGATGTTATGCTTGGTCCTGCTTCAGGGTGTGGGGGTTGGACTAGATGACCTTTCAGGGTCCCTTCCAGGCCTACATTACTATGATTCTATGATTTTTTAAAATCTAATCACTTTTCATTAGCAATCTGAGGTGCTGTAACAACAGCAGGTAAAAAAAATTTTTTGCACTCCTGTCTGAATATTTCTTAAGTTGGCTGTCTCTCTTCAAGAATGTTTTAAAATTGCTAATGAAAGTGAGGATGATGTTGGAAGGTCTGGCTGCGCTTGAGCATCATGTATTGCTAGTACCTGGTAATTATTTGTGGCACAGTACTGAAGAGAATCATTCCAGAAAGCAGGTCTGGATTTCAGACCCTGATTTAGAATAGTGGTAAGAACCTCAGGCTGTTCCAGAGAAGCAAGAATGCCTGGCCTGCATAGAGTATACACACTTGCAAAACAGGAGTTGGTGCACTCAGCCATCCTCTCCATAAGGCCATGTAGAACTATACCCCTAGCTATTTAATGTTCCTCAGCATCACTGAAATGCCTCAGTCCCATTCAGCAGAGGACATACAGCCTGTCCTGAAATAAACATTTGACACACCTGTACCATTTCTGTGCAAGCCCACTTTATATGTAGGATGTGTTTTATGGTTAGCACCCATTTGTTATGGCAGTGGCACTGCTTACAGCTCTTGCAAACTCAGCTCTGAGGTAGTCCACATGTAAATGCAACTTTTCAAATATAATGTTATTGCCGAGTTCAGAATCAGGAGGAGTAGGGGGAGCTCATTTAACACTACCATGCAGAACTGAATTAAGGTACTAGGTAATATTTGCCAGCCTATTTAGTGGGGGAGATTTGGCAGGCTTTTGCTATTAAATTACTGTATTTACATAGTGTTTGTAGTGTGCTAAGCACTTTACAGACAAAATAAAGATAAGACACATGCCCCCAAAGAGCTTACAATCTAAATACTCAGTGTACAAATGAGGGATGGGATGTAACAAAGAACAAGTGATTTAGTGGTGAGGGTTAGCACCTGTCCTATTCTCATTCCACAATTTATTAATTTGTGTGTGTGTTTTCTAGCATGTATTTCTGTTCACATTTAGTGGAAAGGAGGACTAGGGTTTATAGGGCTCATGGAAGGAGTGTGTTTTAAAGAGGGACTTGGAGGATGATTTACAAGTTAAGGGACTAAATTCCATGTACTTTGGCGGAGCTGAGTTTGTGCCAATGCCAACCATAAACATGAGAACTAGATGCTGGCTGGCTACACAACACGTGCCAATGCACAGCAGGCTAATGCAGAAATGGTACAAACTGGTTAGCCATCCCTCAATTCCCTCCTCCTTCAAGTCCTTCCTCAAAACATGTTTCTTCCATCCTAATAACCCCAGTGTGGAAGAGGGCATATCTGTGTACAGAACTCAGGTATCAGAGGGGTAGCCGTGTTAGCCTGTATCCACAAAAACAATGAGGAGTCCGGTGGCACCTTAAAGACTAACACATTTATTTGGGCATAAGCTTTCGTGGGTAAAAAACCCACTTCTTCAGATGCATGGAGTGAAAATTACAGATGCAGGCATTATTATACTGACACATGAAGAGAAGGGAGTTACCTTACAAGTGGAGAACTGGTGCTGACGGGGCCAATTCAGTCAGGTTGGACGTGGTCCACTCCCAATAATTGATGAGGAGGTGTCAATACCAAGAGAGGGAAAGTTGCTTTTGTAGTGAGCCAGACACTCCCAGTCCCTATTCAAGCCCAGATTAATGGTGTTAAATTTGTAAATGAATTTTAGTTCTGCAGTTTCTCTTTGAAGTCTGTTTCTGAAGTTTTTTCATTGTAGTATGGCTACTTTGAAGTCTGTTACTGAATGTCCAGAGAGATTGAAGAGCTCTCCTACTGGCTTTTGTATGTTACCATCCTGATGTCTGATTTGTGTCCATTTATTCTTTAACGTAGAGACTGCCTAATTTGGCCAATGTACATGGCAGAGGGGCATTGCTGGCACAAGAAGGCATATATCACATTAGTAGATGTGCAGGTGAATGAGTCCCTGATGGTGTGGCTCATGTGGTTGGGTCCTCTGATGGTGTCGCTAGAGTAGATATGGGGACAGAGTAGGCAATGGGGTTTATTACAGGGATTGGTTCCTGGGTTAGTGTTTCTGTGGCGGGGTGTGTAGTTGCTGTGCTGTTCCTTTTAATTTTAACCCGTGGGTCCATATGATGAAGATGGGAAGGAGGCCCTTGAAAAATTCCACCTGGATTTCAACAATTTCCACCCCACCATCAACCTCAGCCTGGACCAGTCCACACAAGAGATCCACTTCCTGGACACTACAGTGCAAATAAGTGATGGTCACATAAACACCACCCTATGCCGGAAACCTACTGACCGCTATACTTACCTACATGCCTCCAGCTTCCATCCAGGACACATCACATCATCCATTGTCTACAACCAAGACTTAAAATACAACCGAATTTGCTCCAATCCCTCAGACAGAGACAAACACCTACAAGATGTTTATCAAGCATTCTTAAAACTACAATACCCACCTGGGGAAGAGAGGAAACAGATTGACAGAGCGAGACGGGTAACCAGACATCCTACTACAGGACCGGCCCAACAAGGAAAATAACAGAACACTACTGGCCATCATGTTCAGCCCCCAGCTAAAACCTCTCCAGCACATCATCAGTGATCTACAACCTATCCTGGAAAACGATCCCTCACTCTCACAGATCTTGGGAGGCAAGCCAGTCCTCGCTTACAGACAGCCCCCCAACCTGAAGCAAATACTCACCAGCAACTACACACCACACCAAAGAAACACTAACCCAGGAACCAATCCCTGTAACAAACCCTGTTGCCTACTCTGTTCCCATATCTACTCTAGCAACACCATCAGAGGACCATATGAGCCATACCATCAGGGACTCATTCACCTGCACATCTACTAATGTGATATATGCCTTCTTGTGCCAGCAAGTTTTTTTGTACAGAACTGTAATTTCAGAGTGTTTTCTTCTCCCTCCCAGTGAAGTTAAATAAAGTCCTTACTTACTAATACTTGAACTCCCAGTTCCCTTTGATTCAGTGCTTAAGAACCTTCCTCCTCTTCTCTCAGAGTGCACTGTGCAAGGGTGCTAGTACACAGATTGGAAGGGCAGAATTAGTTCAGTTTTGGGGGAAAAGCTGTATCTTGGTGTTAGTTTTAATAGAGTAGTGTCAGACGCTGGCCATGATCTAGTTCTTAAGATAAGCTGTTACCAGTACCTGGTTCTTAGCTCCTACTGCCTGAATGCCTCATGGAAACACAAAGCATGGACTGATATCTTCATCAGCTTGGATGCCATGTAGGTCAGAAAGAATAATCCCCCAAAGCGTAATGTTCTAAAGAGGAGTTCATAGAAAGCCTGGGTCTGCACCCATTGAAGTCAATGGGAGTTTTGTCATTGACTCCAGTGGGTGCAGGACTGAGCCCATTTTTCTGTGATTATTGGGTTGGGAAGGATTTTGATGCCTGGTGTAGGCAAAGGTGCTGTCAACTGTGAAAGGGGAATGATCCTAACTCTGGGGTGGGGAAGTGAGGAGAGAGAGAGCGCAGCAGTTCGTGGCTGCGTGGATGAATTAGGAGTATAACCCAACAGAATTTATTTTGAGACCCTTCTCCTGTGTTGTTGCAATTACCTTTTCTCTTGGTGCCATTGCAGCCTGAAAACCTACTTTACACATCCAAAGAAAAGAACGCAGTACTCAAGCTCACAGACTTCGGGTTTGCCAAAGAGACCACTGTACAGAATGCACTGCAGACGCCCTGTTACACTCCGTATTATGTGGGTGAGTCTTCTGGGGGGCCCTCCTCCACATGTATAATCATCTCAGCAAGCCTGGAGACCTCGGGAAAGCTCCCCATGCTGTGAAGGACACGTCTTCTCTCCCACAGAGATGAAAAGGAGGAACCCAGAATTTTAATTGAGGTCATGCTTGGAAACTAACCTAGTCCCAACACAGAGTTCAAGCCCTTCTGCGTGGGAAGGAGAGAGAAAATGTAATGGCAAACTTAGGTACACAGAAGTAATGTTGGCTTTTTCACTGTGGGTTGATGTGATAAAATCCATAATCCGAACCCAGCCTTCACAACCATTGGATGTTTTCTTGCAAAACTTCGCTTAGCATAAAAACATGGTGAGAGAAAACAGGGTGATGGATCATTCCCTCAACTATAAAGGTGCATTTTTAAACCAGGAAAATGGAGGAATTGGTAATCCAAGAACAAAATTTAGTCTTGGCTGAAATGTTGCCTTCCTTGCATCCAGCAGTGTGTACCAATGTACTGAATGTCTCATTATGCTGTACTTATACTAATTCTAGGGTACACCCACTGCAATCTTTAGGATAGTGATTTCCTCAAGATAGGATGAAAAGTCACTCTCTCTTTTGTATGGCTGAGTCAGTTTGCATTCATAACACCTCTTTGGGGATGAGAAGGGATAATAAAAAGCCTTCACTATTTTGGCAGAACTGGTCCCCTTTGCTATACAGATGAAAGCCTATTTGATGTTTTTAATGGGTAAGTATCTTCAGGGGGAGGGGGGGAACTCAAGTGATAATGGCAAAAACCATGTAAAGAAAAACAGCACTAGGAAAACAACATTGAGCTGTACTCACCATGCATAGGGTCAGCACACTGACATGTTAAAGGAATTAATATCCACATATTTTAATGTCCTATATATTTGCACATGAACAGACTGACTTTTCCCTTTCCATACCTCTATAAACCAGCATGAATTGCTCATTTACCCAGAGAACCTTTTTCTTACTAAGCAAACCTAAAAACAATTTGTTCTGCCTAAGAAAAAAACAATTTTCCCCATCCCCCGAGCCCCTGACATCTTTTTTCTCATTTTTGTACTTTTGTAAGAATTAGATGCTGTGGCGTATAATAATTCTGGCTGGAGCCAACCACAATCCAGGCAGGTGCTGTTCAAGACTTCCCCACATAGCTCTGTCAGTGCACTTCAGTTCCAATCTCTGCAATATGCACTCCTGTTTGTTCCAATCCTGGATCCCCATAAAGTCCTCAGCTGCAGCACCCTCTGCTACTTTAGTTCAGGACTTCTCCTGAGCAGAGATTTGCCAATGAGGAATTGTGCAGTTTTTCAAATTGACACCTGCACATTTGGAGCTCCATAGAGACCACACAGCGGTTTGTAAATAGAAAAGATTACCCAGCGATAGCAATCGCTTATTTTTTTCCTGCAACAAATATTTGTTATTATTTTATACTACTACTTGCTGTTTAGAGGTGAGGAAAATATCTGGCAATCAATTGTTTCTAATTTTTCCCTTCTTCAGCCCCGGAAGTCCTTGGTCCTGAGAAATATGACAAATCATGTGACATGTGGTCTCTTGGTGTCATCACATATATTCTGTAAGTATAAGATATGGGGACAGATGAATAAACAAGAGTAGGCCAGCTATTAGCAGACTCTCGACCCATATGTCCTGCCCTACCTCCATCCCAGACACCATTGCTGCATTAATAACTTTTTCATGATATTTGCACTACTCATCCCATCTTTGGAAGAATCATAGGCTGTCGGACTTTATATGGGACAAAGGAATGTGTGGATTTCCTAGGTATAACCATTCCATGCACCTCTCTTACAGCCTGTGTGGGTTTCCTCCATTTTACTCCAACACCGGACAAGCCATTTCCCCAGGGATGAAAAGGAGAATTCGGATGGGGCAATATGGGTTTCCCAATCCAGAATGGTCTGACGTATCAGAAGAAGGTAACTGAACTAGCCTGTGTCTCTGTTGCTCACACATACACACTGGATGGTGAGAGGGGTGTTTACATTTCAGACTATTTCTAAGGAATCTTTCTTTTGTGATGCTCTTTAAATCAAGACTTTATGAAATGATACAGGGAAGGGCTAGGGATTGATGCATTTCCTGTGCAGTGTCGAACATAAACAGCAGAAAACTTTTATTGAAGGGCACTTAGTGCTGGTGAGAGGTGTTAGATAAACATCCCTGGAAACTGAAGACCTTAATCCATAGAACAGTGTGATGCAAGGTGAGCTGCAGGGGAGAACTCAGACTTTGGCCTCCTTATTGATACTGCCAACTTCTCAAAATAAATTTTGTGATGTGGACACTTATCATCCAGGTATTAGACTGAGGTAAACGATCTATTTCAGCTAAACTAGTGACCAAAGTCAGTTGTTGAGTGGTGACCTGGAATGAATTAAAATCAGTGTACTAGAAGTGGAAGGTTCTGGTTCCCTATTACTACACCAATTTCCTAGATCACCTATTCTCACTTGCCAAACCATGTGTCAGGGAAATAAGTTCAGCAGCTTCTGATCATACTTCTAATGATAGAATGGCTTGTTAGAAAAGAAGTGGATTATGCTGTGATAACACCCTTTAATTTTTACTTATTGAGTGAAAACCAGGTATCATCACTGTGTCACACTGTGAGATGTGGTACAGCTGTCCATTATGGGATCTAATGGATGTGCATGCGGAGTGGGCCACTGTACATTTAATGTGAAGGAGGATGCATCAGTTGTGTGTCCCTATGTGAATACTCGTTCTCCCCTGGATTCTGTTCCTATCCTGTCCCAGGATAGCAGTTATTAAAATGCTAGAGGAAAGTGGAGAGAGGTAGTTTATTTGGAAAACTTGTTTTCATATGGATGTGATTGAGGGTAGTTGCCTCCTAATTTGAACCTACTCAGCGCTGTCTACAAACCAAATTTAGCAGTGGGTCCCCTTGAACCAGTGCTGAAAACTGTTTGACTGCTAGTATGGATGGGACAAAACTGATTACAGAAAGAATGACTGATACTCCAACAGTGCTGAGGACAATTTTGTCTGGTATATGCCGTGGTCATTAAAGGTTTAGATACTATGTTGATGTAGATCTACAGAAAACCTTGTGTTAGACAACAGCCAAGGTGTACGGTTTTCAAGATGGGTCCAGCGGGACCCACTGCTAACACCTGTAGTCAGCAACAGGTTAGTTTCAGGGTGTAGACTGGCTCATAGAATCCCTAACCCTCTTGTCTCCTCTTCCTACTACCTTTCCTCTGTGTGTGTGTTTGTGTGTACACGTATGTATGTTCTTTCTCTGTCTCTCCCATCTCCTCTGCTTTTCAACATGAGAGCAGACACAGGTAGGTGTCCTGAGCTGTATACAATTACCCTTCTTAATGCAGGTTCCTTGTTCTGAAGATTGTGCTGGATATAGCTGAATACAGTGTGCCATGTTGGTCCTTGTCTTTCAGCCAAGCAGCTGATTCGTCACTTGCTTAAGACAGACCCGACTGAGAGAATGACGATTTCTCAATTTATGAATCATCCTTGGATTAATGTGAGTCCTGCATGATTTTTACAAAGGAGAGGGATGGATTCTTACATGAGCCTGAAATGTAAGGCTCTCATTCTTACAGAGCCTGAAATGCTGCTCTGCCTGGCACAGGAAGAGAGGGCACTGTTGTTGTTAATACTCATTTGTTAATTAGCAAAGACTCTACCCAGTGTACTCTCTGTAAAAGGACACCTGTCTGCAAGGACACAGTTCCTCATTGTGGTACCAGAGGACACACCTTACAGTTTTTGTGAGCAAGAACCAAGTACATCCCTACCTACTCTCAGCCAGATGTTGCTACTGACTGTAGCATGCGCTACCCTCCTCCTTTTAAAAAAAGCCATGGTACTTCATCGTTGCAGTACTTATGAAGAGCTACTATTAGAAGTCTCAGGCTTAGCTATGTTGATGTGAATTCAGAGCATCACACTAAGGGAATTCTCATCCTTGGCATAGATCTGAAAATGCCTGGGAAGAGGCAAGGATTTATGCACTGTATCTTATGAGAAAACAACAGAGACTCGTATACATGATGATGTTGAGGAAACCAGTTCAAGTCTTGCTTTGTCACATGTTTTTTTTCTCCCCCAAGTATTTGAGCAGATGTCTCTATTTCATAAAGTAATATTTATTATCTCAAGGAGATAATAAACCCCTGAAAACAAACCCAAAGGAAACAGAATGCTTATCCTGCACAATCCTTTCTCCCAGGGATGGCTGTTCTAACGAACTTCCCTGCCTGTGCTTATCCCAGGAGGAAGAGACACAAACAACAACATAACTTCATATAGTGTCTTATTTTATTGTATTCATTGCTGAAGATAAGTCTGCACTTCTGCAATGCCTTTCATCTGAAGATCTCAAAGCCCTTTACAAACATGAAGGAATGTAGCCTTATTAGTCCCCTGTGAATCAGCTGGGTGTCCTCATTTTGTGTTTGAAGCATGGATGAGGGCACTATTATTGCAGCCCATGCATCTTGGGTGCAAGAGGATGTGGTTTGTAGTTTAGGAGGAGCATGTTGTCCTCCAGTCAGTTGGTATGGAAGTGGCAGTCAGCAAGCAGTAACTGTCAGCAGGTGGGGGCACGCTCAGCTCCTGCTCAGAGGAACTAAAATGCACTCCATGGTGCCAGTTTTCCATTCCCTCCTCCCCAGCCTATCCTTGACAAATCATGCCTTGGTCAGCAGGGGACTTTTTCCAGAGAAGGCATCAGCCGTGCTTTTGGCTTCCTCTTGCCATATTAACTAGAACAGGATTTAATTTTATGGCACCCTGACCTGGGTGGCCTTTAGGCACTACTACAATATAAACGTTAAATGATGATAACATGAACAGGGATCTTTTCACCCTTTGCTGAAATGCAGCCTGCTTTGGTATGGAATGCAACAGCACTCCATAACCATTTAGGACAGAAAGTGAAGGAGAATTCTGTGCCCAACTGAGACTACAGTCTTAGCTGTAGACAGGCACAATGTCATTGCTCAGCTGGAATTTAGCAAGGAAATTGAGCTAACAACCCTACTCTACCAAAAAGATCTACAAGACCTTTCTTGACAAGAGATCATGGGCCTCAGTCGTATGTCTTATCTGAAACAGCATCTCAAGCAAAACAGTTGTTGGGGCATTGAATGTGTACTTACTCAAGATAATAAAACTATACATTGCTCTTCTGTAGCACCTTGCAGCCAAGAATCTCAATTATTTTCAAGCATTAATTGAGCCTCCCAACCATTTCCTTTGAGTTATTTTGTACCTATTTTACATTTGGATGAATAATAATCCCTCACTCATATATAGCACTTTTCATCGGTAGATCTCAAAGTGCTTTACAAAAGGAGGTCAGTATCAGTGTTCTCATTTTACTGATGGGGAAACTGAGGCACAAAGTAACTTGGTTATTTGCCCAGCATCACACTGCAAATACTGAGCAGAGCTGGGAATAGAACCCAAGTGACCAAATTCTCAGTCACCTGTTCCAAACATTGGATTGTGTTTCCACCTGCCAATTCACCCAGACCTGACTTTTCCTGAAAGGTTTCCTATGGGTGTATTACTGTGTCCCTCCCTACATTTAAGGTCTGATGAGATCATACCAAGTAGTACTATATGTGCAGAAAGAAATTTCCTCTATCACAAATTCTAGAAGAAAAATAATGAACTGCTTTGAATGGGATATTTAATGAATGAACGGTTGGTAAAAACAATGTATAATAAGAATACACAATATATGGTTTAAAAAAACCTAGAAAAGAATAAAAAAACAAATGAAATGCCAGACTGTGGCTTCTACATCCTCTTCGCCTGGGTGATATTTTAGGGGGATAATAGTACTTCTCTACCTTACACGGTGAAAAAAGGATAAATGCATTTGATTGTTGGGCACTCAGATTCTAAGGTAATGGGAGGCCAAGTATCTTAGATAGGTCTTCTGCCTCACATACATTCATGAGAGTAAGTGATCATTTCACACAGCTAACTTTGCAGAATGTTTCTTTCTGGTTTTATTTCTCTCCTTAGAAATCAATGGTGGTACCACCAACCCCGCTTCATACTGCACGGGTCCTGCAGGAGGATAAAGACCACTGGGATGAAGTGAAGGTCAGCCAAAGAACAGCTGCATGAATTATTAGTTTTGTAGTTATTGGGGATTCTTCCTAGAATGGGGTTTGAGAGAGGATGAAGAGGCCTTTCTTTGCTTGGAATGAAAGAAAGCCAAACATGTTAAGGTATGGAAATGCACATTATGGGCACCTAAACAACCTTAACTCTGCCCAGAGACACCATGAGGGAAAAAAGTGAAAAGATCTAATTTGTCTTTTAAAAAAATCATTTTAATCTAATCTGGGACTCCAAACACTGTTGTGCATTGATCATAACTGTATGGTTATTACATTGTCATTATAGGGCAGACTTAATGTTGTTTGGATTCTCTAACTCTGTTTCCATACCTTAACATATTTGCATTTCTTTTAAGGTTAACTGTATTTTATAATATTTGGGTTTGCGATAATTGCAACATCCCTGTAATGTATTTTACCCTAAATTACTCATACATTCTCCCAACCTTTAAACTACATTAAGATAGAGTTTTGTATGCAAAATGAGTTAAGGCAAGGCCAAGACTCACATATAAAATGTCATTAAAGGGATTGAGATGATAGTTTCATTTATGATTTTTCAGTCCCATGTCTCTATTTGATTGTATGTATTTTGTTCAGGCCTCTTGGATGTTCTCTGATCACTTGACCACTAGTCTGGTGCATTCTCTTGTAAACTTGAACTATTTTCTGTTTGCAAAATTCATTGACACTCACATAGGCAGCCTACAGTGAGTGGGAGTAAGATTCTTGCTCCCTTACCTTGTTAGCAGGTGATAACACTTTTAGTCTTGTCCAGGCAACAGAAAGGTCTAATTTATTATTGATTCTAATATAACCTACAACAGGGCTCCATTCTGTCAGATAGTCACTCACCAGTAGGATGGAATGGCTGTCTTGCCTATGTCTGAGTTTTCACAATTGTTCAGTGTGGTTTCAGGAAGAGATGACGAGTGCTTTGGCTACTATGAGAGTGGACTACGACCAAGTGAAAATCAAAGACTTGAAAACATCCAACAACCGCCTCCTCAACAAACGCCGCAAGAAACAGAAACAGGCAGGCACCTCCTCCGCAGCCCCAGGATGTAGCAACCAGTGAGAATAAAGGAGAGGAGGCTGAGGACTTGAGGGTTAAAATTAAAAGGAACAAATAAAACTGAGCAGGGTCAGCTTACCCTATACCACAAAGGGGCTGGCCTTGAGAAAAAGAGGAACCTGGCCTGCAAAGGGGGGAAGTGATAAAGACTACATCATTCTAGAATGTTATCTGGGCTTTGCTTTTTAAGGGGGATTTGTTCTTGTCATATGATTTTTGCATTTTGCCAGGGGTACCTAGCAGTACCAGAAACTGGGGAATTTTGACACATCTTTAGCTGTTTTGGGGCAGCAGAGGGTACAGGAGATCAAGTCTTAGAATACCGATACACGAAGGTTTTAACCACAGCCTGTGAGAGTGACTTCTACTGTGATTTTAAGCTTGTGAAGGGGAAGACCAAAGTGTTCTGGTAGGAGAGGTTCAAGACTTCAAACACAGGCATGGGGAAGGGAGTGAAATGTCACTGCTCTCTTTACACAAGCAGCACAGTCTCAACTCTTGGTGTTGCTGGTGCATCTGAATCGCAGCTCATGCTAGCATTGGTGAGAACAGTGAGTGTTTTCCAGGTTTAACTCCTACAGCTGCACATCATCTGAACAGAGAAGCACTGTCCTTGATTTAGGAAAACCTTCCTGTGCCACTAATGGATGGAGTAAGGGTTTCTTCTTGCATTTCCTTATTCACACAGATCCTTAGTCTTATGTGAAATTCAGGTTTTGTAGCACTTTTCTAATTCAGTAGTTTGTTCATTTTCTACAGTTACAATGATGCCATGTCTGTTCTACTGGCATATCTCTCTGGCGTTTTTTGTTTTTGTTTTTTAAATCTATGGCAGTATTTTACATAAAGCTGTTTGTTTTTAATTAGGACTCAGAACATGTCATTAATCCTTCTGAGTCTGTGAACCTTCAATGAACACAACTGGATAACTATCATATACACACCTCTGCTCTAAAGAGAGGCGTCTGAAGTCCACAAAGAAATGGAAAGGGTTGTTCTCTGTAGGAAATCCCATTGTCTGACTTCATCCAGTCTATTACATGCAGGTCTTATGCCTTATGTAAGGTGCTTATTTCTGTTAGGTTTTCCTGCTGTGCTTTAACAAGCAAACTTTAAACCTTGGGGAGTATTTTGACCCATTCTGACACTAGAAAGTGTAAACCAATGTCAGCAATACTGCTGGATCCAGAGTCCCAACATGGATATGTACCCATTGTCTTTTTTTTCTAACTCAAACTTCTGGTTTAGATATTCTGGCTGTGGTTTGTTAATTTGTTCTTCTACTTTATGTTCAGATTGTTCCTTCTTACTGCATTACGGGTTTTATTTGAGGTGAACAAAATATCAGCGAGAATGTGGAGAGTTTTTAAGGTGAAATTAAATGCTTCCAATGCTGCAAATAAACACATTATAACATGGGAAATGAGGGGCTGAAAGGGTCAGACAAGAGGACAGCAGTGTACAGGAGGCAAAGCAATCCTGCCAAACAGGGTCTGGATCTTCCAATTTATTTGAAAACCACACTGAATTTGTTACCTCTCCACTGAAGATCCGCTTGATGCTTCGACCTTACAGATGGGCTCTGGTCCCTTGTAGGAAGCACTGGCTATCCCTACAAACCATCCACTTTTCTTTGTGTAATCTTTGGATTTTACAAAATGATTTTAATAAATAATGATGTTCCAGCATTTCTTCCTACAGTGGTCCCTGTTTTCATTGAAATATTGTGTGGTTTCATGATACAGTACCAGGTACAGTCATCTTTGAAGATTTTAGCAGGAAAGGAAAAGTTTAAAAAGGAAAAATACCACCTGCACTCAAAGGCTGGCCAGCTTAAGTTATCTGAACACATTTTTGCTCTCAAAGCTTGGTTTTTGAATAGAAATCTCAGTGTAAATGCAAGCACTGAAGGGTTATTTCATGTTATCAATCTAGCTACTCCCATGACCACAGTGCATCTCACATTAATTGATTTAGCCTCATAAGGGTCTGGTATGATAGGGAGACATTACTCCCCTATCTATAAAATGGGGATAATAAGGCAGAGAGCGATTAAGTGACGTGCCGATGGTCACATGGATGGGGGTCTGTGTCAGAGCTAGGAATTGATCTCCTTAGTCCCAGTATAGTGCCTTTACCACAAGACCATCCATCCTGCCTCCCAAAAGTTCATCTGTTTTCAGAGGGTAGCTACCACATCATTCCAGCCATCTGAGTTGCACACCTCTTCAAGTTGGAATTTGTTCTCCCATATCCCAGCTAGTAGGGCAAGGAGTGCAAAGGTTGACTTTCTAGTAATCTGCCCGTTTTTGATTATATAGAAATATGACAGCCATCATGGTCCCAGTGGTACTCATCCTCTGCAGTGGGTTTCCCATAGTCTAAAGGTTAAAAGTCTGAGCCGTTGGTTTCCTGAAAAACAATGGCTCATGTTTTCTCTTAACTTGTCAGTTCAAGCAGTCTAGAGCGCTTTAATGCAGTGGTTCTCAACCAGGGGTACATGTACCACTGCGGGTATCCTGAGATCTTCCTGGGGGTACATCGACTCATCTAGATATTTGCCCAGTTTTACAACTGGCTACATAAAAAGCACTAGCGAAGTCAGTACAAACTAAAAATTCATACAATGACTTGTTTATACTGCTCTCTATATATTATACATTAAAATATAAGTACAATATTTATATTCCAATTGATTCTATAATTGTATGGTAAAAATGAGAACTTAAGCAATCTTTCAGAAATAGTGTGCTGTGACACTTTTGTATGTTTGTCTGATTTTGTAAGCAAGTAGTTTTTAAGTGAGGTGAAACTTGAGGGTGTGCAAGACATATCAGACTCCTGAAAGGAAGGGGTACAGTAGTCTGGAATGGTTGAGAGCCACTGGTTTAAGGGATGTGCGTAAGCACGCGTCATTTCTGATGGAGAACTCCAAAGTATACTAAGGGCCCAATTCATCACTACATTACTCCAAGTTTACAACAGTGTAATTCCCTCAAAATCAATGGCGTTATGCTACTGGAAAACTGGAGTGACAAAATGGTGAGTCAGGCCCTCAGGTACTCAAATTCCAGTCCCTGAACAGTGGAAGCTGTGACATATTATTTTTCTGACTAATGCCATCACATTCTGTTGTACCGTGACATCTAGGAATGGACTAAGTTAAACCACAAGGGGCAGCTCCAGGAAGGTCTCCAAAGTACAGTGTGAAAATGGGAGGGGAGGCATGAGGGAATATTTCTCCTTAACTTCTTTTAATGAGGGACAGAAGAATACGTGAGGTAAATACCATGTAATATATGTCAAGCCTTCAGGCCCAAATATGCTACAACTTCAGCCATATAGGGGAAACTGGCTACAACATGGTTGTGTTACAACCTGGTTCCATTTACAATATAGACAAGATTTGTTTTAACCATGTTGCGGAGCCACACCAAAGTCTTGGATACATCAAAGATTTCAGCAGGGTTTGGGCATGTGGTTAATGTGCCATCCTCACTGAAATATTCAAGTGTTTTGTAACCGAATCTGGGGATAATTGTGTTGTAACCCTTCCTCCCCCTCCCCCATCACATGGCTAAAGATGTAGATTAAACAAAGCCTTGGAAAATGAAGACTTTTCATTTCAAAGGTTTTTTTGTGGATGTGGAGCTACCTGCTGGTCCTTCAGCATCATTGCACTTGTTACAGCATAAAGAAGTGGTGAGTATTAAGAGTCTCAACACCAGTAAGAAGCAAGTAGGGGATTAACATGAACAAAGAGAAACAAAATTGCTTTTAGTAGGTAACATCCACGCCCTAAAGATTTTTGTAATGATACTGAAATGTTGCAACTTTTTGAAGCTCTTTTGTGTGTGTGTGTGCCTACCTTAATGTAGGTTACTCTGCCATGGAAGAGGTTTGCAAGACAAGGCATGAATGGTGCTCTGCATTCTATGGATTCTCATGTTTCATAGAAAATCTTTCCCTTGTGGTTTTTAGCTCAGTTATACAAAATACCCATCACAACACTCTCACACATCATAAAGTGCTCCCATTATTAGCTATGGTACTTTGATCTTACCTCCATGAACCCTACCCCCATCCCTATGCAGTCCTCCCACTTGGTATAATAGCTTCTTTGGAACATACTGCTTGGGAGTCCAAATTTATCGCTTGTTTTTAAAGAGGATAGACGATTATAAAACTGGTTCATTTGCATATTCATAAGGCACATGGATGAGGTGGCACAGCCAGGAAGAGAAAGAAGTGAATGGCCAATAGGACAGGCTGCAAAGAAAACATAGATTAAAAAGAACAAAAAACCAAAAACCTTTTAGGCAGAAACTGAATAAGAACTGTATGCACAATTCCCTGCCCGTTTCTTTTAATGATTGCTTATGGGCTGCCGTTTCCCTTGTGCGTGTCTCCAGCCTATCTCTCCCTCTCATGCGCACACTCTCTCACACACACATACAGTAATTCCCTCCCACAGCTTTTCTCTGCGTGTGTTACACATCTGACTCCCTCCTTGTCTTTGATCAAATGTACATTGTGGTGAACCTTTTCTGACACACTACATTTCAAAACTAATTTTAATTGTAAGCCATTGTTCTACTTCTGTGTCTTCTAATTGAGAAAACACAGCACGCAGTCTTGGGATTGCATGTCTTAACTCTTCATTGGCTGGGGTTTCGAAGCCCACTTTTATTGCAGCTCCTGACTTGCCTGAAATTGGGGAAAAATAGGGTGCTACATACTCAGTTTGATCTAATTTCCTGTTCTCATTTCAATTAACTTGAGGTTTTTTGGTCAGCGTATGACCAAGTTCTGATTGTGAGGCTTTTTGAGAAGAGGGGTATTTGGTGGGATGGAGAGTTGGTGGCCTTGGAGGTACATTTGTGAAAACATTTTTGCAATGTTTTGAAACATCTGTTAGAGGGTGCCGCTCTCACGCACATACACCCATGATTAAACTAGCCCCAGGAAATTTTCCTGCCTCCACTGTGGGAAGAATTAATTCTTGAACTGAGAGGTTCATTCTCAAACTGTATATCACCGCTTCTACTTTTCTGCCAGACTCAGACCTGCCTCCCTTCCCCGTAATATAGGTTTGTTTCATCTTTGCCTCTGCATCTTCCTTCCCATGCCTTTGTCTTCTTTCACTTTGGCTATTGCAATTCCATCATGTAAAGCTTCCCTGTGTCCTGGTTCCACAGACACCATCATATGCTGGACACCCCCTGTGTTTTTTCACAGGTGGAAGGAAGCATTGCCCCATCACTCCCCCACATACACACACACCATTTCCCAACTCTGTGAATTCCCCATTCATGTCAAGAGCCAGATCAACCTGTGACGTTGCACCCCATAAGGCTTTATGGAAATATGCTTATGAATATATATATGACATAACTGGAATATGTTTTATGCCACATATGCCATGTAACATATCTCTATAAAGGTTATGATCTACTGAATCTATTAATCCTATTTGTATGCATGCGTCCTTTTTGTACTCGAAGTTATTAATATTGGCTTGTGGTGGTTAGATTTTATATTGCCTTAGTAAGGCATTTGGGCAGCTTCTTTAGAAAGGAATTTGCAAGTTAAGGGCCTAGTCAAGAAACACTTAATGGACAATGGATCTTGGAAGGCTCCAATCCACATAAGAAGTCTCCTTGAGGACGTTCAAGGTAGCATGTGAACCATGGCTACTACCTGTAAGTTCTGAGTCATGCATGGACATGTGACTTGCCCGTGTGACTCCAAAACTCCATCTTGTAGCTGGGATTCTACACAGGGGGAGGGATGGGTGTCCACCCACAAGAGAAAGTCTGTTTAAATCCCTGGGAGACCCCCTCCATTAGGTCTTCAGCTGACTCAAGAGATAGCCTCTCCATCCCCAAAGGATACCTGAAAGAAAGTGGAACAAAGGACAGTAACCATGGGGATGTGATTGATTGCTGGACCCAGACTAGAAGGAGACTAGTCTGTAAAAGGAAGCTTACTGGGACACCTCTGAGGGTGAGGTTTTATCTGTATTCAGTTTTCTTACTGTATTAGACATAGACTTGTGTGTTCTATTTTATTTTGCTTGGTAATTCACTTTGTTCTGTCTGTTACTACTTGGAACCACTTAAATCCTACTTTCTGTATTTAATAAAATCACTTTTTACTTATTATTTAACCCAGAGTATCTATTAATCCCTGGGGGGGGGGGGGGGGAGGGGGGCAAACAGCTGTGCATCTCTCTCTATTAGTGTTATAGAGGGCAAACAATTTATGAGTTTACCCTGTATAAGCTTTATACAGGGTAAAACGGATTTATTTGGGGTTTGGACCCCATTGGGAGTTGGGCATCTGGGTGTTAGAGACAGGAACATTTCTTAAGCTGCTTTCAGTTAAGCCCGCAGTTTGTGGGACGTGGTTCAGACCTGGGTTTGTGTTTGTGGCCGGCAAGTGTATCTGGCACAATCAGGCAGGGTTCTGGAGACCCAAGCTGGCAGGGAAGGCAGGGACAGAAGTAGTCTTGGGACATCAGTTGGCAGCCCCAAGGGGGTTTCTGTGATCCAACCCGGCACACAACCTCTACCCCCTTTTTACTAAAATCTCTATGAACTTGCTGCCACTGACCTCCCCTACCTACCAACCCCTGTTCATTCATTACTGCTCTTTCAGACTGCGCCTACAAACCACAGTGGGGTTAAGAGAGAAAGGAAAAGAATAATTATGCACTTAGAAAATGGACCTAACTCCCTCAAAAAAACCCATACTTTTTTCCTCTGATCAGAACCAGGGTCCTCTTTCTCCTAAACTCTTGTTCTATCTCCCCTCACCTTGCTATTTTTTAGTGGTCTAGTCTGCAGGGCAGGCTCCTTGTTTAAGCTGCTTGAAGAAGAACCATCACAGGATATCTATCCTGCTAAGTGGAATCAGGCTCAACCTTGCCTGTGACCTACCAGTTAACCCCCAGCTGATCCTGCTCTGGTGGCTTAATTACCATTAGTGACCCCAGCTGTGAAAGGGTCAGGGAGGACTACATACAGAGACAGGGAAAACTATGTGCAGAAAGAGGAAGGAGGTCTAGGAGAGCAGTACAAGGGTTATTTCCTCTCTTTAGGGAAGGCTGATGAAGGTAGTCTGGAGAGATCTACAGGGAACAGGTCAAGCTCCTGTGGAAGGCCCTGAGGTAGGGATTATAAGAAGCTGAGACGTCCCTGGGAGAAGCTACTGGAGTCCCCAGGGAAGTGGGCAAATCTAGTAGGAAGAAGTGCTTGTAGGTAAAAAGCCCTGAGGGATAGTGGTTAGCCAAAGGAGCACATGTACTGAAACATTTCAGTTGAAACAGTAAAGTCAATCTCAGCTATTAAAATAAATTGAAGAAATGTGTTTTTCATTAGAAAGAAAAACACTTTCTGTGACTGAAATGCAGCCTTAATAATGAGCTTGTCTTATACAGTGGGCTGTTAAGAAAAGTTAAAATGAGGTGGGGGAGGTGGAAACGCGTCATGGTGAAAAGGGAGTGAGAATTGAAAAATGGCTAGTGTCATGAGTGCTGTGCTATACCCCAGATATTCTTTATTTATCCTGTTTTAGTGAAAATGTCTAGAGCTGCACAACTGCAGCTGACTGGCTTGGTCATCCTGAGAATGCTGCCCCTAGGATCTAAATGTATCCATAGCTGTGGACAATTAAGCAAGAAATGTGGAACTCAAGGTTCAAGACTCAAGCAAGTGGAGGTTAACATGGTCATCCTTATGTGGCATAGTTATAATTTCTTTAAAAGGCATCTGTCTTGAGGAACAAGACTGAGGATTTAGAAAATGGACGGAGATGTAATAGCCACCGGAATACTGGCCTCCTTGAAGGTAGCTAGGGATCTGATGAAACAATTTCCCCCCCAAGAAATAGGACCCTGAGTCCTGAGGAACCTCATCAGGCAAAATCCTAATTTACTATGTGCAATGCTCTGTATGTATAAACCTCACTAATGGAACAAGACCCCCTGCATACATGTGGGTACATCCCTATCATGACAAGTGACGTTATAAGCCCCTTTCCAGCAGAAATGTTCTGAATGGATAAATCTAACCTTATTTCCAAACCTGTCCGGCAACTTCCAGATGCAGAGAACTTTCAGATCCATTCAAGAAATCCACCTTGCATTCATGCACCGATCATTCCTCAAGAGTTTGGAATCTAACTGTACTAACCACTTCCAAATCCAAAAGTATACTCTAAACATATCAAGAAAAGGAGTACTTGTGGCACCTTAGAGACTAACCAGTTTATTTGAGCATGAGCTTTCGTGAGCTACAGCTCACTTCATCGGATGCATAGCATATCGTGGAAACTGCAGAAGACATGATATACACACAGAGACCATGAAACAAAACTTCCTCCCACCCCACTCCCCCGCTGGCAACAGCTTATCTAAAGTGATCATCAAGTGGAGCCATTTCCAGCACAAATCCAGGTTTTCTCACCCTTCCCCCCCCCCCCCCACACACACACACATACAAACTCACTCTCCTGCTGGCAACAGCTCATCCCCCTTTGAAACCCCTCTTTATAAACATAAACATATAAACATATCAGTGGAGGAAGATTACAGGTGCAGTTGTATTATGAAGCACTATTGTTCTTTGTTTCAGAGTAGCAGCCGTGTTAGTCTGTATCCGCAAAAAAAAAGGGAGTACTTGTGGCACCTTAGAGACTAACAAATTTATTTGAGCATAAGCTGTCGTGAGCTACAGCTCACTTCATCGTTCATCATTCCACTGAATGCATCCGATGAAGTGAGCTGTAGCTCACGAAAGCTTATGCTCAAATAAATTTGTTAGTCTCTAAGGTGCCACAAGTACTCCTTTTCTTTTTATTGTTCTTTGGTGAAGTTTCCTTCTGAGAGTCTTTCTTGTGTCTGGCTGAGACATTCCTTGGGGTCCCAATTCAGGTGCCAGGGTCCTTGCCCAGTGCAGTCCTGCTTGTCTTTCCAATCTTCCCCTACCTAGCAGGAGAGAGTTTTAATTTTTTTATTATTCTGTTTGTTTTCCCCTTGTTTTTACTCTTGATACTTCATGTTTTCAGATGATTGGCTCTGCTGTGGTACCCTTTACATGCTCCAGTAGTGTAAATGGGCCATAAAGCCAACTTAGCCATCCAACTGTGGATTCCCCTGGCATAAAGGAATCTCCGGGCAGCACTGATAGCATTCCCCTCACCACATCCTATGTTGTAGGGGTAGAGACAAGCAAGGTGGGAGTGCTACTGCATTCTAGCAATCCCTGGCTGCTGGAATGGCCTCTTGGAGCTATAGTCTGTCAGGCATAGAGAGTAGCCCTGAAACAGCTGTAAGTATCACCATGAGCCAATATATCCCCTACCTGACCAAAGGAGAAGTGGAACTCAAAGATGGTATAGGTACCTCTGCTGTGTCACCTCCTCCACCTTCTAAGTCTGTCATGAAGCAAAGCATTGTTAGTTATGTCCGTCAAGTGGATGGGGTATTATTTTTCATTGTTACCTTGGGCCATACAATTGAACTCCATAAAATAACTGCCAATCATGGACTGTGTGGAGCATAAAGAATCCAAAAAGTGGGAGTTGCATGGTTTTCTTATAGAATTGGCTTGTGCTGAATTCCAATGTGTTGAAGTTAATTACAAATGTTTTTTGTTTCACAACCATTTCTGATCACTTTATTCATTAACAGGAATTATAGATGCTCCTTCCTTTTTTGTTGCATCAGTTTTATTCAGGTCCTTGCAATTAAATGGGATGGTTATTTGGACTGTAATTGCTCTCCTGAAATTTCCTTGCTTACCGCTTTGAGAAGCTTGGAAAACTGTTCTTGGGAGACATTTCTTATTGCTTAGCTACTGAAACACCTGCTAAAACTGAGCTCTCTGAAACTGAAAATTATTTAAATGTGAAAAGGGTGGGTAGATCTGGAAGAGAAACTTCTTAAAACACTAAAATTAGAATAAAATGTGTTGGTGGAGAAACACTGGTGGGGGGCAGGAAACTCAGATTTTTAAATCTAAAATGTATTGCTTCACTAATGAACCAGGAAAATTCTGGTTCAGATATTAGCTGTTGCCCCATCTCAGAGCAGTTCCTGAATTCAGAAGTAATTAAATCTCCCTAAAGACAAGTACAAAATGTATTCTACCTATTTCTGGAGAATTCTAATGTAAGGCTGTGCCTTATGGATATGAATGAGTCACTTGAGTAAATACCTTCATTTACCTAATAATCAGGCTCAGTTTTTAGAGCAGCTGATAACACATGGACAGTGCATTTGTTCAGTTATCAGATATAGTCCCACTCTCCCAGAGTTACTTGGCTGATCTCGCTCTTTGTTTTTAAAGAAAGATATACGATCAGGCAAAGTAGACCTTCCCTTTTAAATGATCCTTTGTCAATATTACAAATTTCTGACCTGGATGAAGATTTATTTAGTTCGCCTCAAGCCTGAGACCTATTCCATGATGTCTCTTCCTTTGTTTTGACTCAGGAGGCTGCCTGCTGCTCCATCTCTTACAATCACATAGGGCGGGGGAAATATTATTAACATTATATTGTTATCTGGCAGGAAACTTTCAAAATAGGAACCTATATTATGTGCAAAGCAGTGAGGAAGAAAAGTCTAAAATACCTAGGAATGGAAGATGTATCCCTGTGCCATGCCAAACTCCTGAGACCTCCCCTGCATTTGCCCGCCAAGCCCAGAGACAATGGATGACTCTCCCAATGAAATTAGCCTAGTTAGAGTTCTGGGTATTGTAAGTGTGAGGGATGGTTCCTCTGTGGCAGCTTCCTCCAGGTCACCCTGAAAGAATGTTGCCCCCATCAGCAACCGTCTTACTCTAAAAAATCCAAGATTGTGGGACACAAGGATTGGTTGCTTTCAGCTGCACAGCATTACCTATGGTCTGTGGAGGCAGGGAGAGGTCAAGAAACAGTGGAAGCATAAGGCCTCTGTATGAAAGGTGCTGGTGAGCATCCCCAGATCTATGGTTTTACAGAGGTGGATCTATTTCACGAGAGGACAAGCAGTTGCTATAACTGTATAAATCAGTGTATAAATGTATAAAGTGTATAAATCATTAGAGCTGGTTGAAAACTTTGTTGGAACAGTTTTCTGTCAGAAAGTGCTGCTTCATCAAAATGTTTCATAGGAACATGACTACTTCAATAGAAAAGTTGACATGATTTGAATGACAATGGAGTTCTTGTTTAACTTTATCATTTCAGTCTGACTTTCTCATTCTGTTTATTTGGAGTTTCTTGTTCCGTTTAATTTCATTTTATTGTTGCATTTCGACTTGATGTGGAAAACTTTCATTTGAGGGATTGTGTATTGGGATTGACCTGTCACATATTGCTGTGTGTCGTCTTTCACTGGATCTGACTGCACATTGCTTCAGATTTTTTCAGCTGACCCATGTGATGTCAGTGTGAGCAGCAACTCTCTGTTTAGTGCCAGGCTCAGCCTTTGAGTGAGGCTGTGAGATTTGCATGACATTTTTGCTGAAAGGAAGCAATAATTGCCAGCTATTATCCATCTCTGCCCTTCCCCTCCTCCCAGGTGCTCTGGGCTTCTGTGAAACATGATATTTTCAGTGATTTCACCTCAGAAAGCCTGCCCCCCGCTCTGAAAGATTTAAAGAGGGAGTGGAAGCAGTTCAGGTCATATTCAGCCGTTGTCTGACTCTCTCAAATAATAAAAAGGTCTCTTTGACATTGCTTCCACTATAAATGACAGTGCCACATCCCCTGTCACTTCTAAGAACATAAGAATGCACATACTAGGTCAGAGCCATGGTCCTTCTAACTCAGTATCCTGTCTTCTGACAGCGGCAAGTGCCAGATGCCTCAGAGGGAATGAACAGAACAGGGCAATTATTGAGTGATCCATCCCCTGTTGTCCAGTCGTAGCATCTGGCAGTCAGAGGTTTAGGGACCCCCAAAACATAGGGTTGTGCCCCTGACCACCTTGGATAATAGTAATTGAACTTATCTTGTTAGTTCTCTTTTGAACCCAGTTATGCTTCTGGCCTTCACAACATCCCCTGGCAATGAGTTCCATAGGTTGACTGTGTGTGTGAAGAGGTACTTCCTTATGTTTGTTTTTAAACCTGATACCAGTTAATTTCATTGGGTGACCCCTGGTTCTTGTGTTATGTGAACGCATAAATAACTTTCTCCACACCATTCATGATTTTATAGACCTTTATTATACAGGCTCTAGCTGTCTCCTTTCTAAAATGGACAGTCCCAGTCCTTTTAATCTCTCATATGGAAACCGTTCCATACTATTAATAATTTTGGTTGCTAATCTCTGTACTTTTTCCAATTCTAATATATCTTTGAGATAAGGCAACCAGAACTGCATACAGTAGTCAAGGGGTGGGTGTACCATGGATTTAGACAGAAAATATCATAATGCCACTCTATAGCTATCCATTTCCTAATGGTTCCTACCATTCTGTGAGCTTTTTTGACTGCTACTTCACATTGAGCAAAGGTTTTCAAAGAACTATCCAGTGACTCAAAGATCTTCCTGAGTGGTAACAGCTACTTCAGACCCCATCATTTTGTATGTATAGTAGGGATTATGTTGTGCATTACTTTGCACTTATCAACATTCTATATCATCTGCCATTATGTTCCCAGTCACTCAGTTTTGTGGGATCCCTTTGGAACGCTTTGCAGTCAACTTTGGACTTAACTGTCTTGAGTCTTTTGTATTGTCTGCAAATTTTGCCACCCCACTGTTTACCCCTTTTTCCAGACCATTAATAAATGTATTGTACAGCACAGGTCCCAGTACAGATCCTTGGGGGATCTGCTATTTATGTCTCTCCATTGTGAAAACTGACCACTTATCCCTGTCCTGTGTTTCCTATCTTTTAATCAGTTACTGATCCATGAGAGGACCTTCCCGGTTATCTCATGACTGCTTACTTTGCTTTAATAGCCTTTGGTGAGGGACCTTTTCAAAGGCTTTCTGAAAGTCCAAGTACACAACATCCATTGGGTCAGTGTAAGTGGAACTAGCAGACCCCAGCATGAGGCTGCCCAGAAGTTGCCATCTTTAATGGAACAGTTTAGGGTGGGAAAATGACTCGCTCTTGATTCTTGGGCTTGTGCAGTAGAGAAGCTGTTGTGGATGCTCTGCACCATGCACCCCAGCAAGCGCAGGGGGGACCCAGGCTGCCAAGAGGAGGAGTCAACAGAATCCATTTTGCCTGCGTCAGGCAGCTCTTTCAGAGAGGAATATTTCCCTGGGAGTACACTTGACCAGACTGAGTGCATGGGGTGGGGAGAGCAGTGAGTAGAAAGTTACTGTAGCTCCAGTTAGTCCAGCTGCCTATATTGTTGTTTGTTCTCTAGAGGATGATTCCTAGCATACATCAGCTACAGCTCCCTCTAAAACTTTGTTCCACTAGTCACTTCTGGCAAGATGTAGTTGTCAGTCACAGCTCCCAGCAGGGGCAATCCATCGCTGCTGCACATAGTTCTGGTGGGAACACTGTGTGTGGGGGAGGGGAAGGTAGTGCTCCCACGGAGCATCTCTCTTGGCAACAATACTCCCCAGTTAAAATTGCCCACCCCACCCCTGCAAAACACATTAAACCGGACATCCTTCTGGGGATGGCAACACTTCCAAATTGATTCTGGGGACTGTAGCAGTGCCAGCTTTACATCAGTAAGATCTGTCTGGGCCCTGAACCCTAAAAAGACTGGAGACAGCAGGTTCACAGCACACACATGCAGCAGCAGGCTCGATCAGCAGAAAAGCAAACAAGCACTGGGTGTACTATAGAACAGAGGCTGACACAACCAGGGTTTTCCATGATATTGTCAGTTAAGTCCACCAGAGCATAGCAAGGTGTATTCAGATGGGCCAAAAATATCACAGCCCCCCTAAGGCCATGTTACTGAGCACAGAGGGTTTATGACTGCAGCTGCTCCCAGGTGGCAGATACCTAGCCACTCCTATGTTGCTAAAAAGACAGTGCCAGATCTGTGGCAGTACAGTGTGCTCCGGGTAACTGTGAAGGTGGGAGGGTGCACCTGACCACAGACGTGGACCAGTTGTCGGACAACTTGTCTGTTATGGCCCACTGAGTGAGCAGCAGCAGATAGACAAGCAGTGGCACTGACACCACATACACACTCAGTTGACAGCATACCATTCTGTTCAGGTGTAGCTTTGAAAAACACCTCCAGGAACATCCTGGACAAACTGCATGCTGTCAGGGGAGTAGCTAAGGCCCCTCGCTCTGCTGGATTTGTGCAATGGACAATAAGCAGAACAGGAAGATCTGTGCCCACTTCAGCTGGTGCAGTGCAGCACACTGAGACATGTTCAGGACATGCATTCTTTGCCACACCACCAGATGAAGAAGGAGGTGGTGACCAGGTCAAGCTCCCGCTTTTACATGCTGGATCATCTGTATGAGTGGAGAGCAGCAGTGCAAGTATGGAGCATCCATGGCTCCATATGAGCACAGACACAAGACGAAATTGAAAGATGAAAGTGCGCAATGCAAATTGTTTTCGACATCCAGTCGATTCCTTTGTTTCATTTTTATTATGACTAAACTTGAAAAGCTTTTTTCACAGAGTTATGTTGACAAAAATGGAAGAATAATAAGTAGCGCTACTTCTCCAACTTTCTGGTAAATGGGGAAATATTTTATCCAAAATTCCTCCAGGCTTAAGTTTTTGAAAATATCTTTCGCACTTGAATCGTATTTCATTTCAAGTGCTTGTTCTTGCAATACTTCTGGCAATGAATCGACATCAACATTGAACGGATTACGTGCTAATTTATGAATGGGGTTGCCAGAAAAGTTGTCTGGAAAATAGCGGATGAATTCGTCAGCAAGGCAGTCCAGATGAAACAGAATTTTGTTCTTTGCATCCTCTTTACAAAGTTCTTGGAAACCTTCATTTTCAGCGAGTGATGAAAATGTTGGAAAAAACTAAAAGTTAGGAATCTGAGCTTGCATTCGACTTTTCCAAAGCTTGATTTTTTTTTCTGTAAATGCTTTGATGGCATCGTGGTGTACTATAATGTTTGCAGTGTTGTTTCCTTGAAGCTTCAAATTGAGATTGTTCAAAGATTCAAAAATGTCCATGAGGTATGCCAGTGGAAACTTTTGGTCCGTAAATGCATGATATAACTCTTCTTTTTTCTGTTTCAGGAAAATTTCCACTTCATCTTTCAGTTCGAATAATCTCGAAAGCATGTTCCCCTTTGGAAACCCATCGTACCTCTGTGTAAAACAAAATAATTTTATGATCCGCTCCCAAATCCGTGCAAAGAGCTGCAAAAAGTCTTGTATTTAAAGCACTGTTCTTCACAAAATTGTCAACTTTGATGGCCAAATTCAACGAGTCACGTAGGTCATCTGTAATGGTTTTAGTAGCCAACGCTTGTCTGTGTGTGACGCAGTGAGTCGTGGTTATGGCTGGATTTTTTTCTTTCACCAGTGTCACAATCCAGAGCGAGAGCCAAGCATTGCTGGAGCACCATCAGTGCATACACCAACCAGTTTTTCCCATGAAAGTCCATTTTCTTCAAAAAAGTCAGAAACCATTTTCATAACATCAGAAGCCTTTGATGTGGTCGTCAATTCCTTCAAAAAAAGCAGTTCTTTCACAGTTCCATCATTAATTAATCGAATATAGACGAGCAACTGACAGTATTGTGCTACATCAATGGTATCATCGCACTGAATTGCGAAAAAAGAAGCTTTCACTGCCTTCATAACTTGAATGTTTAGATCTTTCGCCATGTCATCGATGCGACATTTCACGGAATTGTCGAAAAGCGAAATTTCTGATTTTTTTTTTCTTGCTTTTGGCACAAAGCACAATATCAGTTGCTTTCAACAAGCAAGGCTTCACAAGAGTTTCTGATATTATGTGCACTTTCTTGACTTTAACAATGACCAATGACAGTTCATAAGACGCTTCTACCACTTTGGCCGATGCTTCATGAAAAGCTCCAGTAGTGTCCAGCTTCATGCGTTTTAAATTTTGAAGTTTAGCAGCAAAAAACTCTTTTTTGATTTGTCTTTCAAAGCGCTGTGGTTCTTTGTCAAGTGTCGCTCAACACGACTAGGTCTCCAAGACATCATTGCTGAGAACTGCGTGGCATACTATGCATTGATAATGATTGATCTTGTTTTTTTCCATGACAGTGAAACCATACTTAATGTAGTCTTCATCGTACTTCCTTTTCTTAATCGAGGCCATAATATACTAATAAAAAAAACTATAAAAAATTTTCCTGATTCGTGAATAATAACAGATGCAAGTTAATTTGAGCTATCGCAAACATTTATTTACTACTACTATTATGTACGGACATGCGCTGCCCTATATATACCCCACCACCAGTCCAGCAAGTGGCTGGTATTGCGCGGTGAGTGGTGGAGGTAACCACTCCCACGATAGAACAGTCTCAAATACTCTCACGAGCGAGGTAGGAAGTTTAAAGTTCCATCGCTTTCTACATCTTTCTTTGGCCTCCCCACCAACCGAAACGGCACTCATACATATCGAAAGGCAAAAAAATAAAAAATATTCGCATTTCGTGGTATGAAATTTGAAAACATTGCAGTTATATACTTTTATTTATAGTTGTATTTTTATTATTATTGTACTTTGTTATTCCTTTATTCTTGTCTACTTATATTCATAATAAAAGAGAAGATTGTTAATACTTTATTGTCGTTAAATAATATAGGACTGTAATTGGACAATTTTATGAATAGTTATTATGTATACAGAATATGTATAATTTATTGTCTGGTCTATTAAATTTAAAAAAATTTATGCTGATAATTTTTTTTGTTATGAAAATTTCACAGCCTCGTGCCCCGCCCCCGGAATTTCTTCATGCCCCCCAGTTTGGGAACCGATCATTTAGTCCCTTTGGGGGTAGAGGGTTAGGAGGATTTGTCTGAGCAATTGCACTTTTTTAACCCCTGTTTAATTGTGGATTATTTTTTCCTGTTTGTTTAATAAAATCAAAGTAGCAGTTGGGTACTGTGAAGATTTTGGATCAGCTGTAACCTAAATAAAACTTATATTGATTTATGGGCTAGAATTTTTTTTATCTATAACAAATTTTGTTTAAAATGAGAAATTGACTCTAGAACATTTTAAATTGTCTGTCTTTAGGAGTCTAACAAAGGAGTGTCCCTGACCATCACTCCCACCCACCTGCAAAATAGGAAGAGTAGATCCTAAGCAAAGCATAGTTGTTGTGTTGTAGGTGCCAGTAGTATAATGCATGCAAGTGCACAGTATGTGCATGGTTGGGAATAAGCATCATCATAATGCAACTTTAGGTATCAGCTCTATAAATCAGTGCTCTAGGAGGGGGTGTGTGTGTGTGTGTCTTTTTCTAAATCTCTAGTTCCCCTCCCCCCCTTCTCTCCCACTGGCAAGCTACTCTGCCATATACTTGCCCCTTTCAACTAGTGTTCTCCAGTGTCACCTCTTTAGATCTTCATGTAAAATGTTTCCCACCTTATCTCATTGGGGAAATCAGACCCGGTAGGGGTAAACCTTTCACTGATGTCATTCTCTCTCTTACACTAACAAACTTTGTCTAGCCATGATATCTCTTGTTTTAATAAATGAGTCCATTTCTTTTCTCTGTAAATGATAGGATCATTTCTATCAAAGGCTTAGTTTTATTTTTGTGGATGTGTAAAGGTCCCATAGGAATATAAAATACATACACCATACCTAACAGGAGGGAAGGATTAAATTTCCTGATTTAAAGTGACTATTTTAGGTCTAAATCCTTATTACACAATAGACTAGCTCTACCCCAAACATATCCTTATCTGGCTCTAGGTAGAGCCATCAAATGTTTTCCTGGTTAATTTGTCATTCTTGCTTACAATCAATTCCTAAGCCATTCCTTAAGGGTCCACGAACAACTAGCCATTTAGCACTCCTCAGATTCTGGAGGCAAATGCTTTCTTGTCATAGGGTATGTGGATATATTTGAGATCTCCCTCACCTCAAATTATGAAACTATGTTTTCCTAACAGGGGTGTTAGCAGCTGAGTTCCTAGCGCCCCCCCCCCCAAAAGCCTGCCACCCCACAATTCCAGACTTAAATCAAAAGTTGCATTATTGCTATGAGAACTCAATATCATTGTTATAAGAAAGTAATTTGGTCTTGTACTCCAGGCTAAAAAGCATTTTTCCCCCCATAGAACTCTTCATATTTCACTATACAGCACTCTGTGCTCCCCAATCCAGAAAACTATTTCCACCCACTTTAAGGTTAAAGGGAAAGTTGGTCTGCAAACAATACTTGATTAAACATGCTGAAAAAGATGTGTTGCTGAATATGCAACTCCTGTCCAGGCAGCCAAGTGCATTGTTATACTAGGTCTGGTTTGTTAAATTAAATGCCGCCTCCTATTAACACAAAATTTAGTCCTAAAGCAAATCTCTATTGCCCAAAAGTGTTGTTCTGCTCTGCATTGTGACTTTGTGAAAATGACACACAAACATAGGATCTCAGGGTTTCAGTGATTTCCATGTAAGCACATGTGAAACTCTGTGCAGGAATAGGAGTACTTGTGGCACCTTAGAGACTAACCAATTTATTTGATCATAAGCTTTCGTGAGCTACAGCTCACTTCATCGGATGCATAAAGTGGAAAATACAGTGAAGATGTTTTTATACACACAGACCATGAAAAAACGTGAGGATGTTTTTATACACACAGCCCATGAAAAAATGGGTGTTTATCACTACAAAAGGTTTTCTCTCCCCCCACCCCACTCTCCTGCTGGTAATAGCTTATCTAAAGTGATCACTCTCCTTACAATGTGTATGATACTCAAGGTGGGCCATTTCCAGCACAAATCCAGGGTTTAACAAGAACATCTGAGGAACAGTGGGGGGGGGGAGGGAGAGGGGAAGGAATAAACAAGGGGAATTAGGTTACTTTTTATAATGACTTAGCCACTCCCAGTCTCTATTCAAGCCTAAGTTAATTGTATCCAATTTGCAAATTAATTCCAATTCAGCAGTCTCTTGTTGGAGTCTGTTTCTGAAGTTTTTCTGTTGTAATATCGCAACTTTCATGTCTGTAATCACGTGACCAGAGAGATTGAAGTGTTCTCTGACTGGTTTTTGAATGTTATAATTCTTGACATCTGATTTGTGTCCATTTATTCTTTTACATAGAGACTGTCCAGTTTGACCAATGTACATGGCAGAGGGGCATTGCTGGCACATGATGGCATATATCACATTGGTGGATGTGCAGGTGAACGAGCCTCTGATAGTGTGGCTGATGTTATTAGGCCCTGTGATGGTGTCCCCTGAATAGATATGTGGGCACAGTTGGCAACGGGCTTTGTTGCAAGGATAGGTTCCTGGGTTAGTGGTTCTGTTGTGTGGTGTGTGGTGCTGGTGAGTATTTGCTTCAGGTTGGGGGGCTGTCTGTAAGCAAGGACTGGCCTGTCTCCCAAGATTTGTGAGAGTGATGGGTCGTCCTTCAGGATAGGTTGTAGATCCTTGATAATGCGTTGGAGGGGTTTTAGTTGGGGGCTGAAGGTGACGGCTAGTGGCGTTCTGTTATTTTCTTTGTTAGGCCTGTCCTGTAGTAGGTGACTTCTGGGTACTCTTCTGGCTCTGTCAATCTGTTTCTTCACTTCCGCAGGTGAGTATTGTAGTTGTAAGAATGCTTGATAGAGATCTTGTAGGTGTTTGTCTCTGTCTGAGGGGTTGGAGCAAATGCAGTTGTATCATAGAGCTTGGCTGTAGACGATGGATCATGTGGTGTGGTCAGGGTGAAAACTGGAGGCATGTAGGTAGGAATAGCGGTCAGTAGATTTCCGGTATAGGGTGGTGTTTATGTGACCATCGCTTATTAGCACTGTAGTGTCCAGGAAGTGGATCTCTTGTATGGACTGGTCCAGGCTGAGGTTGATGGTGGGATGGAAATTGTTGAAATCATGGTGGAATTCCTCAAGGGCTTCTTTTCCATGGGTCCAGATGATGAAAATGTCATCAATATAGCTCAAGTAGAGTAGGGGCATTAGGGGACGAGAGCTGAGGAAGCATTGTTCTAAGTCAGCCATAAAAATGTTGGCATACTGTGGCGCCATGCGGGTACCCATAGCAGTGCCGCTGATTTGAAGGTATACATTGTCCCCAAATAGAAAAGGAGTACTTGTGGCACCTTAGAGACTAACCAATTTATTTGAGCATAAGCTTTCGTGAGCTACAGCTCACTTCATGCTCAAATAAATTGGTTAGTCTCTAAGGTGCCACAAGTACTCCCTTTCTTTTTGCGAATACAGACTAACACGGCTGTTACTCTGAAACCTGTCATTGTCCCCAAATGTGAAATAGTTATGGGTGAGGACAATGTGCAGGAATGTGGCCCAAATGTGTTCAGTTTAGAAGCAGAAAGTGTGGTTTGGGGTTTTAAGAGTGGATGGGGAGTTCCAATTGTCAAGTTTTTTTTTTTTTTTATTAAAGGAACCTGGACTCTCAAAGTGAGGATCTGGTCTTCCTTTTTCCTGCATCAACACTAATAACAAAGGTTTTGCGGAGCAATTTAGGCTTTCACTTCTGTACAGTCCCATTGCCTTTAAATTATGCCCACCAATGTCCCTGTGGTTCCATTGCCTTTAGTGAGTTTTCACAGATGTAACTATTGGAACTTAGAACAAATGCTGGTGATGATGCACATGAAGGACTAGAACTCCTCTCACTTTCACTTAGCTAAGTTAGCTCTGCAGTGCAGGGAGGCAATAAACAAAGCAGATTACTGCACTAAGTGCATACAGAAAGCAAATCTATTGAATAAAAAGCTTCATTTCAGAATATGTGTGCTAAAATGTAAAAATTTTAAGCCCACATTCATCCTTACTCTTCTAATATATTCTCGGAGGGGCAGAATGTACTAGATGTGGGGAGGTGAAAAGTTGGCTAAATATGTTGCATTTTGCTAGTAGTTCCTTTGCAACTGTCTCTTTTGAGGAATAAATAGTAGGGGTGAGTGTTTCAAATCTTTCAGGATATTCATATTAATCAGAACAGTAGAATCTAATGTTTTTAAAAGACTTGCTAGGTTATATAGGCCATCTTTTTGCCAATGCAAGATTGTTCTCCACTGTATTGAATGGTTTTCACCTCAGCTCTTCAGAGTTACCGACTAGCTCATTATACAAGATGTATCATTTCACACTTCTTTGGAAACATGGTTTCAATAATTCCTCAGGATTTATTATGGTGGTGACATAGCAAATCTCTCACTATGAAGCTCTCTTAATAGGAATTAAACCTCTTTGTTATGTATAGTTTCTACTCCCCAAAGTTACAGCATTTACTCCGAGTATAGAATGAATTTTCTGGAAATTTACAAGTAAATCTGTTAATCATGTTATGAGTTATAAGCATTAAATGTGACCCCTTATTTTTTTCTTTTAAGAATTGTTACTTGTAGACTATTCAAAACATCTAAACTACAGGCTATTAAGATTAGCTGTAGCTCACGAAAGCTTATGCTCAAATAAATTGGTTAGTCTCTAAGGTGCCACAAGTATTCCTTTTCTTTTTGCGAATACAGACTAACACGGCTGTTACTCTGAAACCAAAGATTATTACTGTGCATACTTATCTATGAACACTTAGTCATAACCATTTTAAGTATGCTGATTTTTTAAATCAAATTTGTCATAAATATATTTAACAGTGACTACTGGGGGCATACAACTGACTTTTGTACTAGTCACTTGGGTTTGGAGAAGAGGTTATATAATATACTTTTACAGGCTGTTTCCTAAAAGGAAGCTGACAGTAAAGAAGCGTTGTCAAAAGGACTGTCTTGCAGATCATCAAAGTAGAGCTTCAGCAGTCTACTTTCTGAGTAATATCCAAAGAATCTTCTTGTCTCCTGGACTTCCTCATCCTTTGTAAATCTTCTAGGAGGCAAACTACCCTCCTTCTGCAGGCTTCCTATCATACTCAGGTGAAGAGCTTCTCTTCTGTTCATTACCTGAGGAGCTCTTCTAGAGAATTTGGAAAGAGCCTTGCCCATTGCACCACTCCTCTGATCAGCATCTCGCCCAATCCAATGCCTACTGCTACCACCCCTCCTTCTCCTCTGCCTCATCCAGTGTACTTGTAAACTGTAAGCACCTCACATTTTAACATATAAAAGTTACACTTGCAATATATATGCCAAAATATTTTGCATAAGTGTTTATAGTTCATAGGAAGAAAACTGGATGAAGCAGTGGACATGTAGCAATAGGGATGGCAAAAGATATCTACTTAGGTCTGAGAGCATAGGATGGAGACAAATACAGGGTTCCAACGCTATCAACACTTAAGAGCTGGTATGGTAAAAAATCATATCCACTTTTCACATTCGGTGGAGAAAGCTTTAAATAACACCCCCAGCACCAATCTTGACTTGGGCTACAGCCAGGGAAGACTGAAGTGATGCTGATGGAAGGGGGAAAACACTGCATCCCCTGCTCCCACACTTATGCATGTAAATAGACAACCTTAAGTTAATTATATTTTGTATGGAAATTTGTTTGTCTAGTTTCTCACAACAATACACACACCAGACTACAAGGAATCATAAGTTAAGACAATATATGCACCCAGTGCAGTACCCTTCTCCAAGCACAAGAAGACCTTCAACCACAACATGTCCCCCACAATGTCTCTAATATTTTGAAGAACCGACAGCCACAGTGCAGCTTATGACATATATAGCTTGCATATAAAAATGCTGGAAGAATGTTAAGTTGCAAAGTCTAACACACCAAAGTTAGAAAATTCCTGTTTTATGGATATCTATATAAATTTGCCCCATATTATGTGCAGCCTGTGTCCTGAACTAGGCAGGGGTCCTTTGGGGAAAAAAATAGTATGTGATCATACAGTGTAATGATTGTATTGTAATGCATAGAAACCTGAGGGCAGTATTAAAGTTTCAAGGACAACTGTAGATCTGGCACTTCCTAGCATGCGTTCTTGACTTTGCAACCTTATATAATGTTCTTTTAATATATTTTTTATGTAATTTCCTAAGGGTTTTTTTAATGGAAAAGAATAAAAAAAGTTCTACTTTTACACAACTATACCACCCTCCCAGTCATGCATTATCATCAGAGCTCAGACCCTGCACATTCAACATTGCAACAGAGACTGCTACCACTTGAGCTACAAGACTAGCTCAAGTGGTAGCAGTCTGGGGCAGAGGGAGGGATAGCTCAGGGATTTGAGCATTGGCCTGCTAAACCCAGGGTTGTGAGTTCAATCCTTGAGGGGGCCATTTAGGGATCTGGGGCAAAAATTGGGGATTGGTCCTGCTTTGAGCAGGGGGTTGGACTAGATGACCTCCTGAGGTCCCTTCCAACCCTGATATTCTATGCCTAAATATGTTATCTATCACCAAGAGAAGGGTATTATTCCAGGGCATGGGCCATCCCACCCTGATGTGTGCTTGCTCTCCTTCACTCTGGACTTGGGAGAGGTCCTGCTCCCTGTGGTACCTTCAGAGATGGGGAGAGGCTGCTGGCACCATGTGCTGGGTCTGTTGGATGGTTGTAGGGAACCTGGCCTAGCTATTTCTCAGCACTCCCCCACTACTCTTGGGAAGTGGGGGAGTGCCACCTCCATGTAGTGCCCTAAGGAATGGGGGGAATGTGCTGCTGGAGTGAAACAGCATGCTGAGTCTGTGGGGATGGGGTGGAGAGAGAAGTCTGGCCCATTTCCTGCTGTATGTGGTGCCCCAGGGGAAACATAAGCCACTGTGACCATGTGAGGGGAGTCCAGCCTGGCTATCTTCCCAATCTGCCCATAGTTGCTCTGGCAGTTCCCAGCTGTTCCAAAACAGTCTCATCTGCTGCTGTTGCGGTGGTACAAACCCAGTGTTCAGATGTCTGCACGTTTAGTTGTTATTTTGGTAGGCACCCCAACCCTCTGTCCCAGCCCAGAGACCGCACTCAGCACCCAAACTCTCTCCCAGAGCCTGCACCCCAAACCCCCTCCTGCACCCAAACCTCCCTCCTGGAGCCTGCACCCCAAACCCCCTCCTGCACCCAAACCCTCTGTCCCAGCCTACAGCCTGCTCCCAGCACCCAAACTCTCTCCCGGAGCCTGTACCCTGCCTGCACCCAAATTCCTTCCCAGAGCCTTAGGCAGGTGTGTGTGTGTGTGTGTGTGTTGGGTGGGGGGGGTGGCAGTGGCGGGACTTGGACCCGTTCTGGGCACCACCAAAAATTATACAAACCTGCCACCCCTTCTGTAATCTGGCAGTCTATGCCAGTATAATGGCCTCTTTTGGGCAGGAGGAGGTGGAGTCTAGGAGAAGAGAATTACATGCCATTATAGTTCAGAGTACAGAGGATGGAGACACTGGAAAACCAGCCCCAGCACTGGGAGTGTCAAACCGGCAACTTGTGGGAGGTGAATGAAGGGTCAAGTGCCCCTCCTGCAGGGTCAAGTGCTCTCAGCAGTCAGCCTGGGCTGGGAGAGGAAGGGTAAGGCCAGAGGTGGAAGGGAAGAGGTGGGGCCAGAGCCTCTCCTCTTCCAGCCATGTTGCCTGGGACGCTGCCCAGTGTAGTGCAGCGGCTGACTGGGAGAGCTCCTGGTTGCAGCAGTAGCAGGCTGCCCCCCACCTACGCTCATCTTCTGGGGACAGTGGCTGAGACAGCCAGAGCCCCCCTGCCCCTCCAGCAAGCTCAGAGTTGGCTCCTGAGCCTGGGCTGGAAGCGGGCTGAGCCTGGGCACAGGAGCCAACTCTGAGCATGCCAAGGGGGCGGGGGGGACTCCAATTCGTTCAGCCCATGTCCCAGAAGTTAAGCCCGGGCAGGAGGCAGCCCACTGCTGCTGCAGCCAGGCACTCTCCCAGGCAGCAGCTGTGCTGCATGGGGCAGCATCTCGGAGTGGCTCCGAGGCCTGGTTGCCAGGAAGAGCAGCTGAACATGCCAGGGGAAGCCAGCGCACAGGGAGGACAGAGTGTGTCTTCATCCCCTCCGCATCCCATGTTACTGGGGGGGAGGGAGGAGTGGAAGGAGAGAGTGTGGGGTGGGGAAAAGTCATGTGTCCTCCCCTTTAGCTGGTGCTCCCATGTCCCTCCCATGAGTCGCCCATCACCATCAAATGACTACTTTGCACCCTCTCTCCATTTGCACCCTGTGCTCATGGGCCACATATGAAGCAGCTGCTGTAAATTAACAATGTGGCATTTCAGTTTGGTTTGATTTGTGGGAGGGGGTGGAATGTGTGAGAAATGGGACTCTATTGGAAAACTAAGAAAGAAGAATCTTACGCCATTAGAAACAGTCTCTCCACTGTCAAAATATTTATAGAGGACTTCTTATTGGTTTTAGCTGATCAAATACCTGTGGTTCTTCTGGACAGCAATTTTCTGAAGTTTTAAATTGTCTGTTTCCTTTTTCCATCCTGTTTCATTCACCAAGTGTAAAGCTGAATGCAGTTAAGTTGAAGTGAAACTTTGTTACACTGTGTGGACTGCTCTGTCCGTGAGGCTGAATTGCTTCCAGATTAACTCCCTAGGTTCCTTGTTCCACTAGTGTCCCAGCAACAGTCCCTTCAGGTAACACTGGCCCTCTGACTCCAGTTCCACTGATCGTGGTACATCATCTCTATTTTACAAAAAAATTAATATAAACCTTAAAATAAATAAATTGATACCGAGATCCCACCCCGTGTCCCGTCTGCCAGAGGTTGCTAGCACATAGCTCAGTAGGAATCTCTTCTTTGCTGCAGACTCAGCTGGTTACATAGTCATGAAGATGGTTTGGCCTTCACACCAGGAGTGACCCCTCCCTGTCTCCAAGTCTAGGAAACTCTCTCTCTGTGAAGCTCTCTATGAAACTCTTTCTGTGTAGCTGGCCTCTGGATGGTTCTCTCTCTAGGCTCTCTGGGTGTTGAAGTATCTTCTATTCCTTCAGATCACTTGTCCCTCTTGTGTAGTCACCTTGTATGATCTGGGTGCCACTTTACGCCTTAGACCTCCTTTAGTCCACTCCTTCTAGTGTCTCTCTAATGGCTGCATCCTCAAGGAGTACCTGTCTCCAGGACCAGCTGGTCCTTGGCTGACCTGTCATATTCTAGTGCCTTCTTTTTCTGATTGTTGGCCAAGGCTCTAGGTGGTAGCTTCATCTTTCTGGCTGTAGCAGGTCTCCCCTCCCTGATAGCAGCGTTGCTGATTGCATCTTACCATTACTCTGTGAGAATGCCAGGCAGGAAGTGTGGTAGTCAAACTTCCATTTGTATGCAAATTCCTTAAATTTTTCCAAGCCAAATTGGGATCCATTGGTGGTGAATACAGCATCTGGAATGCCATATCTCGTTAAGTGGGCTCTCAGTTTGCCAATCCCTGACTTGCTTCTTGTATCAGGCAGGGCCTCAACCTCCCAAAAGTTAGAATAGCAGTCCGCTTTAATCAAGTACTGCTTTTCCTTGAAGGTAAACAAGTCCATTCCCACCTTTTCTCATGGTCAGGTGGGCAGCTCATGTGGTAAGAGTTTCTTTCTGATGGCAGTTATCACATGACCTGGAGGCGTCACATCCTTCCATCAAGGAGTGGACTTGTGTATTCATTCTTGGACTATAAACACATGTTAGCCCATCTAAGACAGCTGTCAGGGCCCAGGTGTGAGGCATGTATTTTCTTCAAGACATCCTTACATAATGTGGTGGAAAAACAGCTCTCTGTCCTCAAAATAGGATTCCGTCCTGCACACTCAGCTCATCTTTAAATTGAAAATATGGTTTTGTTCCTACTTACTTGGCTTTTGTCTTCTGGCCATCCTGCTAGGATTGCTTTCTTGATGCCCGTAGCTGGATGTCCTTTTCAATAGCCTCTTTGATTTCCATCAGCTTCACTGTTGACTGCTCCTAAGAGTGTTAGCTAATAACAATAATCATCCTGGACAATATCTGATCTCTATCTGGCAGTACTGGAGGCACATCACCATATGCTGCCATGTCTTTGGCGCACTAAGGAATTTTGCCATGATTGTCTCTAGGGGTGTGTGGTCTGATTGCACAATTACTGGGTGGCTGCAGATGTGCTGCTGGAATTGCTACACCCCAAATACCACAATCAGAAGCTCTGTTTCTATTTGGGCCTACCTCTGATCAATCTCTGACTGGCATAAGTGACTGTCTGCTCCTGCAAAAGAGCTACGCTCAATCCTTTCTCCGATGCATCACACTGGAGTGTCAGTGGCTCACCAGGCTGTTTGTACTTCAGGACAGGGGCATATCATCATTTGTTTCAGCATGTCAGATGCTTGCTGTTGGGGATCTACCCAGTCCCACTGCACATTCTGCCTTATGAGCTGACATGTGGGTTCCATTACTGCAGCCAGTGGGGACAGAACTTGGACAGAAAATATATCCTAGTTTTGCAAGAATTAGGTTCCAAGCAGTTGTTGTTAACTTGGACTTTGGCTATACCATGTGAGTTCATAAAGGGATCCCCTCTATTTCTTTCTCCACCCCATCCCTATATGCAATCTGCAAATAAACAATTTAAAATCTAACTATGGAATCTGTTGCTGCTGTGAGAATTAAGCCAGACATGCAGTTAAATAATAAATGAAACTTTTGTAAGGCAGTTGGGATAAAGTTTATTATACATGATTCCTCAGAATAGCCATATATATCTTTCTCTTCACCCATCCAGGAACAGACTTATGTTTGCAGGCTTCAGGTAAGAATGGGTCCAATATTCTGGCATGAGGGAATCAGATCTTGAGTTCCTTCCCCTCCTGTTGTTATGGAGGGCAAAACTGAATTTTCTTTTTCCTCTCCATTTCTGCTGCTACAGGTAGGATCAGTCTTCCTGTAGTAAAGTGGTCATAACTGGGTTACCCAGAGTATTATGGGATGGAGCCATGTTCCATTCCTCCCTTACTTCCTGTTTTGTGAGAGTCATCCTCTTCCTCTCCACTCCAATACACTGTGAGGTGTTATGCCGTAAAATAAAGCAGCAAGTTCCCAGCCTGCAGTACTGTGAGTAGAGCTTGGTTTGTGTTGTCCTGAGCCTTCCCTTAACTATCACTTGCAAAATTTTCTTGAGAGCCTGGGAAGTTTCAAGCAACTGCTTGAATAATTTGTTGAAGAAATGTCTCACTCCACCATGTTCCTCTCCCATCCCCCTCTATGTCAAAAAAAATGTACTGAGGGCCTCTGTTTAATCACATGATTTACTACACGCAAACTAAAAAACCTGATCTTGCCACGCACTGGAGCTCAAGCTTGATCCTGGGCCTGACAATATTAGAGCTCTATCTCTAATTTTTTCATGTGTGTCATTGTTCGATGTTTTTTGTAAAGAAAAGATGCAGTTATAGGGGCCAACTCTGTGGGTGCTCTGGGGCTGGAGTACTCATGGGAAAAAAATGCTGGGTGCTCAGCACCCACTGGCAGCCTCACGGATCAACTCCTTCCCCTATCCCCTCCAGCCATCCCACCTGCTGGTGGGCCTTCCCGATCAGCTCCTCCCCATCCCTCCCAGCACCTGCCATGATCAGCTGTTTGGCAGCATTCAGGAGGCACTGGGGGGGAGGGGACAGGAAGAGGTGGGATAAGGGCTTGGGGGAAGGGGTAGAGTGAGGGTGGGATCTGGGGCAGAGCAGGGGTCGAGCACCCCCCAGGAACTGGGACAGTCAGTGTCTCTGGATGCAGTCATTTTGGAAGCCTTATCATCTACCCTCTATTCCTTGACTTGTAGATACATTTCCTCATACTGTTTTCCTTGGAAAAATTTCAGAGTTATACTGCCTTTGGTTGTGAGCCATTAAATATCATCTTCTGACAATACAGTGTAATCCTTGGCAGGACCCATGCAGCAGCTTTTGACAAAGAGCAAACAATGCCCTTTGAAGCTGCTGCCAATTTGAATAATTTTGTTTTAGCTGTTCATTCATTAGCAGAGAAGTAAATAGTGCAGGCAGACGGTTGTGAAACAGGGTGTTTGTTCACTTGTTTTCTGTCCTTCTCTGGATTAATAAAATGACTCATAGGTACAATTATACGCTTGGAGGAAAAAAACCTGTAGGTGGGATGTGTATTGAGGCTACTGGTTTTTTTGCCAAAACACCCCCATTCCACCATGCCCACACTTGTGATGTGATTCCTCTTAGAATGGCTACATGATGGAGCAGTTTGTTGCTAAGGGGACCAGAACACCAAAGCTGACAGAATCAAAGAGCATCTACCAGGATTTGGGTGGTTCACATCCATTTGAAAGGAATGGCTGGTAGGTGAGCAGTGAAGAGCACAGAGTTGCCTATGAATGTCTGCACACTGCAGAAACACTTGGAAAGAAGCACTATAAAAAGTTTTATGTCTTAACTTCTCTGTTGTGCCAAAACGGGGGTGCCAATAGAAGGAACTGAGGGGAGACGGAGAGGTTTTCATAAGAACATATCTGCTAGCTCTCTCTCTTCTGCTGTGGCCTCCATCACTGTAGTAACCAAGCACTTCAGTGTAGTTATCTGCATAAACCCCATGTGAGGTAAAAAAATATATTCTGTTTTACACATGAGAAATGGGGGCATAGAGAGACTAATGTCTATATCCACAAAAGGACTTAGGTGCTTAACTTCCATTTCTATGGGCATTAGGCACCTAATACCTTTGTGGATCTGGGCCTAAGTGACTTGCTCACGGTCACATATGGAATCTGTGACAGAGCAGGGACTTGCCCTCGTACTCAGCAGATTGAGATTCAACACCTTAACCACCAGAGCATCCTTCCTTTCTATATAAACATACAGCATCTCTATAACAGGCCAGGTATTTGTTGTAAAGTAAGAGAGGATTGATTACTTAGCAAGATCCCTATACTACAAATGAAACTCTAATTACAAAGAGGATTGTGTCACTTGAAGTACCTTTAAAAGTGTTTGTTTAATGTTTTACAATTGATGAAATACACTTTTTCCATCGCTATATAATTCAAAAGCAGGTAAAGAAGCTTTTTGTAAATTTTGCACAACAAAAAAAAATTACATTTGGATGATGAAGGATGAACAACTTTCAGCTGAACAGGAAAAATTTTCAGTAAGCTATGAGAAACTGAAAGCAGGCCAAGAGGGGAGGGTATTGTCATGGAACTCCTGATCGGAATTTAATTATAGAAGTTGCTACCTGGTGACTTCTATATTGAGGAAACAGTCAAACTAGAAGCAACCAACTGACTTAATTTGAGACACAGGAAATTTTGCTCAGCATTTAAGTACATGAGAAAAGCAGGAAACTGATTGATTTTTCTTTTTCTTTTTTTAAAAAAAGACTATAATATAATTATGAAAAAAGAAATCAGTGACTACAATGCAGCCACAGAGTTTTCAAACAGCAAATTACATATTCAAAAAGTGTTATCCACATAGGTAGGAGTACATTTCATAGCAACAACTCTCCCAATAAACCAGCTCATACTTCACCCCTATAAACATTCAATTCATGAGTGGTCCTAACATTAGAATTTACCTAAGAGATCCTAAATTTATTATTTAGTTATTTAAGACCGCTGATGTTGGCAATTACTCTTTTAATCACGTGGCATTCACTCTTAAAGAGGAGCCTGTGTTGCTAGAGAAGAGGCTTGGGTCTAAATCAACAAAGGGACTTAGGCATTGAAATGCCTCCTTTCCCCTGGCCCAATGACTATTTAAATATTTATCCCAGTCAAATGGTCACTGGGCCAGAGCAAAGGAAGGGAATGATGCTGTAGCCTGGTGGCTAGGGAACCTACTTTGGAGGTGGGAGACCCAGAGTCCAGTCCAGTTGCTCCAATGACTCTTTTTTTGTTATTTATCCACAGTGAAACAGCTTCAGAGACTGAGGAGAGACTGAGGGAGCCTCACATCATACTCTCCCATAGCTCTGTGGCTAGCGAACTCTCCTGAGAGGTGGGAGACCCTAGTTCAAGTCTTTTCTCCCCCTCAGAGGGGGGAATTGAACCTGGATCTCCCACATACTAGGCAAGCATGCTAGCCACTGGGTTAAAACTTATAAAATGGGAAGTGACAGTATACTTCCTCATCCTTCTGCCAGATTTTGAATGGGACCTGATCCAGTAAGTGACCTCTGATTGGGCCCCACATGTGGGGGCATTTGTCTGCCTATCTTCCTCCAGTTGGTGGATCGCTCTTAGGCTTAGGTGAGAGCTAGGCAGCTGGATGCTGAGAAGGAGACAACAGTGGACGTGCCTGGTGGCAGAAATTTAGGCACCAAGGGAACTTTCTCCCTGAAAACTTAAGCACCAAGTAAGTTTAGGCACCTACAGTGTTCGGCGAGAGTTTTGTGGATCACAGTGGAGCCTAAAACTGGGGCCTAAGTATCTTTCTGTATCAGGGCCTAGGGCTGTAGGAAGCAAAGAAGTGAAAGAGCAGGCTGGATCTAGAGCCAGGAAAGGAAGAGTGGAATGGGATCCAGGAGTTTGATCAAAGATGGAGGATAATTAATAAGGCAAAGACTCAAAGAGGGGTGGAGAATGGGTATGCCCAGGGAAAGGTGTAAAGGAATATAAGGTCAAGGAATCAGAAATGTATGGCTGGGAGGGGTCTCAGGAGGTCATCTAATATATCTTGCTTATGCTGAGGCAGGGCCAAGTAAATTTAGACCATCCCTGAAAGGTATTTGTCTAACCTGTTCTTAAAAACCTCCAATGATGGGGATTCCACAACCTCCCCTGGAAGCCTACTCCATAACTTAATTAGGTAAGTAAGACAGAAAACTTTAAAACAAGAGAAACAACAATAACAAGGCAATGTATACATAAGAGAGTCTGATGAGGGGGAAAACCCCAGACTGAGTCATTATACAGCTAGCTCTACAAAGAGAGAAATCAAAACAAGACAGCAGTAAAATGCTTAGGCTTGAATGGTGCAAGGTTCATTTACAAATAGACCCAATGGCAGTTGCTAAAATTGGCAGACAATGACGATCCCTCACAAGTATAGGAATTAAATAATCAAAATAGATGATGTGAGTGAAGAGTCCAGATAATGCTGTTAAAAATGGATATGTATAGAAAACATTACATTAGGGGAGAAAAATATACATTCCTCTGCCTTGTTCGCAACATAAACATTGTAACATTTGGGTTACTAAAGGGGAACCCATGGAAAAAAATAGACTGAACCTCAGTTTATAAACAAAAGTGAAACTGATTTGCTTAGTCTTCTTGTCCCAGCAGCCTTAGAAGGCCCTCTGCTTGGGGAATGAGCTCCATTTTCTTGCTTCAAGAGAACCTCTAGCTACAGGCCACTGTCCTTGCCAAATCCAGAAGAGTCTTTGAGGGGCTGGAAGCTGATTGACAACCCTAAAAAAACCTGGAGCAGCAAAATTGGAAATGCACTTCCTTCCATTCCTGTTGAAGGCAGGAACAGATGCTGCCTCGTAATAAGCCTTAGGATAGAAAAGGACTCAATCCTTAGGCACAGCTGCTGGGAAACCTGTGGCTTATTTAGGCTCCTGGGGTACTTTATGCACTTACTTAAGGAAGCAGTGCCACTCCTATGCTCACTGTGGTTCCCCTGAGGCTAGGCGATGGGGAAGAGAGGAACAGCCAGAGAAAATCACCTCGTCCCAGGAGAGAGCAGCAGGGGGAGACGTAGTGGTCAGGCTATGCGTCCTACTAGAAGATGGAAATGGTAAGGTTGGAGAGGTTCCTAGTTTGGGTGAAAGGAAACATCAGGGGGGCTTTTGGTGGGTCAGAAATCTAGATCTGTGCAAACTGAGGCCTGGTCTACACTACAGAGTTAGGTTGATGTAAGGCAGCTTACGTTGACCTAATTATGTCAGTGTACACACTACAGCCTAGTCCTGCTGATGTAAGTGCCCTGCTTATAGGCGCTGACTTCCCTTCTGCCCCGTAGGTGCTCGACCCGCCCCTGGTCCCACCCCAATTCCACCCCCTTCCCCCATGTCCCCGCCCCGCCTCCTCCCCTGAGCACACCACGTCCCCACTCCTCCCCGTCCCTCCCGGAAAGTCCTAAGTACCACCAAACAGCTGTTAGGCAGGAAGCACTGGGAGGGGGAAGAGCAGGGATGCAGTGCGCTCGGAGGAGGCGGTGGCGAGGAGGGGTCGGGGTGACGGGAGCTTGACCGCCGGTGGGTGCGGAGTATCCACTAATTTTTCCCCATGGGTGCTCCCACACAGTCAGTGCCTATGGCCTTACTACACCAACATAAGCCCTATGCCTCTTGACAAGAAAGCCAGACTGTCACCAGGGTAGGTGGAAGGATCTGGTTAGATCTGGGTGGTCCCGAGCTCCCGGAGAGGACTGCATGAGGAGCTGAGAGCCCGGGCTTTCAGCCCCCAACACTGCCCCTCTTAAGTCAGTGGAAGCGCTTCTGGTGAGGACACTCACCACTGACAGAATAAGGGTACTGTGGACATCAACCAACTTATAGGCATACTTAAGATTTTAGTGTCCTGAATCATTCAGCTCCCATCATGCTTATAGACCTGGGCTGATTGTTTGCCCATAGCAGTGCCGCTGATCTGAAGGTATACATTGTCCCCAAATGTAAAATAGTTATGGGTAAGGACAAAGTCACAAAGTTCAGCCACCAGGTTAGCCATGACATTATCGGAGATAGTGTTCTTGACGGCTTGATTATAATCAAAAAGGCTGACAAAGGAGGTGCTGTTGTCATCATGAATAGGTCGGAATATGAACAAGAGGCTGCTCGGCAGCTCTCCAACACCACTTTCTACAAGCCATTACCCTCTGATCCCACTGAGAGTTACCAAAAGAAACTACAGCATTTGCTCAAGAAACTCCCTGAAAAAGCACAAGATCAAATCCACACAGACACAACCCTGGAACCCCAACCTGGGATATTCTATCTACTACCCCAGATCCATAAACCTGGAAATCCTGGGCGCCCCATCATCTCAGGCATTGGCATCCTGACAGCAGGATTGTCTGGCTATGTAGACTCCCTCCTCAGGCCCTACGCTACCAGCACTCCCAGCTACCTTCGAGACACCACTGACTTCCTGAGGAAACTACAATCCATCGGTGATCTTCCTGATAACACCATCCTGGCCACTATGGATGTAGAAGCTCTCTACACCAACATTCCACACAAAGATGGACTACAAGCCGTCAAGAACACTATCCCCGATAATGTCATTTGGGGACAATGTATACCTTCAGATCAGCGGCACTGCTATGGTTACCCGCATGGCCCCACAGTATGCCAACATTTTTATGGCTGACTTAGAACAACGCTTCCTCAGCTCTCGTCCCCTAACGCCCCTACTCTATTTGCGCTATATTGATGACATGTTCATCATCTGGACCCATGGAAAAGAAGCCCTTGCGGAATTCCACCATGATTTCAACAATTTCCATCCCACCATCAACCTCAGCCTGGTCCAGTCCACACAAGAGATCCACTTCCTGGACACTACAGTGCTAATAAACGATGGTCACATAAACACCACCCTATACTGGAAACCTACTGACCGCTATTCCTACCTACATGCCTCCAGCTTTCACCCTGACCACACCACATGATCCATCGTCTACAGCCAAGCTCTACGATACAACCGCATTTGCTCCAACCCCTCAGACAGAGACAAACACCTACAAGATCTCTATCAAGCATTCTTACAACTACAATACCCACCTGCGGAAGTGAAGAAACAGATTGATAGAGCCAGAAGAGTTCCCAGAAGTCACCTACTACAGGACAGGCCTAACAAAGAAAATAACAGAACGCCACTAGCCGTCACCTTCAGCGCCCAACTAAAACCCCTCCAACGCATTATTAGGGATCTACAACCTATCCTGAAGGATGACCCAACACTCTCACAAATCTTGGGAGACAGGCCAGTCCTTGCCTACAGACAGCCCCCCAACCTGAAGCAGATACTCACCAGCAACCACATACCACACAGAACCACTAACCCAGGAACCTATCCTTGCAACAAAGCCTGTTGCAAGCTGTGCCCACATATCTATTCAGGGGACACCATCACAGGGCCTAATAACATCAGCCACACTATCAGAGGCTCGTTCACCTGCACATCCACCAATGTGATATATGCCATCATGTGCCAGCAATGCCCCTCTGCCATGTACATTGGTCAAACTGGACAGTCTCTATGTAAAAGAATAAATGGACACAAATCAGATGTCAAGAATTATAACATTCATAAACCAGTCGGAGAACACTTCAATCTCTCTGGTCACTCGATCTCAGACCTAAAGGTTGCAATATTAAAACAAAAAAACTTCAAATCCAGACTCCAGCGAGAAACTGTTGAATTGGAATTCATTTGCAAATTGGATACAATTAATTTAGGCTTGAATAGAGACTGGGAGTGGCTAAGTCATTATGCAAGGTAACCTATTTCCCCTTGTTTTTTCCTAACACCCCCCCCCCCCCCAGACGTTCGTGTTAAACCCTGGATTTGTGCTGGAAATGGCCCACCTTGATTATCATACACATTGTAAGGAGAGTGATCACTTTAGATAAGCTATTACCAGCAGGAGAGTGGGATGGGAGGAGGTATTTTTTCATGCTTTGTGTGTATATAAAAAGATCTTCTACACTTTCCACAGTATGCATCCGATGAAGTGAGCTGTAGCTCACGAAAGCTTATGCTCAAATAAATTGGTTAGTCTCTAAGGTGCCACAAGTACTCCTTTTCTTTTTGCGAATACAGACTAACACGGCTGTTTCTCTGAAACCTTTAATGGGTATGTAACTTCAAAAATAGCACCTAAGTCTATTCCCTGATCCTTAGAACAGCAGCAACAAAAAGATTCAGAGATTGTGCTTCATTAGGACAGGGGATATAGTTAGCACTAAGTAAACCCATGGAGCCAATTTTGGCCCCAGTATGCATTTTCTTTGGCTCAAGACACCTATACCAGACATTTTAAATTGGCTCCTGCAGAGACAAACGTATATTTTGAGCCAATGAAATGTCAGTGTCTAGTAATTGATATTAAATAACTGTATTTATCATGGCCACAAAGGCATTAGCAGGGGATTAAGATGGTCCATAGGTGTCCCCATCCCTGTATACAAGGAAAATGTTTTATACAGTTGTCTAATGCATCCATCTTATTTTAAGAATATTAGCATCTTTACACTAATTAGGAGCCAGCCTTTCAGGTAGGAAATCAAACACTAATCTCTCTTCAGGTGTCTGTTACCTTGGAATGTGCTATTTAATTGTGCTTTTTAGAAGTGGAAGAAGCAAATTGCCTAAAACACTGGATCATTGTTCAGCCTCTTTTTCTCAGGAAAGGAATTATATTTGGCTGTTTCATCTGTCTGGTACTGTGCTGGGTTTAGAGTTCTTCAGCTACCAATCCAATTCCTATCTGTAAACTAAGTCTGCAAGGTGGATTTTTCTTTGGCACCACAGTCTCCCATCTGTCTTTGTGGAGCTAATTCAAGGTATGTTTGCAGTTCCTGCCTCACCTCAGGTAGTAGGAGACAGGTGTGGAATTATGAACAGGATATTTGCAGTGGCTCACCTCTCCCCTAAAGTTCAGTCCAGGCATGGGAAGAGAGGGTAGAAGATACCCATTACTTCTCAGAGTAGAGACTAGAATAGGTTAACCAAGGGAAATTTATTTTTGTACATTAGTCCCTAGCTGAATTCTTTCTCTTGTAGCTGCTTTGAAAGCTTTGTGGTCCCTCGTTGGCTAGTGACCAGGGGCCAGATTTTTAAAGGTATTTAAGCGTTGCTGCACTCAGGAGCCTAAATCTTATTTTCAAAAAGGATTTAGGCACATAGGAGTCAAAATCCCACTGACAGTTGATGGAATTTAGGTGCCCTAGGTGCCTAAATCACTTTTCTAAATGAGAATTAGATGCTTCAATCAGTTAGGTATTGCAACTGAGTGCAGCAATGTCTAAATACCTTTAAAAATCTGGGCACTGCTATATATAGTACATGGGGAAATAAAACCATCATTCTGCTGTGTCCTACATTCCCCTTATGGCAGATAAGCACTAAACTATATCATGTCTAATCATGAACCTAAAACTTTATTGTTGATCTTCCTAATTTTTCTTTTAATTCTTCTACTTTTTAACCTATTTATCCCCAGAATTGTAGAGTTATTGTCCCTACTGACAGGCATGCTGTGTTGATGGACAAGCTTCCACCCCTGAGATCACATCAACCTCCATTAATGCAGAAGTCCAGGATCTTGTCTATAAACTTGTCATGTGAATTTAGTGCTGGTAAAAAGAGCAGAATTGAAAAGCCTTGGAGACAAAGATCATAGAATCATAGAATCATAGAATATCAGGGTTGGAAGGGACCCCAGAAGGTCATCTAGTCCAACCCCCTGCTCGAAGCAGGACCAATTCCCAGTTAAATCATCCCAGCCAGGGCTTTGTCAAGCCTGACCTTAAAAACCTCTAAGGAAGGAGATTCTACCACCTCCCTAGGTAACGCATTCCAGTGTTTCACCACCCTCTTAGTGAAAAAGTTTTTCCTAATATCCAATCTAAACCTCCCCCATTGCAACTTGAGACCATTACTCCTCGTTCTGTCATCTGCTACCATTGAGAACAGTCTAGAGCCATCCTCTTTGGAACCCCCTTTCAGGTAGTTGAAAGCAGCTATCAAATCCCCCCTCATTCTTCTCTTCTGCAGACTAAACAATCCCAGCTCCCTCAGCCTCTCCTCATAAGTCATGTGCTCTAGACCCCTAATCATTTTTGTTGCCCTTCGCTGGACTCTCTCCAATTTATCCACATCCTTCTTGTAGTGTGGGGCCCAAAACTGGACACAGTACTCCAGATGAGGCCTCACCAGTGTCGAATAGAGGGGAACGATCACGTCCCTCGATCTGCTCGCTATGCCCCTACTTATACATCCCAAAATGCCATTGGCCTTCTTGGCAACAAGGGCACACTGCTGACTCATATCCAGCTTCTCGTCTACTGTCACCCCTAGGTCCTTTTCCGCAGAACTGCTGCCTAGCCATTCGGTCCCTAGTCTGTAGCGGTGCATTGGATTCTTCCATCCTAAGTGCAGGACCCTGCACTTATCCTTATTGAACCTCATCAGATCCTCTGCTTAGCCATAGAATAGGCAAAGCACAAACAGGACCAGTACAAGGTTCCCCCGCCTCACAAATGTGCTTCAACCCTGACTTGCAAAGACTGCCATTCTAGAGGTCAGAGTGCACTTTGAATTCAATACCCAGTCAGTCCTTAGCATCTATGCTGACACTATCAATAAGGTGCTAATTATAGTGGTGGTTTTAGTGATGTGAGTGCCTATCCAATGGGCATTGAACTAACACAATTAAAGCCATTTCATGTAGGAGTCACTGCCCTGAAAGTAATAAATTGTGATCACTTTCAACCTGCACTATATTTGAATGGCAATCTAGAAGTGAGTCCAGTATCTTTTAAATTACCTTTCTCCCTTCATGAGCAACCTTTCAAGTGTGCTCTACAGTTCAAATTCATAAGGGCAAAAAAAGCCATTATATACTAATAGTTTTTAGGCTATCACCTTTATGTCCAGATTGTTACCAATACTCAAAAGTGTGACAATCTATTTTTTTCCCCTTCAAGGGAGTTTAAGTCCTTTATCAGCATGTTAAATTATCAATGCAGAAGATTTAAAGCAGTCATGAACCATTAATTTGTGTTAACATGAACCCCCAGAACAATCAAAATAATACATATATTCGAAAAATCACTTCTAGAAGGGAGTAGCTTATCTGTCTCTGTTCATCTAATAACTTTTCTCGTCGCTTGCTTGTTTGAAGCACTTCACAAATGATGCAATTATGCTCTACGGAACGTCAAACATCTCAGAAGATGATGTGATCAGGACCAACACTTTGCAAACAAGGGCTATAAATCTTTTGGGTCAAACAGGTTTTCTGGAGAAGGGTCAGCCTCAGTCATATACAGGCTAATGTTTTTCACTCACAGTTCACTTCCCCCTCCCCCCTAATACAAATTTTCCTTTCTATGTGAAATATTGATCAAACACAAACTACACATACTTGCTGATCTTAAACACAAAAAAGAGGCTTACAAGAAGTGGAAGATTGGACAAATGACCAGGGATGAGTATATAAATATTGCTCGGGCATGTAGGAATGAAATCAGGAAGGCTAAATCACATCTGGAGTTGCAGCTAGCGGGGGATGTTAAGAGTAACAAAAAGGGTTTCTTCAGGTATGTTGGCAATAAGAAAGCCAAGGAAAGTGGGCCCCTTACTGAATGAGGGAGGCAACCTAGTGACAGAGGATGTGGAAAAAGCTAAATGTACTCAATGCTTTTTTTGCCTCTGTCTTCACGAACAAGGTCAGCTCCCAGACTACTGCACTGGGCAGCACAGCATGGGGAGGAGGTGGCCAGCCCTCTGTGAAGGAAGAAGTGGTTCGGGACTATTTAGAAAAACTGGACGTGCACAAGTCTATGGGGCCGGATACGCTGCATCTGAGAGTGCTAAAGGAATTGGCGGATGTGATTGCAGAGCCATTGGCCATTATCTTTGAAAACTCATGGCGATCTGGGGAAGTCCCGAAAGACTGGAAAAAGGTTAATGTAGTGCCAATCTTTAAAAAAGGGAAGAAGGAGGATCCTGGGAACTACAGGCCGGTCAGCCTCACCTCAGTCCCTGGAAAAATCATGGAGCATTTCCTCAAGGAATCAATTCTGAAGCACTTAGAGGAGAGGAAAGTGATCAGGAACAGTCAGCATGGATTCACCAAGGACAAGTCATGCCTGACTAATCTAATTGCCTTCTATGATGAGATAACTGGTTCTGTGGATGAAGGGAAAGCAGTGGACTTGTTATTCCTCGATTTTAGCAAAGCTTTTGACACGGTCTCCCACAGTATTCTTGTAAGCAAGTTAAAGAAGTATGGGCTGGATGGATGCATTACAAGGTGGGTAGAAAGTTGGCTAGATTGTCGGGCTCAACGGGTAGTGATCAATGGCTCCATGTCTGGTTGGCAGCCGGTATCTAGCGGAGTGCCCCAACGGTTGGTCCTGGGGCCGGTTTTGTTCAATATCTTCATTAATGATCTGGAGGATGGTGTGGATTGCACCCTCAGCAAGTTTGCAGACGACACTAAACTGGGAGGAGTGATAGATACACTGGAGGGTAGGGATAGGATACAGAGGGACCTAGACAAATTGGAGGATTGGGCCAAAAGAAATCTGATGAGGTTCAACAAGGACAAGTGCAGAGTCCTGCACTTAGAACGGAAGAATCCCATGCACCGCTACAGACTAGGGACCAAATGGCTAGGCAGCAGTTCTGCAGAGAAGGACCTAGGGGTGACAGTGGACGAGAAGCTGGATATGAGTCAACAGTGTGCCCTTGTTGCCAAGAAGGCCAATGGCATTTTGGGGTGTATAAGTAGGGGCATAGCCAGCAGATCGAGGGACGTGATCGTTCCCCTCTATTCGACACTGGTGAGGCCTCATCTGGAGTACTGTGTCCAGTTTTGGGCCCCACACTATAAGAAGGATGTGGAGAAATTGGAGAGGGTCCAGCAAAGGGCAACAAAAATGATTAGGGGTCTGGAACACATGACTTATGAGGAGAGGCTGAGGGAAGTGGGATTGTTTGGTCTACGGAAGAGAAGAATGAGGGGGGATTTGATAGCTGCTTTTAACTACCTGAAAGGTGGATCCAAAGAGGATGGATCTAGACTATTCTCAGTGATAGCAGATGACAGGACAAGGAGTAATGGTCTCAAGTTGCAGTGGGAGAGATTTAGGTTGGATATTAGGAAAAATTTTTTCACTAGGAGGGTGGTGAAACACTTGAATGCGTTACCTAGGGAGGTGGTGGAATCCCCTTCCTTAGAAGTCTTTAAGGTCAGGCTTGACAAAGCCCTGGCTGGGATGATTTAGTTGGGATTGGTCCTGTTCTGGGCAGGGGGTTGGACTAGATGGCCTCCAGAGGTCCTTTCCAATTCTGTTATTCTATGATACTAGATTTTTGTAAGGAGCTAGGAATTCTAGCCATGGGCCAGGGAACACTGAGCAGTGATCTTACAGCATCACCTAGAAACCAGAAGTATAAGTTGCAAAGTCATCTTTTACAGGCTTACGCTTACCTTGCTGACAGAGTTCTGATGTGCTTTCAGACAAAAGATGTGCTACAACTCACAGGAGGAATGAAAGGATTTTTGTACAGGAAGAAGGAGGACTGAAAATGGGAATAATAGTATTTCTCTACCTCACAAGGGTATTGTGAGGATATATACATTAAAGATTGTGAGGTGCTTTGAGATATACTGAGGAAAGGCACTCTGTAAGAGCCAGATATTTATTATTATTGTTAGGAGGAGAAATGGCATCCCAAGTTGCACAATTCTTCCTGTGATCCCACCAGAAAGGAAATTATTCCCAAAATGTCAGTTAGTCTACCCTGAAGGTGACTACTGGAGTCCAGATCATCTCTGCAAACATGCTGGGGGAGAACTTTTTGTGGTGCACTGAGGGTACATCTGCACTGCAGCTGGAGGTATAATTTCCAGCTGTAATTGAGCTCCGATGTAGCCAAAGCAGCACAGGCAGTCAAGTGACTGGAATGGCTAGCCTGTGCTGCTGCCCATGATGCCATGGCTACACTGGTGTTTTTATCAGATGTTTGTCTACCCAAGCTGGAAATTGCACTTCCAGACGCAGTACAGATGTACTCTGAGTCTATTGTTGCTGTGTATTGTTTAGATTTAGTAAAGGACCAGTAAATGGTAGCTTACAATATTATGATTTTCACATATATTCCAACTGTTCCCATCTGTAATATGGAAAAATAATTCTCTCAGTATGTCTCATGTTTACTTCATGTGACAGTTGAAAGTGAAAGGATCACCTGATTTTCCCACTTCACTTATATGATAGAGTTTGAATTCTGCAGGAGCTCAGTTTTAGTATTGAGCTGACTGACTTGAAAGCTGCATATGAGGTAGCATGTGTGTACTAGGTAGAGCAAACTGAGACGCCAATCCTGAAAGCACTTGTGTAATGTGCTTAATTTTAAGCACACAAGTAGTCCATTAACTTCAGTGTCACTACTCAAGTACTTTAAAGCACATGTGTAAGCATTTGCAAGACAGGGACCTGAGTCAGCAGTTTCCCTTACAATGTATTCTGGGATATCAATAAAAGATCACAGCAGCAGCACACAGTTGAGAAGAAGCTTAGAGAAATAGTGTAAAGCCTGTAAGAGTGAACTCAATAGACTACTTTTTGTTTTTTTTGTCAAGTTTTATTTATTTCTTGTTAAAACAACTGCATTGTAGCTAAAATATTCTAGCCACTTTCTGTGTCAGCATTCCACATCTCACCCATCAGAGTGTTAAAAAGAGAGGATGATTACTATTCTTTTCCTCCTCCTTTGTGATTATTCAAAGCTAGGGAACATTACCCTGAAGATTTAGCCTGAGTTATCCATTCTTGGTAATGTGCTGCTCTTAGAATTAAATTGAGAAAGATCAGGGAAATAACCCCTTTCCCTAAGTAATAAGGGCCCAATTAAGCATTTGTTGGCAACATTTAAACTCACTTTACAACCCTCCAATCACTTCTTACAGGCAGTTTTGGCTGTGACATCCTGTCAAGGTTCCTTCCCCACTCTGAACTCTAGGGTACAGATGTGGGGACCTGCAAGAAAACCTCCTAAGCTTACTTTCACCAGCTTAGGTTAAAACTTCCCCAACGTACAAATTAATTTTATTCTTTGCCCCTGGATTTCCACTGCCACCACCAAACTTTAACTGGGTTTACTGGGAAACATAGTTTGGACACGTCTTTCCTCCCAAAATCCTCCCAACCCTTGCACCCCACTTCCTGGAGAAGGTTTGGTAAAAATCCTCACTAATTTGCATAGGTGACCACAGACCCAAACCCTTGGATCTTAGAACAATGAAAAAGCATTCAGTTTTCTTACAAAAAGACTTTTAATAGAAGTAAAGGAATCACCTCTGTAAAATCAGGATGGTAGATACCTTACAGGGTAATTAGATTCAAAACATAGAGAATCCCTCTAGGCAAAACCTTAATTTACAAAAAAGACACACAGACAGGAATAGTCATTCTATTCAGCACAGTTCTTTTCTCAGCCATTTAAAGAAATCATAATCTAACACATACCTAGCTAGATTACTTACTAAAAGTTCTAAGACTCCATTCCTGTTCTGTCCCTGGCAAAAGCAGCATACAGACCCTTTGTTTCTCTCCCTCCTCCCAGCTTTTGAAAGTATCTTGTCCCCTCATTGGTCATTTTGGTCAGGTGCCATCGAGGTTACCTTTAGCTTCTTAACCCTTTACAGGGGAGAGGATTTTTCCTCTGACCAGTAGGGATTTTAAAGGGGTTTACCCTTCCCTTTATATTTATGACACATCTTATTAATGGATTTTACCTTTTTTATTTTATTTTTATTTTTATGATTATTGCTGCATTAGAGCTTACATCAGCTGGGAAACTTTCACACATTACCCTAAATTAATTATTCTTTGAAGTGCCTCTTTTACCCTTGCTGTTTTCTTTCCTCTTTCTATATCTTACCTTTATTAATATTTTTAAAAAATCACTTTTAGAACTTTTTAACTTCAAAACACTGTAAGTTGTCTAAAATTTCTGTGAGGAATACACATATGAGTAAAACTCAATTAGAGAAGTTAAGTGACTTACTTGGGTGGATTTGGTATTAGTGCCAGGATTAGTAATCAGGAGTCCCTAACTCTCAGTCTTGTGTTTGAACCACAGCTTTATCCTCTTTCCTTTCCTGCCTTCATCTCCTTTTCCCTCCACCCTGTGTCTTGTTCATTACTCTTCACCCCACAAACAATTCTTTTGCTTCCTTTTCTTGTGTGAGTAGTTTATAAATTCCTGCTTCTTTGATTAATTCAGACAGCAGCACTCCTGTGCAGGAACTTTGCCAGCTACCTTCATGAACTAAAGAGATGCTAGTGCTGGAACTCCTGATTTAATGCAGCAGGAAAGAGGTGGCCTAGCAGCAGCAGTAATATTCAGTTAAAATGGGTGGGAAATCTGTTTGAACTGGAAAAATCACAAAGCACAGCTCCAATTCTTATCAAGCCACTGATTCTTTCCAGTGGCCTTGCTTAATGAGGATATTGACTTTCAAAAGGAAACATATTTTTGCACATGCTGAGGTTCCACTGTGTTTCTCTGTAAATCTAAAAATGGTCAGTTTCTGTATCCAAACTGTCAAGAGCTCTCAGAGAAGGGATCCAAAGGACTAAAGAACATGATTAGATTACATGTTAACCTACAGTTCAGCTATGTGCCCACGGACAAGTCTTCAGCTTTTTGTCTCCCCGCTGTGCATTGCATGGAGTTTTTACAATCAATTTCCTTTTGGCTACAGCTAGCAACCTTTTTATTTAGAATTAATGCTCCTATTAGCTACTGAAATCAAACAGATGCCTTCTCTTTCCCCATAAGAAATTAGGTTAGTGGATAAAGAGTTCCTCAATTTTTGTTTTGTTATCACAAAAGGTTTCTTTCAGCTCCAATCTGGGAGAGAAAGGTTTGCATATTTCTGTGCTCCTTTGTGCTTACTGACTTTATTAATTAGTTAAACTGACCTAAACATGGAGGCTTGCATTAAAGGGAGTTTCCCCAGTAGCTTATAGTATTTCCTGGGAAATGCACTATAGCAAAGTAGGGTAAAAAGAGAATACAGTGTAAAAAAAAAAAAGGCACAGTAGAACCTTGTTGTCTCCCACCATGTATCATTTGTATCAGAAAATTTTCTCTGACTTTTCTGAATAAATTTCATAACTCACATTTGTCTTGATTAAACTCAAGGACCTGGTGGAGGGAAAAACTGTCAACATTCTGACCGTGCTACTGTAAGAAGGTCTTGTCTACACTACAAAGTTTGGTTGACAAGTTACATCAGCATAAAACCAATGACTTTTGCATATTGCTCAGGCAAGTGCACACTTGACTGCTTGCATTGGGGCTGTGCATACTTGTCACAAGTTGCTATGTGGATGGAAAATGCAGTGCACCATTGGCAGGTATCCCAGCTTGACCTTGCTGCTGTCCAGAGCAATGCCTTATGGGACATTTTCACAGTGTTTTATGGTATAGCAGTTATTTGCCAGGGATTTCTGGGAACTGGGTGTCAAGTTCCCACAATGTTATTGTCTCCATCCCGTAATTTTAATGCCTTATTTTAAAAATTCCACAGTCCAGTGTATCACTCTTCAGTTTCTGCCATCTCTCTGGCAGAAGCCTGGATCCTGAAGAACTCAGTGCAATTTTAATGACTACTGGCTAGTACAGGACACATGAGTCTCCAGTATTTCAACAAGTACTACTACAGCAGGATGTGTATGAGGAGAAAGAAGAGGTATTCAGCAATGATGACTGTATGCTGATGGACACAGTGAATTAAAATGCCAGGTTGCTGCTGGCATTCCCAGAGCACCTCTACATGGTGGCTCACTGCTTCTGGGCTTGAGAAACAAGCACTGATTGGTGTGATCACATTGTAATGTATGATTGGAATGACAAACAGTGATTGGCAGAATTTGTAGATGCAAAAGGCCACATTCCAGGTTCTGTGCACTGAGCTTGTTTCAGTGTAGGGACACCAGAATAAGAGCTGCATTGACAGTGGAGAAGCAAGTGGTGATCACGCTGTGGAAACTTGCACTGCCAGATTGTTACCACTCAGTGACCAAACAGTCTGGAGCTGGAAAATCCACAGTGGGGGCCATCTAACTCTCATCCAAGTGTGCAAGACCATTAAGCGTATCCTGCTACAGATGACTGTGACTCTCAGCAATGTGCAAGAAATAGTGGATGGACTGGCAATAGTGGGGTGCCCAAATTGTGCAGGGGTGACAGGTGGCACTATTATCCTTATTCTGGCACCACCCCACCTCATCAGTGATTATATAAACAGAAAGGGATACTTTTTCCATAGCTATGCAAGTGCTAGTGGATCACTGGGGATGCTTCACTGATGTAAATGTGGGCTTGTCAGGGAAGGTGCATGATGCTCACATCTTTAAGAACACAGGACTTTTCCAAAAGCTGCAACTAGGACATTATTTGCTGACTGGTGGATTACCATTGGTGATGTTGAAATGCCAGCAATGATTCTGAGAGACACAGACTACCTTGGTTCATGAAGCCTCAACAGTGCCGAATAAAGATTAAACTACTGACTCAGCACTGCAGGATGGCTGTTGAATTCACTTTTGGTAGACTAAAAGGTTGCTGGCACGTGTACCCTTTATAATAGTGATGAGAGGGTATTAACAGTGGTCTCTAAGACCACAGTGACCTGTGCCAAAGGTTCAAACTTCTGAATGACAGCAGTATCAGGACTGGCAAATTGAGAACCACCATTAGAAATATCCTTAGCTTTGGAGGCTTTAGGGGCACGAGGAAGAGTTACCACAAGTAACATGTTCACAAGTTATCAAACATCCTTTTTATTAACAATTTTATTAAGAAGATGAACAATGCCACAATTACAATAACTCCTTGCTTAACGTTGAAGTTATGTTCCTGAAAAATGCGACTTTAAGCAAAATGATGTTAAGTGAATCCAATTTCCCCACAAGAATTAATGTAAATTGGGGGGGGTTAGGTTCCAGGGAAATTTTTTTCACCAGACAAAAGACCATCTCTCTCTCTCACTCACACACACACACACACAGACAGTATAAGTTTTAAACAAACAATTTAATACTAGTACACAGCGATGATGCTTGTGAAGCTTGGTTGAGGTGGTGAAATCAGAGGGGGGAAGAGGGTGGGATATTTCCCAGGGAATGCCTTACTGCTAAATGATGAACTAGCAATTGGCTGAGCCCTCAAGGGTTAACTCATTGTTGTTAATGTAGCCTCACACTCTACAAAGCAGCACGAATGGAGGGAGGGGAGACAGCATGGCAGACAGAGACACACACCTTGTGTGTGTGAGAGAGATGCGCATTGCTCCTTTAAGTACACTGACCCCACTCTTAAGTACACTGCCTTGTTAAGTTAATCAGCAAGCTGAGACGGCAACTGCTGCCAGGAAGCTCCCTCAGCCCTGTCATGTGTCCCCCCTTCTCTATGTAAGATGGAGTAAGCGGGGTGGAGAAGCAGGGGGGAGGGGCGGACACTCTGACATTAGCGCCCCCCCCCAGCAAGCAGGAGGCTCTGGAGAGCAGCTCCAAGGCAGAAGGCAGGAGCCGCACATGGCAGTGGGGGGAGGGACAGCTGAACTGCCGGCAATTGGTAGCCTGCTGGGTGGCTGCCGCACAGGGAACTTAGGGGAACGGGAAGCTGATGGGGGGCTGCCGGTCCACCCTGGTTCCAAGCCCCCACCAGCTAGCTGCAACAGGCTGCTCTTCCTGCAAGCAGTGGACAAAGCTGGCAGCTGCCAAATGACGTTATAAGGGAGCATTGCACAGCTTTAAACGAGCATGTTCCCTAATTGATCAGCAATGTAACAACAAAACAATGTTAACCGGGATGACTTTAAGTGAGGAGTTACTGTACTGACACATACATGGAGATAAAGACAAACAACAAGATGTGTAACATCAATGATTTCATATGCTCAGACCCTGGGGAAACACCAATATGAGTAGGATGATTGCCAGGTGACCATTCTGTTGGGTGTTACCATCCCTACCCACTTAGCCTAGGCAACACCTTTTTATCCTGAGTTTCTTTTCCACTCCCTATGCTTATCCATATACATGAGTGTCAACCCCTTTTCCTTATTTGCACATGCACTTACTCATGAATTTTAGGATGCCCCATTTCTCACAGGCTACCCACTTAGTTCCCCTGATTCTCATTAGCATCTATGTCAATGAGTTAAGAACATAAGAATAGCCATATTGGGTCATACCAATGGACCATCTAGCCAAGTATCCTTCTTCTGACAATGGCCAGTGCCAGATGCTTCAGAGGGAATGAACAGAACAGGCAATCATCAAGAGATCCCAACCCTGTCATCCACTCCCAGTTTCTGGCAATCAGGCTAGGGACACCCAGAGCATGGGTTGCATCTCTGACCATCTTAGTTAATAGCCATTGCTGGACCTATCCTCCTGCAACTAATCTAATTCTTTTTTTGAACAACGGTGACAGGGTGGACTAGGCCCTGAGGTGCCTCCTGCTGGAGGTCTTATGGCCCTGCCACACCCTGCCCCAGAAAAGAGTAATGGAGAGGGTCCTACAATCTGCCTAGAGTGCCTGCATCCTACACAGCCAATCAGAAGGAGCTGCAGGGAGGCCAGCAGGCTAGTATAAAAAGAGGTGCAGGGCCAGAGTGAGTTTAGTTACTTGCTGGAGCTGAAGGAGTGTGAAAAGTGTGCTGTGGATGGCTGAGGGAGCTACTGGACCTTGTACAGAGCAGTGCTGGCAGAGACGGGGTGGAGATGAAGGAGATGCTGGCTGGCTACTGGGACTCAACCAGGACAAACCCCTGAGGTAAGAGTGAAGAATGTGCTGGGGCTGTGGAGAAGTAGCTCAGGGAATTGTAGCAGTGATGCACTTTGTTTAAAGGAATGCAGTGGACGGCTGCTGTCTATAGGGTCGACTACCTGGGATCCAGAGTAGTGGGCGGGCCTGGATTCCCTCCCATACCCCCTGCACAACAGCCACTGGGGAAGTTGCCTAGACATTGTTGCACCCCAGAAGGGGAATTGAACTCTTAGTGGCCCAGCAGAAGAGTGGGGGCTAGAAAGGCCAAGAGGGGGTGAAGACATTGCCTCCAGGGAGGAAGTCCTGAGGCACTGCTTCATACCAGAGCAGTGACCATTTGAGAGAGCCCAGAAGGGTTTGAGGGACAGTTTGAATGAGGGTACTGTGATAGATCCTGTTGGACTGATTTGAGGATCAAGCTCAGGGATAGGGCTGCAGATAAAGTGACATTACAGTGGACACTGAGATAAACCCTCTATTGGACTAGTACCGTGGAAGGGATTTTTATTTCACATAGACTGTGTGTGACTCAGCTGGAGGGCTGAGTCACCAAAGACCCACCACAAACAGAGAGAGGGAGAGTGCAGGCACATGCACTTGGACAGTGGGCACTTGCCATAGGCATTGGCTTCCTCCGGGTCTGGGGGGGGGTGCTCAACCCCCCACTCCGCCCCAGACCCCACACCACCACTTCCCCCAAGTCCCCAACTCTGCTCCACCTCTTCCCTGCCCAGTTTTGGCCCCTCCCCCAAGCACGCCCCATCCCCGCTCATCCCCAGTGCCTCCTGCACACCGCAAAACAGCTGATTGCGGCGGCCAGTATGCGCTGAGAGGGAGGAGTTGATCCATGGGGCCACTGGTGGATGGGAGGTGCTGGGGGGGCAGGGGAAGCTTGCTGCCAGTAGGTGCTAAGCACTCACTATTTTTTTTCCATGGGTGCTCCAGCCCTGGAGCACCCACGGAGTTGGTGTCTATGGCACTCGCGAGAGGTGAGTGTAACCCTATTACAACCCTGTTACTGTTTTGGCCTTCACAACATCCGTTGGCAACAAAGTTCCCAGCTTGACTGTGTGTTTGAAGCCTGCTGCCTATTAATTTCCCTGGATTCTTGTGTTATGTGAACAGGTGAATAACGCTTCCTTATTCACTTTCTACATGCACGATTTTAGAGACCTCTATTATATCATAGAATATCAGGGTTGGAAGGGAACTCAGGAGGTCATCTAGTCCAACCCCCTGCTCAAAGCAGGACTAGTCCCCAACTAAATCATCCCAGCCAGGGCTTTGTCAAGCCTGACCTTGAAAACCTCTAAGGAAGGAGATTCCACCACCTCCCTACGTAACCGATTCCAGTGCTTCACCACCTTCCTAGTGAAAAAGCTTTTCCTAATATCCAACCTAAACCTCCCCTACTGCAACTTGAGACCATTACTCCTTGTTCTGTCACCTGGTACCACTGAGAACAGTCTAGATCCATCCTCTTTGGAACCCCCATTCAGGTAGTTGAAAGCAGCTATCAAATCCCCCCTCATTCGTCTCTTCTGCAGACTAAACAATCCCAGTTCCTTCATCCTCTCCTCATAAGTCATGTGCTCCAGGCCCCTAATCATTTTTTGTTGCCCTCCGCTGGACGTTTTCCAATTTTTCCACATCCTTCTTGTAGTGTGTGGCCTAAAACTGGACACAGTACTCCAGATGAGGCCTCACCAATGTCGAATAGAGGGGAATGATCACGTCCCTTGATCTGCTGTCCCCTTAGTCACCTCTTCCAAGCTGAAAAGTCCCAGTCTTTTTAATCTCCCCTCGTATGGAAGTTGTTCCATACCCTTAATAATTTTTGTTGCCCTTCTTTGTATCTTTTCCAAGTCTAATATATCTCTTTTGAGATGGGGCAACCAGAACTGCATGTGTTATTCAAAGTGTGGGGGTACCATGGATTTATACAGTTGCATGATATTTTCTGTCCTATCTGTACCTTTCCTAATGGTTCTTAACATTCTGTTAGCTGTTTTGGCTGCTGCTGCACACTGAGCAGATATCTTCAGAGAACTATTCACAATGACTCCAAGATCTTTCTTGAGTGGTAATAGCTAATTTATACCTCATCATTTTGCATGTATAGTTGGGATTATTTTTGCAGTGTGCATTACTTTGCATTTATCAACACTGAATTTCATTTGCCATTTTGTTGCCTAGTCACCCAGTTTTGTGAGATTTCTTTTAACTTTTTGCAGTCTGGTTCAGACTTAGCTATCCAGGGTAATTCTATATTGTCTGCAGATTTTGGCACCTCACTGTTTACCCCTTTTTCCAAATCATTTACAAATATGTTGACTAGCACTGGTCTCATTAGAGACCCCTGTGGGACACCACTATTTACCTCTTTCCATTCTGAAAACTGATTATTTTGTTTCCTTTCTTTTTACCAGTTACTGATCTATGAGGGCCTTCCCTCTTATCCCATGACTGCTTACTTTGACAAGGTCGCTCATCAAAGGCTTTCTGAAAGTCCACTGTATCTACTGGGTCACCCTTGTCCACATGTTTGTTTGACCCTTTCAAACAATTCTAGTAGATTAGTGAGGCATGACTTTCCTTTACAAAGCCATGTTGACGCTTACCCAACAAACTGTCTTCATCTAAGTGTCTGATCATTCTGTTCTTTACTACAGTTTCAACCAGTTTCCTTGGTACTGAAGTTAGGAGTGCCAGGATCTCTTCTGGAGCTGTTTTAAAAAATTAGTGTCACATTAGCTATCCTCTGCTCATCTGGCACAGAGGCTGATTTAATCGATAGGTTACATACCAGAGTTAGCAGTTCTGCAATTTCATATTTGAGTTCCTTCAGAACTCTTAGGTGAATCCCTGGTGACTTATTACTGTTTAACATATCAATTTATTCTAAAACCTCCTCTCCTGACATCTCAATCTGGGCCAGTTCCTCAGATTTGTGACCTAAAAAGAATGGCTCAGGTGTGAGAATCTCCCTCACATCCTCTGCAGTGAAGACAGATGCAAAGAATTCATTTACTTCTCTGCAATGGCTTTATCTTCCTTGTGTGCTCCTTTAGCACCTCAATCATCTAGTGGCCGCTCTGAGTGTTTGGTAGGCTTCGTGCTTATGATGTACTTAAACAATGTACCACAGCAACTTGAGGTTATTGCAGAATCTCCTCGAATCATAGGACTGGAAGGGACCTTGAGAGGTCATCTAGTCCAGCCCCCTGCACTCATGGCAGCACTAAGTATTATCTAGACCATCCCTGACAGGTATTTGTCTAATCTGCTCTTAAAAATCTCTAAAGATGGAGATTCCCTCACCTCCCTAGGCAATTGACTCCAGTGCCTAACCACTGTGACAGTTAGGAAGTTTTTCCTAATGTCCAACCTAAACCACCCTTACTGCAATTTAAGCCCATTGCTTCTTGTCCTATTCTTGGAGGTTAAGGAGAATATATTTTTCTCCCTCCTTGTTACAACCTTCTATATACTTAAATTTGTTATGCCCCCCCCGCCACTCTTCTCTTCACCAGACTAAACAAACCTAGGGTTTTTTCAATCTTTCCTCAGAGGGCATGTTTTCTAGACCTTTAATCATTTTTATTGCTCTCTAGACTTTCTCCAATTTGTCCACATCTTTCCTGAAATGTGGTGCCCAGAACTGGACACAGTACTCCAGTTGAGGCCTAATCAGCACAGAGTAGAGCGGAAGAATTAATTCTCTTGTCTTGCTTACCACACTCTGGCTAATACATCCTGGAATTATATTTGCATTTTTTTTTTTTTTTGCAACAGTGTTACACTATTCACTCCTTTTAAGATTGTGATTCACTATGACCCCCAAATGCCTTTCTGAAGTACTCCTTCCGAGGCAGTCATTTCCCATTTTATGTGTGTGCAACTGATTGCTCCTTCCTAAGTGGAGTACTTTGCATTTGTCCTTATTGAATTGCATCCTGTTTACTTCAGACCATTTCTCCAGTTTTAATTTTAATCCTATCCTCCAAAGCACTTGCTCCCAGCTTGGTAACACCTGCAAACTTTATATGTGTACTCTCTATGCCATTATCTAAATCAGTGATGAAGACATTGACCAGAACTGGACCCAGAACTTATCCCTGTGGGACCCCACTTGATATGCCCTTCCAGCTTGACTATGAACCACTGATAACTAGTCTCTGGGAACAGTTATTCACCCGCCTTTATAGTAACTCCATCTAGGCTGTATTTTCCCAGTTATGTTGCTATCCAGCATCTTGAGGTATTAACTAGTGTATTGTGGCATACTGTCTAGTCTATTGCTGCACAGTTGCCAGAACATCAGCACTTAACACATCTTACTGTAATCTTACAATTGACTAGTACAGGGTCAGCTCTCAGTCAACTATTCGTGCCAACCTGTTTCAGGCCTGAGGCCTTCCATGGCCAAACTACACATCTTACAGACCTAAATCCTGTTTCCAGTGTTGTACCCATGTTGGTACCAGTATATTGGAGGGAGACAGTGTGTGAGGTAATATCTTTTATTGGACCAGCTTCTGTTGGTGAAAGAGAGAAGCTTTCAAGCCACAAAGATTGTCTTCTTCAGAGAGGGAGCTCTCCAGTTTGCCTAGAAGGATGGAGATATATATACATACACCCCAAGGTCATAATAATTCCCAGAAGCTACAGCATACAGCTCTTCTCACGAACCGTATTTTGTCCCATTGAAGTAAATGAGATTGCACATCTGTAAAAATAAGGATGGAAGTTTGGTTCAAGGGCTTTCGTGGGAAGAAGGGGAACAAGAGGGTTCCCTTTCCTCACATCCCCGTTTAACACCCAAATAATGGTTAAATTGGATTGATTCTGCACAGATTGTGAGATTCATATGGCCAACATATTTTCTCTTTCTTTGTGTGTAAATTTGAACCTGTTTTACAAGCATCCCAGAATCTCTCCCTGAAACAGTGTATTAAAGGAGCAAAGGTAAGGTTTCTGTGCATCTAAGTTTCCCCTCCTGTTTAGCAGATAACACAACAGTAAAAGTAGTTCCTTGGAGCTACACCCTCAGAAAATTCCAATTTAACATTATAAGTATGGAATAAACTAGTTACTCTATAAAATACCCATCACAGCCCTGATAAAGCGTCCCCTCCTGGCACTTATCAGGCTGCTGTGTTTTGGACCTATGCACTCCATATTGCCTCTGGTTTTAAGTGTCTAGGCACACTCTTGTGGCGCAGATCTTCTGTCTTGCACTTCCTTCTTGAGCTAAGACTCCACAATCCAGCTACCTAAGACCAGTGACTAGTGCTGGCTCTCCCAGGCTCCACAGAACTTTAAGCACCCAGTCTCAGAACTCCAAACTTGTAGGCACAGTAGCTTACTATTTACTTCTTCAGGAGGGACATGTGACAGTTGAAGCACATAACACAGCCTTTGGAAAAGTTCCAAAACCAGTCATTCTACTTTAGATAGCACAAGAAACAAACAGATCCAGACTGGAAAGGGGTGTTCACTCCACACCAGCCCTGAAATTGTTAAAAGTGGCTCAGAAGGGGCCAATTAACCTTTAGGCTGGACCTTGGGGGGAGTCAGGCTTCATTGATATTCAGTAAATGAAAATGAATATCACCTGGGCAGGAGCAGGCTGAGCTCATATAAAGCCAGGAAGTTGAGTACAAAAAGGGGCTCTAGGGAGGAAATGAGCAGTTGCTTTCTGGGTACAGAGAGGTGGGTAAGAATAAACCCAGGGGAGAGCAAAAGCTCTGGGATCCTAGCTCTGTGGGAAGGTTTACTCAGAAGTGTTGTAGGGAAGAGAGCCTGTGGAAGGCAGAGTAGGAAGAAGCCCAAGGAAAGCACAACAAGGGCTAAGACTATGTAGACCTTGGCTGCTGATTATAGGGGCCATCAGCTTGAACCCAGAGTAAGGATAAACCCAGATTCCCCTACCAGCCAATGGAGAAGTGGCACATACTGGGAATTGGCATAGAGGACTGAATGGGAGAGCACATGGGCATATTATCCGGTGGGACTTGGCTTCCCCTGAAGAGGGAAAACTACAGTGACCTGACCAGGGTGCTAAGTCTGGAGAATGAGAGGCCATAAGGTGAAGGGGATGTTTCTCTCCCCCCGAAGTGGTGAGTGAAACCCCATTACACAGACAGAAACAAGAAAAATCCTTATGCCATTCCCAGCTTCAATTTCCTTACCACACTGGAGTGCTCTTCAGGAGTTGTGTCAGTATCTCTTGAGGTTCCAGGTACCTTCTCTAGGACTCTACTTATCCAGGTTGGGCTTCTCTGTTGAATCATGGAGTCTGCGCTCAATCCTCTAGCCAGCTTCTTCTGACCATGGCTGATTGTACTATCAAAAACATTCCCCTCTCCTTCTAAAAGCCTGTGCCTTTGTTCCTCCAGTGAGTCCTTCCTCTTAGCCCCACCCAGAGGCTCTGAGGTTTTTAATAACCAGCACTAAAACTTGATCTGCTTCTCGGGAAACTCCTTCAAACCCCATCCCCCTGCAGAAAAATTGGTGAAAACTGGTACTACTAGCTTCAGCCCATCCACTGTCTTAAGGTGCTTCCCTTGAATGGGCAACCATCAAGGTTTAAAAACTCTCTATTGTCCCTGTTCTGGAAGATATATGACACAGCCCTGAGAGCAGTTGGTGGAATCCATATACCCTGAGGCAATCAATAATGCAGCAATTTCTTAAAATCAACCAGAATCCATAAGTTGTATACAGTGCGGTTCCCCTGCCAAATCATCACAGTATTTTCTTCTTTAAAAGTTGACTAAAATATGCTAACTTACTCCACTAAAACACCATTTCCATTGGCTCCCAGTCTCCTGCACAGTATGCTATAGAACTTTGACACATGTCAAAGTAAAATCACCTACTGATGCACCTCTCTGAAAAACAGTTTTTGGGGTGGGATGCTATTATTACATTGACTTCCTTTAGTAATATGTTATCTCTCATGCTGCTACAGCAAAAGCAATAAATTATGTATTTTTGCAGAAATTAAACTATGGCTGTCTATATATTATGCAAATGCCTGAAGCATGCCAATGGTATTTCATGCATATATAAGAATACATGTAAAGCATATTTTTCAGTATAACTAATCTGTGCTGAAGCACAAAATAAAACCCCACCACGTTCCATCAAGCTTTCATAATTTGAGTAGAATTTGGGGTTTTTTGGACTGCTAACCTTAAATTAATTAGTTAATAATGAATAGCTGACTTATTGTCCTAGTGACTAGGAAACTCTAGATAAAATGGACTAAAGCATTTCACATGTACCAAGCAGGAAACTGCATGTATTTTGGTTGAAGTCCCTTTTTATTTCTACAGCTTATTTTGAAATGATGCTTTTCAAGGATCAAGAAAAGGATATGTTTATCCTTTTGTAACATTTATATTCATCTGGCCTCTTTATCTCCCTTGGAAATCATATTCTCTGCTGAATAGATCTGGATGTACAATAAACCAATCAAAAGTTCCTATGCTGTATGTTAAAAGTGGCCTTGCTTTTTCAAAATGGGTCAATTGGTGACCAACTGAGCAAGGGGTCCATGGACTCCTACTGGAACATAATTACTCTCTGCAGCTTCCCTGAATACTTTTTTTTTTTTTTTTTTTTTTAAAGCATGTGATGTAGATGGTAACCAGAAGAGTTTAGCAAGTGTAATTTTGTGTTTGATTCCTTCATTTAATTTCCTTTATTTGGAAGAGACAGATTAAATTTATTTCTCTTGTAGGTATTATGAAATTAGAATAACTTTCAAATCAAATTTTTGAGGAGGTGGAGAGGTGCATCATCACAAGCACTCTGGATACTGAAATATAGAAATTTGTTAGAGAGGAAAAACATAACTGGTACATGATTTTTTTGGTTACATCCCATCACAGAATGGACTAATGATTAATCATATCACTTTTGCAGAGCCTTCACTTGAAGGTTCGCAAAGCACTTTGCAAACTGTGCAACAAACTATAGTTAAGGATCACTTCATTCTCCTCCATTCAAATGCCAACCTCTGTGATAGGAAGTAAAGACTAACTGCAGGGGGAATTTAGGGACAAAAAATGTAATTAGCAAAGTTGGAATCTGGCCAGACCACTACTCACAGCGGTCTGATTGAATGCTCATGTAGTTAATAGAAAATACTGTGCTTTCTCTCTTGACTAACCTGACCCCTGAGTGCTTTAAACCTTAAGCTTTGATTTTTAAAAGGAGCCTAACACTCCTAGGCTCCTTCTAAAATTCCTGTTTATAATTGATTCCAGTTTTGTGTTCTATAATAGTACTTCAGTAGCACAATGCTCCTGCTTGACAAAATGCTGGCGCATTGATTCTGTGCTGACCCTGAGGAAAGACTACTACCTACTGAATCTCCAACCCCACTTCCTGGAGCATGTAGGTGTTCCTGGATACCTATTCAGATACAGAATGGATTGATCTTGCGTTGGTTGCATGATCTCCTGGGATCAAAGGAAAGATAGTAGAGCTACAGGTCATAATTACTCATCCTTCTCTAAAACACCTAATGCAGATTTAACACTTAGTCATTCCATTTGGAGGAAGATTAACAATCTAAAATACAGTAATTGAACAGTATATGCTGAAGAATTAAAGTATAGAGGAGCAGTTAATTCAGAAGTAGATAATTGGGGTAGCTTTAGAACTGTAAAACCTCAAGGATTTATTCTATCTTCTGAAAGAGCAACATTAAAAGAAGTTCCTATACTTGATGGGAGAAAAGTGAAGTATATTCCCTTAATACATGCACATAACTTCTATTAACATTAATTGGAATGCTGTGTGCATTTCAAGGAGGGGATAGATCCAGAAGTGGCGTTTTTCAGGTAATGGTGGTGGCAGCATCATAGCAGATTCTGCAACAATTATGTATTTGTAATTGCAGCGCTGTGGGCCCTGAAGCAAGCAAAAGCAGTTCAAGAATTCCTTCACTGTAGCAATTTTTCTCACCAATGGTGCTATGGTGGGAAGTACAGCCGCTTAGCTGCATATTGCTTTCAGAATAAGGTGTATGCACCGGCAGGGAGGAAGCCATGATGATAAAATGCCAGCTTCACTTCAAGGATTTATATGTAACCCTCCTGTGAGGAGTCAATAGCAGTAACAAAGTTCAATATGACATCTCAGGATCTCTTTTAATAACAATAATTTGACTCAAGTCTCCACTGTACTCAGATTCTAGTTCTAGGAATATAAAATCTAAATACCTTGGGTCACCTTTAATAGTAATTTTCTTTCCCTCATGCAAATCCACACAAAGTCTTATTAACCTGGGAGCACAATTAATTTTATTGGGAAGAAATAAACAAGTTGGCTTGAAAACTCTGGCTCCTAGCAGAAGACCGACTTAAGTCTTATCTACAAATCCAGTCTGACCCCACTTCCCTGTATCTGCTTGACTGGCTTTCCTCAGCTGTGGCCTTTCACTAACTTACTGAAATTGCCTCCATCCAGTCTGCCACTGCCTGACCAGGTCTTCTCTAAACCTCTAGGGGCAGCTCCCATACAGTTCACTGCCACCATTCCACCAGGTCAGATCCAGTCCAGTGCTGCCAGTTCTTACCTAAGTAACCAATGAAGTCCGCTATGTTTGGTTAGAACTAGGGCTGTCGATTAATTGCAATTAACTCAGGCGATTAACTCAAAAAATTGCAATTAATTGCAGTTTTAATTGCATTGTTAAACAATAGAATACCAATTGAAATTTATAAAATATTTTGGATGTTTTTCTACATTTTCATATATATTATATTCTGTGTTGTAATTGAAATCAGTATTTTTTATGACAAATATTTGCACTGTAAAAATGATAAAAGAAATAGTATTTTTCAGTTCACCTCATACAAGTACTGTAATGCCATCTCTTTGTCGTGAAAATACAACTTACAAATAGAAGGGTAGGTGTGGTGATGCAAATGGCAGGAGGAGCTAGCCACCTCAAGTTACATACCTGCCCAAGCCATACCTCCTGTTCAGTTTGTGACCCCATTCCTTATTTAGTGCACACTATTCAAATGCTGCTCTGAAGGCTGAATTATTCACGTCTTCATGGGCTTTTCTGTGGTGATCATCACTATAGTATAGGGGTTCTCAAACTGGGGGTTGGGACCCCTTGGGGGTTGTGAGGTTATTACATGGGGGGTCACAAGCCGTCAGCCCCCACCCCCAAATCCCACTCTGCCTCCAGCATTTATAATGGTGTTAAATATATAAAAAGGTGTTTTTAATTTATAAGGGGGTCACACTCAGAGGCTTGCTATATGAAAGGGGTCACCAGTACAAGAGTTTGAGAACCACTGCTATAGTACTTGAGTATTTCACAAACATTAAACTTCTTTTGATAATGCCCCTAAGAAATGAAGGGTTGTTATTATTATCCTGATTTCACAGGTGAGGAACTGAGGCACAGAGAGTAAGGTAAAATATCTGCTAGATTCAACTGCCTTAACCAGGAGACCTTCCTTTCTCTTCCTGCTATTCCCTGCCGTATTCGCTACAAACCTTCCAGCTTCTGCAACAAATGAAGCAGAGGTCCTACAGCCAATAGTCATTGTCACTACAGTCTTGATTTATCCCCAGAGCAGGTCTAGCCTGTAGACTCAATGAGGCCAGGGTCCCATGGAGAAAATAGTATGTAATTAAAGACTGTATCATAGTGCATATGCACAAGTGTCAAGGCTAATTCCCCATTCTGGCACTTCGAGTGCAGAAGGTGGGGGCCCACAATGATTCTAAAAATTAATACTGCCCACTCTAGGTTTGTATTAAACTCCCAAGGTTACAGCTTTTCTCTGACCTTGGATTGGTAGATGCTGCCGCCACCAAGTGCAGAACCCTTTTGAGAGCTCAGGAAGGCGCACTTGGGAATTCTTTCCTGTGGGGTACCCTCAAGCCCTTTCACCTCCACCCTGGGGAAGAGCTGAGAAAGGAAAAAAAGGAAATGAGCTGTTGCCACCAGCTAATTAAACAACATGTGCACAAACCTCTTAAGACACACAAATCCAATTCTGTTCTTAAAAAAGGTAAATTTTATTAATAAAGAAAGTAAATACATCTGGGAACTCAGGCTATTGCTAAACTTTAAAAGAACAACCACAAGGATTAAGCACCAAGAATAGCTTTCTTGAGGTCCAGTTTAAAGGTTACAAGGAAAACAAAAGCACCTGGAGTTAGCACAGAAGAATCCACAAGCCATAACGAAACAAAAGGGATAAACCTAATCACATCTTTCTAGACATTTCCCGATCTACTTACATATTTGGGGTTTTAAATGAGTAGTTCCTAGGTATGATACTGATTTTTTTTCCATATATGAACCAAGCTTCTTACAGCATAGCTGCTGTCCTGTCCACCTCTCCCTGGGAGAACAACAGACAGACAAACAAAAGGGAAGTCTTTCCCCCCCAATTTAAAAAAGTTCTAGCCTTCCCATTGGCTCTTTTGTTCAGGTGCCATAGGCACTGACTCCGTGGTGCTCTGGGGCTGGAGCACCCACAGGAAAAAATTAGTGGGTGCTCTGCACCCACTGGCAGCCAAGCTCTCCTTACCCCTCCCCTCACCCTCCTCCTCCCCTGAGCACTCTGTGTCCCTGCTCCTCCGCCTACCTCCCAGCGCTTCCTGCCCAGCCGCCACCAAACACCCGTTTGGCAGCAATAGCTCGCTCCGGGACCAAGGGGGAGGAGCAGGAAGATGCTCAAGGGAGGAGGCGGGGAAGAGGTGGGGCTGGGGCAGGGATTTGGGGGTGGAGTTGGGGCAGGGAATTTGGGGAAGGGGTTGGTATGGGGGTGGGGCAGTGGTGGGAAGAGGCAGGGCAAGGGAAGGGCATCATGGAAGGGGTGCAGTGGGGGGAGATAAAGAGGGGTCGAGCACCCACAGGAAAGAGGGGAAGTTGGTGCCTATGCCTGGTGCCCACACATTTCTTCTTATCTATGCATAGCAGTGAGACTTTTTAACCCTTTACAAGTAGAGCAATTAGTGAACAGCTACGAAGAAGGATTTTATAGCTGCTGGCTAACTGGGTGTCCATAAAAGGGAGCTACCCCACTCCTTCATCTATCACAACAAGGAAACCAAATTAAGCACCAGCACGACATGGGGGATGAGACACACTTTGCCAGTGAGATTCACAGATATTTCTTGACAGCAGAATCATGGGGAGACTCAAGAATTTTGGGTTCCATTCCACTAACTTGACCCCCCTTAGCTTCATCCCCTCCAAACTGTCCTGGTATTGAGTCCAGTCTCTTTCCACCCTGGATCTTTATCCTACTCTCATTCTCCTCACCGAGCCAGTCCCAGTCTCCAGCTCAGCTCAGACTCCAGGCTTGTGATCACACTCTCCCCCTCACAGTTCCAGTTTCCACCCCACTGCTCCCTGGCCCCTGGTCTTCCCCAGTTCTGTCTTGTCTCTCGTTTATCCCTGCTATAACAGCCCATGCACCCCTCAAATTCCAATCCTTCTCCCAGCTCTCCATGTTTTTGACTTGATTACTTTGAATTTTTTTTAATCGCTTGACAGCTGTAGTTAGAACCTTGTTCCCCAAAGCCAAGATGACACTCCAGAAGAAATCCTTGCTTTCTATCTAGTTACCTATCTTGGGCCTGATTAGATTTAAATCTTATGGTAAGATTATGTAGTATTGGAAGTGCTGCAGGGTGTTTTGGATCATTATTGAGCAGAAACCCTCATCAGCATGGACACATGTCTTCTGGAATGGTAGTTTTGAAGCATGAAGAGGCAGATGAATCTTTAGTGCATCTGGCAGGTAAATATCTTGCGACACCAGCTACAACAGTGCTATGTGAACGCCTGTTCTCACTTTCAGGTGAATTGTAAGTAAGAAGTGGGCAGCATTAGTAAATGTAAACAAACTTTTGTTTCTCTTAACAATTGGCATGGGTGGTCAGTGAAAGTTCCCCTGGGAGAGGCTAGCTCCTTTTCCCACCCACACTCCACCCCTGCTCTGCCCCAGGCCCCACCGCTGACTCACCGCTCACCTCTTCACCCACCCTGTGAGGTCTGCCCTTCCACTCACTTCCTTCTCCACCCACCTGCTGCTTGCCTCCTCACACCCCCCTGCCAGACCCTCCTGCCCTCCACAAGACACCCCCACCTGCTGTGCAGCTGCCTCACTGCTCACCTCCTCACCTTGCTGCTGCCTCTCCCCCACCCCCCGTGAGTCCCTCCCCCCTCTTCACCTTAAAGCACTAATAATGTTCCCGTATGGGAACTGAACAGCTATAGATCAATTGCCAGATGGATTCTCCTCTGCGTGGCAGGCGGTTTGGTGTATATGGCATAGAGAGATGAAAAGCCAGGCTACCTGTGCCACACTGAAGCTTAATCTCTCCTTTTGAAAAGTGTTTGTCATTGACAGCCTGCATTAAGGCAGCAGTTTAATAACCTTTCTTACACAGAATTCCTTGCCAGACTTGCTTACTTAAACTGGGTTTGAATAAAACAACTAGATCAAGAAATAAACTCACTGGCTATGTCAGCTCCTCCTTGAGAGTGAGCTTAGTCAAAAATATTTCTGCCTGGTACAGAGAATAACTGAAGGGTCATTTGGAAGCTGTTTTTAACCCCAATAACACATTTTTCCTACAATATAAAAACCAGCTGAAAGTGGCCAACAGCTTCCTGGGCATTGGCAAATGCCTGTTAAATGGCTTCATCACCACTTTAATGGCCGTTCAACAGTTTCAGTGATCTGCTACTAGGTCTCTACACAGTGAAAAAGCTTTCCAGAGCAAAGTTACTCAGGGATCCCTTCCCCTCTCCTCCTCCTCACTCCCCTGCCTGCCATTTGCATCCTAACACACCCCCTGCACCCTGCAGGGATGGGGGGTGAAGAGGAGAGTTGCACTGGCAGCTGCAGGGAGCTCTGAAGGGGGAGGATGGTGGGGTGTAGAAGAGGAGGAAGACACCAGGCGGCGGCGGCAGCAGCAGCAGGCTGTGGGAGGCTCTGGGAAGGGTCAGAGCAGGGAGTGGAAGAAGCAGCAGGGGCAGGGGTACCACAGCCCAGATGTCGGGTGGCAGGGACATCTGTGCTAGGAGAGGCACTGCCCCCCCCCCAGCCTATGATACCTGCTGCCCTTGACAATTGGCTGAACAAGAAGTTAGACTGAGTGGACTTTGTTTGTTTTTGAGTGCAGTTATGTAACAAACAAAATACATTTGTCATTGCACTTTCATGATAAAGAGATTGCACTATAGTACTTGTATGAGGTGAACTGAAAAATACTATTTCTTTTATCATTTTTACAGTGCAAATATTTTGTAATAAAAAATATAAAGTGACTACTGTACACTTTGTATTCTGTATTGTAATTGAAATCATTATATTTGAAAATGTAGAAAAATATCCAAAAATATTTAACAAATTTCAATTGGTATTCTGTTTAACAGTGCAATTAATCGCAATTACTTTTTTACAGTTAATCCCTTGAGTTAACTGCAATTCATCGACAGCCCTATTAAATAGACACAAACCATGCAAGGGCTAGCTATGAAGCCATTACTTACATTCCAGACAGCATGTTTACATGACAGTCCACTCAGTATAGATGGGTGTCTCCCATAGTTCATTGTTGCTTCTGAAATATATAACACTGTGAGTACCACTAGAGATTTCACAAACTCTTTGTTTAAAAGAATGCAATTCTATCCCTATATGCTATACTGGTGCACTCCAGGATTCAGAATGCCCAAGACACCATTATATATTTCTTCTGGCAAAGCACATGGAAGTACTGCCCAACTCTATTGCAGAGATACCATGGTCACACTTTAAAAAAAAAAAAATTCTCCCCAATTGGGAGAGAGTGCTCCTGTGAAAGACATTCCCATTACTTAAATGAAGGATACCTCTGAAAACAGTAGTATCTCTCAAAATAAAGACTTCTAAAGTGACACTACTGCAGCTATACTCCAAATTTCTTTTACGTATGGAGGAAACATCAATCAGAAAGATAGCCAGCCATCAAATTAAATTAAAACCAGGACAAATTACTAGTTTCAATATAATTAATTATCCAAACTGGAGCATTCCAGGAAAGGAGGTTTTTAGATCACTGTTGGGCCCTTCTTAGAACAAGAGCTCTTCAGCAAAATAATGCCCCTAACAGGACACTGAGGCATTGTTAATATTTGACTGAGGCCTGGTCTCCATTTTTTTACCAGCAAAACGTTAAGTGTTGTGATTTTTTTTCTTTTTATTAACATAGTTATGTTGGCAAAAGACCAAGTGTAGACCATTACACCAGTATAAAGGTGTCTTACACTGGTAGAGTTTCTTTTGTTTCACCAAACTGGAATAAGCTATACTGCTCTAAGCACCTTTTTATACTGGTATAACACTGTCTACCTGGGGGCAGAGTGGGATGAGAAAGAAGTTGCCTCTTTAACTATGCTGGCATCATTAAAGCAGCACCATTTTTAAGTAGGGTGGATTTGATTTAAATCAATTTGATTTAAATCATGATTTAAATAATTAGTCAGGAAGACTCGATTTAATCATGGATTTCTACATAAAAGTGCATTCTTGTTGGTTGGTATAACCTTAAAACTTATTCTTCATAATTCAGAGATAGATGTAGATTTCATTTTTAGAAGGTACACACTATACATTTTAAAGTGATTTATTTTGAAAACTTTTCAGATTAGTTTTACAGCTATATCAGAAAATAACTGATTGTTTGGTTATTTCATTTACCAAAGGTAATTGAAGCAGTTCACCTCCCAATGACTTCATAAATATCTATCTCCAATTCCACAGGTTAATCAATAATATTTGGAGAATTTTCTTGCCATGCTGTATTAGGAGGAGATCACCACCAAAGAGACATTTAAATTGTTTTAGTTAACTAGAGCAACAACGTTATGTATTCTGGATTTTTTTCTTCAACAGCAAACATAATACTTTAACAAAACAAGCATATGAATTTTTGAATGTAGTTAAACATTCAAGTTTTTTAAAATCAGGTTTGTTTTTGTTAACATTCTTAACTAAAATAGTTAAATAAAATATATATTTTTTAAAAAAAACAGAAATTAAATCTACTATGTCAGCCAGGTCAACATGAGAAATTTAAACTATTGGCTTCTGCAGCTAACTCAGTCATTTTCACCTTCATTTTCTTGTTTGTTCATAATCTGGAAAAGAAAAACAAGCTTTCCTGATTTTTTTTCAGGTCCCAAACAATTTCTCAATTTGGAATGAATCAGTCCAAAGGAAGAAAATATGCTTTCTACACCAGCAGAAGAAGCTACTGCTGTTAAAAGTGAGATTATCACTTCAACAGTTTCTGAATCCAAGTGCTTACGTGACTTCCACCAGCTCATTGGTGTGACTTTCTTTAAAACATCATCAGCAAACATATATTTCTTGAATGGTTCACTCTTAGCTCTGAAGTTTATTGGAGTTGGCATTATGGAGGGATGACTGCTGAATGTCCATGTCATAGCCAACTCCTCCTCTTCAGCAGTTAAGGTTTGACCCTGGTACCGAGCATTGAGAATATTTGCTAGAAAATGAGCTGAAGATAGTGCTTGTCCCATTTGTTTTTTTAATGCTTGTAATTTAACTCTGTCATTGCATATTTCTCTTTTTAAGATCTCACTCAGTTCCTTCCAAATTTCAGCAGTGTTAGCAATAACAGCTATTTCCCTGCATTTTGTTCAAGGCTACAGAAATAGGCTTCAGGATACTTGGCATGTGTTCAACATTTCTCTTAAGCCCAATGTTGAGAACTTTGGCTGTGACAGCACCATCTATTTTTTTCATGATTTTGTTCACAAACTGTCATCAGATTAGGCCAGTTCTTGATCTAGTGCTCAAAGCAATCCACTCCTGAGTTCCATCATATGTCTTGCAGGAGAGTTAGCTTGGTTCCTCCCACTGTTTTTAGAGCAGCTGCTGCAAAGTGGTTGTTACGGAAGTATTTTGCAATTTCAACAACATTAGCCTTTATTTCTGGAACACTGAAGTGTTTGGCTAGGAGGTGCATCAAATGACCACTGCAACTGTATGTTATTAGCTTGGGATTCTCTTCACTCTCTTCTAAATTTCTTCTCATCTTGGATACATTTGCAGCATTGTCTGTGACCAAGCTGTGTACTAGACATTTAAATTTTTTTTCCACAGTTTGTTATAGCTTTTACTGCTACTTCTTGTAAGTATTCTGCTGTGTGTGCATTTCCTGATATATCAACTGTTTCTGTAAGGAAGACATTCCCTTCTTCTGTTGCCACACAAGCACATACAACAGGATCATTGTGGGCATTGCTCCACCTATCAAGACTCAGCTCTTCAACTTCACCCTCTAGACCTTTTGCACACTGCTCAATTTCTCTTTCCTACACTTTATCCAGCAATTTGCCTGTGACATCTACTACTGTATCCTGGTCTTAATGACTGAACCATATTAATGAAGTGTGGGTTCTCAATCATATGGAAAGTAGAGTTTGTGCATAAACAAACCGGGCAATTTTTTCACCAATTACCTCTTTTTGTAATCTGCTGGTTCTTATCAATGGCTGTTTCTGGATGATGGAGGTTTTTTTTTCTTTTTGCTACAGGTGATATACTGTGGTCATGTGCCACACATGATATGACTGCAACACTATCATTGGCAGATAACTCTGAAACTATAGAAAATGAAGGTGGATAGTCTTCAGAATCCTGTATGTTGAGGATGGATTCTCCTAAACAAAATAAGTCAATGTAGTTATTTAATTATTATTACCATACTGTTCATTTAGTATAACTCATTACATTCACTGACACTCAGTACTACTTTAAAGGTGAAACTGTGAAAGGAAGATTGGCCTATTTCAGCTCTTTATTTTTTATCACAACTGCATCGAAAATGATAGTACCATAGAATAACAACTATATTTTTTGCTCAAACATGAGAATTCAAGAATAGTCCAGAAAGAAGAGAGGCAGTCCTTAAGAAAGAAGTGTGAAATAAAGTTTACCAACCTAAAGATCCTGCATGTTCAGAAATGTTCCCTTCATCTTCAACGCACCTTCCTCTTTAGAAGGAACACTTCTCATGATGTTTCATTCAGGTTACCAAGCCTTGCGTTTCTTTGTTGCACTGTTTGCATTTTGCACCCATGCCTGTCTTACCCACAGGTAGAGGAACTTCATTAAAATATTCCCAAACTGGGTCTCTTTTATGGCCTGCTGCCATTATAGGTTTTCCCTTCTAGTGAGAGAACGATATGGTAGATCTCAAAACAATGAAGGCTATACTCAGAAAGACCTCAAGACTTCTGGAATATGCTGCTCAAACGGTTTCACTTTTGTTTCTAGTGCCTATCCCTCCCTTCTCACATTTATCTCCAGACGTCTTCTCCTTGTCCAGATCTATTCCTCCCCCAACAATCTTCTATTCATTGAACTTTTTGAAACTTTGCACTTTTAAAGAGAGGTAAGGGATTGACTCTGTGTACACAAATTTGCAGAGGGACAATAGGATTGAGGTCTGTTATTTCTTACCTCTATTTGTTTTAAACCATTTTTGCTCTTAACAAGCATGTTATCTCCGGAGACACAAATCCACGGTTTGAGAACTGCAAAACTAAGCGTCTCTGATGATATCTTCTAGACTGAGCACTGAGTCTCATTGGGTAGATAGAAAGATTAACCTAAATAATCTATACAGAAGCCCCTGGAACTCCATAAAATTGGGTCCCTAATCCATGAACTATTGGAACTCATTTACAAAACTTTTCTTAAACATTACATGAATATATTGTCTCATACTATAGCATTAGAATTTATAATCCCTATTCCATGATGAGATATCTTTGAGCTATAATGTATCTTAATTAAAACGGTCTTTAGATTTTTTTTCCTCAAAGCATTTTATCGAAAAAATCTGATTTAAATAAAATCTAATTTTAATTTTTTTTTAAATCACTGATTTTTATCCACCCTACTTTTAAGTATAGATACGGCCTAAGAGGAAAAAGTACTCTCCTCCACTGAACCATTAATACCACTTCCTGTAGCACTTGTGCTTTACTTGAAGATCTCTCACACAAGTATTGGCCAGGCCTTGACCATGCTTGTCTTATAAAATCACAGCCCGAGATGGGATGGCTGCAGGCAATAAATCACTGCAGGCAATGAATCACTGAGTTCCCCTGTTCCTCTGCAACACTTTGACTCTAATATTGTATTTTGCACAAGTTCTACTAATAAAGGGTTTTGAATTTTCTGCTTATGTAGTATCCATATGTTTCTTCTATGAAATTCTTCCCACAGGGAAGTCTTCCCTTACTGTCAGCCTATTACACATCCAGAATTTCTCATTGTAGAGTTGCATCTTGCTTTATAATTTTTTAATTCTATAATTTTGCTTTTTCATTTAATATAGGAAAGGACTTTCATAGATTCATAGATTCATAGATATTTAGGTCAGAAGGGACCATTATGATCATCTAGTCTGACCTCCTGCACAACGCAGGCCACAGAATTTCACCCACCACTCCCACAAAAAAACCTCACACCTATATCTGTGCTATTGAAGTCCTCAAATTGTAGTTTAAAGACCTCAAGGAGCAGAGAATCCTCCAGCAAGTGATCCGTGCCCCATGCTACAGAGGAAGGCGAAAAACCTCCAGGGCCTTCCAATCTGCCCTGGAGGAAAATTCCTTCCCGACCCCAAATATGGCGATCAGCTAAACCCTGAGCATATGGGCAAGATTCATCAGCCAGATACTACAGAAAATTCTTTCCCGGGTAACTTGGATCTTACCCCATCTAAAACCCTTAAACTTAAAGCTTCTCTGATAAAAGGCACTATATTAATCAAGTGTAACCTTGTTCTATTCATGTATTTTTAACATTTTATTTACACTTTCATTTTTAAACATCAATAATTGTATACTTGAAAACTGGTAACACAAACTAGAAAAAAATTATTTAATAAAAACAGAAGTTGCAATCTATATAATATTCCAGGATTGTTATTCTGTGTGTTACTCTGAAGCCTGGAATGTCAGAGTGAGTGGGAAGCAATGGAAACAGCTAAAAGCATGGAGAAGAGTTCTTTTGGTTCAGAATAGCATCAGGTTGAACCATAAGTGGGTTTTGCAGTCTGTTCCTGTTGGAAGTTTATTGACATCATTGCTTATTCCCATACCACTATGATCCCAATTCAACCATAAATTCCTTTATTCATTGTAAAGGCTGAATGGTATTTGTACAATTGCTCAAAGCATGTCTAAATAATAAGCAATTGCTACATCCATACAATAACAAACATTCCTACGCATTTGATCAGAATACTCATGAAAGGATCAGTACTGGGGATAACTCTCTCATCCTGACTTGCTCAAGCATAATCAGGTAGGATCTGATAAATACCCACTGCAAGTCTGGTTCTTCTACACAGTGCAACAAACAAGTGATGTCATACTGAATCTTACTATTTTAGCTAAAAACCAGGTTTTGGCTAGTTTGGGATTACTACAGGTTAAACACTACATTGTTCAAAGTAGATGATTGGAATCATCATTAGAATGATTTTCTGATGAGTGGGACCTTTTTTCCCAAGCACTTTTCCTCCTACCTTAGCAGTTACTTTTCAAATTCAGTTTTTCCACTTAAGCCACTGTGAAATTACCCAGGGTACAATCTGGACTGATGGATAACACTCCCCCCTCAATTTCCCAACCTGGGGTGCCTTTTACACTGCTTTGCTGCGAGACCAACCACTGCTAGCCTGCTCTCAAACAGCCTCCATTATATAACTCATTGCTAGCTATACTGTATGAGTGCTATCATGACCCACTCACGTATCACACTTCAGAGCAACACCAGCAAACTCCCAAGTTCCAGATTTCCCCCCAGAAATGTGTGCCTTGTACTGCCCAGCACCCTCTTGGACAACACAAGCTCATATAAAGTTGTCATTTATTAACAGAAAATGATATGCATAAATCTTGTTATCCCAAATGGAGTTTCCCAAACACTTTTAGATAAAACAACAAAATACATTTTATTAACTACAGGAAGATAAACTTTAAGTGACTACAAGTAATGAGGCATACAAGTCAGAATTTGTTTCAAGGAAATAAACGGCAAAACGCAATTAACACCTAACTTAACAAGCTAAATTAATATAAAGCAAAGGTCTCTCTCACCACATGTTCCAGCAGTCTTACTGGTTGAACCTCTTTCAGTCAGACTCTCTCCCCTAGTCCAATGCTGCTTCCTTTGTTCTCCAGATATTGATGATGCTGTGGGGAGAGAGAAAGGGAGAGATGATTTGGGGGTATCTGCCCTCTCCTCTTTATAGCCCTTTCTCTTGCACAAGAATATCTCCAGGTGGGCAGGAGACAGAAAATCTTTGTGGCCAGGAACTTAAACTGCTTCTTTGTCACTATGTAGATTTGGTTGGGTTTTTTTGGGCATCACCCTTACCCAAGAGTGGCCACTTAATCAGGTGATGGTCCATTTGAGCATGTTGACAGCTGGCAGAGGGGTTGGCTAGCCTTTTGTCTCTGGGGAACTTGTTTGTGACTGCCCTTCCAAAAATGTTACACAGTCTGCTTTGTACATAGTCTTATAAAAGAGGTGAACATAGGGGTACAGCCTGTCACAGCCACATTCCAAGTCCGCAAAATCTAATCAAGCCTACCATCTTTCAGGACCTCTCCACAACTGCTAACTGCAAACCAAGCCATATATTTTTTCCAACTAAGCTAATTTAACCCTTTTATATCTATCTAATCCTACAGTTATGATCCAGTTTTTAAGTTCTTACAGCTGGGTGACAGAAAGGCATGTAGCTATACTATATCTATGTATCTATACAGCAAGGGTTCTAGTCCATTGTGACATCAGAAGTAATGCAACCAATCACCACCCTTACTCTACAGCTAAAGTTTCACTGGTCGTATGAGGGAGATGGTACAGATGGTGGATTACATGGCCCAGCTGCCCAACCCATACGACAGCATGGGACTTCAGTAACTAGTTTAAGCAATTTGAAAAGAAAGTACAAAATTTTACATGATACAGTGAACACAAACAATAACTAGACATTCATTAGACAAAGGCATTAAAACAAAAGCAGTATTGCTTGTTGGGATATACATTCCTTTTTTAGAAATAGAATTATCCAATATAGTTAATATTTGAATTCAGGTACAATAGAATGCCATTAGATCTTATTCTGATGTATTATGGACCTAATCCTGTTCTCATTAACATCAACATCTGACTCCCATGTTTCCAGTGTTGTAACTGTGTCCCATGGGCATTGAACCAGGCTCTAAAGTGCTCCATCCTCATGTCTTCCTTCTTATATGCATAAATGAAAAGAGATTTGGCATCATTGTAATCCATAAAATGTGAATTGCTTTCAATCAAAGCATAATCACATGTTAACAGGTTATAGTGCCAGTTTAGATATAGCTACAGAAGCAAATTCTTATCTTAAATTCAGCAATATTCTCCACTGTAACTAAGTTGCTCCAGAGACAGCCAAACTTGAAGTCATAGCTCTATTCTTAAATAATACAGAAAGAAATGTAATAAAAGTGAGCTACACAATAAGGAAAAGTTAGAAATAACTGGTGGAAAAGGCTTACTGGGCATTCTAAAAGCTTTGCCTATTTGTTAAAAATTGATCCTTTTCTTTTGTTCATGTGTGGTTTCCAATAATGAAGAGACTGTTGTGCAAATCAATTTACATAGCTTTCTAAAATTCTAATATTACATGACTTGATCCTATTTTCAATAATTTCAATTCTGCAATGAAGCAAATCATTATCCTGTATGAAGACTCCATCCAGTGAGTAATTTAAATTTCATACTGTGATTGCAATTCAGATATTTTTCCTCTGATTTTTGTAATGTTCTTTGATTAAAAAAAATCTTAGAACTAAATAAGCTGATTCAGTTTCAGACTCATTGCAACAAGACTCTGAAGCTTGTATTAAAGGAAACACAGATGAACGATATCTTTGAAGATAGAAGACAATTTATATACAGAACACACTGGGCCAGATTCTCAGCTAGTATTGTCTTCAATGGAGCTATACTGATTTACAGGTGCTAAGGAGCTGACTTGCTGCATTCAGTGCTGCTCTGGCCAAAGAAGAATATGATGGGGGGCAAATTCCCATTTTTTTTGTCTGGATGTCTCCTATAACTGTCCATTCATTATTTTTTAAATACCTCAAGAATCAAAAGGGGAAAAGATATATTCAAAAAGGACCTCAGCAAAGAAAAGCAAGACATATAAATAACCATCTAGCTAATTACAGAAAACATTCAACAAAATGGTCCTTACTGTACTGGGTGAAGAGAGTTCCAACAGGGAATGTATGGGCCACTGGCAAAGGCATAGAAGCAGCATCAGCAAGAACAGCAATCTGTCAAGGGAGAGAAGCTTTAGGGAAATCTTCTCTCCTAATATTACTTTCTGATATTTCACTGTAACTCTGCGTCCACTCACAACTTTTACAACATATACATCAGAAGCTTTGTGCACCCAAGTCAGGCCCATACAAAAATATATCTATTTTGAAAATGTGTTCCACCTGCCCTCTCAAACTAAAAAATCAAATGGTGCAGAGGGAGGAAGGAAGAAACAAAACATTTATTCTTTGAAGTTCTCCAGAACCAGGGGACCTTTGTGCATCCACTCACATTATCATGGCTAGTTTAAGGTCTGGAGTGCTGTGTAGCTCCTTGGCTCAGCATCCTTCTCACTTGTACATACACTGGGTACAATTCTGTGCTGCACCTTTTGGAAACTGTGGCTGCTCCAAGCACTGGCATAGCCCCTGTTGGTATATTACAACACCCAGTGGCTAATCTAATTTATGGCAGCCCTCTAAAGACTGCCTATGGGCTGTATCACAGCCCAGAATCTCTGTAAATTCATGCACTCCAAAGAGACCACCAAAATCCCGCTCTTGCCCCTGCAACATGCTCACTGTGCCAGAGCTTGTAAGTGGAGCAGCACAGCACCATTTCTACTGGTTCTATACTGCTCACATGCTGGAGGAATTCATGACCTCTATAGAGTATATAGTGATTAAGGCAGATGAAGAAAACCTCTCCTGCTGATTCTCTCACTCAAACTGACTACTAGAGGGAACAACTGCTCCTCTAGAGGAAAGAAACTGAAGTGATTATTGTTCTTTAAATGCTCCTAAATTTAAAGGAAAATGCACCAATACTTTTTAGATGGTGTCAACAACTAATTTAATCCTGTACCTTACAAACTGTGTTCCCTTGTGAGAATCTAAGCAATGTTAATCCTCAGCATGGAAATCACTGTTACAAGGGGAAGATGACAGACCTTTTATTTTGAAACAGTGTAGGCAGCTCTGTCTTTGGGGGAATGTTCCCTAGGATTATCTTAATTTCTTCTGAAACCTCAAATTGATTAAATTAGATCACTGAAAAGCCACTAAGGACACGTTTTGTAGGGCAGCATGTTAATCTCCTTGGATTTGGAGTCTGAGTTTGAATCCCAGAGTAGCTGGTAGTTCAAAGGAGCAATATGTAAAGCTCTACACATACCAGTTCAGTGAGACTTCTATCTACAGCTATTAAGAGACAAAACAAAGATGGGAAGTAAAGACCTATGATCCTCCTGCATAATCATATATGTAGTCATAGAAGTAAGATTTTTTTATTAAAATAATTTTCCTAAGTAGTGCTACCTGGAAATTCATTGACCTGCTCAGATTTGTAATTTTGATACACTGTTTCTCAAGAGTCATTGTAGTGACTCCTCTAAAATTTGAAAAATTCTACCTACATGAGACAAGGTAAATTGATAATCATTATATGAACATAAGAATGGCCATACTGGATCAGACCAAAGGTCCATTTAACTCAGTATCTTGTCTTCCAACAGTGGCCAATGCCAGGTGCCCCAGAGGGAATGAACAGGAACAGATAATCATCAATGATCCATCCCTAGTTGCCCATTTCCAGCTTCTGAGAAACAGAGGCTAGGGACACCATCCCTGCCCATCCTGGCTAACAGCCATTGATAGACGTATCCTCCATGAATTTATCTAGTTTATCTAATTCTTTTTTGATGACAAATAGAATTTTTTATTTTTATTAGATTTTTAAAAAAATAGAAATATTATACACACACACACAAAGCCGAGGACAGATTTTCACAGCTGCCTGGGAACAGGCAGGGGACTCATGCCATAGTCTTTGTCAGTGGAACCACCACGTGTCTCTCTAAGATATCCCTCCTTCTCCCTCACAATCTTTTCACTTCAGCTTCACTCCACTTCTTTCCCTCTCTCTGCCCTGTCCCTCTTATTCCCTTCCCTTCAATGTCTCCTCTCCCTTCACTTTTTCTTTCAATTTAGCTTATCCCCTCCTACCTAAACCTGCCCCCAAAATAACAACAGCTGTGGAACTAACATGATGTTTGATGCCATTACATGATTCACTCTGCTTGGTTATTATACCCTTTTCAGCAACCTTTTCAACGTCTGCTCTCTCTTTAGATTGTAAGCTCTTTGCGGCAGTGACTGTCTATTACTCTATGTTTGTGAATTGTATAACACAATGGGACCTCAGTCTTGGTTGGCTGTTAACCACTACTGTAGTAAATATTATTAATATTGTGACAGGGTCGGGCTGGGTGGCTATAGGAGAGTAATAGAAGGCAGATATATTAGCCCCAGGTTAAGAAGGTCCCTTTTCCCTGGGTAAGATAACAGGGAAGGTTCCAGAACAATCAGGAACCTTCTGGAGACAACTAAGACAGGCTGATTAGAACACCTGCAGCCAATCAAGAAGCTGCTAGACTCAATTAAGGTAGGCTAATCAGGGCACCAGGGTTTAAAAAGGAGCTCACTTCAGTTTGTGGTGCGCATGTGAGGAGTTGGGAGCAAGAGGCGCTAGGAGCTGAGAGTGAGAACGCATACTGTTGGAGGACTGAGGAGTACAAACATTATCAGACACCAGGAAGAAGGTCTTATTGTTAGGATCAAGAAGGTGTTCGGAGGAGGCCATGGGGAAGTAGCCCAGGGAGTTGTAGCTGTTGCACAGCTGTTCCAGGAGGCACTCTAGACAGCTGCATTCCACAGGGCCCTGGGCTGGAACCTGGAGTAGAGGGTGGGTCCGGGTTCCCCCCAAACCTCCCAACTCCTGATCAGACACAGGAGGAGTTGACCTGGACTGTGGGTTCACGAAAACGGCCAAACTGAAGGCTGCCGTGAAGCTCCAAGGCAAGCAAATCTGCCAATAAGCGCAAGACCCACCAAGGTAGAGGAGGAACTTTGTCACAATATCTACTACAGATTTATCAAATATGCCATGCTGAGTACAGTTTCAAAACATTTCATCTTAGCAGGCATAATGAGCCATTTAATTTTTTTTTTACTATATATGGGAGCAGGCAAAAAGGGCAGTGAGCACCCAACTCCCATTGATTTTCGGTGGCATTTGGGCAACTAACTTCCATTAGAACCTTTGCAAATCTCCCCATATCTTTCATATCTCTTTTCATCTCCAAACATTTTTGGAATAAGGCCAAATTCAGAGATGAATCTAAACTAGGGCTGTCAAGTGATTAAACAATTAATTACAATTAATCGCACTCTTGTTAATATAATACCATTTATTTAAATATTTTTGGATGTTTTCTACATTTTCAAATATATTTATTTCAATTACAACACAGAATAAAAGTGTACAGTGCTCACTTTATTTTTGATTACAAATATTTGCACTGTAAAAAACAAAAGAAATAAAATTTTTCAATTCACCTCATACAAGTACTGTAGTGCAATCTCTTTATCATGAAAGTTGAACTTACAAATGTAGAATTATGTACCAAAAAAATTACTGCATTCAAAAATAAAACAACGTAAAACTTTAAAGCTTACAAGTCCACTCAGTCCGACTTCTTGTTCAGCCAGTCACTCAGACAAACAAGTTTGTTTACATTTACAGGAGATAATGCTGTCCGCTTCTTGTTTACGATGTCGCCTGGAAGTGAGAACAGACGTTCGCATGGCACTGTTGTAGCCAGCGTTGCAAGATATTTACGTGCCAGATGTGCTAAAGATTCATATGTCCCTTCATCTTCAACCATCATTCCAGAGGACATGCGTCCATGCCGATGATGGATTCAGCTCGATAATGATCCAAAGCAGTGCAGGCCAACGCATGTTCACTTTCATCATTTGAGTCAAATGCCACCAGCAGAAGGTTGATTTTCTTTTTTGGTGGTTCAGGTTCTGTAGTTTCCACATCAGAGTGTTGCTTTTTAAGATTTCTGAAAGCATGCTTCACACCTCGTCCCTCTCAGATTTTTGAAGATACTTCCGATTCTTAAACCTTGGGTCGAGTGCTGTAGCTATCTTTAGAAATCTCACATTGGTACTTTCTTTGCATTTTGTCAGATCTGTAGTGAAATTGTTCTTAAAACGAACATGTGCTGGGTCATCATCCGAGACTGCTATAATATGAAATACATGGCAGAATGCGGGTAACACAGAGCAGGAGACATACTATTCTCCCATGAGGAGTTCAGTCAAAATACAATTAATGCATTATTTTTTTAAGCGTCATCAGCATGGAAGCATGTCCTCTGGAATGGTGGCCGAAGCATGAAGGGGCATACAAATGTTTAGCATATCTGGAACGTAAATACCTTGCAATGCTGGCTACAAAAGTGCCATGTGAACTCCTGTTCTCACTTTCAGGTGACATTGTAAATAAGAAGCATTCAGCATTATCTCCCGTAAATGTAAACAAACTTATTTGTCTTAGTGATTGGCTGAATAAGAAGTAGGACTGAGTGGACTTGTGGGCTCTAAAGTTTTACATTGTTTTGTTTTTGAGAGCAGTTATGTAACAAAAAAAAATCTACATTTGTAAGTTGCACTTTCATGATAAAGAGATTGCACTATGGTACTTATATGAGGTGAACTGAAAAATACTATTTCTTTTGTTTATCTTTTTTATAGTACAAATATTTGTAATAAAAATAATAATATAAAGTGAGCACTGTACAGTTTGTATTTTTTCTTGTAATTTAAGGCCAATTATATTTGAAAATGTAGAAAAACATCCAAAGATAGTTAATAAACTTCTATTGGTATTCTATTAACAGTGCGATTAAAACTGCGATTAATCACGATTAATTTTTTTCAGTTAATCGCGTGAGTTAACTGTGATTAATTGACAGCCCTAGTCTGAACTAGAATATTTTACATTGTCTTGCAACCACCACCATATAAATTACACTAATTTAGACTCCTATAGATGCTCACTGATATGTAAACTACATCCCTATATGCACCACAATTGCCATTTAATTTAACTAATCCTGACAATAGCCTCAGAAGGTAGGTCCATTTTATAGTTTGAAAAATTGAGGAACAAAAAAGTTAAGGCCATAATTCTCAAAAGCATTCACTAATTTTGTGTGCCCAGTTTTAGAAATGTAGAGGCTAGAGTTTCACTTTGCATATAGGCACCATACATGCCCAATACTTTTAAAGATTTTGACTTAAGTGACTTTCTAAAGACAGACAATAAATGAATGACAGTGCCAGAATTAGAATTGATGAGTGTTTTTTTTGATGATACATGCTTTTATAAGATGTATTCACATCTACTTTTCCAAATTTAACAGCAACAATATAACAAAAATAGCTGAAACATTTTTAAAAATTAAATTATGAAAAGCAACTCTGGCATTTTTAAAGCTGTTGATGTTAAAAGTCAAAACATTTAATGGGTCAGTCATTTGTATCCACATCTGTTTCTGAACAAGACTGTGTAGAAGATCTAGCCTTTGATTTTTTTTGTTCTATATCATCTTTCATGGCAAATGTGGAATTTAAGTGAGTACAGGACCAAAGCCTCCACAGATTATCTTTTTATGGGAACTCCTTCCTGATGCTTCTCATGTCATGGAATTGATATCTATAAACACAAACACTTATTCACCCTTAAATAAATCACACTTCTTTCTAGCCATGGGGATGATTCTCTGTCACTAATAATAAAGATCAGATTGCTTCCTTGAGGATTCCTTTGTATCTACTTTTCTGTCCTCTTTATCAAACTCCTGAAGGCCATTTTTCATATAAATTAGCTCCTTGCTGTCAAGCAGCACAGCCATAGAAAACCAGGACTCCAGAAATCCTGCATGGTCCTCCCACTCTGCACTGCCTGGCAAGCCAATTAGCTTGATATTTTTATCACTAATCTGATTTGGAACTAATTATAAATCAGTATTTTACCAATCTCTTTTCTGTGATAAATGCCTCAGTCAACTATTATTAGATCTGTTCCTAGGACAGCTAAGTAGCCTCACATCCACTCCAAATCTTGGCTTTTCTTTATTCCCTATCCTGACCTCGAAGCTAGAGGGGGAAAAACACACACATGCACATGCACAAACAAAAACAAACTCAGGGCTGGCCAGAAGTCTTATGGGTTCTCCTCTATTCATGGCTGTAGTATCTGAGTGCTTTCTAGTAGTGCATTAAGTAATATGACTAGCATCACATACTTGTACTCTCAGCCTCCCTCGGGGAGAAGTGCATGCAGTGGATTGTTTCATTTTGGAAATTTGTTTTAATGTGTGTGTGTTTATAAAATACACATTTTGTTAGTAAATCTGTGGCTACCTAGTACTTCGTGGTCATCAAGCCCTATGAAATGCATGGTCATAAGTGGAGATAGAATGTAGGTGCTTCTTTTTGCTCCAAAATCATAGACTCATACCATTAGAAGGGGGAGTGTAATGGGGTTTACAGACCCCAAACTAAGGTTATAGGAATGATGGAGTAACATTGGGCCAAGAACGGCCCACCTCTCAGCAGCTGCTGGGCATGCTCCCTATGGAGGACCTGCTTAAAAGGGAGCTCTGGAAGTTAGGTGGTGTGGGAGGGAAGGAGAGACTGGCTTCAAGAAGGCTGGCTATAGCTGCTCAGACAGAGTGATTGACAGGAGAAGGCCTGAGACTGTGAGTAAGACTTAGGAGGGGCCCTGACCCCTCCCCACTTCTCCCTGACAAGGAGGAAAAACTGGACTATGTGAGTGAGCTGGGGAGCTTCCCCCTCACTCCCACTCAGCTGGGAGTTGGAGTAATGAATTGTGACTTGGCTGACAGGCCTCCTGGAATGCCTGGAAGATCTATCCCATGACACAGAGAGACTGTTTGGCTGTGGCTTGACCACTAGGCCTGCTGTCCCTTGAGCAAAACCTACTATGGAGAGATTTCCAGTTGGCCAATAATTAAAGCACTTGTTTCTAGCTTTGAAAGTTCCTAAGATATCCAGCTTTATAGTCACAATATTTTCAGATACAGAAAGGCTATTTTAGGTCACTATCAGAGTCCTGTACAACTGGACTTTGGCTTCATAAGTGGAAGGATGCAAAAAAGTCACCAAAATGTTTTTGAAGTCTTTCCAACATTTCTAAAACTGTTTCCCCTGAAAAATGTGTGTATTATTATTATGTATATTATTGAAGTAAATAGGGGTCTCAGTCATGGACCAGGACCTCATTGTGCTAGGTCAGGGGTGGGCAAACTTTTTGGATCAAGGGCCACATCTAGGTGGGGAAATTGTATACAGGGCTGGGGCAGGGGGTTGGGGTGTGGGAGGGGGTGCGGTGTGCAGGAACGGCCTCAGGGCAAGAGATTGGGGCAGAGGAAGGGTGCAGGGTGTATGAGGGAGCTCAGGTAAGGGGGTTGGAGTGTAGGAGGGGTGCGGAGTGCAGGAGGGGTCTCAGGGCAGGGGTGCAGGAGGGGGTGTGGACTGCGGAAGGGAGCTCAGGGCAGGGAGTTGGGGTACAGGAGGGGTGTGAGGTGCAGGCAGGGGGCTTAGGCCAGGGAGTTGGGGAGCAGGGTGCAGGAGGGGGTTCGGGCTCTGGCCTGGCGCCGCTTACCTAAAGCGGCTCTGGGGTGGCAGTGGCACGCACCGGGGCCAGGCTCCCTGCCTGCCTGCCCTGGCCCCATGCCGCGCCACTCCGGGAAGCGGCCGGCACCATGTCCCTACACAGCCCCTGGGGGAGAGGAGGCATAGGGCTCCGCGTGCTGCCCTTGCCGTGCCTCCAGGTATCTCCCCCGAAGCTCCCATTGGCTGTGGTTCCCCGTTCCCGGCCAATGGGAACTGCGGGGGGCAGTGCCTGGAGGCAAGGGCAACGCACGGAGCCCTCTGTTCCTCCCCCCCGGGGCCGCAGGGACGTAGTGCCAACCACTTCTGAGAGCGGCGCGGGGCCTGCGGCACCATGGGGGGCAATCCCGCGGGTCGGATCAAAAGCCCTGATGGGCCGGATCCAGCCCGCAGGCCGTAGTTTGCCCACCCCTGTGCTAGGTGCTACACATACAAAATGCATGCTGTGTAGGGTGATACAATTTTTAAAAACACCTCTGTTTATTAATATAACAAGAATATGTATATATGCTTTTTTTTAACAACAAATGTAAATCTGAGTGAGGGTGATACTATACGTATATAATAATCCCTGGGTTCATTAAATTTAAGGAGTTAGGGCAGTGGCTTTCAACCTTTTTTTTTTTTCATTTGCAGACCCCTACAAAATTTTGAATGGAGGTGCAGACCCCTTTGGAAATCTTAGGGGGTCCCTAAACCACAGATTGAAAACCACAGCCATAAGGGGATGATTGTGATTATCTAGTTTGACTTCCTCCAAAACACAGGCCATAGAATATCTCCCAGTACTTCCTGCATCAAGTCCATAATGCCTGGTTGAGCTAAAGCATATCGTTTTAGAAAAAACATCCACATTTGAGTTAGACTTCAAGTGATGGATAATCCACCACATCTCTTGGTAAATTGTTCCAATGGTCCTCTTGGTTAAAAAATGTTACTTTATTTCCAGTCTGAACATGTCTCACTTCAACTTCCAGCCATTTGATCTTGTTATGCCTTTGCCCGCTAGATTAAAGTGCTATCAGAAATCTCCCCATGTAGGTACTTACACACTGTGATCAAGTCATGCTTTAACCTCCTCTTTGATAAAGCTAAATAGATTGAGCTTCTTAAATCTCTCACAGTTAGGGAGATTTTTCAGACCTCAAATCATTCTTGTCGCTCTTTTCTGAAGCCTTTCCAAGTTTGTAGCATCCTTTTTGAAAGTGTAAACACCAGAACTGGATACAGTATTCTACAATATCAAAGGGACACCAAGCTGTATGGTAGGATTAGGTCTTTGTAATTTTGTTTTTAAATAATTATTTCCTATTTCCTTTTGAACTGGTCTAAGTTCTGGGTTGCTCTTACTGAGGCTTGCTCCATTATGAAGGGTTTCAGAGTAGCAGCCGTGTTAGTCTGTATTCGCAAAAAGAAAAGGAGGACTTGTGGCACCTTAGAGACTAACCAATTTATTTGAGCATGAGCTTTCGTGAGCTACAGCTCACTTCATCAGATGCATACTGTGGAAATTGCAGAAGACATTATATACACAGACACCATGAAACAATACCTCCTCCCACCCCACTCTCCTGCTGGTAATAGCTTATCTAAAGTGATCATCAAGTTGGGCCATTTCCAGCACAAATCCAGGTTTTCTCACCCTCCGCCCCCCCCACAGACAAACTCACTCTCTTGCTGGTAATGGCACATCCAAAGTGACTACTGTCTTCACAATGTGTATGATAATCAAGGTGGGCCATTTCCTGCAGAAATCCAGGTTCTCTCACCCCCTCACCCCCCTCCAAAAACCACACACACACACTCACTCTCCTGCTGGTAATAGCCTATCCAAAGCGACCACTCTCCTTACAACCTGCATGAAAATCAAAGTGGGCCATTTCCAGCACAAATCCAGGTTTTCTCACTCCCCCACCCCCATACACACACAAACTCACTCTCCTGCTGGTAATAGCTCATCCGAAGTGACCACTCTCCCTACAATGTGCATGATAATCAAGGTGGGCCATTTCCAGCACAAATCCAGGTTTTCTCACCCCCCCCCCACCACACACACACAAACTCACTCTCCTGCTGGCAATAGCTCATCCAAACTGACCACTCTCCCCACACTGTGCATGATAATCAAGGTGGGCCACTTCCAGCATAAATCCAAGTTTAACCAGAACGTCTTGGGGGGGGAGGAAAAAACAAGGGGAAATAGGCTACCTTGCATAATGACTTAGCCACTCCCAGTCTCTATTTAAGCCTAAATTAATAGTATCCAATTTGCAAATGAATTCCAATTCAGCAGTTTCTCGCTGGACTCTGGATTTGAAGTTTTTTTGTTGTAAGATAGCGACCTTCATGTCTCTGATTGCGTGACCAGAGAGATTGAAGTGTTCTCCGACTGGTTTATGAATGTTATAATTCTTGACATCTGATTTGTGTCCATTTATTCTTTTACATAGAGACTGTCCAGTTTGACCAATGTACATGGCAGAGGGGCATTGCTGGCACATGATGGCATATATCACATTGGTGGATGTGCAGGTGAACGAGCCTCTGATAGTGTGGCTGATGTTATTAGGCCCTGTGATGGTGTCCCCTGAATAGATATGTGGGCACAGTTGGCAACGGGCTTTGTTGCAAGGATAGGTTCCTGGGTTAGTGGTTCTGTTGTGTGGTATGTGGTTGCTGGTGAGTATTTGCTTCAGGTTGGGGGGCTGTCTGTAGGCAAGGACTGGCCTGTCTCCCAAGATTTGTGAGAGTGTTGGGTCATCCTTCAGGATAGGTTGTAGATCCCTAATAATGCGTTGGAGGGGTTTTAGTTGGGGGCTGAAGGTGACGGCTAGTGGCGTTCTGTTATTTTCTTTGTTAGGCCTGTCCTGTAGTAGGTGACTTCTGGGAACTCTTCTGGCTCTATCAATCTGTTTCTTCACTTCCGCAGGTGGGTATTGTAGTTGTAAGAATGCTTGATAGAGATCTTGTAGGTGTTTGTCTCTGTCTGCGGGGTTGGAGCAAATGCATTTGTATCGTAGAGCTTGGCTGTAGACAATGGATCGTGTGGTGTGGTCTGGATGAAAGCTGGAGGCATGTAGGTAGGAATAGCGGTCAGTAGGTTTCTGGTACAGGGTGGTGTTTATGTGACCATTGCTTATTAGCACTGTAGTGTCCAGGAAGTGGATCTCTTGTATGGACTGGTCCAGGCTGAGGTTGATGGTGGGATGGTGGGAAATTGTTGAAATCATGGTGGAATTCCTCAAGGGCTTCTTTTCCATGGGTCCAGATGATGAAGATGTCATCAATGTAGCGCAAGTAGAGTAGGGGCACTAGGGAACGAGAGCTGAGGAAGCGTTGTTCTAAGTCAGCCATAAAAATGTTGGCATACTGTGGGGCCATGCGGGTACCCATAGCAGTGCCGCTGATTTGAAGGTATACATTGTCCCCAAATAAGAAATAGTTACAACCTATCCTTGCAACAAAACCCATTGCCAACTGTGTCCACATGTCTATTCAGGGGACACCATCATAGGGTCTAATCACATCAGCCACACTATCAGAGGCTTGTTCACCTGCACATCTACCAATGTGATACATGCAATTGTCGAGGACTCGAACCCCAGACGGCACGGTTCGTTGTCTGACTGGAGAGAGACAGGCAACACCAGCAAGGTCCGAACTCAAAGCTCTTTATTGAAGAATGCACACAACAATAGAGAGCAGCCCGTCTCCAAAGAGAACCAGCCAGCCTCTAAGTAAAACTCATAGGTTTTTATAGACAGTCCCGTCGCGTCACAGATTTATTCATAAAGCAGCCCACCCCCCCATATTAGTTAAAATCCTCTTTCTCTATATGCATGCACATCTACCCCCCTTATTGTAGATAACTTTTAGCAAATCATAGTGCTTCACTAACTTTCTTATCGGTATGGGTGTCAATCAGGAGATGAGGAGTTAAGAACAGACATGACACAAAAACAAGGAGTGGAAAACAGTGCCTCCTATCTGAACAAACTGTTCCCAGAACATTTGGTACAAAAATGCTGGAATGCAGGCCTCCCTTTTTTCTCACTCTTTGTAACTTAAACAAATATTCCTTCATTTTATTTATCTCATTCAGGGACTTTCCCAGCAACCTTTATTGGCCTGACTTTGGTTCGGTTGGCATAACTGCTTCATATTTAATTTTTTTCACCTAACACCATCATGTGCCAGCAATGCCCCTCTGCCATGTACATTGGTCAAACTGGACAGTCTCTACATAAAAGAATAAATGGACACAAATCAGACGTCAAGAATTATAACATTCAAAAACCAGTCGGAGAACACTTCAGTCTCTTTGGTCACTCGATTACAGACCTAAACGTGGCAATTCTTCAACCAAAAAACTTCAAAAACAGACTCCAATGAGAGACTGCTGAATTGGAATTAATTAGCAAACTGGATACAATTAACTTAGGCTTGAATAAAGACTGGGAGTGGATGGGTCATTACTCAAAGTAAAACTATTTCCCCATGTTTATTGCCCCCCTCACCCCCCCAGTGTTCCTCAGACTTTTTGAGGAACAACTGCTGGAAATGGCCCACCTTGATTATTACTACAAAAGTTTTCCCCCTCACCCCACTCTCCTGCTGGTAGTAGCTCACCTTAAGGGATCACTCTCGTTACAGTGTGTATGGTAACACCCATTGTTTCATGTTCTCTGTGTATACAAATCTCCCCGCTGTATTTTCCACTGAATGCATCTGATGAAGTGAGCTGTAGCTCACGAAAGCTTATGCTCAAATAAATTTGTTCGTCTCTAAGGTGCCACAAGTACTCCTTTTCCATTATGAAGTTTATTCTGATCAGTTGTATAGCTTATTATGGTCCTGCTGGGTTCATTCATACTGTCAGGATTGATTTCTTAGCCAATGTTATCAATAATGAAGTTTTTAAAATGTCCATAATGCCAAGACTACACAATTGTGGCCTTTTAGGAACAACAATTTCTAACAGGTCTTTTGCTATGTGATTACATTTTATTGTAAATGCTTTGTTCTTTTTTTACATCTTTTGTCAAATAATCCTTGAGAAATAATGCAGCTCTGGATTAGAAAGATCTGCGTTTGTATAATTATTTCTGTAAACATAGTAGATGTATCTTATAGCTTCAGAACACTGGTTTTGGCTACTTTCTGTTTTAATATCTTTATTTAGAAGGGTGATAGTGCTTACAAAGTTCCCTTGTATGGGGTGCATTTATATTTTACAGACTGCTGATATCTCTTTTGCTCCTAGTGGGCCTTACTATCTACTTTTCAATAGGATGCATTTTCCATAGATCTTTGTTAGTATTTAAGTGCTTAAAATTGTAACTTCTGAAACAGAGATAACGCAGCAAGAGCCTGTCTGCAATTCTTATTTGTTATAGGTACGGGTAACTTGCTTTATGTACATTTTTGCATATCACAATAACTTTTTAGACCCAAACTTGCCAACATTTAGAATTTTGGATCAAGTTACTCCTTGTCAAAAATAATGATATCTTCTTATTGACTGTATCCATGTAACTTTATATTATTTTTGGAAATATTTTCTAATCTTGTGCTAGACCACAATGCACTTTCTATAATGGAATGGTCAATTGGTGAGTAAGAAAACTATTCACTCTAATCAAATAAAGTGAGTATTGAAGTAACAGACTTTGATACAAATTGTTCAATTCACATCCAAGTGCTACCCATTGGCTCTTGGGGCCAGTGTATAATGTATTCTAGTTGGGTAGCCCAGAAGTACTTTAAAGCAGCTATGTCAACACCTCCCTCCTCTTTTGGGCATCTGAGTTTGTTTAAAGCAATATGTGGGTTCTTCCCACTCCATAAGACAGATACGATAATTCTACTTAAATTAAGAAAAACATCTGGAGAATATCCTGGACAGAGTATTAATTTTTCTTACAGCCATTTTAACCCATAATAAGAAAGGGATTCCCCCCCTCCCCCATCTTACAAGGTCTTCCTTAACATTTAGCATTATAATTGCCAAGTTAGGTTTAGATGGTTTTATTGGAATTTGTTTTGGACTAAATTACATGGCATAGTTGTGGGTTCACTACTTGTGAATAATGTGGCATTCACAAACTCATGTCAATAAACCCTTTTACCTCACCATATCATTTTGTATTCTCTTTCATTTTTTCTTTCTTTACAAAGTGCTCTCTTTATATAATGGTATTTGTGTGTCTGAGTTTGTTAATTTCATTCCATACTTAAACTAATATGGCTTGGGTTGACTTTTATTCCTGGGTTTTAAAGATACTCCTGAAAAGATTTTTTGCCCCATTAGGAATGCACCAGAGTTCACAAAAGGGTGATGTTCCTACTGTAGGGTTGGTATTATGTTCTTTTCAGGGCTGTCAAGAGATTTAAAATTTTTTGAATTAAATTAAAATTGATTAAAATTGCATGATTAATCGCTCTGTTAAACAATAATAGAATACCATTTATTTGAATATTTTTGGATGTTTTCTATATTTTCAAATATATTGATTTCAATTACAACACAGAATAAAAGTGTACAGTGCTCACTTTTTATATTTATTTTTGATTACAAATATTTGCACTGTAAAAAACAAAAAGAAATAGTATTTTTCAATTTACCTAATACAAGTACTGTAGTGCAATTTCTTTCTCATGAAAGTTGAACTTACAAATGTAGAATGATGTACAAAAAATAACTGCATTCAAATATAAAACAATGTAAAACTTTAGAGCCTACAAGTCCACTCAGTCCTGCTTCTTGTTCAGCCAATTGCGCAGAAAAACAAGTTTGTTTATATTTGCAGAAGATAATGATGCTTGCTTCTTATTTACTATGTCACCTGAAAGTGAGAACAGGTGTTCACCTGGAACTGTTGTTGCCAGCGTCGCAAGATATGTACGTGCGAGATGCGCTAAAGATTAATATGTCCCTTCATGCTTCAACCACCATTCCAGAGGACATGCTCAATAAAGATCCAAAACAGTGCGGACTGACACATGTTCATTTTCGTCATCTGAGTCAGATGCCACCAGCAGAAGGTTGATTTTCTCTTTTGGTGGTTTGGGTTCTGTAGTTTCCACAACAGAGTGTTGCTCTTTTAAGACTTCTAAAAGCATGCCCCATACCTCATCCTTCTCAGATTTTGGAAAGCACTTCCGATTCTTAAACCTTGGGTCAAGAGCTGTAGCTATCTTTAAAAATCTCACATTGGTACCTTCTTTGCGTATTATCAAATCTGCAGTGAAAGTGTTCTTAAATCAAAAAATATGTGCTGGGTCACCATCCGAGACTGCTATAACATGAAATATATGGCAGAATGTGGGTAAAACAGAACGGGAGACACACAATTCTCCCCCAAGGATTTGTCGCAAATTTAATTAACGCATTATTTTTTTTAATTAAGTGTCCTCAGGAATGGAGGCCAAAGCATGAAGTGGCATACGAATGTTTAGTATATCTGGCACGTAAATACCTTGTAATGCCGGCTACAAAAACAGTTAGTTCACATTGTAAATAAGAAGCGGGCAGCATTATCTCCTATAAATGTAAACAAAATTGTTTGTCTTAGCAATTGGCTAAACAAGAAGTAGGACTGAATGCACTTGTAGGCGCTAAGGTTTTACATCATTTTGTTTTTGAGTGCAGTTATGTAACAAAAAAAATCTACATTTGTAAGTTGCACTTTCACAATAAAGAGATTGCATTATGGTACTTGTATGAGGTGATTTGAAAAATACTATTTCTTTTGTTTATCTTTTTTATCGTGCAAATATTTGTAATAAAAATAATAATAAGTGAGCATTGTACACTTTGTATTCTGTGTTGTAATTGAAATCAATATATTTGAAAATGTAGAAAAACATCCAAAAATATTTAATAATTTTCAATTGGTATTCTATTGTTTAACAGTATGATTAAAACTGAGATTAATCGTGATTAATTTTTTTAATCGCGGTTAATTTTTTGAGTTAATCGCATGAGTGAGTTAACTGCAATTAATCGACAGCCCTAGTTCTTTTTATTCACTAAATTCTAGTGCCATATAATCAGTTTCTGTAACTCTCTATAGCAGTTGGTAGTGATATTAACAGCAGTCTGTTTCTTTACTGTTTTCAACCAAGTAACTGTTTTCTACAAAAAAAACAGGAGTACTTGTGGCACCTTAGAGACTAACAAATTTATTAGAACATAAGCTTTCGTGGGCTACAGCCCACTTCATCGGATGCACAGAATGGAACATATAGTAAGAAGATATATGTATACCTTCACAGAAGGTCGAATTTGCCATACAAACTGTAAGAGGCTAATTAATTAAGATGAGCTGTTATCAGCAGGAGAAAAAAAAACTTTTGTAGTGATAATCAAGATGGCCCATTTAGACAGTTGACAAGAAGGTGTGAGGATACTTAACATGTGGAAATCGATTCAATATGTGTAATGACCCAGCCACTCCCAGTCTCTATTCAAACCCAAGTTAACGGTATCTAGTTTGCATATTAATTCAAGCTCAGCAGTTTCTCACTGGAATCTGATTTTGAAGCTTTTCTGTTGCAGAATTGCCACCCTTAAGTCTTTTACTGAGTGGCCAGAGAGGTTGAAGTGTTCTCCTACCGGTTTTTGAATGTTATGATTCCTGATGTCAGATTTGTGTCCATTTATTCTTTTGCATAGAGACTGTCCGGTTTGGCTAATGTACATGGCAGAAGGGCATTGCTGGCACATTGCTCTACGGTGCCTCTGCAAATTGTGACAATTGACATGAACTCCAAACTAACCAAAGACGGGAGCAGCGGAGCTGAATCTCGGAGCCCCAAGCCCTGGTGCTCCCTGAGCCCATGGGCAGAGTTGGGAGGCATGGAGGGTGTTGCCCCCCCCAAACTGCAGCACAAGAGCAGGGCAGTCCCAGAGGCAGCTCCACCCCCCACCCCATCTCCTTCTCTCCCTGCCCTCTGACCAGGTCAGATGTGGGAAGCCGGAGCTGGGCAGTGCGGGGCAGCTGCTGCTCTGGCTGGTGCCATGGAGCAGGCAGCTACAGTATTCCCTTGACTCCTGCTGCTGCTGGAGCTCAGGGTTGAAGCTGCTGCTCAGTTCCCAGCCCCCTTTGCTCTCGCAGAGGCAGCCGATAAGAGCCACTAAGGTGTGGGGATCCTGCTCTGAGACTGGCAGAGTCCTCCGGGAACATGGACCGCAGGGGAGTCCTCCTAGCACACAATCCCTAGAACCTTCTGTGATGGGCTGGATCACAGAAACCCCTTTGGGACTGCCACCTGATGTATCTAGACTACCTCTGAGCCTGTTTTCCCTGCCAGTGACTTCATTACCTTGCCTTGTTTGAGCCAGACACGCTTGCCTACTGCAAACACAGATCCAAGTCTGAACCACGTCCTCCACAAGCTGCAGGATTAACTGAAAATAACTTAAGAAGTACTCCTGTCTCCAGCACTCAGATACCCAGCTCTCAATGGGGTCTAAACCCCAAATAATTCCATTTTCCCCTGTATAAAGCTTATATAGGGTAAACTCATAAATTGTTCGCCCTCTATAACACTGATAGAGAGATATGCACAGCTGTTTGCCCCCCTGGTATTAAAGCTCACCCTCAGAGATGTTTCAATAAGCTTGCTTCACAAACTGGACTCCTTTCTAGTCTGGGCACAATCCTTTCCCTTGGTACAGTCCTTGTTCCAGCTCAGGTGGAGCTAGGGGATTTCTCATGACTGCAGCCTCCTTTGTTCTGTTCCACCCCCTTATACATCTTTTGCACAAGGCAGGAATCCTTTGTCCCTCTCTGGGTTCCCACCCCTCCTTCTAAATGGAAAAGCACCAGGTTTAAGATGGATTCCAGTACCAGGTGACAAGCGCACATGTCACTGTAAGACTTCATTACCCACTTGCCAGCACACAGGTATACAGGAAGACTTACAAGTAAACAGAGCCATTTACAACCAGTTGTCCTGGTTAATGGGAGCCATCAAGATTCCAAGCCACCATTAATGGCCCACACTTTGCATAATTACAATAGGACCTCAGAGTTATATTTCATATTTCTAGTTTCAGATACAAGAGTGATACATTTATATAAATAGGATGACCACACTCAGTAGATTATAAGCTTTGTAATGATACCTTACAAGAGACCTTTTGTATGAAGCATATTCCAGTTACATTATATTCACACTTATTAGCATATTTTCATAAAATCATATGGAGTGCATCACACCTTCTTCCTACACCCCGAGCTACCCCCCCTGCCCTCACACAGCTCCTAGACACTCCTCATCAAACTCCCTGAGCTACCTCCCTGTCTGCACACAGCCCCTAGCTATCCCCTCCCTGCACCTTGAGCTACCCCCTTCCTGCATGCAGCCCCTAGCTACCTCTTTCCTGCACCCTAAGCTGTTTTCAAACTTTTTGAGCTGAGCCCGCCACCTTTGAATTATAATTTTTGGTTGCACCCCCACCGAGACAGGCTGGATGGCCTGCTAAGGTGAGTCAGGGGGTGGAGGTGGCACTCCCTCCCTGGACTCCACCATGCGGAGCTAGCTCAGGCCCCGCTGGCCCCTGCTCCCCCTAAAATAGAAGCCAAACTACGCCTATGCCCCAGGCCCCTGCCCCAAGGGGCCCCCCCACGCTGGGCCCTGGAGTTTTTATAGCATGTTGGGTGAGGGGGGGAGGCTCAGAAAGAAAAAGGTTGAGAACCCCTGCTCTAAGTGTCCCTACACTCTGTTTGCCAGAAGCTGGGAGTGGACAACAGGGGATGAATCGCTCGATGATCGCCTGTTATATTCATTCCCTCTGAAGCACCTGGCATTGACCACTGTCAGAAGACAGGATATTGGGCTAGATCAGAGTTTCTCAAATGCGGCCACTGTGGCCGCATGTGGTCACCAGGGGCTTTTCTTGCAGCCACGACAGCCTCCTGGGAATGGCGGGAGGAGCAAAGCAGTGGAGCCTCCCCCAGGGCCACGAGCAGGGCCCAGCCCCCTTCTGGAGCCACAAACGCCAGAAAAGCAGGCAGCAGTGAGTTCCCCACCTTCCTGGGGGTGGTGAGGTGCAGGCTTCCGATGTTAGCCCTGGGGTGAGAGGCAGCAGGATCCAGTCATGGGTCTCTGGATTCTGGCCCTGGACCAAGGTCCTCGGCTCACCCGCCCCTGGCCCCTGTTGTCTCCCTTACCCACCTCCCCATCCAGGGCTTAATTTGTCCGCTGGTTTGTCAGGGCTGAGTAAGTCTGCTGTGGAAATTGATATTTGTATGTTTATTAATATCACTTTTCACAGCAGACTTACTAGCTAGCTGGGAGGCTGTGAAAAGCGATATTAACAAATATACAGATATTACTTTTGGCAGCACCAGACTTACTAGCTGTCAAGTCTTTTTAAAAAAAGCAATCAAAAAGCAAAAGAAACAACAAAAAGAGATAAGAAATGTGCAAAGCACCTTATTTGTGTTTCTATTCTGTTTAGGTCCAATAGAGAATAGAGACAACTGTACATTATTTTTATGATTGAATCTGGAAAAAAACCCCTACATAAATAAATTACACTGATTTGGACATGTATATGTGCATATTTATTTGTTTTTCCTACAGTTAATTAAGTATTTTAGGAAAAATTGTCAGAGCAGCCTCCAGAAAGAGTTGGTAGCCGCACTTTGAGGCCACCAAAAATTTGTTGTGAGAACCCCAGGGTTAGATGGACCATTGGTCTGACCCAGTATGGCCGTTCTTATATTATAATAGGCTGAGCGTGAAATGCTGGCCCCACTGAAGTCAATGAAGATTATACCATTGACTTGCATGAGGCCAGGCTTTCACCCTAAATGTTTAAAAGTATACAGGGGATTAACAGACAAAAGGAAAACTACTGGTACAGTTTAACAAAATAAAACACAAGAATGAATAATTTTGACAAACATGTGTATTAAATGTACATTATTATCAAATACTATTTTTATGGGGACCCTGCATCATTCAGTGGACAGTGCTCTGGGAATGAATAGTAATTAATGATGCTGTGGAAAAAATAATATGTGAACATGTAATTAAAAAGTGTATCATAATGCATATGCATAAAGGGGGTGAATTAAGAATGCACTGGCATTTCCTAACGTTTGAGTGCTGGTCTTTTCAGTTTCAATGTTCTTTTAACATAGTTTTTTAAAATGAAATTTCGTAGATTTTTAAAAAAAAGTATACTGGAAAAAATAAAAAAATTCTAGCATGTGGAAACACATTGACTCCCACATGGTCCGTCAGCAAGGTTAGAACCTTTAGGTCCATAGCACAGACCTCTGCCACTTGAGATAACAGAGTAACTGTTAGCAACAGCAGGTTGTCATAATTTAAAGGGGCCAGCAACTAGTGGAAGATAAGGCATTTTGCTAGTGGGTTTCACAGCTATTTGCTGACAGCACAGGAATGTTGAAACTCAGCAATCCTGCTTTCTATTCCAGGTTCTGAGGGGAGTGTGCTGTATGCCCCTCCCCAGCCTGACTCCTTCTGTCCCAGGCACATCTAGCTTTTCCTTGTCCCAGTCTTCCCTGATTCCCTTGGCTTCTTGTCACAGTCCCAGCCTCACCACCAACTACCCCTTGGCTTCTTGTTCCACTCTCAGTCCCCATACCTCATCTCCATCCTCCCATCCCAAGTTCCACATCCCAGTCCCTGACTCTGCTTCCTCATCACAGTCCTCCTCACCCTCTGGATCTCCGCAAGCTTGGATCTTCACTCGTATGCATTTCAGACTTGCAGCATCCTCATTCTCCTCCTCACGGCCAGGGCACCAGCATTAGGACTATTGGCAGCACAGGAGAGACAGATTCCCTGCTGTCCACCCCCATGCTCAGAGCTAGAGTGGCCCTTTTGCTCTGCCCAGCTGCCATTACAGGGAAAGTCCTGCTCATCCCCTGAAGCCTTCAGCTGGCACATGCTCAGTGCAGACTGAATCTTTGGAGAATTTAGAGCCAACTTTGGAGGCTCCAATGAGCACGTGTAAACTAAAACTTTTCAGATATTTATAACTTTACCATTTTGTGCAGATTCTGATGGAGATGCAAAAGACACATTCTTGACACCAAGGTACCCCATGTGCCAAATTACAAGTCCCTGTTCCAAAGCATGAGACACTAGAGCTTTTCAATTAAATGGTTGTACAAATTTTTAACATTGGCAATGTATTTTCCCCTATCCTTGTTCTCAGAAATGGCTGAACTATATGTGTGCTGAAATAAAAAAAAAATCAACATCTGGCATGGAAAAATTCAGTTAAATTTTGGCAAAATTATAAGCAACTGAAAACATACAAGGCAGAGAACTACCTTAACTATAGGCGTTGCTACCCATGTCATCTATAATTTTTGTGTGTGTGTGTTCAGATCTGCTGCTTATGTTGGAATTGGAGAGCTAGATACTGTACCAGTCATTGCCTTCTGCACTTTATGACTCGGGAGCACCTCTTCTGTTGAGGCAAGGGACTTTTTTAATGGTCTGCTCTTGGAGGGTGATGGAACATTTCCAGAGGGATTCATGGAAAACTGGTTGCTTCTGATGGACCATTACATTGATGGATTGGTGTAGTACTCTTTCTTTTGTTTTTCATCATCAACTAGGTGGCTCCCTGTCATCTTCTTCCTTTGTTTCATTGTCACAGGTCTTCTTGGCTTTTTGACTATGTGCAATAGATGAAACAAGGGCAAACTGCTGGAACCTATGGTGGACATTCAGTGCGGAAGGTAATTGACTACACATAAAGAATTCTTAAGATTTTATTAGAAGATTCTGTTTGAGAAAAAAGGTTTTTTTTTTCCTTTAACACAGCATATGCAATATCTTGGACAATAGATTTTCCCCCCCGTTTTTGCCCCCAGGGATTGATTCAAGCATCTCCCATCATGAAGAAATTTGTTATTTTTGTAGAGAAATAATTCTAATTTTGACTGAGCTGTCTGCATCCAGAGCAGCCAAGCAGCATATTGAGGTAACTGCTTGAGTTTGCACTAGTGTTGGTCACTGAGGTTCTGAATGTTCTGGGAGAAATTAATTCTGCAACCCATATTTTGAGCCCATCTCCCCCTTGGCTGGAGAAAACTATCAGGATTTGTTAGCTAGTGGAGATTGTCAACAACCTCTTTAAGGAGGGCAGAGTACTGAGCACTCTTAAGAACACACGTGTATGAGCTTTCCTCAAGAAAACATCATTTCATGACTATAATTTGGCCAACTATAGATATATATATAATCTTGTACTTTTGATTAAGAACATGGAGTGAAGACAATTATGGTGGGACAGTTCTGAGTATCTAGATGTGTTAGATGGCCTTGTCAATCTGGTTTTATACTAAATTTTAGCATTGAGACTGCGCTCATTGATTATCTCGTCCTGATGACAGACGAAGATGAGGTGTCCATGATATTATTGTTAGATCAATCAGTTGCCTTTGATAATGTTTTTCGTGTGCCTTTGATGCTGTTTGTCACAATGTGTTGACTCATTTGTAGAGCGGATCAGGAGTAGATGAGATTGTCTTCTAGAGGCTTCATCTTTTTCTCTCAGATTCCAAAGGATAGTTTAAGGTAATTGCTGCTGTGTCCTGTGGGTTCTTTTGTGTTATGTTCCACAAGGTTCTACTTATCTTCCCTCTGGTGAACATGGGATCATTAGGAAGGTTACTGAGGAGGCACAGATTGAGGTGCTTTTGATATAATACCGCTGTATGCTATCTTTCCATTTCAACTGACTCTAAGGGTGCAGCTAAGTTTCTTCCTCAGTGTCTGTTGGTGATTGGGGCATGGATGAGAGCAAACTGGCTGAAGCTCAATCCAGAAAAGACTGAATGGTATTGACAGGTTGGGAGAAAAAAACTAGGAGATAAGGTAAAGGTTAGATTGGCTCTTCTTATTGAAGATGTGTGACCAATTTTTCAGTCAAGCTTTCAATTTGTGGGTCTTATTAAGTCTCACATCTGTAGCAGGATACTACTGCCCAGCAACCTGTGTTGGCGAGCTTGTAGGATTCCAAGTGGGGCTTACATTTTCTTATTTTCTTCATTTTAAATTACAAACTTAATGTTATTTCTATTACATTTTTATGTGTTCATGTCAGGTATGTATTGTCTGGTTTTAATTTGATAAGTACTTATCTCTGCACCTATTTGAAAAAATTGACAGGATTTTAAATTTAAACCCTGGGTCTTTTTGCTTGTCCTGTTTTGTGTCTAAAACGTCTCATAAAATCTGTGACTAATGCTATAAATATAGTAACTGATTGAATACAGTAGGTCACTGCTAACAGCACAACAGAGAAGGAACAGTGTGCAAACATGACATCATCATAATATAAATGTCACAGTTCTTCATGTAGGGATAATTTACTAGAGCACACTAGCACCATGGACAGCTCCTTGCCATTTATTCTATCTCTTTGAAAAAGTATGCTGTATTTTGGAGGGATTCATGCAAGCAACATAGCTTTGTTCTGATCTAATGTATGTCTTACAAAATGGAAGGTGCCCAAACATTTACTGCACCAGCTAGGGTAAGGAAGAATTCTTCTAAAAATAACTACCATGGAATATTTAATTTGATAGTAAGCGTGCTGTGACTAACCCATGGAACAAAGAGGCTGTGAGATAAGTGACAGCACAATAATAGGAAGGTATTCTTGTTTGACCTTTAAACCAATGCAAAATGAAATAAATTTGCTGTATCCTTGTTGTACAGCTGAACATTAATAAAGGTATATAATAAATGTTATTCTACAGCCACTAGTTCCAGGAGGTGTATTGATTCACTGTAGGGAAAAAAACCCTAACATTCAATTTTCCATGAAACAAGGCAATAGCATTAGAGAAAGCACTTTTAGAAATGAATTACTCTGTGTTAAATTGTAGAGAGTTATGCTAGTAATGGGCTAAGTGACTGCTAGTGTCAATTAAGACAAGCTCTGGAATGCTAACCTGGTTGTATTTTCAGATGCAATGAAACCAGCTCTCAAAGGCTTGCTTCAAATGGAACAAAATTAATGGAATGAAAGGAAATATATCCTTTCAAAAAAAAATAAATAAGTACATGGTAAGAAGTAAACCAAAAAAAGATTTCTGAACCCTGCCACTTGAAAAAACACTAAATGCTAACAGTTTGCCATGATCTCTCCAGAATGCAGAAAATCCCTCATATCCTAAAACATTACAAGAAATAAAAAGAAAATAGTATCCATTTGTCAGAAAATTGCTAATCTATCTTTTATGATTTCTCTTTTTATCACCATGCAATCTGCTGCAGTGAGAACTCTAGAGTTCCTAACAGAGGAAAAGCAAAAATAAGGCCAGAGTAGAATTTCCCAGAATTTCTCCATTATTTATGGAACACACATTAAAATTCGGAGGAAACTTCTTTGGTAGTAATTGGAGAACAAAATATTCTAAATTTCTTAGTATCATAAAAATGTATTTGTTTAGTATAATCTTTGATATTTTTCAAATCAACGTCTAAAAGACTAAAGAATACTAGGCTATACTATGAATTTATTATACTTGCATTTGATGATGTTCACTTTGTATTAAAATATTAAACTGAAATAATTTTAAATTTGTAATTTAATGTAATGCTTATAAAAGTGAAGAGTGGATAGCCATCATCTGATCCAGGCATAGGAGAAGCAAGCATCATGCAAACTTTCCATGAACAGCTGTGCCAAGGCACCCCACGCTTGACCCATAACAACTCTTCCTATCTGAGTCCTGATCCTCTCTCATTTTATTTTCATTGGAGATAAATTTTATTACATTATGACGAAAACAACATTGCAAATATAGTACATGAAATTTTTGATATTTGAATATAGTTATCTTAGTTTTATTATTTTTTAATCTTCTAATGCAGTGTTGAAATTCAACTATACAGTGCTTTCCCAAAAATGAAAAAATAAACAAAAAAACCCAACAAAACACTCAGATATTTTAAACCTCAGTTGGAACCATTTTTATTCTGACCCTCACTTGGTATAAAAGGGAGAATTGTGTTGCTAGATAAATACTGGTATTTTTACAAAATGATTATTTTAATGTAGGTGTTTTGGGGACTTCTGAGAGCCCCTCTTCTTTTTCATTTGGGTGAAACATGTTAAGTTTGAGCTATTTCCAGCTGTATCTCCCCCCCCCCTTGAATCATGGGGCTGGGGTGCTCCCACATAAAGCCCCTGATCAGAAGGTGCATATGATGGCAGAGTCATGTGACTTCTATAAGAAGTGGCTGCCTTTCTCACCTTCAGAGACCAGGGTTGGGATGTAAGTGTGAATAGGAGTCAACTTTATCACTGTGCCACAGTGCCAGTTAGATTTTTAAAGCTGAAACCTAATAAACTAGATTTGTCAATTTGATAAGTATTATAACCAATATTTGAATGAAATTTAATTGGGATAACTTATTTTTATTGAGTCCAGAGAGTGCTAGCTTATTAATTTTAGCACTAGGTTCTTTTCAGGTCTACTTTTACCTTGGACAGTATTTCTCAGATCAAGACATTTGGTTATTCTTAACGAATCAACAGATTACTTACTCACCCAGAACAATCAACAGTTCATCAATCAAATGTAGATACAACCAACTCTCTAGGCATGTACTGAACAGAAAATATACAGTCTTGTAAGCAATTAATACAGGTCAGTGCTGGGGCCCAGCAGCTATACCAAGGAACACTACAAATCTCCAAGATTTCTTATAACATTTACTTATAATCATCAGATATCAATTCTTTAGTTGCTCTAATACATTTATTACTCTTCCAGGAATTCTCCAGTGAGAAAGGATGCATATGTCTATTTTAATGGCATGTTACGAAAGGGAGTACTTTCAGCAATTGCTCTTGATGTTTTAAAGTTATTGGTTAATTCTCTCTTAGGCCAATTTGCTTGCGTGTATAAAGAAGAAACATACATTAGTTGGTTAAAATCCAAAGTATGGTTACTTGAGGTCTCACTTGAAAGAGTAGACTCAACAAGATAACTCTTAGTTATTTATATTAAAGAACACAAAGAAAAATACAATCTCTGAAATGAAATTTCTCCGCTGCTTCTTCTGTCTTATTAACCCTGGAAGAGGGGAGAGCTATCCATGAGGCTGGTCTAAGTGTCTGATAGCACTTCTGGATTCTGTAGCTTATTTGTGTGTTTAGTTAACTTTTTTCTTAGTATTTTACCCGGGAGAAGGGGAGAACCATGGGGGTTCAGCTAGTTCTGGGGTCCCCCATGGTAACTTCAGTTTTACATACATTGCTTGGGATTTTTTCAGAGAGGGCCACCTTCTTGTTTTTATCAGACTCAGAGCTCAGATTTCCTCTCTCTCTCTGCTGCTCTTGTTGGTATATAACAAATATCTTCAATCATTTTCTTAGTCAGGGATTTTTTGTTTGTTTAATTTCAAGGATTGTATTTCAGTAATAGCCTGGACTATGAACTGGAATATCACTTTTTAAGCAATTTCTTTCAATATTTCCCAGTTATACCCCAGTTATGTGCTTATATCTTTCAACATTCCTTTTTCCTCCTTGTGCTGTACCATTCATTCCACTTCTGCAGTACATCAATCATTTAGAATTAAAACAAAAATCCCTTAAATTTCCTCCCAATTTAGTTGATGTAGTCTGTGCATTGTTTGGTTATATCTCTTACCTTTCTTTTCACATGGTTAGGGCTTAAATAACATGAGACATTATTGACATACATAGAGATGGTTTATCTGATTCATAAGGAAGAGAAATTTACAGCTTCTAATTTGGGGTGAAAGACATATTGAAGGAACAAAACAGATTATTCACCTGTGGAAAGATGGTGCTTTTGATTCAGAAAGCAAACACATGTAGTTTCACATTTGGGGTGAAAGCTAGTTGGTTTGGACTTCTTAATTTTCCAGTTCCCACAGTAAGTTATTTCTAGTTGGATTAACTCCTACAGTTTCTTTACTCATCTCTGGTGCTTGGTTAACACATACACTCTGCACAGGAAAAAAGGGCAGTTATTATTGTCTGTCACCCTGTAGCTAGACCAAGGAAGAGACGGAATATTCATCCACCAGTAAATTATGAGTCTTTGGTCTGAGGAGCTAACAATAGTTGGAAGACTTGTTATCAAGCTTTCCCTTCCTGGGGAATGTGTACTTCAGCTTCAGTTTAACTGATATTCCCCAGACAAGATGACCCACCTGTTGGATGTGAATATTGGCTCCCAATGCCTTTAGCTCCAACAAGAAGCTAGTTTTGGATAATGCATAGGGGTGTGTGGTTGTAATGTTGGCTGACACAGATAGATAGTTTCCTGATAAAAAGGGGAGGAAAGAAAACTATAGCTGTTAATCTTTTCAGGGCATATTTGACAAGTGTACTTCTTACAGGGGAAAGGTCATGGAAAAGGCTCGTCTGTGAAGGTCTTAGCCAGAAAAGGCCTAGGAAGGTATGTGTAGAGGAGCTGAAGGAAGTCCTGGGGTAAAGACCTAATATAAAAGGCAACCTAAGCAATGTCAGAAGTAGCTCTGATGGAACAATGACATGGATGGATGAGCTTAGAGCAGATGGCTATTTCACTAGTTAGGGCCTTAGAGGGAGGGTCTGAGCTACCTTGTATCTTTTTATAGTGTCCATTTTAAGAGATGAGTAGACAACTCTCTTACCAAAGGTGATGGATTGATTGCAGTCCTAGGGAGAAGTCTGTGAGGAGCACCTGTAGTAAGAGGAGAAAGACTACTGTGGATTGAGGCAATAAGAGCTGAGGAACTCTTTTTAAACATGGGGAAAAGGGCTTACTTCAGCACAGGGAAGGGTTATGGGGAGTAGCATTCCCTGAAGCTGGGACGAGGGCTCAGCCATTGAAAGAAGGTTAACAGATTCATAGATTCCAAGGCCAGAAAGGACCATTCTGATCATCTAGTCTGACCTCCTGTACAACACTGTCAAGGTTCCTTCCCCACTCTGAACTCTAGGGTACAGATGTGCGGACCTGCATGAAAGACCCCCTAAGCTTATTCTTACCAGCTTAGGTTAAAAACTTCCTCAAGGTACAAACTTTGCTTTATCCTTGAACCCTATGCTGCCACCACCAAGCGTGTTAAACAAAGAACAGGGAAAGAGCCCACTTGGAGACGTCTTCCCCCAAAAGATCCCCCCAAGCCCTACACCCCCTTTCCTGGGGAAGGCTTGATAAAAAATCCTCACCAATTTGCATAGGTGAACACAGACCCAAACCCTTGGATCTTAAGAACAATGAAAAAGCAATCAGGATCTTAAAAGAAGAATTTTAATTAAGGAAAAAGTAAAAGAATCACCTCTGTAAAATCAGGATGGTAAATACCTTACAGGGTAATCAGATTCAAAATAGAGAATCCCTCTAGGCAAAACCTTAAGTTACAAAAAGACCCCAAAACAGGAATATACATTCCATTCAGCAGAACCTATTTTACCAGCCATTTAACAAAAGGAAATCTAACACATTTCTAGCTAGATTACTTACCAACTTAACAGAAGTTCTGAAGAGCATTCCTGACCTGGTCCCGGCAAAAGCATCACAGACAGACAGACAGAGAGACCCTTTGTTTCCCCCCATTCCAGCTTTGAAAGTATCTTGTCTCCTCATTGGTCATTTTGGTCAGGTGCCAGTAAGATTATCTTAGCTTCTTAACCCTTTACAGGTGAAAGGGTTTTGCCTCTGGCCAGGAGGGATTTTATAGTTCTGTATACAGAAAGGTGGTTACCCTTCCCTTTATATTTATGACATCTCCTCATTGGTCATTTTGGTCAGATGCCAGCGAGGTTACCTTAGCTTCTTAACCCTTACAGGTGAAAGGGTTTTGCCTCTGGCCAGGAGGGATTTAAAGGTGGTTACCCTTCCTTTTATATTTATGACAAACACATACCATAGAACTTCCCCAGAATAATTCCTAGAGCATTTCATTCGGAAAAACATAAATCTTGATTTAAAAATTGTCAGTGATGGAGAATCTACAACAACCCTCGGCAAGTTGTTCCAATGGTTAATTACTCTTACAGTTAAAAATGTATGCCTTAGTTCAGTGGTTCCCAAACTTGTTCCGCCACTTGTGCAGGGAAAGTCCCTGGCGGGCTGGGCCGGTTTGTTTACCTGCCGCGTCCGCAGGTTTGGCCAATTGCGGCTCCCAGTGGCCGCGGTTCACTGCTCCAGGCAATGGGAGCTGCTGGAAGCGGCGCGGGCCGAGGGACGTATTGGCTGCCGCTTCCAGCAGCTCCCATTGGCCTGGAGCAGCAAACCGTGGCCACTGGGAGCCGCGATCGGCCAAACCTGCGGACCCGGCAGTTAAACAAACCGGCCCGGCCCGCCAGGGTCTTTCCCTCCACAAACGGTGGAACAAGTTTGGGAACCACTGCCTTTTTTCATCTGAATTTGTCTAGCTTCAACTTGAAGAGCCTCTGCATTTAGCGGCCCAGGGGAAGACCTCTGTCACAAACAGGAGAATACTTTGGGCATGAAGACGACCATTGTGGCTGTGAAAGAGTGGACTTGTTTGGTTTATTTACTTAGACCCTTTGATTTTCCCTGGAAGGGGAGATTTATGATTTAGCTGGAGAACCAACTTGCCTCAGCAGATCAGACCAACCTACCAATAGGGAGAGACTGTGTACTTGAAGGGAAACAGAGATGCAGAGTGTGGGAAACTGAAGCATGGACAACTTGCTTATCCTATTCTGGGATCTGACTTATAGGGGAGAAACAAAATCAACCCCTTGTTTACTATGTTAGCGGGGGTAGGCCAGTAGCAGCCTGTCTTGAACACAGACGTTAATCACGGATGCCTTCATTTAGTATCACCACCAACCCTAAGGACTGAAGGGACAGAGGAGAAAGACAAAAGTGTATGTGCCTTTCCCAGGCATGTCGAAGTGGAAGGGGCAATAGTGATAAACATCCCAAGATACCTGACGACTGAGAGGGTCAGGAGACAGCTGACTGGGATTGTGCAAGAATAGCTCAGTGCCAGCTGCCTTGACTGTCTGATTCCCCACATGTCCTTTGTAGAGTATCTGAAGTGACCATTCAGCTCTGTCCTCCTCCTGGTTTTTTGATCTACGTACAGGAGGACATTTTTGCAAGACTTTCATTTCCCGGCCTCCTATCTCCCAGATTATATGTATACTATGAAAAAGCATTATGCTGTAAAACGTGCTAACTAATGCATTTTAACTAAAACAACATTAAACATGATTTGACACTATGTATAGACAGGGACAGTTGTGTTTAAAATAGTTAAGTTCCTAGGTTAAACATGACCAATGAACATTTTAAACACAACTATCCCTGTCTACCATTGTCATGTTTAACATTGTGTTTGTTAAACATTTTTTTTCTAATGTGTTTTTCCAGTGTAAATAGGCATCAGTGTGGGGGATTTGGCATTCCTTCTTTAGTTTGTGAGACAGAGGTCTGGGGAAAGAGACTTTCAATGCTGCTTCCTAGACCATGATAGCTCAAAGGGTCACTGTGAGGGGAGATAAGGCTGATGATCTGCCAGTACAGCCAGTCTCTGGAACCCACGAAGCCCACCCTCAAAACTTTAGGTTTAGGGGCCCTAGATATTTAAGGAAAATCTTATCTTTCATTTTGATTTCTAAAATAACTATTTCCAGAATCTTTTCTTGCCAAGACTCTCTAAAATGTAAAGATCTACATTGACAGTAGAGATGGAATGAACAAGTAGCTGGGCTCCAATTCTGCAACAGGAGATTGGAAATGCACACAATCCTTATATAAAATAAATCTTACATTTGGGGTGTATCACAAAGAATCATTGTGCTATACCTATGCACAGTGGTGTGACCATCATAGTAAACTGTCAGTTACATTTGGAGGGAGGAGAGGAGGCACAACTTTATTCTGAAGGCCTGCCCAACAGTGCTAAAGTTGGCTCTATTTGCAAGGCTACTATATGTTGCTCTGGGCTTCCTTTGCTGCATATGGCTGACCCTGAGCTCCTTCTTCCTCCCCGGAGAACTAGCTCCTGTAGCTCCTTCACTGGACAAGATATTTATTTAGCATTATTCTCTGGGTAAGAATGTTTGTTAAAGAAATCAGGATTTGTCTTGGGCTGGTAGAGGACTCATTCAGTTTGTGAATGCATAACAATGAAACAGGTGTAAATAAATCTGATAGCTTTAAATTATGTAAAATTGCATTCCATCTACTGTGCTATAGAGGATAGTGATTTCTTAATCAGGATATCTGCCCCTCATGTCACTCTTTGGGAAGTACAAATGTACTAACTAACAAGATAACTGTATCTGAGGAGATAATTGGGGATTAAATATCTAATCTGTAGAATATTGCAAATAAATCTTAAAACGTTTCAATACTTAAAGAATCACTGGAACTGCTGATGCCACTTTTTTATATAATGGTCAAGATATACAAATGACCAATCTGTCTTTAAAACAAATATTTTGGTCCTCTGAAGGCTTTGTCTGTCCCCACTCCTAATTACTAGCCCCACCATCTCTTTAGAGTTTGTTTTCATCTAATCTTGTGTGGTGTTATATACCCTCAATCTGTTTTGTCTTCAGAGGGTGAGGGTGCTCAGAAGCGTCCTGCATATAGCATCATCATCCTGCTGAATTCTCCCTCAAAGAGGAGCAGCACTGGGGCTGTGAGGAGAAGCATTTGTCACTTCTGTAAAGAACAGGGCAACTAGGAGAGGGCTAGGAAGAATCCCCGAGAGCAGAGAATAGAGAGATGGCCATAGCAGAGGGACTGTCTCTTGTCTTTAAAAAGTTTAAAAAGTTTAGATAAAAATAAGATTAAGTGTTATATTATGAATGTTAAAGTGAACAGAAAAATCCTAAAAACTAGTAGCATCCTATCTGTAACAACAGAAATATCATGATTTCTCAATTTTTGTTATGACTAAAAGCTACTCTTGTACGCTATGAGAGTTCTTAGGAAGATAAGTAACAAAACTAATGCAAAATATGTGTGCTTACATTTATGTATAGAGTGAGGTTTGATAAAATAACTGTAGTTTTCTAAATCAAGAATGTAAGAGCACTTTCCTGCCTATTGGCCTTTGTATTTGTACTCTTATAAAATGCTGTCAGTACATCATCAATGTTAAAAATTTAATTGCACAAAAGTCAGAAAATTCATAATAAAGGTTTCCATGGCAACCTCAGCTCAGTAGCTCAATTCAGCAACCTTTATTATTTCATTACATAATTGCAGAACACATCTTTAGTAAAACAGAATGTTATATAACAAAAGTACTATGTAACCATAAAGTTGTATATATATCACATCTTATTGATAGATTTTCTGGAAGAGCTGTACAAAAAGAGCAGTTCTCTTCAATTATATTAGGGACAGTATGTACTGAAAAAAATAGATAAATTATCAGGACATTGAAGTGATAAATCCAATACCAAACTTACTGAAATCCTAGGAAACATCTAGAATGACACATCCTTCAACTTCTAAGGCTCTGTGAAGAATTCATATCTGATCTCTTGACATCAGAGGTAAAGTAGAAGTCATAGATGAAGTCTAACACAATACAAATGATAGATAATTGCTTTTCCAATCATCTGCATAAACACCCGTTACTTCTAGTTAGAAACTTGTCAAACTGTTCACAATCTCCACATTATAGGATTACATAACTTTCAGAAGAGTGTCACATTAGATAGTGTTAGATGAATATATTGTGAAAGCCCCTATTGTAATGCATAGGTAAATTTCCGATTTTAATGCAACTACAATCTCAGGCTCAATGGTGCAACAATATGTTTATTTTTTTAAAGAAAAACAGACTGGAGAAATAATGATTTTCACTAAATACTCATCAAACAATGCAAAAATTACAGTAAAATCTGCCTTACAGCCTACCTCTGAAGAGAGGTCCCTGTCACGACCAACTACTTGCAGAGACCACAGAACACAGCTGCTCTCTGGTCTGCAAACCTTTGAAGAGAGACCACCTCTTACAAGAGATCACTTTTGCTAACTCCCATGCGTGGTAGCTCTTGGCAGGTTTTACTGTACTTGGAAAACTTTCCACTAGCCCCTGGGCTAAAAATCTTTGAAGTTCCATCCTGAAAGGTCTCTTATTGAGAATAGGAGTGCAAACGGAAATACTATTTCAATTTGTAAAGCCACTGAATAGGGTGGAATATCAATGTTAAAGTTCATATCAGGAGAATAATAATCCAAATTGTTAGTTTTTTCTCTCATATAATCTGCATTAGGCATTTGTACCAGGACTGAAATACTGAATATGAATTTGAACTTAACTCCTATGATGCCTGCATGCTCAAAGAGTATGCCTTTCCTAGACCACAAATATTCATATGGTACTCACTGTACCACACAAACATTCTATAGCATATGACCTTAGGTGACTGAAATTCCTACCCTCCTGGGAGCAACAACTTTGAGTCCTAGTAGTCATCTTGGTTTATTCTTCTAAAATAGATAAATTGAATATGATGAAGTTTACTGTGAAGTTTTTCAGATGAGATATAAACAAAAATCTAAGATTCTAAATTATTCTCTTATTCTTTCAAGTAAGCATTTGTCCTTGTGTGTGTGGCCAAAATTCCCTTCACTGTGTGTCCTGTCTGCTGTTCATTTGCCAGATACCTGCAATCTGAGGGAGCTTTTATTATGGATTTAGTTAGGAAGCACTTTGAGATGCTTTAAGAAGAAATCAGCAATATAAATGTGAGTTAATAAAGGCCATACAGTGTATGTGCCTATTAAAGTGTTATAAACTGAAGGTTAGAGCAAGGGTTGGTTTATCACTTCACTGTTTGTTGAGGTACAAGCTTGTATACCGCTTCTCCTTGGTAGTACTGGTGGAACAGATCAGGTTAACTACTCAGCATGGACAAGCGCAATACTTATTATCAAACAACATCAGTGTAATAGTGACACACACGCACACTGTTCTGGATTAAACAATAGCTTTGTTTACAAACAAAATGTTAAAGTTCACAAATTCAGATTACATAACCTAGACATCTCTAGACATATCCGTGCTCTCCACTAGCTGGCAGAGCCCTGGTTCAAAAGAGGTAGAAGGAAAAATAAAAACTCACAGCTCTAGTTGTTTGGTGGCTGTCCACAAAGGCGGCGGCTGGTGGGGATAACATTTGGCACCTCCAAACCTGCAGTTTTCGCTGTTGCCAGATCTTGCCATTTGTTTTAGCAGAAGAGGTGTGATATTCGGAGTGTGTCTTTTCTCCATGCAGCCCCAGCTCCTGAAGGCATTTTTCCTTATTTCCCCTCAGGATCTGCTGTGGCGCAGGACCACTAACACCTCGTGTGCCCCCATTTCCCGCCCTTTTCGTTCCCCTCTGCGGGTACCGTGCGGCCCCGGGAGCGCTGGAAGGCAGGGGAGGTGTCTGCGTCTGCGCGCGATGTGGAGGGGGCGGCGGGCGGCGGCGGCGCCAGTCCTTCGGCGACGACGGCGACAGTGAGGAGGCTGGAGCTCATGATAGTGACCTGAGGGAGGGAAGTGGGGACCCCTAGAGCCGGGGGGCTGGACTGTGAGAAGCCGAGAGCCGCCGGTACCATTCTCATCACCGCGGGCCATTCGCAGCTCCGTGCTGGGTGCTGCCGAGCCCGGAGGGATCCGGCACCTGGCGCGGCGGCTCCCTGGGGAGTTGCGCACCCCTCCCGCCCCCCAGCACCTGCGCCTGGCCTGAGTGAGAGCGAGGAGGAGACGCTGCCGTGCCCGGGGGACTGTGCGGAGCAGCGGCTCCGCTGTCAGCTGGGGAAACCGCCTCCGCTCCATGAGCAGGGCTCGGCTGCTGCGCTCCGTGAGGGGGGAACCGCGGCCGCCGCCAGCACCAGCATGTGGACCCCGACCGAGGAGGAGAAATACGGCGTGGGTAGGTGCCGAGCCCCCTCTTCCCTTCCCCTGCTCCCCCAGCCACTGGCAGCACGGCGGCCCCCCTTTACTGCCTCAGTGGGCTGGGGAGCTCCGCACTGGATGTGGGTCTGTATCCCGAGCTGACCTCTTACGGTCCGAGGGTGGTGATGGGGCTGCCCCTCTTCTGAGCAGCCCCAGCTCTTGTGCCGCGGGCGGGCGTTGCACATTGAACCCAAAGTTGCTGTAGCGGGAAGGGTCGTGGTGGGCCGCAGGTGGAGGGATGCGGGGGTGGGGCTGTTGCTGCTGCATGGCAGCGGTCGTCTCTCCGCCTTTTGAAAACAGTAACGTGTGCAGCAATGTTCGCATCCCACTGTTCCCAACTGCACCACAGGCCTAGGCAGCCCCCAGCCCCCATCGCCTTGCGGGTACAGTAGGGAACGAAGGGGGCCATGTTATGGGGCCGGCCCCATCTCCCATGTGCGTTGAAGGGCTGCCCGCTAAAAATAAGATTAATATCATGAGGTCTGTGTGTGAGGTGAAACATCTGTTTGGGACTTTAATCCTTTCGGATTTTCGAGCCTGGAGTCCAGTGTTTATATGAATTGGCAGTCCAATTAAACTGTGCATGTTTGGTTTTGGGGGGTTTTGTGTTTTTTTTAGGCGGTAAGGGACAGGAAGGAGAGGAGTAGGCTTCCAGGGTCTACTTATAGGTTCTGTTTGCGGAAATAATCAGTAAACGAGTCTCTCAACCTTAATCTATTTATCTGCTATTCCTTTTTCTCTCTATTTTAATCTGTGGTCTGTGGTGTTCTTGTTTATATGGTTGAGTTTAGAGAAAGGGAAGGATTATGATGGTATGTCATTAGGGGGCGCCAGCGATGCACCTGCTCTGAGTCCTGGTATCCTTCCAGGAAAAGAGACACAAGATGTAACATATAGATAAATGTTAAAACCTGGTATTGTACTAAGCCCTGGCTATGATATTGAAAGCTGATGAGCATTTTTGGATTCTGGCAGCACTTAACACTAGTAACCCAGAGCTACTAAAAAAACCAAAATGAACGAAAAAAACCCCAACCTTTTAATGGTGAAACTAAGTAGTATGGTGTTATGTATAATATGAAGGGACTATATATACTCAGGTGACCATTTCCTCCATTTCAAAATTTGTAAAAAATTCACATCTTGTGTAATATTCCTGAAAATGTCAGTAAAAATACATTATACTTTCTGCTAACATTATTTTCCTGGGTGTTTGATATAGCTTATTGTACACTGTTAATAGTATATGCAGTTTTGGTCAGATGCCATAATGCACATCGAGTAACACATACTTGTTATAGTCAACATTCATTATATTTTTACAAACATGTCTTGTTTCTTGTAAACTTGGTATATTTTAAATACTTTTTATCAACACTTGATATTTTATCATGAAAATTGGTATCTCTAGGATGTGGGAAAACTGCACCTTCTGAAGTGACAGTTCACTTCTGCTCAATTATAAAGTTAAAACGTTAATGATTTAGCATAGGTGGTGAGTTATATGGACCTGTGGTGCCCCTGCTCCACCAATATTCAGGAACATGGGCCTGGCTCCACCAATGTTTGGGCTGATATTTTCAGAGCCATCCCGTCCATAGGGCAGACCGGGACAACTGAGTCGCTTGCTGGTGCCAGGCCCCCCGCTAACCCCCCAGGCTGCCCTGGACCCCACGTCCCCCTGAAGTGTGGGGGCCCCCCAAAGCGCTGGGCCCAGGGCAGTTGCCCCGGTCCATCCTGTGGATGCGATGGCTCTGCTTGGACCTGTTCTGGGCACCACCAAAAATTTTATAAACCTGGCACCCATGTGATTTAGAGCAATTTTTGAGCTGTGTAGAGGACCAGTAACATGACAAAGAATTCTCAGTTAATTTATCGTGTTATGCAGCTGTGTAGTAGTTTTATTACAGCTAGATTTATACATGTGGTAAAAACAAATTTTATTTGCTTAGAACAAGCATCATAGAACGTATTAATGTATAGACACATAAGGAATGCAGTTTTATAAGAAAAGCAATTAAATCTGGTGAATGTTTCTCCCAGAGATACATGTATTAAATGCAAAAACCTATGATAATACATGTAATAAGGATGTAAATTTACTACTAATTAATTAAAAAACCCAGGGGAAAATTCAGTTTAGGTACCTGCAGCAGTATTGTTACCACAATGTGTATACTGTGTAAAATACACATTTTAACCTCTAAGAAGAACCTGTATTGTAATCAGTAATATTATATATGGTTTTTGTGTTGAGAACCTTAAGTGAATCTTCTGATAAGTTTAACTTCATATTAGCAACTGTAATGTTGTATTAAATTAAGCTTTTTGTATTTTAAGTTTATATATAAAAATTGTATAGCAGGGGTACCATGTTTGTTTGTTAGTTTGTTGATGTTTTTTGGGTAACTGTTTAACTTTGCTTTAAATTGACTGTAGATGCAGGAAAGTCCCAGCTGCAGAACTATGAAGTTCCACAATGTGGCAATAATGTAACTAAAACCTTTTCTTACTCTAATGTGAAAGTGAATTTTTAATCATTTTCCTGAATTGTCATTCTATCCCATTTATAAACTGATTCTTCCTCACTGTGGACTAACAGCACATGAAGTTTGATGGTCTTAATACTTTCTCTTTTGAGCATTGTATCTAGTCATGGTGATCTTTGGAAAAAAAAGTTTCAGAGTAGCAGCCATGTTAGTCTGTATCCGCAAAAAGAACAGGAGTACTTGTGGCACCTTAGAGGCTAACAAATTTATTAGAGCATAAGCTTTCGTGGGCTACAGCCCACTTCATCGGATGCATAGAATGGAACATATAGTAAGATAATATACATACAGATAAGTTGGAAGTTACCATACGAACTGTGAGAGGCTAATTAGTTAAGATGAGCTATTATCAGCAGGAGAAAAAAACTTTTGTAGTGATAATCAAGATGGCCCATTTAGACAGTTGACAAGAAGATATGAAGATACTTAAGGAAATAGATTCAATATGTGTAATGACCCAGCCTCTCCCAGTCTCTATTCAAACCCAAGTTAGTGGTGTCTGGTTTGCATATTAATTCAAGCTCAGCAGTTTCTCATTGGAGTCTGTTTTTGAAGCTTTTCTGTTTCAGAATTGCCACCCTTAAGTCTTTTACTGAGTGGCCAGAGTGGTTGAAGTGTTCTCCTACCATCTTTTGAATGTTATGATTCCTGATGTCAGATTTGTGTCCATTTATTCTTTTGTGTAGAGACTGTCCAGTTTTGCCAGTGTACCTGGCAGAGGGGCATTGCTGGCACATGATGGCATATATCACATTGGTAGATGTGCAGGTGAACGAACCCCTGATGGCATGGCTAATTTGATTAGGTCCTATGATGGTGTCACTTGAATAAATATGTGGACAGAGTTGGCATCGGGCTTTGTTGCAACGATAGGCTTCTGGATTAGTGTTTTTGTTGTGTGGTGGCTGGTGAGTATTTGCTTGAGGTTGGGGGGCTGTCTGTAAGTGAGGAATGGTCTGTCTCCCAAGATCTGTGAGAATGAGGGATCATTTTTTAGGATAGGTTATAAATCTTTCATGATGCGCTGGAGAGGTTTTAGTTGGGGGCTGAAGGTGACAGCTAGTGGCGTTCTGTTATTTTCTTTGTTGGGCCTGTCCTGTAGTAGGTGACTTCTGGGTACTCTTCTGGCTCTGTCAATCTGTTTTTTCAGCAGGTGGGTATTGTAGTTTTAAGAATGCTTGATAGAGATCTTCTAGGTGTTTGTCTTTGTCTGGGGGATTGGAGCAAATGCGGTTGTATCTTAGAGCTTTGCTGTAGACAGTGGCTCCTGTGGTGTATCCTGGATGGAAGCTGGAGGCATGTAGGTAAGTATAGCAGTCAGTAGTTTCTGGTATAGGGTGGTGTTTATGTGACTATCACTTATTAGCACAGTAGTGTCCAGGAAATGGACCGCATGTGTGGATTGGTCTAGGCTGAGGTTGATGGTGGGATGGAAATTGTTGAAATCATGGTGGAATTCCGCAAGGGCTTCTTTCCCATGGGTCCAGATGATGATGATGTCATCAGTGCAGCGCAAGTAGAGTAGGGGTGTTAGGGGACGAGAGCTAAGGAAGCATTATTCTAAGTCAGCCATAAAAATGTTAGCATACTGTGGGGCCATGCGGGTACACATAGCTGACTTGAAGGTATATATTGTCCCCAAATGTGAAATAGTTGTGAGTGAGGACTAAGTCACAAAGCTCAGCCACCAGGTTTGCTGTGACATTATTGGGGATACTGTTCCTGATAGCTTGTAGTCCATCTTTGTGTGGAATGTTGGTGTAGAGGGCTTCTACATCCATAGTGGCGAGGAGGGTGTTTTCTGGAAGGTCAGGGATGGATTGTAGTTTCCTCAGGAAGTCATTGGTGTCTCGAAGATAGCTGGGAGTGCTGGTAGCGTAGGGCCTGAGGAGAGAGTCCGCATAGCCAGACAATCCTGCTGTCAGGGTGCCAATGCCTGAGATGATGGGGCGTCCAGGATTCCCAAGTTTATGGATCTTGGGAAGCAGATAGAATACCCCTGGTCAGGGTTCTAGGCAAAAAAGAGTATATGTGTGTTCTGCCTTCTTAACTAAAAAGCAACTGTATTGATTTTGCTTAAGCTGAGGCAGAGAGGGATCACTGTTGGGCTCTAAACAAGCCTGGAAAAGTCAACCTAAAGTGAGAAATCAGTAAGTGACAACAAGGGGGAATATAATGAAAGTTTCTGGAGTCTTGGTCATCTTCCTGTAACACCTGTTCCCTTATTTGGGCTATAAAGACAGAGGGTATGAACCTCAAGTGATAAGCAATTGAATGAATTGATTGTATACAATATTACTGTAATTATAAAAGTTTATCAAGTGAGGTGTTTTATGAAAGCCTGTGACACACCGGTAATTAAACCTGTAAAATGTATGTTTTAACACTATATAAAGAATTATGGATACTCATTGATATTAGGCTTTTCAATCTGTCCTCAAATAAAGAGAAAAACAAATCTCTCCCAGACAGGAAGGAATATCACAGCAATTTACCAGTCTCCTATGTAAATTAAGCATGGTGGAATCAAAACAATGGAAGCCCTATTTACATAGAGGGGGGTGGGAAGCCTACAGGAAGGGAAAAATGGAAGAAGGTCATTCTAACAAGTAATTGAACTCTGGAAGATAGATTTGTCTTTGCATATATTTTTGTCATCCTTCACTAGATGTACACAAGGGGTCAGAGCTCTTGCAAGCTGAAAAAGATGTGTACGTTAACCAAGGAGGGACTGAAGTCTCTATGAACTTAGTATAGGTGAGAAACCTGCTTAAGCATAGATCTTTCACCTTGGAAGACAAGGGAAGCTAGCATCTTGTACTCCTGTGGAAGGTCCTGACTGAGAGAAAGTCAGCTATGGTTGGGAAGAGTGATTAAGAGAAATCATTTGCAACAAAGCCAGTACCATGGTTAAGATTAAGTTTTAGACGTTTAGATGCATTTTCACTTTCATTTGCTTATAACCCTTTCTAACTTTATTCCATTTACTTAACCTATATCCTGCTCTTAAATTTGTTTTATTTTTACTATAGACCTACTTAGTGCTGTGTTTGAAGGGAAGGGTATGTTTAACAGTTAAGTTAATAAGCTGTAATGTACTTTCCTTTCTTTAAAGGAACAACTGACCTTATTATTTCTCTGAGTGATCCAGGTGAGGTCTGGATACTTAGGGCACATTGTTTCAAATACATTTGGGACTAGAAGTATGACCAACTCCCTGGCCTTTAATCTATCATTTGATAGCAGGAGCAAAAGTAATATGCACCCTGGCTGAACAGCACAGAGGTGCAAAGGAGAGAGAAGTCTGAGACTCTGTTTTAGCAGCAGCTCCTGTCCCTGTTGGGATAGGGGTTTCGTAACCGAGGCTGATGAGGGAGATGGTGTTATAGGGGAAATTAGAGAAAAGAGCTAACAGGAGAAAAGTCAAGCTTTGGAGCATGGATTAGAGGGAAGTAGAAATAATGGCAGTATGTCCCAGCTATTGAATTAGCCATCTGGCTAGTGAGTGTAAAGTTGTGAAGCTCTGCACGTAGCTTCTGGTGTGAACTAGAGAACCTATATTGTTTTGAACTCTATCTTTTATATTCTATTTAATCTTTTCCTGTGATATTTCTACTGCATATGTGAACCAATATCATTGCTGTCAGTGGCACCTGTGAATTTCCATTAATATTAACCAGGATTATGTACTTAAAATCTAGTGTATTTGTCTTATATGTCAAAGGAATAATGTTCAAATCTTTGGATGTGGTGTTTCAGTCAGAATTTGACATAACTGTCAAATGCTTACAACAACTTCTATGCAGTGAGGCTTTCTTCTTTTTACCAGCCCTTCACCTTGGAAAAAATTAGGGTCCGAGTCAGTTATCCAATCTGATTGCATTACATTTCTTTTAAGAATCAGAGGCTTTTCTCCTTAAATCAAATCAAGTATATGCTTTTATAAATCAAATTTGAGTTTTCAACTAACTGTCTCACAGTGGAGGGATTTCAGAGCAAAATAAAAACCCATAGATTTGTAGGTTTCAAGACCAGAAGGAACCATTATGATAATCTGGTCTGACCTCCTGTATAATACAGGCCATAGTACTTCCCCAAAATAATTTATAGAGCATGTCTCTTACAAAAACATCCAATCTTGATTTAAAATGATGATTTCCCCATTTGTAGTTGCATTTTGAGACCTATCAGTTAGCTAGTTTTTAATCCATTTAATGCCATGTTAATTTTATATCATTCTGGTTTTTTAGTCAAAATATTGTGCCGTACCAAGTCAAATGCCCCACAGAAGTCTAAGTATATTACATCAACACTATTAGCTTTATCAACCAAACATTTAATCTCATTTAAAACAAAAGTTAATTGGCAGGATTTATTTTCCATAAATCCATATTGATTGGCATTATTTATGTTACCCTCCTTGAATTGTCTATTAATTGAGTCCGATATCAGCTGCTCCATTATCTTGTCCAGGATCAATTTCAGACTGACAAGTCTATAATTACCTGTATCGTTCCTTTTACCCTTTTTAAAAATTGGCACAACATTAACTTTCTTCCAGTCTTCTGGAACTTCCCTAGTGTTCGAAGACTTATTAGAAAATCAGTATTAAAAGCCCAGAGAGTACACCAGCCAGCAATGTAAAAACTCTTGGAAAAAGTTATCTGGACCTGCTGATTTAAAGATATCTAACTTTTGTAGCTGCTGTTTAACATCCTCCCAAGTTTCTAGGCAAATAAAGAGTTGTTGTCATCATAATATAATAATATCATGTATTTTCCCAAAAGTAGAACAAAATATTTATTGAACACTTTGACCTTTTCTGCATTATTATTGATAATTATATCATGTCCATCTAGTTATGGACAAATAAAAATTTTTAAAAAGTATATTGGGAACAAAAAGAATCCTCTCTCTTATTCTTAACTCTGCAGGTCATTGAGAAATCTGTGTGTCCCTTTGCTTCCCATGTACATTTTTCTACAATTCCTAGCTTATATTCATTACTATCAGCTTCCCTTTTCTTTCATTTGTTATAAATTTTTTTATAGCTGCTTTCACTTCCCTCTTCCTTGATTGTGGCTTTTTTGGCATCTAGTAACATGTTTTTAAGCAATTCCCAGTTACTCACATTTTTCTGATTAAGTTCTTCCTCCCAGCTGATTTGGTTCATAATGGTTTTCAGTTTTGTGAAACTGGCCCTTTTAAAACACCAAGTATATCTATTACTGGTTTGGACTTTATTCTGTTGGCACATTATAAATGCGATCAAGTCAGTATCACTTGTACCTAAGCTACCATTAATTTTTACTTCTGTGGTCAGTTCTTCTTTATCTGTCAAGACTAGGTCTAATATAAAATTCCCCTGTGTTCAATGAAATACTTTTTGAGTAAGGAAATTGTCATCTATAATGTTAAGAAAGTCTGAGGATGTTTTAGTACTGGCGGCATGAGATCTCCAATATATGTCACTCAAATTGAAGCCCCTCATGATCGTGTGTCTTTTTAACCTAAATATTACAGATAGTGTGTAAGGAGCCGGTCATCCCATTCCTTAGTATAATTTGGTGGTCTGTAGCAGACACCAACTAATACCCGATCTTATGCTTTGTCTGTTAGGACATTGATCCATAAGCATTCAGTGTCATTCTTTTTCCAAATGATCAGAGACTCAGAAACAGGTTATGCCATTTTTGACATAAAGTGCCACTCCCCCTCTCCTTTGGCCCATTCAATCCTTCCTACGTAGGTTATAACCATTTATTTTTTTAATATATATAACTTAGTTACAACTTATAGTTACTAGAAGTAGAAAGGTTTCAGAGTAACAGCCCTGAAGTGAGCTGTAGCTCACGAAAGCTTATGCTCAAATGAATTTGTTCGTCTCTAAGGTGCCACAAGTACTCCTTTTTTTTTTGTAGAAGTAGAAAATATCAGTTTGTCAGAAATGATTGATACATTCTGCCATTGAAGTAGCAGTGCATTCTGCATGTGTATATAGACTTTCTGTGATGGTAGGTGGTGACTAGGGATAAGCAGCCTTCCAAAGGATAAGGTAACTTTGTCAGCTCAACAGTTCTTAAATGTAGACAATAGATCAAACACTTGCTTTTCTCCATCTGGATTGGTTCCACTTCAGGCAGCTAGGTTTTAAATGTCATATAAAAGAGGGCACCTTAGAGAATTTAAAGAGATTGTTCTTATTCTTTCTCTCCTCTGATAAAGAAATCATATTGATGATTTAAAAACTTTACCAAATATCCATTACATATTAGTATACATGAAGGACAGCAGTTTTCAGAAGCAACCCATGCAGTGCTGTGAACTCTCATGATTGTATTTCAAGTCTCACAGTATTCTGTATCTCCATTTCTTTAAAGCACTAGCTCCTGGAGGCATGTGATGAGGTGGAAATCTCAGCTTTTATTTAAAACTGTGTTATTTTTAAGCCCTCATGATTGCAAAAATATTTACAATGTGACACATGCACTCCAAAGACTCAAAGCAGAAGGAAAATAAAAAACACCAAATGTATTACCTGATTAATATTTCATTATTTTTCAGTGCCCCTGGGTGATGGGAATGAGTATGGGAAACTGATGGGAATGAGTAGATGTTGAGATTTTTACTAGAGTGTTGTCTTTGGATTCTGATACAAACAATAACATTCTGAATCTGCGTCTGGCTATGAAGTCTTTTATAAATTTGAAGATCAACCCCTTTCTAGTTGTTTAAGGGTGAAAGGAGCTCCCACTGGAGCTTCTTAGACTTCAAGGCCAGAAGGGGATACTAGGGTAATCTAGTCTGATCTCCTGCATAATACGGGCCATAAAATGGCTATTATGAGAGAGAGATAATTTCCATTATTCTAAATACACAAATTGCCAGAGTGGAATAAACAGCATTACTCAGAATCCTCTCATTGGGAAATTGGGGATTGTCTATTTGAGGAGCATAGTCCAAGACAAGATAAACTTCAAAGCCATTGGCTCAGTTGTGCTCTGGCAGCAGGCAAGTGGGAGCTGAACCAAGGTATCTGCAATAATCTGTCCACTAAGTGGTCTCTCCACAATGTAGTCTTATTTGTAAACTGCAACAACAGAAAGATGCCAAGAGTTTGCTCTTGATGCTGAAATCCCTGAACCTGGAAGACAGACTATGTCTTTTCACCAAGAAAAAACCCATCAATGGCCTACAAAATAGGCCAAATGTAATTCTGAAGACCTGTTAGTTGCCATGCGGTCTGTCATAAATATAAAGGGAAGGGTAACCACCTTTCTGTATACAGTGCTATAAAATCCCTCCTGGCCAGAGGCAAAACCCTTTCACCGGTAAAGGGTTAAGAAGCTAAGATAACCTCGTTGGCACCTGACCCAAAATGACCAATGAGGGGACAAGATACTTTCAAATCTGGAGGGGGGGAGGAACAAAGGGTTTGTCTGTCTGGATGATGCTTTTGCCAGGAACAGATCAGGAATGCAGCCTTACAACTCCTGTTGAGTTAGTAAGTAATCTAGCTAGAAATGCGTTAGAGTTCCTTTTGTTTAATGGCTGGTAAAATAAGCTGTGCTGGATGGAATGTATATTCCCGTTTTTGTGTCTTTTTGTAACTTAAGGTTTTGCCTAGAGGGATTCTCTATGTTTTGAATATGATTACCCTCTAAGGTATTTACCATCCTGATTTTACAGAGGTGATTCTTTTACCTTTTCTTTAACCTTTTCTTTAATTAAAATTCTTCTTTTAAGAACCTGATTGATTTTTCATTGTTCTTAAGATCCAAGCGTTTGGGTCTGTGTTCACCTGTACAAATTGGTGAGGATTCTTATCAAGCCTTCCCCAGGAAAGGAGGTGTAGGGCTTGGGGGGATCTTTTGGGGGAAGACGTCTCCAAGTGGGCTCTTTCCCTGTTCTTTGTTTAAAACGGTTGGTGGTGGCAGCATTGGGTTCAAGGACAAGGCAAAGTTTGTACCTTGAGGAAGTTTTTAACCTAAGCTGGTAAGAATAAGCTTAGGGGGTCCTTCATGCAGGTCCCCACATCTGTACCCTAGAGTTCAGAGTGGGGAAGGAACCTTGACACGGACTATGGGTCTCCAGATTCATAAAAATGGAAGTCGAAAACCCCCAGAAGATTGCAGTTTTCAGTGATTGCTTTCAGGTACCTTAATGTTAATAGTGAATGAACTGTATAGCATAACTACAGTTGAGAAGAAGGCTCCTGTATCCATCCAAATAACTTGTTGTGTTGTTCGTGTAAACACTGTTGTTTTTGTTGACTGTTACTGGCTTTTAGAAGCTGTCCCTCGGTGCCCTCCAGTGACAGTACAGTTGGTACAAGCACTTCTGGTGAGGACATGCACCGCCGACCCAAGGAGTGTAGCGTGGATATACATAAGTGATTTAATGGTAATGTAAATTAGATCGACGTAATTTTGTAGTGTAGACATGGCCCCAGGGTCAGAGCTAAATACAAGATGAAACAGATAGTTTGGCACATACTCTGTCTAAGGGACCATTCAAGGTGAAGTGGCCTGTTAACACTCCTGTAGTCATAGGACAAAAAGGGGGGTCAATAGATTACAGATTGTTATTTAGACTGTGATTTTTAGTGTCCAGCAAAATTATCAGTTTAAGCTCCCAGGCTTGTCTTTTGAAAGTGTTGTGCAGGTTTCCTTTGAGGATGAGGACTGATAGGTCAGATATAGATTCATTGTTTTAAGAAAAGTGTTCACCCAGAGGGAATATGGCATTCAGGGTGGATAAAAATCAGTTGACTTAAAAAAAATCGGATTTTTTTGATAAAATGTTTTTTTCCTCAAAAACCTATCTAAAGATAGTTTTAGTTAAGATACATTATAGTTTAAAGATATCTCATCATGGAATAGGGATTA